>NC_044041.1:69082693-69682693 GCF_901765095.1 Microcaecilia unicolor
TCCTCTTTTCTATCTACACTTCTTCCCTTGGTTCATTAATCTCATCCCATGGCTTTTCCTACCATCTCTATGCTGATGACTCCCAAATCTACCTTTCTACCCCTGATATCTCACCTTGCATCCAAACCAAAGTTTCAGCGTGCTTGTCTGACATTGCTGCCTGGATGTCTCAACGCCACCTGAAATTAAATATGACCAAAACCGAGCTTCTCATTTCCCCCCCCAAACCCCCCTCCCCGCTCCCCCCGTTTTCTATTTCTGTTGATGGCTCTCTCATTCTCTCTGTCTCCTCAGCTCAAAACCTTGGGGTCATCTTGACTCTTCTCTCTCCTTCTCTGCTCATATCAGCAGACCGCCAAGACCTGTCGTTTCTTTCTTTACAACATCCGTAAAATCCACCCCTTTCTTCCGAGCACTCTACCAAAACCCTCATCCACACCCTTGTCACCTCTCGTTTAGACTACTGCAATCTGCTTCTTGCTGGCCTCCCACTTAGTCACCTCTCCCCTCTCCAGTCGGTTGCAAAACTCTGCTGCCCGTCTCATCTTCCGCCAGGGTCGCTTTACTCATACTACCCCTCTCCTCAAGACCCTTCACTGGCTCCCTATCCATTTTCGCATCCTGTTCAAACTTCTTCTACTAACCTATAAATGTATTCACTCTGGTGCTCCCCAGTATCTCTCCACACTCGTCCTTCCCTACACCCCTTCCCGTGCACTCCGCTCCATGGATAAATCCTTCTTATCTGTTCCCTTCTCCACTACTGCCAACTCCAGACTTCGCGCCTTCTGTCTCGCTGCCCCCTACGCCTGGAATAAACTTCCTGAGCCCCTACGTCTTGCCTCATCCTTGGCCACCTTTAAATCTAGACTGAAAGCCAACCTCTTTAACATTGCTTTTGACTCGTAACCACTTGTAACCACTCGCCTCCACCTACCCTCCTCTCTTCCTTCCCGTTCACATTAATTGATTTGATTTGCTTACTTTATTTATTTTTGTCTATTAGATTGTAAGCTCTTTGAGCAGGGACTGTCTTTCTTCTATGTTTGTGCAGTGCTGCGTATGCCTTGTAGTGCTATAGAAATGCTAAATAGTAGTAGTAGTAGTAGATGCCAAATACACGTGTAAACGACACATCCATGCCTCTGTCTGCGCTTATTCATGTGCACACCAATATTCTAGCCAGGCACTATCGTATAAAATGGTGCCTGGATGCAATGGCATGTAATTTGAAGGTGGCATACACTTGGGCAGAGTTATGCATGTAAACTAGAGCATACTATCATTTGAACAGATGCTCGATCCAATTCTCTGGTCACCCAGTCAAAAAATTCAATCAGATTCATTTGACACGATTTACTTTGGTAAATCATGTTGTCTTCAGATTTTGTAACCTATTAGACTCCAGGAAATTCACTATCCTTTCCTTCAGCATCGCTTCCATTACTTTTCCAATAACCGAAGTGAGGCTTACCAGTCTGTAGCTTCCAGTTTCTTCTCTGTCACCACTTTTGTGAAGAGGGACCACATCTGTTCTCCTCCACCTCCAAGGATTTATTAAACAAATCTTTAAGAGGACCCACCAGAAACTCTTTGAGCTCCCTCAATATCCTGGGATGGATCCCGTCCAGTCCCATGACTTTGTCCACCTTTGATTTTTCAAGTTGTTCATAAACACTGTCTTCCATGACCGGTGTTACATCCACTCCATTCTCATATGTACCTTTGCCAGTCAATCGTGGTCCATCTCCAGGATTTTCTTCAGTGAATAGGCTCTCTGTTCTAGAATTCCCCTCATAATGGGCAATTCTGTAATAGGGTACAGGGGAAAGAAGATGGGATTTGATATACCGCATTTCTATGGTTTCAATCAAAGCAGCTTACATATACAGGCACTTATTTTGTACCTGGGGTAATGGAGGGCTAAATGACTTCAAGAAAATCTTACATTTAAAAGGATGTTATTCACAACAATAGATTAAAAAAAAACACATGCCTGACATAGGCCATGTTTCGCCCTTTTCAGGGCTGCATCAGGGACAAAAAAAAAACTCTAGGTGTGAAACATAGATATCACATATGTGATAAAATAGTATAGTAGCTCTCTCTCCAGCACATTCTGCCTAGTGTTTTATCTTTTTTTGCCCCTGACACAGCCCTGCAAAGGGCGAAACCCGGCCTATGTCAGACATCTGGCTCTTTTATGTACTGTAGTGAATAAAATCCTTTTAAACATAAGATTTTCTTCAGATCCGCTCGTCTGCTTTTACTGTAATGGAGGCAGTGCATGCAAATAGATCTCGTGTACAGTCATTTTGGGAACCTTAAAATTGGGTTGCTTGAGAACTGAGGTTTGCCCACCCCTGCTGTTAGCCAGAACATGCATAAATTATAGAATACTATAATTTATATGCATATTTGTGCAATCCATCCGTGATCTGCCCAGACTCCAGCCATGTGCACACCCACTGACAAAGTATGCACCAAAGAAACATTCTGCATACTTTTCCGCTAGTTGGTATTATATAAAGAGGTCATTTACGTATGTAAATGGCCACTACCGTAAATATTGTAAATTACTAGAATAGTATCCCACCCTTTATGTGTGTCCCTGCTGCCCAAAACTACACAACCCCTTATAGAATTACCCTCATAGGAGGGAATTCAATAAAGGGTGCTAAAACTTAGGCGCCAAAAAAGTGCTATAAAAAGCACGCACCTTGTATAGAATAACATTTAGTGTGGAACTCTCACCTAACTTTTGAGTGCTGGACTTATGCCTGCTGAAACCTGGTACAAATTCCAGTGCCCAAATTAGACATTATTCTATATTTCCATGTGCACCTTTTTGGAATGCTCCTGACACTCCCGTGGCCATGCTCCCTTATAAGATATGCGCCATGGGAGTTAGGTGCCAGATGTGTGCACAAATTTGAATGAGAACCAATTAGCATGAATGCACTCAATTATTGAGGGTTCAGAGCTCATTATCCAATTTATTTGCGTTTATGTCTCGGAGGTGTTGGGAGCGCAACTTTGGGTACTATATACAGAACCCCGGGGGATATTGTGTTAAAAGACATTAACCTCCAGCAGCTCCACAAAACCAATATTAAATCCAACATGCAGATCCCCATCAGTGTCTTATTACCAAGTTTTCTAATTGTGTCCCACGTCCGGTCCTGGAGTACCCCCTTGCCAGCCGGGTTTTCAGGATATCCACAATGAATACTTGATTTGCATGCACTGCCTCCATTAAATGCAAATCACTTTCATGCATATTCATTGTGGATATCCTGAAAACCTGACTGGCGAGAGATACTCCAGGACCAAACTTGGGAAACAAACTAGGTTTGGTAACTGTGTGGATTAGAATCCAGACAGTTACCTAAACTAGTAAACCATTGTCCAAACATCCAGCCTCTCTTATGAAGTTTGGGTTTTAACTATGGTACCTCCATATCGAGTAGCTCAGTGTCTTCTTAGAAGCCCCGCACAGTCAAACACTGCTGTTAGTGTCATAAAGCACCCTTACCCCCCCCCCCCCCCCCCCCACCACCACCACACACACACACACACTGCCTCCCTCCATGGCTTGTGCTGTCACTGAGTCATGCTTCTGGTATGCCTTTGCTTTTTGCCAGTTCGGATCCCCCATGTGTACCCATAACATTTTGGACTGTTTTAGCGTCTACCACCCATTCCAGGAAGCCATTTTAGAAATACACTTCTCTCCCTGTGAAAAACTATTTTCTGATGTTGTTCTTGAGTCCATTTCCTTCAGCCCTCAATCATAAGCTGTCTCTTGAAAAGGGTTTATTTCTTGTGATTTATTAGTACGGATCAGGTGATTTCCCCTTTTCTTTTCTGGCAATTGCCAGTTCTTGTCCTCCTAACTGATAAGTTCTTAATAGATTTTTTTTTACCATCTCACACATACAGATTAACACTTTTTTCCCACTGATGCAGGGCTTCAGAACCTTTGACCACTCTCCCAGATTTGCAAATCACCTTTCATTTTTTTCCTACACCATTACAGATGTTTGCGTCATCTGGAAAGAGACACTTTACAGCAAACTCTTCTGTAGGATCAGTTAAAGATACTGAACAAAACCAACCCTAGCACAGAGCCCGATAGTGCTCCACTGAGAGGCTGTATCCCTACGCCCCTGGGGAGAGAGGTTTGGTTCTCTGTACCTAGAAGCAAGAAGGGTCCCAAAGAGGAGAAGCCACTTTCTCTCCAGAGCCAGCAGAGGCTTTGTAGATCATATCTACTGAGTCATTCTGTGCCTGGGCTGGAAATTTTACTGGGAATAGTTTGGTCTTTTTCCTCAGCACTCTGTGTCTGGCTGGCAGAGAGCCCCATCTTCATTCAGTACAAATGTCTGTCTGCACTGCATCAGAGTTCTGGCAGCAAAGGAGCTGACAAGCCACCCACGCATTCCCTGCGTTGATCCCACGCCTGCTGCTGATCCCTGACCTCTGCATGGCTACACCGTGACTTCATTCACAAATTTATAAGTACAGCTCAGCGGCAGTAAAACAAACTCATGCAAGCTCTCCCCCTACCAAGTCCTTAAAGGTGTGGAGAGCTGAGACAGGTGGAGAGACATGGCAGGGAAGGAGCTAAGCAAGTGGGGGAGAGAAAACAGTAAAAAGGGGGGGGGGGGGGTGGAGAAGAGTCAGAGAGGGGATAGGGAAAGGTTGGGATGGGGCTTCAAAGAAGAGGAGGGAAGGCATCCAGGATGAAGGGGGTAGATTTTATGACAGTAGTGTGAAAATGACATGTTAACTAATTGCAAGGAGGAATCACTGTTTCTAAAGCACTGCATTTCAAGCAGAAAATTCTCTGGTCCTGCTCCTTAGGCTGACTAGGATTGAGAGTGGAGCTCAGTGTCTGCTCCTACTGGGTCCAAGCCAGCATTATCCCAAACTAGTTTGGGTTCGATGTGGCTAACAGGAAACAGTTAATATAAGTACAATGCAAGTAATGTGAGCATACACAAGAAATGGACGATCCACAGGAAATAAAAAAAAAAATCAGGAATCAAAGAGAAAATCCACAGGGGCTTTCCTTTTAAAAATGTGTTTGCAGTTTATAGAGCACTGCAAACTCTGCATCCTATTTAAAAACTACCCCTACATACAATCAGCTCTTAAGCCATATATCCTCATCTCACTCCATATACTCCCCCATCTACTGCCGCCTGCATATCCCTTCTTCAGTCAATATGCCCTGACCTCAGCCACATGCAGCACAATCCATCAGTAAATGCTCCCAGTCACTCGGGACATGAGGAGAAATGGAGATTCTCTTTATTGATCTGTAATTGACCGATTCATTTTCTGAAAGCCAAGATATCTGAACTCCTGTTTGGGCAGAATCTCCGCAAAGGCTGTCTGATCCCATCCCACTGTTATGGCACTGAGGATTACAGACACCTCACCCCCACCATCTCACTTTCAAAGTAACATAGGAAATGATGGCTGATAAAGACCAGCATGGTCCATCTAGTCTGCCCTGTGAAGTACTACTACTACTTATCATTTCTATAGCGCTACTAGATGTACGCAGCGCTGTACACTTGAACATGAAGAGACAGTCCCTGCTCGACACAGCTTACAATCTAACTGAACAGACAGGAAAAATAAGAGATAAGGGAATTGCTAAGGTGGTGATGATAAAACAAATATTTGTGCTCCCCACATTCTTCACCAGGCAAATGGAATTGTTGCCTGGTGAGATATGCGGGTACTGGCACTGAAAATCGACAGGCACCCACATAATTTCTGGGTCTGCTTAGAACTAAACATCTGAGTTTAATTGTAATTGCTGTTCTATGCAGGTTACTCTGCTCTATGCTTTGAATCAAAATGTTCTATTTTTCTGTTCTCTTCCTGTACAGAGATCCTCTGTGTTTCTCCAACGCCTTCCTTCACTGTTTCGTCCCCACCAGCTCCAACAGGAGGGCAGTCCACTCTTTCACTAAATAAATATTTCCTGATGTTGCTTTTATGTTTTCTTTCAGCTTTGTTTTATGTTCTCTGGTTCTACAGTTTTCCTGTCTTTGGAAATGGGTTGTTTGTTCATGAATACCTTTCAAGTACCATATCTTTCCTGATCTTCCTTTCCTTTAGGGTAATGTTCTAGTGTTCTCCAATGCAAGGCCCGGGGCCAATGGTGGACCCCATTGTCTTTCTGGGTTTTTTCTCTGCCACTCAGCCTCTCTACCCAGGCTCAGGACAGAAAGGGGAAAGTGGATGGGGGGGGGGGGGGAGAGAGATGAGCCACATGCTTGAAGGATAAGGTATTTTTCAATAAAAAGAGAATGTATTTGGAAATGCTCACAACTTTGAGGATACCACCCAGTGAAGTTCGAAAGTAGACTGGTGGGGATGGTGGCACCACATGGGAAGATATTTAGAGGCTCTCCTTCAGCTCAATAGAATCCAAAGTGGTCCCAGTTTAAAAATTAATGAAGACCACTGCTCCAGGGTATACATATTCAGATCTTCAAGTCTCTTCTCATTTGTGCTCCAGTGCAGACCCCATACCATTTTGGTCACTTGCCTGGGAACTGCTTCAAGTCTTTATATCTTTAGCGAGATAGAACCTCCAAAACTGAACAGAGGACTCCAAATGAAGCCTGACCAACAGCGGTGTATCTACTTTAATTGCCACCTGGGGTGGAGAACCCCTCTCCTCCGAGCAAGGGGGGGTACGTGGAGCAGCCACGCGGCTGTTGGCTCTGCCGGTCCCCTGCCCCAGAACAGGAAGTTGATGTCAGAGGGGGCAGGGGACTGGCAGAGCCAACAGCCGTGTGGCTGCTCCACGTACCCCCCCTTGCTCGGAGGAGAGGGGTGCTCCATCCTGGGTGGCAATTAAAGTAGGTACGCTACTTTGGTCAGGCTTCATTTGGAGTACTGTGTTCAGTTTTGGAGGATTCTCCAAATGAACTAAGGATGCTGCAGAAGCCAGGCTCACTGTCCCTGTGGAGGAGGGGAGGAGCCTTCAGCCATTATTCAATTACACCTACTGTCTGGACTAAGGGTTTATCCAAAGCAGGCTTCAGATTAAGTGTGTGCAAAAATGAGCCTTTGTGATGCATACGACGCACAACCACCTAAACTTCCGGGAAGCTTTTGTACGTTTGGGAAGCTTGCCAGGTGCCCTTGGCCTGGATTGGCCGCTGTCGTGGACAAGATGCTGGGCTCGATGGACCCTTGGTCTTTTCCCAGTATGGCATTACTTATGTACTTATGTACTTATGTACTAACCTGTTTAAAAAGGCATACCCTACCGATCCAACATAAATGCCTAATCTCTGCAACAGAACAAAACTAAAGTACGTAATGGACGTAACACAACTTTTCCGTTGCACGATTCCCTAATGTGGCTGTGCCACATGAACTTTATCTTACCACAACATCACTTTGTATTTGTTCACACCGGAGTCTGCAAACGCCTCTCCGGTACCATGTAAGCCACATTGAGCCTACAAATAGGTGGGAAAATGTGGGATACAAATGTAACAAATAAATACATAAAAATAAATAAATATCACCTGATAAAGGCTGGGTCTGATTCAGCTAGATGTTAGAGGAGGAGGAGGAGGAGGAAGAAGAAGAAAGTACTGGGCACGAAGTAGCCCTTTAACATACTTCCTTATTTTCTTGCATTTTCCTCTTGCTGTCTCTCCCTCTAAACACACACAACTGTGGCCAAAGACTAATCTCTGTGCCACAAGGACAGAAGCTACACTGACACCCACAGAGTTCTGTGAAAAGCCAGCCTGTCTTTTCCTTGCAACAGGATTCCTGGAAGGAACTCCTACTCCTTGAGGTTGGAGCAGGGATAGAAGCAGCTTGCCTCAGAAGACAGTGAGATGTAGACAGTTTCAGAGGGAAGGGGGTGCACTTAGCTGGTTTTCCTTCCTTTTCTCTGTCCACATGTTTCTATATGTAGGAGATTGGTCTGGCCAGTGTGAAGGGCACAGTTAGCGATTCTTTTGGGACTGATGTTTAGTTCTCTGGAAAGAGTATTTTCCAGAAGTTAGAGATGAGTACAGCTAATTAAAAACGTTTCTCCTCAACATCCAAATATGCCCCTGTTCTGGCCCTATATCCACATCCAATTCCATTGCCACCTTGTACCATGATATAAGATCTGCACCTCTGTTCCTATCCTGCACTTACCCTCTCCATCCTTGTCCCTGTACTCACTACTGTAACACTTAACCTCCCCCTCCCTCACCCATACATCCTAAAGGCTCTGACTTAGCTTTGTATCGTCTTAAGCCCTATACGGTAAGGTGAGAGCTCTGGATACACCTCCATATCTTAAGTGCCCCAGGCCTGTAGCACCCCAAATGCACACCCTCACCTTGAAGAAAAACCTTTATCTCTCTCCACAGGGGGAAAAAAATAGATCAGAATTGCCATGATGAGTCAGACTGGTGGTCCATTCAATCTAGATCACTTGAAGTTCCCAGGAGATCTTAATACCCTTCACTATGAATTTAACACAGTTGCCAACTGCCAACGGACAGAGAATAAGTCATTATAATACATACATTCTTATCTTCCTAACCTTCACATCTTCCAGTTGGCACTAACAGACTCTGACTTTTCCCTGCACCCTTCAGCTGGCACTGAAAGATTCTGACTGGCACTTTGCTGGCACCGAGAGACTCTGATTGGCCCCTGCACTCTCTAGCTGGCACCATGTGACTGACTGGGCCCTGCACCCTCTGGATGGCACTGACAAACTCTGGCTGGCCCCTGGCTGGCACTGAAAGAATCTGACTGGCCTCGGCACTATCTAACTGGCACCGAGTGACTCTGACTGGGTCCTGCAGTCTCTGGATGGCACTAAGAGATTGACTGGGACCTGCACCCCCCAGCTGGAACATTCCTTACTGCAGAATTCAGTCTGAGCACAAAAAAATGGTTTATTCACTCTAGAAAGCAAACACAAAGAGGGGCCCTCACAGGTCTTACAAAGGAGTCAAGCAATACCAAAAGGGGTAAGAATGAAGCTAGTTCCAAATGACCAAGGCAAACAGCAGTAAAAGCAACAAAAAGTTTATTTGTCAAAAAGTAGACTCCAAGACCCTACACGGGCCATGTTTCGGCACAAAGCCTTCCTCAGGGGTCGTAGCAATTCAAAGCAACTCAGCTTCACAGAGTTACAAATAGTTGGTTGTTCTGCTCTGCAGTGCATACTTCTTCAGTGCATTTTTTAATGTCTTTCTATATGTAATTCTGTGAAGCTGACTTGCTTTGAATTGCTACGACCACTGAGGAAGGCTTTGTGTCTAAACATGGCCTGTGTAGGGTCTTGGAGTCTACTTTTTGGCAAATAAACTTTTTGTTGCTTCTACTTCTGCTTGCCTTGGTCATTTGGAACTTGCCTCACTCTCACCCCTATTGGTGTTGGTATATTCACCCTAGAAACACTGAAAAATTAAAGCAGATAAAGACCATATGGCCTATCCAGTCTACCCATCCATGTCATCTACAGACCCTAGAGATCCTATGTTCTTGTCCCAAGCTCTCTTGAATTCAGATACTGTTTTTGTCTCCATCACTTCCACCGGGAGGCCATTCTACAAATTCACCATCCTTTCTGTGAAGAAGTATTTCCTCAGCTTACTTCTGAGTCTATCTCCTTTCACCTTCATCCTATGCAGTGGCGTTCCTAGGGGGGCTGACACCTGGGTCAGATCGCCAATGCGCCCCATCCCCCGGGTGCAGCGCGACCCCCCCGGCGAAAGGACACCCCCCCCATGAAAGAACCCCCCGGGTGCATGCTGCTGGGGGGGTGCCGCGTGCGCCTGTCCTTCGTTTGTTCCATGCTCCCGCTCTGCCCCGGAACAGGAAGTAACCTGTTCCGGGGCAGAGGGAGCATGGAACGAATGACGGACAGGTGCGCGTGGCACCCCCCCAGCGGCATGCACCTGGGGCGGACCGCACCCACCGTCCCCCCCCCCCAGGAACACCACTGATCCTATGCCCCCTCGTTCCATAGCTTCCAGTCAACTGAAAAAGACTTACCTCCTGTGCATTTATTCTGCATAGGAATTTAAATGCCTCCATCATATCTCCCCTCTCCCGCCTTTCTTCCAAAGTATACAAATTGAGATCTTTAAGTATGTCCCCTTACGCTTTATGATGAAGACCACTGACCATTTTAGTAGCTGCCCTCTGGACCAACTCCATCCTATTTATATCTTTTTCAAGGTGCGATCTCCAGAATTGTACACAATATTCTAAATGAGATCTCACCAGAGTCTTATACAGGGGCATCATCACCTCCTTTTTCCTACTGACCATTCCATTCCCTATGCACCCAAGCATTCTTCTAGCTTTGCCGTCACCTTTTCTACTTGTTTGGCCACCTTAAGAGCATCACATACAGTCACACCCAAGTCCCAGTCTTCACCCCCTAAACTGTACCATTCCCGCTGGTTTTTGCAGACCAAATGCATGAGCCTACATTTATTAGCATTAAATCTCAGCTGACAACTTCCAGATCATTTTTCTGCCTTCAATAACTCCTTCTTCATGTTATCCATACCATCAGGGTTGTCTACCTTCAGAGCTGGTCTTAGGAAGAGAAGGGAAGGGAAATGGGACTTGATGTACCGCCTTTCTTAGGTTTTTGCAACTACATTCAAAGCGGTTTACATATATTCAGGCACTTATTTTGTACCAGGAGCAATGGAGGGTTAAGTGACTTGCCCAGAATCATAAGGAACTGCAGTGGGAATTGAACTCAGTTCCCTAGGATCAAAGTCCACTGCACTAACTACTAGGCTACTACTTCGCAATTGCGGAGCCCTATGCAGACTAGTTCGGTGCCCACCCCACCTCCGGATCCTTGCTTAGCCCCACCTCCTTTTGACAAGATTAAAAAAAAATTCTATTTATGTGCACTGAAAATTAAAAAAAAAAAAGTAATAACTCAAAAATCATATCAAACCAATGCAGAAATCACCTTCAGGAACTTTAAAATGATTACCACAGCAATGAATTTGAGATAAGAACAGCTGAACATTGCAGAGACCATTAGTCAATTAATTTTAAGTGGTGCTCAATAAAAAAAAATTACGACTTCAATAGATTTAAAATAATTGCAACACCAATGGATTTTAAATAAGAGCAGAGAACAGCATCACAGTGATGTTGTTTGGATCCCAAAAAAATGATTAAAAAAAAAAACAAAGCTAACCAAGAATATAAACTAACTTCAAAAGTGCAAAAGAATTTAGAACTAATCCAACAGCCAAATATGTTAAAAACTGCAGGGTGGGTGAAACCAAAAATCGAAGTACTGTCTGTGTGATAGCAGGAAAGAATGGAGAGGTTCCCTCTATGTATATCTTTAGTACTATGTTTGAGAACAGCAGAGATTGGAGAGGTTCCTTCTATGTGCATCACTTTTTCTGTTTCTTATCCAGTTCAAAACTTTCTTTAAATCCATCACCTTACTTTCTAACTCTTTCTACTTTCTTACCCTTCTATATGTTACATCTTTGCTTTACCCTTCACTATCAATTATAATGCTCTATTACATATTGTGCTGATATTGTAAATAGTATATCATGCTATACTTTGTATTGTTTTTGAATATTTTTACTGCTGTAATTGTCTATTGCTCATGTTTGATCTATTCTTACTGTACACCGCCTTGAGTGAATTCCTTCAAAAAGGCGGTAATAAATCCTAATCCTATATAATAATTCTCACCTCCAACGTTCTATGGGTCTTGCTGCCTGTGTTCGTGACTTCTTCGGAGCACAGGCTGACGTCACCATAGCCATTATGATGTAACCCGCCAAAAAAAAAAAACACATGCATGCCTCACAGCTGATCCACACCCCCCCCCCAAAAAAAAATAAAACTGGCTCGTGCATATTTGAACCACCATAAAGCTTGACAGCAAAAGAAAAAAAAAAGTGGCTTGAGCCTGCCTGACACCACTGACGCGCTCAACAGCTGCCCTCCCGACTTGCCGCAGTGGCTCAAGCCTGCCTGCCTCGCGAATTAGCTGCCCTCCCGGTTAATGAGTGACGAGACACGACCCGACGAGGTAAGTGAAGATGACTTTTAAAATTCGTAAGGATGTGGGCCTGGAACTGGAAGGGAGGGAAGGAGGAAGGGAGGGACGACAATCCTGGAACTGGGAGGGAGGGGGGGACCCTGAAACTCGGAGGGAGGGAGACTCTGAAACTCGGAGGGAGGGAGGGGGGACCCTGGAGGAGGGAGGGAGGGGACGACCCTGGAACTCGGGGGGAGGGAGGGGGGACGACCATGGAACTGGGCGGGAGGGAGGGGGGCCCCTGGCACACACTCTCATTCTCACACACACTCTCTCTCTCTCTCTCACAGACACACTCGCACCCAGTCTCTCTCTCTGTCACACACACACACTCGCACATTCTCTCTCTCTCTCTCTCTCTCTCTCTCTCACAGTCTCTCTCAAACATACACACTCCAAGGAAAACCTTGCTAGCGCCCATTTCATTTGTGTCAGAAACAGGCCTTTTTTACTAGTAAATAAATAAATAGGACCTACCTCAGGCTATAACTTCAGTTTACTGGTAAGAACACAAGAATAAGAACAGCCATAGATTTCTCACATCTGTGTCTAACCTCACTCAGCCCCAATAAATATTTTCTAACCGTACTCAAGAGTGTACAAATAGGATAAGCCTCATATCAAGACATTTTTTCTAGAACTTCCTTTCCATACAAAAAGTTTGCTTATTATCTCCATCATTTAAATTACATACAGTATTTCCAAAAAAACATTAAATGTACAGAAAAGGGTTTGAAAGTTTTAAAATTGAAAGAAAATCTACTAAACCTCTAAGCAAGCAATGTTTACATTGGATATTTTAAGCAATTAAGAAAAAATAACTTTTGACCACTTTCCCAAAAATCAAACAATGCATCTGGGTGAGACCAGTGGGCCATCTAGCCCAGTATCCTGTTACTGATGTTGACTCATCAATATCTAACCAAAGTAGTAATGTAAATAAACATAAAATAAAAATAAATAATTTTATTCTTACCAATGCCACACACACAATCAAAACGAGAATGGACCTGGTGGCGATAACTTAAGTTCTCTGGTGCCACCCCCACACCACAAGCCCAAGGCAGCAGCCTGAGAGGCACAGCAGGCTGAGCGCTAAACACCGATGCAGAGGAAGCAGCCTCAGAGCAAATGGCATGAGGCTGTGACTGGATCGCAGAAGGGAAGAAAGCGACCCACCAGCCCTACTAGAGAACCTGCTGGGCTGAGTGCTGATCCCATCACTTTGTCCACCTTTATTTTAGCCAGCTTCTCACGAACACAGTCCTCTGAAAATCTTTCTGGGACTACCACCCTTCCATTCCTATTTATGTTTGTCTTCTGCGGTCCTGCTCCCAGCCCTTCAGCTGTAAACACAAAACAAAAATATTTGTTAAGGAATTACGCCTTATCTTTATTAGCTTCTACATATTCCTCCCCTTCACCTTTGAGTCTCACAATGTCACTTTTGCACCTCCTGCTATCACTAACATATCTAAAAAATGTCTTGGCCCCCATTTTACCATACTGACTAGTTTTTCTTCCATTAGCTTCTTTGCTTTCCTGACTACTCTACCAGCTTCTCTTAGCTTTTCCAGATATTGTTGCCCGTCTTCCTCTTTCTGCGATCTTTTGTAGTTTATAAAGGCTAACCTCTTTTTACTTACCCTTTCAGCTACTACTTTTGAGAACCAAAACGGCCTCCTTTTCCTCTTACTTTTATTTACTTTCCTTACAAAAAGGTTTGTTGTCCTTACAATAGTTCCTTTCAGTTTTGCCCAATGCTTTCCAACTTCTTCCAGATGTTCCCATCCAGACAGCAATTCCTTGAGGTAATCCCCCATCTGAATAAAGTTAGTTTTTTTGAAGTCTAGAATATGTCACAGACTTCTGATTCCCATCTGCTTTCCCCAGTTCTCATTTGCTTTAAATAACAGTTGCAAGTCCTTAGCCAGAGAATCCTTCTGCTTCTGCAGGTGTGAGACCTTAATCTCAGATTTGTAGACTGGAAAAGGTAACTATCCGGGTTTGTTGTACATCCCTTCCCCTATGTGGTTTAAGCTTTCAGTTCTGCTCTGTCCTATTCTGCTGGCACCAAAGGGAAAATGCTTAATATGTTACAGATGTGAGGATGTTATAATGCCGTTGTATCGCTCCATGGTGCAACCGCACCTTGAGTATTGTGTCCAATTCTGGTCGCCACATCTCAAGAAAGATATAGTAGAACTGGAAAAGGTGCAGCGAAGGGCGACAAAAATGATAGCGCATATGGGACGACTTCCCTATGAAGAAAGACTAAGGAGGCTAGGGCTTTTCAGTTTGGAGAAGAGACGGCTAAGGGGAGACATGATAGAGGTATATAAAATAATGAGTGGAGTGGAACAGGTGGATGTGAAGCATCCGTTCACGCTTTCCAAGAATACTAGGACTAGGGGGCATGCGATGAAACTACAGTGTAGTAAATTTAAAACAAATCGGATAAACTTTTTCTTCACCCAATGCATAATTAAACTCTGGAATTCGTTGCCGGAGAACGTAATGAAGGCGGTTAGCTTGGCAGAGTTTAAAAAGGGGTTGGACGGTTTCCTAAAGGACAAGTTCATAGACCGCTACTAAATGGACTTGGGAAAAATCCACAATTTCGGGAATAACTTGTATAAAATGTTTGTACGTTTGGGTGGCTTGCCAAATGCCCTTGACCTGGATTGGCCGCTGTTGGGGACAAGATGCTGGGCTCGATGGACCTTTGGCCTTTTCCCAGTATGGCATTACTTATGTATTTATGTAGATAAGTTAAGAGCCCAAGGTTGTTTCTACCCCCAGAGTTAAGAGACATCCTGCCTTATTCAGCTTACTAAGAGGAAGATGCACAAAGGTCCCCCCGGAAAGAATCACCTGATATTTACCAAGCGATTCATAAAACAAATTGCATGCAAATGAGCTGCTTGCAAAAACAGCGAGCAGCTCAGTAGGAGGGAAGCTGAGCAATCGCAGAACAGCCAATCTCTAAGCGGCACAAGCGGGGACAGGGAGAGGCACAGCAGCGGGCAGTCGACAGCTTCATTTTTTTAAATACTGTTGGAAAACGCTGATTTTATGTGGAGCTTAAATCTGGGGAGGTGCTGAAAGACTTCAGCAAGGGTATCTGGGGAGGCGCTGACAGACTTCAGCAAGGGCTGCAGTTGATCTGGACATATCATGAGAGTTAGCTGTGCTGTGTGGAGCCGCAAGATAGAGCCCAGCTGCACAAAAGTGAAGAACACTGCTTACAGCAGCTCCAGACCTCCCAGTAAATGTTGCTCATTAAAGGTATGATCATGTTTGCTTGCATTTGCATGTGATTCCCGCAGAACCCCTTTGTGCATCGCCTGTTGAATACCATGGTTGGTAAACCGTCTGAAGCCGGTGGAAAACACGGTGCTGGCCCGGTAATTTTTGTGCATCTGCCCCTAAGTCCTTAAGTGCTGCTCTTGAGTTCTAATTGTACTTCTGTGTAGGTGACATAGTAACATAGTAACATAGTAGATGACGGCAGAAAAAGACCTGCACGGTCCATCCAGTCTGCCCAAGAAGATAAATTCATATGTGCTACTTTTTTATTTGTACTGTCCTCTTCAGTGCACAGACCGTATAAGTCTGGCCAGCCCTATCCCCGCCTCCCAACCACCAACCCCGCCTCCAAACCACCAGCTCTGGCACAGACCCTATAAGTCTGCCCAGCACTATCCCTGCCTCCCACCACCGGCTCTGGCACAGACCGTATAAGTCTGCACAGCACTATCCCCGCCGCCCAACCACCAGCCCCAGCACAGACCGTATAAGTCTGCCCAGCACTAGCCCCGCCTCCCAACCACCAGCTCTGCCACCCATTCTAGGCTAAGCTCCTGAGGATCCCTTCCTTCTGCATCCCTTCCTTCTGCAAAGGATTCCTTTATGTTTATCCCACGCATGTTTGAATTCCGTTACCGTTTTCATCTCCACCACCTCCCGCGGGAGGGCATTCCAAGCATCCACCACCCTCTCCGTGAAAAAATACTTCCTGACATTCTTCTTGAGTCTGCCCCCCTTCACTCATTTCATGCCCTCTCGTTCTACGGCCTTCCCATCTCCGGAAAAGGTTTGTTTAGGTGGTGTATTTGGTGCTGTGGGTTAGGTTATTTATTTATACTTAATATCCACAAATAATTGATGTATGTGTTTTCAATTAGAGGAAAAGCCTCAGGTGACTGCTCTTTTTGAACTTTTGTTTTTACAGCCAAACGGCACAAATATGTAGGGGTCTAAAAATTACTCCCAGCTTGTCTCCTCTCATTGGTGATAGTGTAGTGGAAGGGGTGGGGGCAGTGGCGTACCTAGGGTAGTTGACACCCGGGGCCGGTCATTTCCCCCCCCCCCCCCCCAAATCCAGTACTAGGCATGCCGAGAATACAAAACACTCAGGACCTATAGAGCAATTCTACCATACCATAAGCAGTCATTTCTACGAGTCACACAAGGAAAAGGAAAGCATCTTAAACACTACAGTGAGCACTAGAACATCAATTCACCTATTGTAAAACGAAACCAGACAGAATAGTACAGATCGTAGATCCTGTACAGTCAATGCCAACTGAAAGCCATGTCTTTTTCACAAACACAGATACACCCTAATCCACTATAGAATAAGTAATCATAAACTTTCTATTTAGACAAAAATTAAACTGAACCCCCAATGCCAGACTCTGCATACAATGCAACACCACAGAAACAGAAACTGTCCCCTAGTACTGTGCAAAATATAAAGACAGCAGATGTAAATTTGAAAAAAAAAACCTAACAAGTACCAATCACCACTTTACAAATTAACAAATAGAAATAAAACAAATATAGAAAGTAAAATAATACCATTTTATTGGACTAATACATTTAGCTTTCAGAGGCCAAAACCTCCGTCCTCGGGTCAGTACAGTATAGTGCTGTTACAGTATCCTATCCTGACCTGAGGAAGGGGGTTTTGTTCTCCGAAAGTTAGTCAAAATGTATTAAAATTAGTCCAATAAAAAGATTACCTTATTTACATGTTCTATTATAAACATTTAACACATCTACAATACTTTATCCTAAAGCAAAAAAAACAAAAAAATATATTTTATTTACAGTTTGTTGTCTCTGGTTTCTGCTTTCCTCATCTTCTTTTCACCATCTTCCTTCCATCCAGCATCTGTCTTCACCCTCTCTCTCTCTCTCTCTCTGCCATCCAGTGTCTGCCCTCTCTGCCATCCCTTCCATCCACTGCCTGCCCTTTCTCTCTGCCCCTTCAATCCACCATTTGCCCTCCCTCTCCCATCCATCCAGGGTCTGCCCTCCCTCTCGCTCCCCCTTCCATCTAGGATCTGTCCCCTCTCTCTCTCTCTCTGCCCCTTTTTTCAGCCCCCAGTTCCAGCCCCCTTCTCCCCTCTGAACACCCCCACCCCAGTCCTCTTTTCCCCTCCCCTTCTCCTGTCTGAGACCCCCACCACAGTCCCCTTCTCCCCTCCCCTGTCTGAGACCCCCACCCCAGTCCCCTTCTCTCCTCTGAACACCCCCATCCCAGTCCCCTTCTCCCCACTGAGATCCCCACCCCAGTCCCCTTCTCCCCTCTGAGATCCCCACCCCAGTCCCCTTCTCCCCTCCCCTTTTCCCCTCTGAGACCCCCACCCCAGTCCCCTTCTCCCCTCTGAACACCCCCACCCCAGTCCCCTTCTCCCCTCCTCTTCCCTTCTCCCCTCTGCGATCCCCACCCCAGTCCCCTTCTCCCCTCCACTGTCTGAGACCCCCACCCCAGTCCCCTTCTCTCCTCTGAACACCCCCATCCCAGTCCCCTTCTCCCCTCCCCTTCCCTTCTCCCCTCTGAGATCCCCACCCCTGTCCCCTTCTCCCCCCTGAGATCCCCACCCCAGTCCCCTTCTCCCCTCCCCCTCCCCTGTCTGAGATCCCCACCCCAGTCCCCTTCTCCCCTCCCCTTTTCCCCTCTGAGACCCCCACCCCAGTCCCCTTCTCCCCTTCCCTTTTCCCCTCTGAGACCCCCACCCCAGTCCCCTTCTCCCCTCTGAACACCCCCACCCGAGTCCCTTTCGCCCCTCTCCTTCCCCACCTCAGTCCCGTTAAAACCGGCAAAACAGCATCGCAGGCAGCGCCTCATGCCCTGCTTGTAAAAAAAAAATCAAATCTCCTTCCTTCTCCTCGTCTTGACGTCTTGACGTCGACTCGGGCCTTCCAATCAAATTGATTGGAAGGCCCGAGTCGACGTCAAGACGTCAAGATGAGGAGGAGAAGGAGGAAGGAGATTTGATTTTTTTTTTTTTACAAGCAGGGCACGAGGCGCTGCCTGCGATGCTGCTTCGCTGGTTTTTTAAATGTGCGGCGCCGCGGGAACGGCCATGGGAGGTGGCGGGAGCGGAGCACCCCCCACCCATTGGCACCCGGAGCGGACCGCCCCCACCGCCCCCCCTTGGTACGCCACTGGGTGGGGGGGAGGGACAGGGGCACCAATGGGTATGTCACACGGGGTGCAACTATAGCTCAGTATGCTTCTGCTGCCCAGGGCACCAAAGTTTTGAAAATGCCAAATACTTGGGCCAAAGAGGAGCAGTGTTCTGTTCTCTGTAATTTTAATTGTTTGTTTCTATGTTAAATATTGGTCATCTTAGTATGGGAAAGTGAGTTAAATAAATAACTTTAAAATACAGTGACACCTCGGTTTTCATCGATAATCCATCCGAAAACAATCAGCGAAATCCGAAACCGACGAAAACCGAGGCAATTATTTCCATATGAATCAATGTAAATCCAATGAATTCATTCTAGACACTCCAAAATACATACCAAAAACACATTTTATAGAGAATAAATATAGTGTTTAATACTAAAAACAATATAAAATGAATATAAAAGACTAATGTAAAGAATAAATGAACATTTAACATGGAATTGTTTGGCTAGACGCGTGGGGTGATGCTCACACAACGAGCAACAATGCCACACTGAGCAGGAAAACGCATGGGTCGCCCTTTGTTTTCGCAAAATTAGCAGCGAGGTCACGTGGGCACGTCGACAAAATCCGAGACAAAGTTTTCACGGGAAAAAATCGACAAAAACCGAAACCAACGATAACCAAAGTCAACGAAAACCGAGGTATTACTGTAATTATGTGCATATCCTGCTTAAAAGTGATGCAATTGTGGCATTGTGGTCTTCCCTCTGCTCCTCTCCTATCTCTCCAGTCTTTGGGATGTGCTGTCTGGTCTTGTCTGTGGATGCCAAAATCTTTTAAATCTGGCCCTAAAAAAGAACATCAAGCTTATACCTGCTTTAGTTAAGTTGTAATTTCAGGAGTCAATGTTCAAAGACATGGCTGGCACAGAAGGCTAATCCTCATATCTTTATGCCCAATATTCAGCAGCAGACTGCTGAATCTCTAGTCCTAACTTAAATCTAGACATCAGCTGAATATTGCTGCTATAGAGACAGTCGGACAAAAAGAAACAGATGGAGGTAGACACAGACAGAAACACACAAACACACATAGGAAGAAGGAGGGAGAGACAGAGGCAAAGATACAGATGGAGAGGGAGGGCCACACAAAATATGGGGGACATTCAGGCCGATGCAGAAAGCCACTCATTAGAGCCATGCACTAATGACTGAGCGCATGTCTTCCGACGTGAGCTTACCACAAAAATTTGGCGTGTTGATCCAGTAAGCAATAAGCATGGAAATTATTGCTATGTTAAAAAGTGTGCGCTATCAGAAAAGACAGTAATCTACAGCTCATTGTTAAAATGTCATGCTTCCTGTCAGTAACGATTGTCCCAGCAACTGCTTACTTAAACACAACGCCATAGCAATATCAATATCACGTCAAAATGCTTTCATGGATTTTGTCAAGATATTTTCATACATTTTCATACTACTAATATAAGGATCATTAGAGTTCACAGCATCAACGTTGCTATCCAAACATTCAAGAGCAACACTGTGCAAATCTTCATCGATCCGTCATTTTAACTTTTTTGCTGGCTTCTTGTTAATTTTTTTGAAACAGTGCAGAAGTAAACAAAATGTTTTAACACCACTTAACTTGCAGCTATTTCCAACTCGGTGAGAACCTCCACCAGCATGACCAAGTTTCGTAACTTCCTCGCATAAAGAGAAAATGGCCGTCATATGTGAGAAAGCATTCAAGTTGTCTAGAATCGGACCTCTTCCCTGCCTTCCTGACCACTATCAATGCAATCCTACACAACACTAGGAGCTAGTCTACCAAATAAAACAACAAGCATTGCCTTATTTGATAGGCTGTCCCTAGCAGGGCATCTAGATGCCCCACTAGGACCCAGATACTCAAAAAATAATACCGGCGCTGGGAACAATTAGAACCAGAACAGCGCTGTCATGCTCTGCCCACCAGAAGGTGTAGGCAGAGAATCCGACTCTCTTCACCGCCTACCCAAAGGTGTGGGCTGAGTACCCTGGAACTCCAAGGCAAAACAATAATCCAGAGTGAAAACTGTTCCACAAATTCTTGGTAACTGTCCAAAAGCAAAAAGATGGATTTCAAACAAAACAATAATCCAAGAAGAGGTCCATCCACGATCCTCCACAGCAATCAGTAGTCTATCAGCAAGTAGTCCTCCAACGAGGAAGCCTCCAAAATCTACCAGTAAGTAATCCTCCAATAGTAGTCCAGGCTGCACTCCAGGCATGGGAACTCTCCCCTTACATAAGAACATAAGAGTAGCCATACTGGGTCAGACCAATGGTTCATCTAGCCCAGTATTCTGTTTTCCAAACAGTGGCCAAGCCAGGTCACAAGTACCTGGCAGAAACCCAAATCATGGCAACATTAGAACCCCAAGGAACAGCAAGATTCTGGAATCCTAAAGAGTAACAAGATTCCATGCAGAATCTCAAAGAGTAGCAACATTCCATACTACAAATCCCAGGGCAAGCAGTTGCTTCCCATGTCTGTCTCAATAGTAGACTATGGACTTTTCCTCCAGGAATTTGTCCAAACCTTTTTTAGATCCAGATATGCTAACTGCTGTTACCACATCCTCCAGCAAAGAGTTCCAGAGCTTAACTATTCGTTGAGTGTAAAACTATTTCCTCCTATTTGTTTTAAAAGTATTTCCAAGTAACTTCCTCAAGCGTCTCCTAGTCTTTGTACTTTTGGAACGAGTAAAAAAATTGATCTACATCTACTCGTACAACACCACTCAGGATTTTGTAGACCTCAATCATATCTCTCCTCATCCGTCTCTTGCCAAGCTGAACAGCACTAACCTCTTTAGCCTTTCCTTGTACGAGAGGAGTTCCATCCCCTTTATCATTTTGGTTGCTCTTCTTTGAACCTTTTCTAATCCGCTATATCATTTTTGAGATACAGTGACCAGAACTGAACGCAATACTCAAGGTGCAGACACAAAGGCATTATAGTATTTTCGGTCTTATTCACCATCCCTTTCCTAATAATTCCTAGCATCCTGTTTATTTTTTTTTTTTTTTGGCTGCTGCTGCACACTGAACAGAAGATTTCAGCATATTATCCACAACGACACCTAGATCTTTTTCTTGAGTGCTGATCCCCAAGGTGGACCTAGTATCAGGTAACTATGATTCAGATTATTCTTTCCAATGTGCATCACCTTGCATTTGTCCTCATTAAATTTCATCTGCCATTTGGATGCCCAGTCTTCCAATTTCCTAAGGTCTTTCTGCAATATTTCACAGTCCGCATGTGTTTTAACAACCTTGAATAGTTTTGTATCATCTGCAAATTTAATTAATTAATTTTTTTTTTATAGCATTTATACCCCGCTCTTTCCCACTTGATAGCAGGCTCAGTGTGGCTTACAAGCTATGGTACAAAGTATCACATAGATACACAAAGTATGATACAAAGTATCAAGAGATGTTCAAGTTAAAAGAGTAGAAACCATGGGGAGAGATGTGGGGGGAGAGGATTGGGGTATGGGTAATCACCTCACTCGTCATTCCGATTTCCATATCATTTATAAATATGTTAAATAGCACCAGTCCCAATACAGATCCCTGCGGCACTCCACTGCTCACCCTCCTCCATTGAGAAAAATGACCATTTAACCCTATCCTCTGTTTTCTGCCCAATAACCAATTCCTAATCCACAACAGAACATTGCCTCCTATGCCATGACTCTAATTTTCTCAGGAATCTCTCATGAGGAACTTTATCAAAAGCTTCCTGAAAATCTAGATACACTACATCAACAGGCTCACCTTTATGCACATAGAAATATGACAGCAGATAAAGGCCAAATGGCCCATCCAGCTTGCCCATCCTCCGTAATCCTTAACTCCTCCTGTTCCTAAGGGATCCCACTTGTTTGTCCCATGCTTTCTTAAACTCTGACACAGTCCTCGTCTCCACAACCTCCACCGGGAGGCCATTTCACGCTTCCACTACCCTTTCTGTAAATGAATACTTCTTAGAGTCCTCCTAAGCCTGTTTCCTCTTAACTTCATCATATGCCCCCTCATTCCAGAGTTTTCTTTCATTTGAAAAAGGCTCTCTTCCTGTACATTAATACCCCTGAGATATTTAAATGTTTCTATCATATCTCCTCTTTCCCTCCTCTCTTCCAGCGTATACATGTTGAGATTCATAAGCCTGTCCTTATATGTTTTATGTCCAAGATCACTTACCAGTTTTGTAGTACCCTCTGGACCGACTCCATCCTGTTTATATCTTTCTGTAGGTGTGGTCTCCAGAATTGCACTCAGTACTTTAAATGGGCCTCACCAGAGACTTATACAAGGACACCATCACCTCTTTCTTCCTGCTTGTTATCCACCCAAGCATCCTTCTGGTTTCAACTGTCATTTTTTTCTACCTGTTTGGCCACTTTAAGGTCATCAGTCACAATCACCTCCAAGTCCCTTTCTTCCTTTGTACACAAGCACTTCACTCCCTATATTGTACCGTTCCCTCAGATTCTTGTGACCCATGCGCATGACCCTGCATTTTTGAGCATTAAATCTTAGTTGCCAAATATTGGACAATTCGTCAAGCTCTGCTATGTCCTTCCTCATGCCATCCACACCCTCTGGAGTGTCCACCCTGTTGCAGAGTTTGGTGTTATCCGCAAAGAGACAAACCTTACCAGACAGCCCTTCCACAATATCTCTCACAAAGATGGTAAAAAGAGCAGCCCTATGACCAATTCCTGCTGTACTCCACTGATAACATCCTTATCTTCAGAACAAGCTCCATTTACCACTACCTTCTGTCTTCTTCCGTTCAACCAATCTCTTCCTTTAGACCAAAAGAGGCCTTGCCTCCCTTCTATGGTCCTTTTTATAAAAAAATTCCCACAGTCTGTCAACCTATGCAAATCAGATGCAAATTAAGTTCCTAACACAGTAACTGGGTGCTCGCCACTTACTTTCAGTGTTCAGGGAATTATCCAAATGAATCCCAGGAGGGTTGGTTCCCCCCCCCCCCCCCAACACACACACTCCCATGCAGCTATCCTGACACACTACTTCGTCCCACACAGGTGTCCCAGGACTAATCTCAGACCCCTCTTGCTGCTAGTTTTTGAAAAAGTAGTAATGTGAGACATTGAATGACTGAAGTTGGTCCTCACTTCTAATTATAATGACTGAAGTTGGTCCTCACTTCTAATTATAATAATTTAAGTTGGTAACAAAAATTGACATTGAACTCTTTAGTATCTGACCATTCCATTTAAATCTGTAGAGCCGACAAGGGAGAGGGCATAGTGTTGTGGGATATTGGGGCTTACAACTGGGAGGCATAGCGTCAATTGTCAGATCTTACTTTTTACAGTGAATTAGCCACCAATCCCATTCGGCAAATTCAGAACCAGATACAACACATTTTGGCTCAAGCCAAACTTGAGAGGGCTATTTCTCATAAAGAATATACATTTTTGTTTTGTGAATATCCTGTGACACCATTTATTTATTTTATACCTAACATTCACAAATCTAGGTACAACTCACCTGGGCGTCCAATTGTTTCAGGTAGGGGTTCCTTGTTGGAGCCTCTATCTCAATATTTGGACTCATTTTTGCAACCCTCATACATATGGGATTCGATGCATGTGATACAGCAGTTACAATCTTTAGGCATGGTGACCTTTGAAGAAGTCATGTTATTTATTTATTTATTTATTTATTTAGATTTTGCTCACACCTTTTTCAGTAGTAGCTCAAGGTGAGTTACATTCAGGTACACTGGATATTTCTCTGTCCCTGGAGGGCTCACATTCTAAGTGTTAGTCACCTTAGATGTGATGGCGTTATATACAAATGTCCCATAGAATCAAGCTTTGCATTTAATTGATCTTCATATGCAACAGCCAGATTTATCATTGGCCAAGGTTCATTTGGAATTTTGCACAATTATTTCAGCTTTGACAATAAATAATTTATATAAGTGAAGGGCGTTGCAATGGGCACCACGGTAGCGCCCTCGGTCGCTTGTTTATATATGCAACAATTTGAATTGGATTACATTTATTCTAACAGCATTCTGTGGAAACGCTTTATAGATGATGTTATGTTGCTCTGACAAGGCGATCAGCCTACATCACAGCAATTTCTTGATTATGACAATCAAGGCAATCCACATATGATGACTATAATCCTTTCCAGCTTTGATAAGTTCCAATCAGTCCTTCTCATTTCGCTTGACCTTACAGCAGCTTTTGACTTAGTCGACCACTCCATCTTGCTCTCTCGCCTGTACCAGATAGGACTTTGCGGAACAGCCTA
Source organism: Microcaecilia unicolor (assembly GCF_901765095.1). Taxonomy (NCBI): domain Eukaryota; kingdom Metazoa; phylum Chordata; class Amphibia; order Gymnophiona; family Siphonopidae; genus Microcaecilia; species Microcaecilia unicolor. Next base: position 69,107,574 of record NC_044041.1, read on the forward strand.
CGCTTGGTTCACGTCATACCTTAGCCACCATTCTTACATAGTACAGACATCACCTTCGGTCTCGGCCCCTTTTTCCCTTGAAGCTGGCATGCCACAAGGATCCATCCTATCACTTTTGCTATTCAGTGTTTTTCTAGCACACTTTTTAACATTAGTATATTCCCTTGGATTTACCACATTTATCTACACGGATGGCATTCAGCTACTTTACATCCTTAATCCTCTAGTTTCTCCAGACTTCTCTGCTCTTAATTCTAAGCTTACTCAGATCACATACTGGCTTCACGGAAATAAGTTGGTACTCAACCCCCCCAAAAATCAAACCTTCTTATCTTTAGTGGGGGCACAGATGTCTCTCTCATCTTGCCCATACTTCTTTGCAACATTCCTATCCCACAAGTGACAAGTATACAGATCCTTGAGTTATTCTTGATAACAAATGGACTTTTCACCAGCAGCTCTCTCATGTCATTCGCCGATCCTTCTACAAGTTAAAGCTGACTGGTTCTATTTGTTATCTTCTCCAGCGATCCACACTCAATGTCCTTATTCACCAGTAGTGTAGCTACTGGGGACCACAGGGGCCTGAACCCCCCAAATTGGCTCTGAGGCCCTTGATTTGGCTGGCGGGGGTCCTCAATCACTGGCAGCTGAAGCATTTGTCCCGCACTGGACTTGTTGCATTGCCTGCCCCGCTTTTCTCAGTCTCACCGTGTACGCATGTTTTAGTGAAACTGAGCATGTGTGACACTTCACGCATTCTTTCATTAAAATGAGTGTGCATTGGCCACACTGTTAGAAAAATTAAATTAAGGATAATTCAACACCTTAGCAATGTAAGACTTCAGCAGATTGAGGTTCCTCTTGTGGAGCATTAGTTACAGGCTCAACTTAGCACTGAGGACTTGAAGTTCACAGTATTAATCCATAGTCTGTTGCCCAGAGGGGGGGAATGTAACCCGCATTTTACAAACAAAGGAACAGCGCTTAATTTTTTAGTGGGACACCGTGCACCCATGGGGTCTCAATCAAGAAGTGGAGTGGCTATCTCTGTTTTAAAGTCAGATCATTTTTTCAGCCAGTGAAATTTGGGATTATGTTTTGACATCATTACTACTACTACTATTTAGCATTTCTATAGCGCTACAAGGCGTACGCAGCGCTGCACAAACATAGAAGAAAGACAGTTAACATCATTGCTTCCAATCATTGGGGGGTGGCCCCAGTTATAAAAGGGTGACGTTTTTGAGCCATTACTAAACCAGACCTCGGGGAGTGCTCATCTTGGGAGCAGCCGATTAAGAAAGTAAGTATATCTTTTTGTGATACTGGGTCTTTAGTTTAAGATTTAGAATAAAATTTTTCAGTAAAGTTTTGTTTGGTTGTTTTTTGACACTGAGCTCAGACATGATTTTTATAAATATAGGGAATTTTTCATCTCTCTGAAGAAGCTCATACTGTGAAACACAGTCTGTGTTGAGGAAGATAAAGATCGATTGTTGGAGATTTTAAATACTTTTGGTGAACAAGGAGGGAGATCATCCATATTGAAATCCTATCAGATTAAGAGATCTATGTTGGAGAAGACAATTCGTCATTGATAACTGCTAAGTTTACATCACTGTTTAAGATAATGGATCAGCGTTTAGAACACTTGTATAGTCTGCTTGGACATTTTTTTTTTAATTATTGGAAGCAATGATGTTAACTAAATGGACTTAAAGCAGTTCTTGAGTCTGATGATGGGATGGTTGGTTGCCTGCTTGATAGAGGACACTTGGTTCTGAGCACACTTCACATAGTTAATTTAACATAAGAATTATATTTAAAATTTTATTTGAAATTTATTGATAAATAAGTACACCCTGACTCACAAGGTTTTTTTAAATGATTATTCATGATACAGATTTGCATGCCTGTCATCTGTATTATATGCAAATCTCTCTCATGAATATTCATTAGATATATCCTGAAAACCTGACTGGCTAGTATTCCCCCAGGACAGGTCTGAGAACCAATGTAATAGACCAGTGTCTCCCAAATCGGTCCTGGAGTACCCCCTTGCCAGTCAGATTTTCAGGATATGCACAATGAATATGCATGAAAAATTTGCATATGATGGAGACAGTATATGCAAAGCAATTTCATACTTATTCATTGTGGATATGCTGAAAATCTGACATGGGGGTACTCCAGGACCGACTTGGGAAACACTGCAGTAGACCATGGGTCATCTGAGGTGAATTATCAGACTTCACCTCAGTTGACCTTCAAAGCAAGCTTTATGCCACCTCAGAAATGGTATTTTAGCCCCCATCGTTGCACTCAGCATGTCAGTCTTCCCTTTACGTCTTTGCATTGGCATGGTTTAATTGACTGTGCTAATCTTTTAGGGTAGGCTTTGCACACTTATTTGCAGCATGAAACGTCTCTGCATTGTGCGGCCATAACAATGCATACAGATGTCCCACTAACTATGGGTCCCTTTAACCAAGATGTGGCAAAAGGGGACCTGCGCTGGCATCAGAGTGTGTTTTTTACATGTGCCAACACCCCCTTTTACAGCAGTGGGTAAAAGATAGGTCTTTTTTTGAGGAAATGGTCATGTGGCAAGGGAAGCACTTGCCATGTGACCAATTCAGGAGGAGGCCCTTACTGCCATCCATTGAGGTGGCAGTGAGGGATCCCACACTAACTGATGCTTATTTACTGCCGCGTATACATTTTTGTAGTGCCAGATAGGATGGCATGCTGGGGGTGGGAACTACTGGGTAATTCCTTTTTAGCGACCAGTAAGCCCACTTTGGGCTTACTGCTACTTTGTAAAAGGAGCCCTATATGCTTCTGCTCATGCTAGATTTCTCATCTTCTATGCCTTTGAAAATACTTCTCAACACATTTGCTTAATTCCCACCCCTCATGGCTAATTAGTCTCAGAATGTACACTTCTCCACACATTTGATTAATTCCCTTCCCGCTCCTCAGGGCTGATTGGTTCTCGGAAAAAGAAAGACATACTCAGATGTCTTTCTAAAAGTCTTGCATTTTCTTCTCTTGGGCTTGGTCTTTTTTATTGTACATATCTCATGTATATTATCATACTGTTATTCTAAAAATACTATGGTCAATTTGAGAGTTTCCTTGATAGAGGTTTCAGCAAGAACTCCACCACCAAACCCCAAAAGAGATTAGTCAATACAAAAAAAACCCTACTGGCTTCCAGGTCTCTCTCGCCCTATGCTGGTACACTCAGGGTGAGAGAGAGAGAGAGAGCACGTGACCAAGCGAGAATGATGTATTATAATTCAAATCAGTCATTATGAGTTCCATTTAGAATATATACACACACATTCATAGTCTCTTTGTAGATAATTGATACTTCAGTAAGCAGAACAGTTGCATTAGAAAGGCACATGCAAATTCAGCACCACACCCAACATATGTAAATACAGTAATGTCTCTCTCCCAAAGTCTCAATCCATGCTCCTTAGGATTTAAAAAAATAAATAAATAAAATTATCTGTCCAGCCCCTTATCTTAACTGCTTACTTCCACATTATTAATTTCTTTGTTGGGAAGAACTTCTCCTTGTTCACAAAAAAAGTTGATACCTTTTGAAAATCTACACACACAAAAAAAAATCATCTACAGTTTTCTTCATTCAACCCCTCTTAGCAACTTTCCAATGGAAAAAAAAAAGCTGCACAGAGCTTCCCTTTGTTAAAACCCTTTTCTTGCACAGGATGTATGACCAAGGAAAAGGGTGGAGGGCCACCACCCATTCGCTCTCATAGCCAGTGGCCTCCCCAACTGGCCTTCCTACAAAATTTTCATCAAATAAAAAAAACTGTTTTATACTTCGTAAGATGGCCTAGTGGTTAGAGCGCTCATCTTGACATCCAGAGATGCCTGGTTCAAATTCCACTGCTGCTCCTCTTGGGTACATCATTTAACCCACCATTGCCCCAGGTACAAACTTAGATTGTGAGGCCTCCAACGACAGAGAAAATACCCAATGTACCTGAATGTACCTCACCTTGAGCTACTACTGGAAAAGGTATGAGAAAATCTAAAATAAGGCGCTCTCTCCATTCCTTCCTGATTGTCCCAGTCAGTGATATTCATAGGTTCTTCTTCTCCAGCCTCCCAAACCATATCAGAATCTTCTCAAAGCTCATTCCTTTCTCCCTCCAACCTGGGGAAAGGACCCTTTAAAGCTCTACTTCCTAGCCTACCTTTCCCTGATTGGGTCCCCCTTTCTGGGTCTTCCATTGGCCAGGAATGCCTTGTACTGCCCCACCCCGAGTTCCATGGGACATCCCATTTGTTTTCCTTTGGTCTGTTCTGAAAAAGGCTTCTCCTCTTTCCCCTGAAAAAACTTCATCCTCTTTTACTATTGCCCATGTATTATATGATCTCCTCCCCTACTCTAGAGAATTATATTTCCTAGGCCTGTTGTTTTGCTCAGGTTTCCCTACGTGCCCTGGGGATTTTGTGGCAGGTGGACTTCTTCCCGTCCTTGAACTGGGGATTCCCTGTCTCTGTCACAATGTTCATTGTGAATATCCCAAAACCTTAGGGGATATTTCAGGACTAACTTGAGGGAACAGTGGTATAAAGTACTGAAAAAATCCCCCCAAAAGTAGGAGAGGCAGGCTGCAGTGTGCACTCAGCTACCTCGATCAGTTCATGCACTCTTCTACACCCACACAAAACCATGTACAGCCATGTATAGAAATGCAAAGCCCAAGAACGGTGCCCAAAAATACATACACACTTTGTCATATAGGCTGACTCTGTACAGACAGAACTTGGCAACCCCAAAGAACAGCACAGTTGAATTTTGATCCACATCACATGCATAACACTTGCTCACACACACATCATTTCAAGCTGTCCAGTTACTCATCTTGCATAGGAGCACAGTGGACATAACAGACCTCTATATTAGGAAGCCTCAGAACAATTCTCACATCCTTCCTTTACTGTAAGTGACCTTGAGCAGGTCACTATTCTCATGGTTACATTGTCTTTCTGGAGAGAGTTTACCACTGAATTTGAACAATGTAAATAAAATATTCTTCAGGGCTGATGGTTATACGTGCTGGGGCCCAGGGCAGAAATTTGGAAGGAGGCCCCTAAACTTGCCAGCAGACTGTGGCTTCTTCAGAATGAGTAGGCTGTGGGGCTCACTGTGCCTCAGGGCAGTTGCCCTGTTTTCACCCCTCCTAACACTGGTCCTGTTCTTATCAGGAGACCAAGAGCAGGTCTGGCAGATACAGGGCAAGTTTTTCCACATGGTTTTGTTAGCTAAAATCAAATTTCAGATCTTAAATCAAGAGCTGGAAAAGGCCCCTCTTTGAGAACCTGTATAATCTGGAGGGCAGAGGTCACTTGACCCCAGTGGAGACGTGAATATTTTACCACCACAGCTAAAGTTTGGAAATTAAAACTGCTTAAAAAGACATTTACCATTTTTCTTGGAAAAGATATAGATGCAGCATCTAAGTCCTGAGATGAAGGCTGGTCTTTCTTGGCCTTTGAACGGAAATGAACCTGTACCATACAACTGTTTTGGGTAAGAAAAATTGTTTAGACCCTGGTCAAATTAGAAGAATTAGACCTGTTTTTTGTTGTTGTTTTTTTTAAATCTCTTTGCTTCTGAAGAATTATAAAAACCTTTTCTTTCCTGCTCCCTCTCTCCCACGTTTCACTTCTGTCCCAATGGCAGGTCACGTGCTGTGCCCTGTGCCCATGTGAGTGGGAGGCTCTTCAGGACAGGATTTTCAGTTGCAGCAGGAAGAATATGTCTTGGCATTGTTGCCAAAGATACGGAGGAAGGAAAGCTGCCAGCTCCCACGCGGGCACTGTTAGACAAGCCCCGAGTATCACAACCTGGCTTTGCTCAGCTGTATCCGAAAAACTCATCCTGCAAACAAGCTGCTCATCCTCGCTCTAGCTTTTGCCACCTCTTCATCTCCCATACTGCTTCCTCTCCGTCATCGTCTCTGTTTTTGCCTGGTCTCTCACGCATACATATATAACTTTCACAGGGGATAAAATTAGAGCTTGTCTGCATAATTTAATCTAATTGACATTCTACAGGACATCCTGTTCCTTCTGCTTCCATCTCATGCTTTCTATTACTCTGTCCAACTATCACTCGTTCATTTTCTTGCTTAAAAGACACCAAAAACCTTCCTATGCCTCCTTCTCCATAAGAAAGTCAGACACCTGTGGAGATCAGCTGGAACCAGGACAACAGCACCCACTGCTACTGCAATACTGAAACCCTACAAGTGGGTCTGGTTGTGCACATACCTAACACTGCAATGAAGGTGTTAAATTTTAATTTGCCAGACCTTGATTGCTCCATCCCATGTACAGACACATAGAGACACTTGGACACCCTTCAAGGGGATCTTCTCTAGAATCCCAGGGGAGGTAACAGGCCTGGACTTGATATTCATAAATAGGAAAAGGTTTCATAATGTCGAGGTAGGTCCCCGAAGCTCTTGTGATCAGCAACTAGTAGAGTTAAATATAAAACGAACAAAAGTCAAAGTCATAGACTTTAAGAATACCACCTTAGTTATAATGGTGGGGTGGGGGTAGGAAACAGTTAAGAAGGGGCTGGCAGAGCGAGAAGCTAATTGTGAAGAGCTGTGGCCTAAACTAAAAGGCACCAAGGAATGTAAATAAGAGAAGAGATTGAACTGTAATGGTTTTGCTGCACACTTTGTTAACAGAATTTAAAATTCTCCGTCAACAGCAGCTAAGAAAGCAAATAGAATGTTAGGAATTATTAGGAAAGGAATGGAAAACAAAAATGAGAATGCCATAATGCCTTTTTATTGCTCCATGGTGCAATCGCACCTTGAATACTGTGTGCAGTTCTGGTCAGCACATCTCAAAAAAGATATAGCAGAATTAGAAAAGGTACAGAGAAGGGCAACGAAAATGATAAAGGGAATGGGATGATTTCCTTACTAGGAAAGGCTGAAGTGGCTAGGCTCTTCAGCTTAGGAAAAAGATGGCTGAGGAGAGATATTATAGAGTTCTATCAAATACTGAGTGGAGTGGAATGGATAGACATGAATCACTTATTTACTCTTTCCAAAAATAGTAGGACTAGGGGCACGTAATGAAGCTACTAAGCAGTAAATTTAGAACAAACTGGAGAAAATATTTCTTTACTCAACATCTAATTAAACTCTGGAATTCATTGCCAGAGAATATAAAAGCAGTTAGCTTAGCAGGGTTTAAAAACGGTATTAAAATGGACTTGGGAAAATCCACTAATTATTTCTAAGATAAGCTGCATAAAATCTGTTTTACTGTTCTGGGATCTTGGCAGGTACTTGTGACCTGCATTGGCCACTGTTGGAAACAGGAAACCGAGACTGACTGTAAATCCTAAGAACATAAGCATTATCATACTGGGACAGATTAAACTTTCCCCCTCCTCACACAAACAGAATGGGACTCTTTTAAGCAGAGGAGGGCCCTGACAAAATTCTAAGAGGACTTTGACCAACTACCTAACCTCTTCATCCCTGCCCATCAAAGATAGTGCAGCAGGCAAGCAGGGGCCTCATAGAAGGCGCCACAAAAATCATGAACTTCTCTCTCTATCTAATAGGCAACTACTAGCAGCATTATAAAGGGCAGTGATGTGTCATTTGCTAAAGGACAGTCTGTGTTCAATTCAACAACTGGCTAGAAGAAACTGACTAGACCCATGAGAGTCTGGATTCAGACCAGTTATGGAACGGAAACAGTCCTCGTATCCCTACTAGTTGATCTTCACACAAACTGAAATGGGATTTGCCTTGGTGGATTTTTCAGCAGCTTTTGACACTGTGGACCACAGTATCATGCTAGCTGTAATTGTCTATTGTCTATGTTTGACTTATTCTTGCTATACACCACTGTGGGCAAATTTCTTTAAAAAGGCTGTAAATAAATCCTAATAACTAAGATTGGTTTGGTTTGCCAAAGAGGTAGCTGAAAAAGTAGAGTAGAAAGGAGCCTAGGAATCAAAACAGCTACAAACACTAGTTCTTACAAAGCTTGGTGGTAAGACATTAGGGGGTGGGGTGGGGAGCAAAATACATTCTCTCTTCCCAGGCACAGTGAAGGAGTTTGCTCAATATTAGGGGTGCTCATGTACCCACTGCACTCTCACGAGATGGATTACATATTGGATCTTGCAGGCTGAGAACCAAACAAGTAGAAAACAAAATCCAATTTAACCAGGGAACGATATCTCACAGTCAAGCTTGTATGCTGGTCTTGTAGTATTGTAACTACACTTGTACAATGCAAAAATGCAAGATTCCATATCAGGAGTCACCACCCAGAAACAGGACCTTGGCATCATCTTAAAACAATATGGTGAAATCCTCAGCTCAAGGTGCAGCAGCAGTCAAAAAACAAAATGGGAATTATTCAGAAAGGGATGGAGAATACACTGGATAATAATATAATTCCACAGGATGACCACATCTTAAAGAAAAAAAAAAGATATAGCAGAACTGGAAAAGTACAGAGGATGACAAAATTGATAAAGGGGAAGGAAGGATAAAATATTAAGAATCTTCAGGGCAGAGAAGAGTTGACCAAAAGAAGATATGAAGAAGCCTGGAACAGTAGCCTAGTGGTTAGTGCAGTGGACTGCAGTGGGTCCCACACTACAGTTCCTTGTGACTCTGGGCAAGTCACATAACCCTCCATTCCCCCAGGTGCAAATAAGTACCTCCATATACTATGTAAACCACTTTGAATGTAGTTGTGAAAGGCACAAGTCCCATTTCCCTTTCAAATAGCATATCTAAAACAAAGTATTTTTTCATGCAACAAATATTCAAACTGTAGAATTTATTACCAGAGACGTAGCCAAGACAAGTAGTAGAGCTGAGTTTAAATGGGGTTCGTTTCTGCTCTGCAGCAGCTCCTGCTCCACCAGCACCGATATCCCCATCCCCCCCTCATTTCACCACTTGTTAGGCCAGTAATGAAACCCCCTCTCTCTATACACACACACAGTTCTGCCTATGCACTTCACTCCTGCCTTTCCTATATTAAGGATCCCCATGCACAAATCTCTGCCTGTGCACCTCACCCCTGACCTACAGCATCCCCTGCCATTTCTGTATTGAGGACGCCCCTCCATACACCTCACCCCTACTATTCCAGTAGAGACACCACACACACAATGGTCCACCAGTCAGGGGTGTAGCCAGGCACCCAATTTTGGATGGGCCTGGGCCCCAGATGGGTGGGCATGAGAACCCCACCCCCATCCCACAGGTGATTTTGTATCTGGTCTCACCTGTATGCCATATGGTCTCTCAAACAGCCCCCCCTCTCCCGCATACCTTTTAAATAGCAGATTTTCACCAGCAGCAACTAATACACGCTGCTCATGTTGGCCTCACAGCCTTCCCACTGACGCAACGTCCTGTTTCTGCATAGGTGGGAATAGGTCAGAGGGAAGGCTGTGGGGCTGGTGCAAGTAATATGTATTAGTCGCTGCTTGCACAGGCGAAGATATGCTATTTACAAGGTATGCAGGAGGGACAGTTGTTGGGAGTTTTCAGCTGGTGGGGCTTGGGAATCCCTGCCAGCCACATCATAGGTTTGCTGCTACTGGGTGGGCCTGGGCCCACCCTTGGCTAAGACACTGCCACCAGTGCACATCACTCTTATCACACACACTGACTGCCCCATTTCACTAGAGCCCTATCCGGAGCTTAGAGGAGAGAGCCTTGGCTCCCAGTTTTATACATGCCAGGCAAGAAAAGGCCTCCCTCCTAAAACGAGAGTGTGTTGGGGACAGGGTCATGCCTAACAAATGGAGTGGAGGATGGCCTAGTGGTTACAGCACCACTCTTGAAATCCAGAGGTGTCCGGTTCAAATCCCACTGCTGCTGTTTGGGGTCTCAGGCAAGTCACTTACCCCCTCCATTGCCTCAGGTACAAACTTGGATTGTGAGCCCTCCTCGGACGGAAACATATCCACTGTACCTGAATGTAACTCACCTTGAGCTACTACTGAAAAAGGTATGAGCAAAATCCAAATAAAAAAAGAAAATTGCATTGCAGCAAAGAGTGCCTCCTTCTGGAGCTTAGAAGTTGATTTTAAGCAGGCTGCTGCCATCCATTTTTTTTTATTTGTACCCCACACTTTCCCACTCATGGCAGGCTTTCCTCTTCTCTCCCATTTTTTCTTTTTTTCCACAGGCTGTTTTTGTACACCTTTTGACTTTATAGAGCAGCAGGCTACAAACCAGGGTAGACTGGCTCAAACACCACTGCAGTTCCTCGTGATCTTGAGCAAGACACTTCATCCTCCATTGCCTTGGGTACAAACTTAGGGACCCCTTTTACTAAGGCAGGGTAGGCCTAATACAGACATGCCCATGGGTGGAAAGCAGACGTGTCTGCACTAATCAGGCAGCACTGGCACAGGCTACCCCATTAGTGGAGCCCTTAACCATCTCCTAAATAGGTGAGGGTAAAGACCGTGCACTAAAGGGGAAATTAGCGCGTGGCCATTACAAAAAAATACTGAAAGGCAGCCATTTCACTGCCACACAAACTAACATCAGCACCAGACACTTTTTAGCATGGCTTGGTAAGAAAGACCCCTTAGATTGTGAGCCCTCCCAGGGCACGAAAATACCTGTGGTAGCTGAATGTACACCACTTCAATAATTTTGGAGCCTGCAGTTGGTATATAAGAAATTAAATTAATACTCAATCTTTTTAACTTAGGGGGCTACTGAACTACAGTTTGTGCTGTGGCTCCTATGCCAGGGCCTATAGCTGGACCAGGGGTGTTTTCTTCACCTGAAGCACATCTGTATTATCACTACTACCATTATTAGTCCCCTACTGCTGAGGCTAAGGGTGGACTTTCTTTCACAGTGGTCACTTACAATGCTATTATTTGAGGTCATGGAGCTGCCAACTTACCCAGTTCAAGGAGAGAGATTTAAGGCCAAACCTGGATTTCTGACGGCTCCATCCTTATGCAGGATAGGATCTGCAGCACTGCTTTCAACAAGAATCAGGGACTACAAATACCACACTGCTTTGGGATGTAAGTTCAAAACCAGGACTGGATAAAGTGTCCTTCCTGGAACTGGGTAACCTAACAGTCACCAACAGAATATACAAAGCTTTTTAATTCTCTCCTTCTCAGCAATACACTGCAATTCACCAGCTTCACCACCGCATTTAAAATTGTGATAGCCACAGGCTTTTGGCCTTCTTACTTGTAAGAGAGGAAAGAGCCCTTATTTTTAATTGGAAGGAAATAGGTGGGTCATATCTTATTTATAGTACCTGCTGAGGAAAGCTACACTTCCTCATGAGAAGCAAGCAGGACTACCACCTCCCTGGCCTCTATGGTAAAGCAGAAAAACACCCATCACTCCCTCCACTGCAAATGTCCTGTGCCAGCCCTGTGAACACCCACCTGTAACTGTAGAAAATGCACAGTCCTGAACAGGGAGTACAAAGCTATCAAAACATGCTTCATATGTCCCCCACCCACTTCCTGTCCTATACCAGTAAGAGTTACAGCCTATGGGGAAGCTGGCCGTGGTTTATGCAAAGGGCGTTGCAATGCTTTCTTCCCACGGTTATAGCCACTTCCTTCTCTTTTCCATGAGCTGCAGATTATAGCAGTAACAGTCCTATGCTACACATCCAGGCTACATCGAGCTAGCCAAAGCCTCCCTAGAAGAACACATTAGCTTAGTAAAATGATAGCACAGGAAATTGCTCAACTCTTAACCAAACCATGAAGAAGCTTTTCGGTCAAATGAAGAAAACCATACCCTAACATGATGCAGGTACATGTGTAGTGCTTGTACAAACCATGGCATCAAATTTACACTTTCAGACAAAAGCTCTCCATCGTGTTTTGCTTTGGATAATAGTTGAGGCTCATTTTCAAAGCACTTACACTAACATAGTTCGATCAGTTTGAAAATGAGCCCTCTGTATAACTTTGTAAGTCTAAAATGCTTTGAGAATACACCACTACCTGTGCTAATGGCATGCTATTTGAAACCCACTCGAATCTCCAACAGTGAAGACAGTAGGTCCCAGCTTGGTCTTGCTGACCCCAAAGCCAGCTGGGTTCTCAAAACAGCCATAAGAGGCAGCAGTGAAATTTGCATATAATAGATATGTACAGACTGTGGCCATTCTGAAAAACATATCTGGCTGTAATAGAGGACCAGGATCACAAGGTTAAATATCTCCCTTCTCCATGTCATTCCAAGGCTGGCACAGTGATTGCAGGCCAGGGCAGATAGGGCCACAGCCCACTGCTCAGGGCACACCAGTAACTCCGTTATTTTATTGTTTTAAACCATGAATTTTATTTATTGGATTTCACTTCTGGCTACATATTGTACAGGAAATGTAATGAGGTGTTTGATGTGGCCTGGTAGAGCTTTCATTCACCTTTGCCAACAGGGGGTATGTAATGCTCTTCACTTTCATCCCAAAAGGTTGGCTTTTGTTTTAATTATTAACATTAAAAAAAAATGGATGGGGACAGAGAGGTGCTCATCCATACATAGCCTATAGAACAGTACATGTAAGTATATATCCAAATTTAGAAAATTAGTCCTACAGTAACACATAAGAAAGGAAGTGGATGCAGGCAGAGGACCTAAACAAGGGTACAGCTAGTCCCTCACAACAGGAGGTTCCTACAGATTGAAAGCCAAGCAGGGCCAGAGACTGGAAACAGTACACGCCCTGTAGAGATAGCAGCATGACAAAATAATCCCCATAGTTTAGGTGTACCTCAGTCTCAAGTGACAGCAGGCTGCACACCAGCTCAACTAGTGCTTGCCAGAGCCAGAAAGTTAAGTCTAGCCTCCCATGGCAAATGCACAAGAACCTTCACACTTAGCCAAATTTCATGCTCCCTGCTGCCACACGGAGCCTCTGCTGAATGCATCAAGAGGAAACAGAAAAGAGCACACAGGTACCACGAGGAGGACAGATATTAGGAAAGGAAGGTTGAGACTATACAGAACTTAAACACATATTTCTCTCTCCCTAGACTGTGAAGTTGTGGGCAACCCTGTGCTTATTTTAATGAGGTGTCCCAGCCATCCCACTTCTATTCCAAAAGATCAGGATAGCCCGACAGATTATAAAGCATCAACTGTATTTGAGCATTAGTGCACAGATGAGGCCACCATACACTTTCTCCCCACCCAAAGGGTTTGCTTTTAGGAAGGGATCCTAAAACAGACTGTAGCTACCAAAGGGGAAAGAAAAGCAGCAGCCCATCTCTCTCCCCTCCATATCACACAATCCCTGACCGGATAAAGGCAGCAGATACAAATCAGTCTCCAGCCAGGTGCTGCATCAAGGAAAGTGCAGGCTGTTAAGTTCTATTAAAAAAAAAAAAAGGGGGGGGGGGGGATGAATTAATCAGACATTAGCTCCAGGGGCAGGTCCAGAAAGCAAATCTGAGAAAACCTTCTGACAACACCTTACACAAAAGGTTTTCAGCAATCAAGCAGGGCAGCTTGTGTCTCTAGTTCCTCAGTGCCATCTTAACCCATTAGTTCCCAATGTTCCCATAATAAAATTCCATAAGGGAACACTGGGCACTAATGGGTTAAAGTCTGACTTCAGACATCATCTCAGGCTTAAGAAAAGTACACCCTCTACTTTCCCACCAATTTATTGCCGCCTCCGCCCCCCAAAGGGTTTAAACACCACTTTCCATGGAGACTCTGCCACAGGACCCTAGGCTGGAGCCACACCTATGAAAAGGAGTTCAGAGAAGAGGCAAACACCTAGGCACAGCCAGCCCATAACACTTTCCATTGGGAGAGGGGAGGGAGAAACAAAACAGGAAGGCCAAAAGCCAGACCTACAGTTAGAAACCAGATTAGTATAACATGTGTAACACACAAGAGAACAAGTTTTAAAAAGTCCAAACAAACATCACTCTTGGAAAGGGGAGGTAGGCAAGCAGGAGCTCAGGTGATCCCACCTCCTGCCACACCTACAGAAAGTGCAATGAACCTGAACATGCCCATCAGTGAATAATGCTACATATGAGGGGCACCAGCATGACACACTATGTGCCCAGACACCCTGCAAACCCAGGCAGGGCTTCCACACAGACTGCAGCAGCAGCACATCCTCAATGCTCGCCAAGGAGCTGCCAGGTCCATCCTCCATCCTGGCTCTAGTTTCTCTAAGGCAAGTTTCATTTTATTAGAGCTGTCCAGTCTTTATTCCAGATGGAAAAGCAATTGGCAACTGTGTGCTGTGTGTCACTTACAGTCCTAGAAATTAAAAACTGAAACAAAGAGCTGCCAGTTGCTGTGAAAAACATCTTGGCTGGATGGGGCCCTGGACAGCACAGCAAGACTGGTCCCTGAAGCCAAGGAAAGGCCGCATGCGTGCTCTTTTCTCCTGCAGGCGCCATTATGCTACCACAAATTCCGATTTCATGTCCGCTTTCACCTCTGGTTTCCACACCGAGTCCTCAAATTCTAAGTCCAGACTCCCCTCACTGGAGACGCTGCTATTGCTGTTGGTCCGGCTGGACTTACGGTTTGGAAGCCAGTGATAAGGAGCCCTGGCATCACGCCGTGCCTTTCTGCGCAGTCGCTTCTGCTGCATGAGCAGCTGCAGCCGCTCTACTTTGCACCGTGTTGCACGGTTCTCTGTCTGTCGTAAACGATCACCTGCAACAAGGAAGAGAAAGGGTTAATGTTGTGCAGGATTCCCTCAAGAAAAGGCAAGAAGGATAAATGACAAGATGAAGACCTGATCAGCTGACCTGCCACCTTCTATACTTCAGTACAGCAATAGTAGTCTACCCTTTCTCCCCATCTCTAACAGAAGCACACACATCTAACATTAGAAATAACACTCAAAAGAAGAAAAAAAACAAAAACAGTAGAAGGTTAAGGTTGCCACAGTCCTACAAAGGAACTTCAAGAGAGATATTTCAGTGTGAAGTCACCAACATGGAATTCATCAACACACAACACCCTAGACATGAATAGGGATAGTAGCTTCAAAGCACACGACAGCTGGGAAAGGGCTTATATTCGGTTAGGTGGTTAACCTGTAATGGAGGTTCTCAGTGACCAGCAGGATGTCATCCACACATTATCTGACAGTACCATGGATAAAGTAGTTCTCCAATAGCTCAGAAAGGCTTGAATTAGCACCTCTGAGAACATGTTAGCCCCCTTCCTCCTCAGTATAGCAGGTGCATCTGGATGGAGGTAGGTGAATATGGGTGGCTGACTTATGCTGCTATCCATGGAGAACCTCTATTACAGGTAAGTAATCCCACTTTCTCAATGGGCAACATGAGTCAGCCACAACTGGTGACTCCAAAGCAGAGAGACATGAAGGGGTCATTATGCCTGCAGGCACTTCTGTTTACAAGTATATGTGTGTGGACCCCTTGACAGATTGTGTTAAAGCTGTGGTAGTATGTACCTAGAGGAAGAGAACATTCAGGAGTTTAAGTCCTTCCAATGCACATGTTCCATTGATTTGGTTGTATGAAGTAAAAACACAAGAACATGAGCCCCAATGGGGGCTAATGGCAATAGGGCCATGAACCTGCATGCCTGTATTCATAATATGTGCCCCAATGAGGGTGAACTGCAGACAGTGGAATAAGTCTGCAGCAGGAAACAGTGGTTGTGCCCAGCTGAAACAAGAGATGGAAGGTGGGGGGTCATCATGCTAGGAAGTCAATAATTATACTGCCTACACAAATGACTGGGCAAAGGTGCTGTCGGTCCTTAAGTGACACTCAAGGCAGTAATGATGGAGGACAATGTAGCAGCCTTGTAGATATCTTCCAGTAGAATAGAGTACAGATTGGCCAAGGTGGTTGCCAAAGCCCTGAGGTGGTGGGCACTGTCCCTCTTGGCTAGCCGGAGTTTTGCCTGGCTGTAGCAAGGATAGATGCAGACAACAATTCACTAGGACAGAAGGTACTTGGAGACTGGGGACCCCTGGTCTGTGGGGGTTCAAACGAAAGGAAGACCTAGGACACCTTGTAGATAGGGTCTGTTCTACAGCTGTAGGCTTGCAGGGCAAGTCTGCAGTCTGGATTTCTCCAGGTAGGTGTGTGGCTCTAGGTAGAAGACGAATGTTTAATGTGGAAGGTAGAAACTGCTCTGGGGAGGAACATGGGATGAGTTCTCATGGTAACCTGATCAGGAAATGAATGTTCCGGAGGTAGATGACCAGTGCCTACAGCTTGCTGATACATCTCACCAAGGTGATGGTCACGCAAGAGTATTTTCCAAGTGAGAAAGTTTAAAGGAAATGTCCCTTATAAACTCAAAGGGGGCTTGAGCGAGCTCAAACTTGATGATGTCGAGATCCCAGAACATAACGGGTCGGTAGGTGGAGATTCATTAGGCCTCTCATGAAGTGGGAGACCAGAGTGTGGGCAGAAATAGAAGCATTGTCCAGCCTGTCATGGTAGGCAGCAACTGCACTAAAGTGAACTATTATAGAGGTGGTCTTGAAGTCAGCACTGACGAGGTTAACCAGATATTGAAGCAGATGCAAAATGAAGCAAAAGAATGGGGCATAAGACAAACCAACATGAGCATATAGCACTGTATGCCATCCCAGCTTTTTTTTTGGGGGGGGGGGGGGGGGGGGGGGGGAGGGGGGAGAGGGAAGGGAAGGGAGAAAAAAACAAACAAACAAACAAACAAAACATCCTCATTATGGGTTGATCAGTATGGGTCCTGGCACAGATGAAAGGGAAGATGATTGAGAGCATGCATACAAAGTTTTCTCTCTGAAAATGAACTTGAGCTTTCACAGGTCCAGGATAGGGTGTAGGCCTCCTGATAGATTACTTTGGGAGTGGGGGGAGGATCAGGAAATAGCAAGAATAAAACCCTTGGTTAACATCTGAAGGGTGAACAGGTTCTATCACTTACGGCTTGGAAGAGGGAGCCAATTTCAATTTCCAAGATAAGCACCAGTAAAAGATAGTCAGGTATTTTGTCCTGGGGGAGGTGGGGGGGAAATTTAGCTGAATCTGATGGAATCTAATGTTCACTACCCACTTGCTGGTCACGATCGTTCCCAGGCGAGGTGAGAAAAGGTGAGGCTCCCCCTCTATTGGGCATGAGCTGGCACTGGGGTAGTCAAAAGGCTGCCTTACTGGAGGAGCTGTTTCTGCTGCATCTGTTCCTTGGTGCATTGTCTTTTGTTGATATAGATATATGGCTGTTGTCTAGGCTGCGATAGTTGCCATTGGAGTAGTGACATGAGGGAAACTGAGTTGTGAGAGCATAGTCCAACAATCTTCAGCTGCTGGAGGGGTGCTCTGGGGGGGGGGGGGGGGAGTTGGATGATGGCACAGCAGTCTTAAACATTAACCCTATTCGACATCTCCAAAGAGGCTGTCCCACGAGCAGAAAACATCAGCCAGGCACTCACTGGTGTCCTCTTAAGCCCAAAGCTCTGAGCCAAGCCATGTTCTTTGCAAATGATGCTGCTGCCAGCTGTGCATGAAGCCATGTCAAAAGCATCAAACGAAGATGTTTTCCACATTCTGCCATATCTTGAAGAATAGATGAAATTGTGTCTCTGATCTGACTTCTGGGGCTAGGGCAGAGATAGCATTGTTTGCCTTCTCTAAGAGAAGTCAAAGTAAAGAATAAGGTGAAACTGATGTGCAGCAATTCTGGAGTTCAGCATGGAGCTTTGGAAGACCCTCTTGCCCATGTCAGATGGTTCTGCTCTCCATATTGGGGAGGGGCCACGGCAGATTTCACAGTGATAAAATATTTGTGACTTATTGAATCCTAGGGTGGGTCAAACTTTAGTATTTCAAATCCATCTTTCTTGAGCACGTGTCTTCCAGATTTTGTTGCAATTGTCCAAGTATTTTGTGAACAGGCATTGAAATTACAGTCTAGACCAGAGACTACATTTTTGAAGGAACTTAGTGTAGGCCAAGTCCTCTGGTGGACAAGCTGTGATGGCAGAGAAGGTTCTGATGGGATGTTTATCCTGAGGAGCTATTCTGAGGGGTGATCAGAGTCCCAAGCAGTGCTGATGAAGGCAGCTCCTGTTTTGCTGTCTAGCAATAGGGTCTTCAGTGAGAATATTGGCTGAGGAGGGTGGGAGGTACAGTGGAGTGAGTGACTGTACTTCTGGGATAGCATCCTCCAGTTTCTGGTCCCCCTCTCCTTGGGCAAGTGATGTGTACCATCCTTCAGGTGTTGATGCTTGTGTAGCTGCAAGGAGGATCTTCTGTCTTTGGAGTGATGGTCTGAGGAGAAAGAGCAGTTTTGGCCATTTGTGGTTGAAGCTGTGGTGGTGGCTGTCTCTAGATGTATGTCCCACTCTGGAGCACTGGTGCGTTGGGGATGGTCCTCAGAAAAACAAGAAAAGAGCCATTCCTGTGTCTGCCCATCTTTCTTGAACTGTGTCTTGCAGAGGGACAGACTTTAGGGCCCTGCAGGTTTCCACCATTGCCTTGTATTACTTCCATGACATGGAACAGGCATCCTCAACACAATGAAGCCAGCCAATCTGCTAAGCCAGGGGTGGAGCCATAGATCGCATCAGGTCTGCAGCATAAAGACAGTCCTGAAGAGAAGCTAGGGGCAGAACCAGAGAATCTGCTGTGCTGCTCATTGTCAGTGTCGAAGCGGAGAAGCAGATTCTTCAGCAGAATTTTGGCATTGGAGCCCAGACCAGGGTCATAGGGGAGGGAATCCCTGCCATTGCTCGTGTTACAGATGATGGAGTGAGACTTGCTAGAGAGGGCCTTAGATAATGGCAGGGTATCCTTGCCTGGATCAGGTCTTCCAGCTTAAGAGGCGCCTCAGGAGGAAGGCAGCATGGTTCCAGGGAGCAAGTCCTGGACAACATGACTTCTATGGCAAAAGGCTCAGCTAGACATGTGTGCGTGTAAAGTGCAGGCAGGCATCCATGTAGTGCAAAGGTCCAAGGAACTGGATGCAGCGATTGTAGGCATCTTCAGGGTTCATCTTCTCTCTTATCACCCAGGCTTGAGCATTTTTCTTTTATGATGGTGGAAGGATGGTGAGGAGACAAATTCCATCCACTGAGCAAGCCAGAAAAAAAAACAAAATTGAGCTGCGAAGGGCTAGGCCAACCTAGAGAAGAAGCTAATGCATGCTCAGATGGGTTAATTCAAGTCTTTCTGAACTACAGGAGAGCTACTTCCATCCACAGCACCATTGGATTATGTCACCAGGTGTGGCTGACTCATCTTGCCTATCCATGGAAGAATTAGGCCATCATGTCTGTTTTCTCTTATTTAACAGAGAAGTATACATAGCAGAACTGTGGTATCATTCCCTTTCCACATCCTGTCCTGCACTGTTCAATGCTTTTTCCATACTCTATCATGTATCTGACCAAGTGGACGATGGTCCTCGAAAGCTCATGCCCTGATAAATTAGTTAGCCTATAAAAAGGTAGCACCTGCCTCTGTCGTTTTTGTCCCACCAGACTAACAAAACTATCCTTTTTACACCGATATTAGGCAGGTGAGGTATTGCTCCATTTATTCCCTTCATAAAGGCTCAGGGTGCCGATGCAGAAAGCCGCTAGTAGTGAACGTAATATTGTAGCATGCAAAAAGCTAATTCTATGTAAATTTCATACACGCAGAACTAGCATACAAATTGAAGGAAGTTTGCCAGATGCATGTGCATGAAAATTTCATGGTACACAGCTTCTTATGTGCATGTCAGGAAAAAAACAGAAGCCTCAGCCAATATCAGTGCCTGTTTTTCTGCATGAGCCTTGCAAAAGGTTTTAAGCAAATAAACATTGTGAGGCTGATATTTATGTATAGAACAGGCACTGACACTTTCATTTTTGTTCCGACACGTGCATAAGCTCTGTTACCTACAGGTCAGTCTTTTAAACTTAGAAACATGACCGCAGATAAAGGCCATATGACCCATCCAGTCTGCGCATCCTCTGTAACCCCTAATTCTTCCTGTTCTTAAGCAGGCAGTTCTTCTGGCTGCAGAAGACAACAAAACTTAATGGCCAACAATGTTGTAATACAATCTGCGGCCATGTCTTCCGTGCGAGTTAGCACCCACACTAAAACCTTCTGTGCACTGATCGGCCATTAGAGCACAAATACAACCCTGCGAATTTCTGCATCAGCCCCTCTTAAGCAGCCTTTTCCTTCTTATTCAAGAAACTGAGCTAAAGGGCCAGTTCATATCATCCCTCCCATTTCTGGATGCAAGGACCCCCCCCCCCCCCCAAAAATAAAAAATAAAAAAAAAATTCCCCCCAAATGTCACTCAGCTCCTGGAAATTCAAAGAGGCCTGAGAACTAGGGAGGCCAGAGTTCAAATCCCACCTCTCCCACAGACCTTCCTTCTGATCTTGAACAAGTTGCTTAACCCTCCATTGCCACATGGCAAAGTTAAATAAGCTCCATGAGAAAGGGAAATACATGCCCTACCTTGAACAGTACTACTGAAAAGGCCCAATCTAAATCCAATACTTCTTTCAGGAAGTGGGGTTGGTGGGGGAGGGACAGTAACCAGGGGAGTAAGGAAACTGGGAAAACAAGGCCAACTCAAGAGAACCAAGCAAAAAAAAACAGAGAAAGAAGAAGGATCTCTCTGGATCAGGGTATGCCCACTTTCCCTCCCCCCTCCCCCAATGTCCTAGGTCTAGAGCTTTCAGACTGCAACTGAAACCTGACCCCATCCCACCTGTTTTAAATGAGGCCTTTGTCTAGCAAGAAGAGGAGAAGCTGTATGTTCTAATCAGGAGGAAGCACACACACAAAAAAAAATCAAGCTAACACAATGAAAAACAGAAAACCACACCGGCAATCCATTTCTACAAACCATAGGCTGCTACTCAAAAATAACTCATACGTCTAAAATATTATGTTCCTCAGCCAAATCAATGGAAATCTAGCATAGCCCAATCCAGGCCATTTCCCTTTGCTTCTCTATCCAAATCTGTTCCACAGCCATGATGCACAGCACCAGGTGCAGAGAATGGCACTCAGGAGAACTTGCTACTCTCCCCTTGCCCATATGCCGCAATGCATTTTATCTACATCTGCTGCTTCTCCTTACTATTTCAATTTGAATTCTGAACAGCACAGGGAGGGCTAGTGGAACTGTATTGGGCACACTATGCAAACCTTTAGCTTTGTACTCCTCCCCCCCACACCCATTAATCATCATGCCCCTACTCTCTCCCCCATCACTTCAACACCACACCTCCCAGAATGGTCCTATAAAAATGCATAATTGGATATCATACTTTTAAATATTAAGATGACCCATACACAAAATGATGGCATTTTCCCCTGGTGCATGAGCTATCTGTAAGTGGCTTATGCTTCCTGCAGTCCCAAGTATGCCCTGATGGTTCTTGCAGTTAGCAGGACCGTCAGACCTACTGTCTTGCATGGACTACAGCTGCCTTTCCCACCCTCAGAAGCCATCATCCTAGACAAATGTTTAATCCACCCTGTACACAGGGCCCCATCAAACCCACACATTCAGAGCTCAGAAAGAAGTCAGCAGAGGCAGTGCTAGAAGCATACAAGAATGTTACTCTCTCACCCCCCCTCCACCCCCAAAAGATGGAAGGGGGTGGAGAAGGCACTGAACATCCCATGTCTAGAGGCAGAGGAGATGTAATCAGCCCCGACAACAGCTTCTTTATATCCACTGAAGACCCTGTTTCAAAACAGTCACTCTGAAGCATCTCAAAAACCCAGCTAAAGCACACTTATCTAGTAGCCCTGGCCAGGAAAGGGACTACCCAACAATGACACATGGCTATAGCTGCATATAAAAATCCAGCAGGAAGACAGAAGCACACCTGACCCCACCCCATCTGCAGAGTGACTGGTAGAAGCCCTGCTTACCTGCTGGTTTACACATTCGGAGCACAGAGTGTAAGGGCTGGGCTGTTGCCATCTTGGCTGAGGTAGTTTTGGTGGTGAGGAGCTCTGGGGTAGGTGGGGAAGGTGGTGGTGAGGAGGGGGTACACTGTGTTTGACAGCGCAACTGAGTCAGTGACTGTGGCATGCCCTGGTAATGCCGCGTGGCGCTGAGGAGGTCATTAAGGATTTGCAGAATAGTGCCAATGTCCCGTCGTGGCCTGCCGGTGCTGTCTTGGCAATTTGGATGCAAAGTGCCTGTGGAGGGAAAGATATAGTTGAGCGAGACATGTTATCTCCTGCAGAAGTGTCCCCACAAAGGGACCAGGATCATCATGATCCTCCACAGAGTCCCTCTAAAAAGCCTCCCCCCCCCTTCTCCTTTCCCTGAGGAATAACAGGAGGTCACTGTGATCACTCTTGAATCTTCCCTCTCCTCTCCAGAGTCTAAGAAAGGTTCACTCCCAACCTGAACTGTTCCCAGGACTGAAAAGGGCTTGTTATGGATCCCCTAAAAATAGATATCTATATAAGTCATCCAATGACATGGGCTCATTCTGGGGGGGGGGGGGGGGGGGGGGGAGAGGCCCAATAACCTGTCAGTCTATAAGGTGCCCCTCAGCCTCAACAAAACATGATCTTCATAACTTAGTAAGCAGTTTCTGCTCTCTTGGTCTATTTACCAGTGTTAACTTACCAGAGAAGGTTCCTGAGAAGACTCCTGGAGCATGGTTAACAAAACTTTCAATGATTGCACCAGGTTTGCGGGATCGATTAGCCGGGGACACTACGCTGGAACTACCACTCCTGGGACTGCAGTCCACCTGCTGAAAAATAACAGAGTCAGCTGTTTGACAAAAAGAAGGGAATCTTTGTAAACCTCTTCCCCCCAGACACTAGTCCAAATGGAGACCCGTCCCAGAGCTTTGTGCACTGTGTATGAGCATGTCTGAGATGTGTCCCTCCTGGAGACAATTTCTTGTTGAACTCTTGTTTTAAATATTACAAAGGGCAATACACCCACAAAAGCTGGACCACAGCATGCAAGTGTGTGGTGGGGCAATATCCAAAGTTAACTAATTTATCAGAACTACAGTGAGGTAACCAGACTATGACACCTACACAGCACTAGTCACCTTGCCTCAAAGGTTACTCACCTGGGAACACGAGGAAGTTGTACTGCTTGCTCCATGGGATCGAAACGTACTGGTAGTGACTGGAGAAGGGTGGGGAGCACTGCAGTACATAGACGTGCTGGCTGCAGACTGTGAAGGACTCTGCTGGCATGCAGGAGCAGGGATGCGTGAAAAACGAGAACCTGTGGAACCATGAAGGGTCCTATAGTGAGAGGAAGGACCAGCTGGCCCCCCAGACTCCCCATGACTGGCTATCACATGGCTGTGCTGCAGCTGATTCCCTGACTGCTGAGCAGCCAGCTGGAGTTGGACAAACATCATGTGATCTCCAACACGAAGAGCAAGGGTCAAAGGTGACCTTCCAGACAGAAAATCATTCACCTAGTGAGAAGGAAAAAAAAAAAAAAAAAAGAGGGATTAAAACCCAGCTCTCTGTCTCGACTTCAGCCCAACCCAACCATTCCAAAGTTTAAACCGCACAGCTAAACATGCATCTGTAGTTCCCAAAAACAGTTGGTGGGAGGTTGTCACTGCCATATCATTTTCATCCATCCTTTCAGAACACAAATCTCCCTGATTTGGGGCGAGTACCGAGCAGCAGCTATTTTTTCCTTTGGTTATGAAAAATTCTACACAGTCTGCTTAACTCGAATTTTGTGTGCAGCAAACTTGTCTGAGATTGTCTACCTTTCACTGGATCGCCAAACTCACTGCAGTTGCCTGCTGCACCCCCCCCCCCTTCTCCTTCCCATAGGTTCCACAACTCATGCAACTAGGCCTCTCTCCTTGCTGCCTAAAGCCCCACAAGTACAGTTCACCAGGCACTCATTTGCCCCTCCCTTCACCCAAACCAACACAAACACTGCCCAGAGCCCCAGTCACTCCCACCCTCATCTATCCCCACACACATACTGCCCAGACAAACTCTCTGTCTTGTATCTCCACAAAATTGTTCCACTGGCTTCACTCCCTCCCTTAATATTTTGCACAATCATGGGAGAACATCTTTCTCCCCTCCCCTTAAAGACCTGAAATCCACTGGCTCCATTTTTAACAAAGCTTCCTCTAGCACTGTGGGATGATAACTGAAGCTAAATTGTTAGGGTATTTAGAGGCATTCTTTCCCTTTCAGCTGAAGGCCATCTCTAAATACTATTATGTTTCCAGTTCTGGCCAAGACATTCAGACAGACAGATACCTCCCCCATGGAATACATACCAAGAATAATTTCTAGGGCCCCTAACACCAGACATCACCATTAGATACTGGCAGCCAGTCTAGGCTCTGACTTGACTTTTCAATTGCTCCCTCCCCAAGCATAGCCAGAAACCAGATAGCTGTAAAGTTTCATGGGTTTCCCCCTTCCCAAGGAGTGTACCCCAAAGTCATAGACCCCCCCCCACAGTGAAAGAAACAAGTAGGGCTACTTTCAACCAAGCAGGAGTTTGGGGGTGGGGGCTCATCTCAGGATCCTATTACCACATTTACATCCCACACTGCAAAGATCTTAGGTCACAGAAGTTCCCTAAAAGGGCCAGCCAGCAGCACTGTGGCCCATGTGACCAGTGGTACTACACAGGGTGCCACCTAGGCTAAGACCAATCTTAGCCGACGAAATCTTTCAAACTATAGAAAAGCAGCAGCAAGCAAGACTGGAGTGGATTAAGAAGGAGACACTGCATGGTATGGGGAGGAAAAAAAAGCAGGGGCAAACATCAGAGAACAGGAAGGGAGAAGGCAAAAGATCCCTTCCCACTCCTGGGGGGGGGGCACAGGGTGAAACTAAAAGAAGGGTCTTCATGTGTAAGAATATAAATGGATTGAAAAATAGAGAAGCTGTATGAAACGCAAGAGGAAGAGTTAAAAGAGAAATAAACCCCATAGACAGGCTGCAGGCACCTTCAGCCCACTCAGAGGAGAAACAGACTTCCTCCACAAAAGAAGCCTCTATCAGAACCCCCTTCCTCACAGTCAGATATGCATCAGACCTTTCTTCCCCTCAGCAGAAAACTGGGAAATGCAGTCCCTTCCCCCATCCACTCTCACACCTCCTTAAATACTTTGCCATCTGCTTTGGGAGGGTCTGAGCCCCAAGGGCTGGGCTTTGTACTCCCAGGCATGCAGGAACCCCCTCCCCCCCACACACACATATTTAAGCAGTGCTCCCTGCTCCCTCTCAAGGGCAGCATTCCATGCTGTTAACCCTCTCAGGCACATCCCATTCATGAGCCTTTCCTTTCTCGCCTTTGTTCAATTACTTCACACTACCAGGGTGTCCCTTCACCCCAAATTCTGTCAAAGATTCTTGGGAAATGCCAAGTATAAGGTTTCTTTCACCCAGTTCCTATCTAAACTCCACAATAATATAATTATCTTGCCATCGATAAGTATGTGTGTGTGTGGGGGGGGGGGGGGGGGGGGGGTCAGCAGGTCCATTTGACTTGGGCTTCACATTGAAAACAGCCTCTGTTTGTAAAAATATCTACTATATATATTCCTCCACACACACACCTGAATTTGAAATGTAATTCTGCTACTGCATTTTTCTTTAATTTGCCTCATTTATATCTTAAAAATAAATAAATAATGAGTTCCATGTCTCTGGAGTCTCCTAATTTGCAGAAGCCTAGGCCTTTGATTCTCTGAAAGGCCCTGGTAATGGAGCCAGGTTTAATGATCATAAAAATCCAAATGGAAGGGTAATCAAAGCAAGAGAGCCTCTGCCCTGCCCCCACCCTTTTCAGCAATTATAGACTCATCACACTTGGGTTGCCCCAACTTTGCTTTGCACCTCCTCCCCCCAGCCTACAGATGACCTTCCAGGGCACAGCCTTCACCACAGTTTGCAAGGACTGAGAATGAAGGGGGGGCAAAGTTTGTCCCCACAGGTTCTGTCCTCATCTGGTGAAAAGAGGAGGCAGAAGGACAATGGTGAGAAAGGGATGAGATGGGGACACAGTGGAGTAATGCCGGAGGGGGGGGGGGTAGAATATGGAGACACAGAGGATAAATGCTGGAAAAAGGAGATAGGGAGACTAAGGGCTAGTGCTGAACCTGGGGGTAGGATAGAGACAGAGTCACAGAAAGGAGATGCTGGACAGAAGTGCAGTGGGAAGAAGGATGGCGCACATGAAGAGAGAAGATGTTATATGGCCAGAAGACCCTGCAAAGGGAGAAGAAACAGAAAGAAACAAACAAACAAACAGTAAAGAGACAATGGAACCAAAGCTAACAGAAAAAAACTGTTTAAACAACAAAAGGGTATTTTATTTTGAATTGCATATTAATTAGAATATGAGAGTTTTTGAAAATGCATCTCTCTGATGTCTTGTATTTGAGTTTCCATTTCCTGTATAAGCAGAGTCTGATTTCTTGAGGTTCCAGTTCAGTTTCTAGCTTTCATATTTCTATTGCTGATGTATGGTCCCTTGTTTCATATTTGTTGAGGGCTTGTCTATTTTGTGCTTCAGACCAAGGTGCAGTATTCTGCTACCATGTAGTTTCTGTGTACAGATCTGTAGCAGTCTTGATTTTTCCCCCACTAGGTGGTCTACTGGAGTTCTAGGGTCTGGTGTAGTATTTACAGTGCTTCCTATTCATAGATAAGTTTATTCTTCTTTGAGTCCTGGGAGATAATTCTGTTATTGCACAAATGTTTGCACAAATTTGTGCATTTGTGGTGGAAAGATTGTGTGTTGGTCTTATTGAAATTACATCAAAACATTAATATAATTTTTTGTTAAAATATCAGACAGGGTTTTAAAACATCTTGCAGGATCTATGTGGTTCAGACAAAAGCCTGCTATAAGACAACCACCTGATCGGGTTTAAATTGTGAGACACTGCCTCTTAAGGGATATTTAAGTAAGTATAGTTGGTAAATCGTGAGACACTGCCTCTTAAGGGATATTTAAGTAAGTATAGTTGGAATTGTTTCCATAGATGTGTATGTGGTTTAGTGTGGTAATTGCTTGAAACAATTGAGTTTAAAATATAACAAGTCATGATACATTAATCCATTTTTAGGTTCAAGAGAAGCACTACTCATCTATAAAAGTAGCCAACAGTCTTTCCTCGGGCCTCAGTCCCTTCACCACTGTGCCAAATGTATACCCCAAATGCACTAGGAGAAAGTCTCATTCATTGGCCTTCAAGCTGGCTGTTTGGGATGGGTCACCATTAGCATCTCTGTGCTCTGCCCAGTATGTTTCCTCCCCTTTTCAGCATTACCCCCACTGCTTCCAGCAAGAAAATTTAGTATTGGGATGGAGCGGCTGTCTAGGCCACATAGCTGATGGCTTTGCTGGTCCAGCCTCTGACAATCTTCCTGTTTTTAAGGTGCAGAACCATCAGAGTCATCAGCATCGTGACCTAGAGAGCGGTTCTGCACCTTTATGCTGCACTTGTTTCAGTGGGAAGCAGCTTGGCTGGCAGAGAGCTAAGAAAAAGCTGTGTTACTGACGCTAGGGGGGGGGGCCCTATCCATGAAAGCTTGCCCAGGGCCCCATAGGTGGTTAAAGCAACCCTGCTTACACCCCTAGGCACTACACCCCCTAATATTGCAATTCTCCATGTTCTACCCTCCTCCCACACCTCCAGGCTTGCTGTCCTTTCTGCTTCACTTCCCCTTTGTCCTGTTTCCAGGAAATTGCATACAATTTCCACTTGAAATCTGCAGATGAAAGAACCATGCAGAGATTACAGAAAGGGCTCCAGGTCTCAATCCATTCCAGAAATTAAAGCAGCAAAACCATTTTAGGTTACTGGAAACCCACATCTGACAGTGATACCCACCATTCTTTTGTTCCAGCAACCAGAGGGTTTATCAGAGGGCTTTGGCAGTGTTTGGGGGGGGGGGGGGGGGTAAGTAGGGAAAAGCTTTGGAAGCACAAATGTATCGCCCCCTACCAGTTGGTAAAATCAGACCCCAAGATAAAACGACAGCTTGTCCCTGCAATTCTCAGAAGTGCTTCTGAGTCATACACTCGACATCTCTCCTCAGCTAACCCCCCCTTCCCAGGAGGGAGGGGGAGCGGTGGTGGAGAGTAAAGCTGCTTTACTGAAACGTCACAGTCGGCTGCTTCGCTCTGTGTAACATTTATTGCAAACAAAGACTAGAAAACAGAACCAAATAGACCAGCATGCCTTGATATACAGAATCTATTATCTTCCACACTCAGGCCTGTTCTGTGGCTACTGATCTGCCTGCCTTATATTTTGCACACCTGGTGTGCTTGCACAGTTTCTCTGGTTCAGGTTTCCAGCAGCTATACTGGTTCAGTTCTTTGCAAGCCCTGCCATACAGAAAGTGAAACTGGACCTGTTCGTTAGACCTCTACTAGTCCAATTCAAAAGATACCACCAAACTAAAAAAAAAAAAAAAAAACCTTTCAGGATTCTACACTGCTCCATAGCAGCTCTGAATACCTAGTAGCGGCTCCCCACCCCCACCCTCTGGGAAATAAATGCACTCTCAAAGAAATCTGATCCCTTCCTCTGCAGCACCAAAAGCAAAGATGTGACCTTTGCAACAACATAGATGCCCCTGCAGCAGGCAACTAAACGCCCAGCCTGCAGTAGGACAGACAGGAAAGGGAATCAGAGTAACATTACCCCCCTTCAAACGTCCTAGTTATTATACACATAACATGGACTACAGTAGAAAACACAAGAGCTTGAATTATTTCCATAAAGATAATTGTGTAACCACCAAAAAAAAATCTGCAGTAAGCGACCCCCTTCCCACATTAAAGGGAAGGCTCAAGAAACCAGTGTTCACACAATATACCAAATATTGATGTCAGTTTTAGTGCCCTTCTGTACCAATGGCAGGATAGAATTCTCTACTCCAACTTACAGACAAGAACCTCAGATAAGAAAAATCAACCAAGGCCAGACTCTCTCCCTTCGACAACTCCCCCTCTCACCCCAATGCCACAAGTTACCTTTTGGTCACCCAGCTCGCACATGAAGAGCCTATTTAAATGCTGAAATCCTTTCACAAACTAGGAAAGGGGAAACAGGCTTGGTGCTTTGCCTGGTCTCAAAGCAGCAGAAAGCGCCCAGGGCTTAAATCCTATGAGCTGAACCTTGGAATGTGCAGAATCTGTGCTGCGGACCAAGAGCCCTGTGGCTCTCTGCTCCAAGCCTCAGCAAACCACTGGGGAATGCCTGGAGCAAACCCAGCGTGCCTGGAGATCCACAGCAAGAAAGCAAAAAGGACGAAGAGGAACTTCAAATGTTGCTAAAGTGATTAAAATACTGCTTCCTTCCATCTGCCCCCTGAAGTAAGAGCTGCATGTCCCTCCCCAGCCTGCTATGTGAGCAAAGCCCGATTCTCAGAAGCTATTTGCATTCAGTGCGGAGGCAGCACATGAGCCCTGCCTCTCTCCCCTCCCCCGGACAGGGAGCCATCCTGTGCCAGGTCTTCTCACATGATCCTTGCCCCCCACCTCTCCACCCTGATGGGAGAGGGATCTATCCTGTGTCATGTCCTCAGTCATGAGTCCCACTCAAAGAACTGATCCCATTGCCAGTGCCTCAGTTATAGAAATCAAGCAATACAGGGGCATTAAGAAATACCCCAAGCATTACACTTCCAAACAATTCAGTACACACATCAAAAAGAAAACACAAACTCTGTCATGTCCATCTGCCCCAAACTGTAGCCCTTTTCCACCAGTCTTCCTTGCCCATTCAAAAGTTACCCCCCCCCCCCCCAAAAAAAAAAAAATCATGTCAAGTCAGTTGAAACCTTAATGAAATATGGCCACAAAGAATCCAAGGTTACCAGTATAATACTGCAGTCTCTAAACTGTATTCTGTGGCAGACAGAAGAGAGTAAAGTGCCTTTTTTTTGGAGGGGGAAGAACAGAGTGCATTCTGTAACTGCATCTTGCTTTCCTGTCCCCACCCCACCCTACAGCAGAAGGCACATACAATAAAGGTCAGGAGAGGGGAGGGCTAGACACAGAGCCAGGGTTAACTGGCCTGCCTCCCCCTCCCAAAGTGAATCCGGTTACCAGGCAAGCAGAAAAATCACTCCTGATATAGCTATTCTAAATAAGCAAGAAATGAGAAAATAAACACAGGAAAACCAGAGGGGGCTGGGGGCCCAAATTCTCAGGAAACATGCACCTTAGGGAGGGGATTGCCATGACAATCCTAACTACCGCCTTATTTACCAATTTAAACAAAGACCATTCACAAACCTCAGGGGCCCTGCGGCCCTTTGTTCTTTTCATCAATAAAGAGAATTACCCCACCCATCCCCCACCAGACTCTGAGAAATGAGGGGGCAGCATAGGTCAAAGTACAAGCAGATGCACATGATGTGGGCAGCACTTTTAACAAATATGAGGGTGGGAGGTGGGCAGATAAAATCCATTTTTGTTGTACCAGTGGCCTTGGTACTCCTGGTCCCCCCACCCACATTGCCAAAAGGGGCACACAGTATCCACCCAGCATATTAAGATTACTCTTATCTATTCATCCCCCTCACTTTTAACCCAGAAATTTGTAAAACCTCCATCCTTCTACAGAATCCTACTCCAGGTTACCAAGTGCAGGCCACCGACATAGAAAACAGAAAAACTCTAAAGCATAAGAGGGAAGCTAGCAGAGAATGCCACTCTTACCTGAGTCTCCGTGAGGCTCTCCAACGCCTGGATCACAGACTGCTCTGGTCTGGAAGCTTGAGACTGGGAGACAGAAGCAGAATGACATTCTTAGAACTCTCTTCTCACAGTCTGCCTAACAAACTTACAGATAAGCAACCCAAAACTTAACAAAAAAAAAAAAGCTGTTTGTACCATCAGGCCAGCTTCCACAGTGGGCACCAGAGTCAGCTTGCTACCTTCTGTCACCCCCAAGTCTTGTAATTTTCCAGAATTCAAGCGACTGAAAAAGAAAGAAAGGCTTATCAAAGTTTCTGTAAACGGGGCAGCTGAGATTCGTAGACCAGTCTAAGCCGGACCTGATTTTTTTTTATCTCATTACATGTGTGGTTTTGTATAAGGGAGTACAACGGGGCCAAAGCAGGCCCGGACAAAAGTGACCACCAGCATCTTACAGAGATCTGAGTATTCATCAACCCCATTCATTCCACCTGCAGGGGGCGACAGACAGTAAGGAGCAATGTCCCAGTTACTGGGCCTCCTTGGCAGGCAGGCGAACAAAGCTCCAGGGTTCTGGAATGAAGTCGGGCTCTTCTCTTCTCCCTTCTCTTCTCCTCTCCCCCCCCCCCCCCCCCCCCCCCCCCCCCCCCCAGGGGACCTGAAAATGAGCCTCGCTGCCTCTTCCTCCAGCAGCGTTTAGCTAAGTGCTGTTAAACGCGCCTGCTTTCCACGAAACAAAGAGTAAGACGCCGCGTCAAGATCTCGTGCCCAGGAGAACAACTCCAGCTCTACGCACCTTTCTTTGTACAAGAGGGCGAGTCGCTCCTTCGGGACTTTAAGCCTTTGTGACAGCCTTCTCTTCAATCCTTCCACCGTCTCCTCGGCGGGCACAGACAACTCATAGCGGGTGCCGGTGGTGGTGTGGATGTACAGATTCATGGACGGATCACTGGCAACGGCCTCACAGGCGGCGGCTCCTCGGCTGCAGCTCCTGGCACTGGGCTGCGGGTCCATTCGCTGACCTGCGAGAAGAGGAGGATGGAGTAAGACCAAGCAGCAGGAAGCGGCGATCGGCAGCTAAGCCCGGTGCACGCGCCGCTGCAGACAGAAGCTCCGGAGTGAAAGTAACAAAAAAAAAGTTACAATGTATCGACGTTCTACAGCGCCCTAGTCCACCCCCTCCTCCGGAGCCGCGCTCTCAACCAATGGCTATACGCTATGCGCCTAGACTCGCAATCTACAGCCTATCGGAGTCAAGTCAGGGCTTCCCCACGTGGCAGGGGCAGCCGCAAGGCTTGGGTGTGGGCCACGCCTGCCAGACAACCGCTGCCCAATAGGAATGCGCGGGCAAGTAGCGTCATGCTCTCAGCCCACCTCCTTTGCATTTCCAAGCCATTCATAATCTCTCAGACTCACAACAAAGAGCTTTATGTAAATAGGAAGGATCCGCTCGGCTTGGGCTGGGGGGAGGGGTGCCGCCTTCCTATTGACGCTTATCTGCGGCCAGCTGCGCGTTAAAGCGAGGCAGCGGGAGGAGACAGGGCGGGGGCTCCTGTCGTTTTCGGCTCAGCCCAGATGACTGTACTGCTGACCTTAAACGCTTCATGCGCTCTCCTCACAGCAGGAAGGAGCGTCAGCTGGTGACGCGCCTATGCTGAAACCGGAGAGATTACAACAGATCTGCATATCCTGGCAGAGCCCAGCGCGTTTCCCTTCATCCCCTCCCCCTTCACTCTCCTTTGACTGGGGTAATGAAGAGGGAGGGGATCGTGCATCCAGAGGGAGTATTGGCGATTTCTGCTGATCCATACCCTGCAGGGGGCATTGCCCCTTGGAAAGCTTCTTGGAATGAGTCAGCAACTCGGAGGTGCCCTCTGCTGACGCGAGGTGGAAGTGGAGCCGAGCTGACAAGTGATCAGAGTTGGCAGGGAGAGCAATGTTTGGTAACAATAACTTGTGCTCTTTTCCAGAGGATGCCAGATTATTTCACAACAGCAATAGAAATGCACTTTTCTTCACAGCTTTCACATTCCTTTAAGAGCAAGGGTGGAAATTATTTGTTTAAACTTACATTTTCACCTACCTATCATTATTGAAATTCCTTTGCGCTAACGACGCATGAGCATAGGGTTGCTGTCAAAGAGCGACCGGCCATAGCTGCCATATCTTTCAATACGGTATACCAACCTCTATACACGCTTCATAGGGAGCGGGGGGGGGGGGGGGGGGGTGACAGCTATTCTAGAACTTGTTTATACGCGGGGTAGCCTGACACCTCTCTATAAATGTAAGTGCTATATAGTCTCCTGTTTTACGTGCACCTTTACGTAGATGTCTCCGTTTGAGTTTATTATGCGTTTCAAATAATTTAACAGACATTATTATAGTTTAAACTGAGCTCACGTCTTGACCCGCTGAACTTTAAAAATAAGATTGTATATAACAAGTGGGACGTGACAGTAGATTTATTCTTTCTTGAAATAATTTCCACACTAAGCAGGAAGTAAGGATGATTTTTCGCACCTGTGTGTATCTGTCCTCTGGTGCTATATGCATAACGCATGTTATTACTATTGCGCTGCCGAGTTGGTGCTTACAAATAACGGATAAAAGGGGTGCAGGCTTTGAGCACTTTTTTTCTTTTTAGATGTGTGTGGTGATTGTTTTGAACAATCGTTTTATTGTTTTCAAAATTAAACTAAAAAAAAAAAAAAAAAGAAGTCTTCTGAGCATTATCATGTCTACTAGGCTCTGTGGTGCTGAGAAATACTGTGGAATGCTATACTTGACAGTAATGGGAAATACCAAAGGGGGCACCTTCCCGTCCGAGACCTCAAATCTAGTCCCTGATTGGGGGGGTGGGGGTTGCTTAGGAATTGGGCGAGAAGACGGATTCCTAGTAAACAATCAGTGAAAACCCTTTTGTCTGACCGTATGGAAAATACAGTATATCCTACAGTTAGCTCAGCTTCCAGAGCTGGAGTCAGATACTGAAAGCAGTTGAAAAATGAACTTGGCAGCTTGCACAAATGCTTAATTACTGCCGTAGACTGCTTTGAGAAAACGTACTAGGAATCCAGCCCAGTAGTACCAGAACTCTGTACTATGCATATTCTACCCATAGCATTAATGTGGGGTTCCCATTGAACCCCTGTCTAGTGGTCAGATGAGCAGAACTAAAGCTTCCCATGCTTGGCCACCAATCACTGGAGCTGGTTCCAGTCTGGGGCAGCTATATCCTATCTCATCAGCGCAGCATTAACCAGCCACCAATGTGTGCTAAGCTCTTCTGATGTATTTGAAGACATATCTGACCATCAGGCATTTTTCAGAAAAGGTGCTCATTTCTCTTGATATACGGAGCTTGTATGGAAGGTCTGCTGCCTGTGCCCATGCCTGGATTTCCTTTTCTGCCAACCCAGTGCTCGTCAGCGTGACTCAGTGTGCATGGAAAAGGCATTTTCCTGACGTCAAAGAGTCAAGATATTTATAGCACAGCATCCACTGAAAAGCACCCAAGGCCTGTGTGCCGCCCTCTCGTACACTCTGCCCAAGCCAGTCTGTCCATGCAGGGGGGGGGGGGGGGGCACCACAAGCCCTTCTCATTTCCACACAAAAGATATATACAGGAAACCGATTGACAGATGCAGCTACCTCCACAGTTCTAGCTTCCACCCTTCACATACAAAAAAAATCCATTATACACAAGATACTACCACCTCTCTTTTGACTCTAAAGTCAACGATAAACACCTCAAAACCCTGACTGTATCCTTTATCCCCCAAAAGATCGCCTCTTCCCTCAAAACACCCAGAGAAAACTTACTGCAGAACAAAGAAAAGAAAATCACAGAGAGAGAGTTCCCTTTGTAGTGACATACAATCCAGAGCTCGAAAAACCGAGAAGAATCATAAAAGAGCTACAGCCAATACTCCAGGAGGATGAATTAGTGAAAGAGATATTTCCCTGTTCCACCTATGCTGGCCTTCCGACAACCACCTAATCTGAAACAAAAATTAGTGAAAACAAAGCTTCCATTAGAAACTGAAAAAGAGAACGGCACATGTCCCTGGGAGATATCAAATTACAAACTGTGCCAGCACATATCACAGGACTCCATAGTCACATGGGGAAAAAAACATTCAGCATATGAGGATTCTACACAGGCTGTTCACCAAAAATGTAGTATATATTATTATAATTGCAAAAAAAATGTGAAAAACGATGGTATGTTGGAGAGACAGGCCAAATGCTTAAGATGAGATTGAATCTACACAGATACCGCATCAGAAACTATACTGCTGACCAGAGGAGACACCTCCATAGGACAGTATTTTGCCAGACCAGAGCACTGCACTAATTACATTATGGTGAGAATACTAAAAGGAAATTTCAAAAGCATCCAGGAACCTAAAACCTTTGAAGTTAAAATGATGACATATTTTGGCACCAGCAGACAGGACTTAACAAAGATCTGGGTTTCCTATCACATTATAAACCATAAAATGATACTGCTTTTGTCACCCTCTCATCACCCATCCATCTCTCCCTGTTTCTCCTACCTTCCCCATGAGACTGTCATTGGAATGCTTTTATGTTTCACAGATATATTCTGATATAAGTCATCATTTCTGCTCTGAAGAAGAAGGGTTACCTTCGAAAACTCATTAAAAAATTTATCTGGGCAAGTCACTTAACCCTCCATTGCCCCAGGTACAAATAAGTACCTGTATATAATATGTAAGACGCATTGAGCCTACTATGAGTGGGAAAGCGCAGGGTTCAAATGTAATAAAATAAAAAAATAAAATCGTTAGTGCAATAAAAAAGGCATTGTCTTCTTTTCTTTGTCTTGTTTTATTTTTATTTAGTACTTTTAAAAGTGAACTAACACAGCTGCCCTACCACTTCACACCATTTTCATTCCCGGCCATTTTCAGGGTTGAATGGTCTGAATTTGCTATTAGAAGAGGATTCAGGAAGAAAAGTGAATGGGAAACCAGTCTGTAACTGTCGGTATTCCCAGTGTTGTCCAAGGCCAACTTACTAGCACAGAGGCCACACGAGTGACAGCATATAAAATACAGATATTGAATGATCCCACACCACCCTTTATACTTCAATTCATGAATCAAGAAAAGTCAGCTAATGAATGATTTTTTTTGTCAATCCAATAGAATTTCCCTGAGTACAGTCTTTCCTGTAAGTAGATTCAATCCTGCTCTCTTGGGCATGATAAGTACTTACCCTTTTCAGGAAGCCTGGGATCCCTGTGTAGTGAGTATCTTATATCCTAGGTAATAAAGTGCCACCAGTCTCCAAAGTTATTAGGGTCAGAGTACAGCCTGTAAATCCTTAAAGCCTGAGGAGCTGGGCTTTCTAGCCTGTATCACAGCTTCCTAGGAGGCCTGCTCTTTAATGTATGGGAGGTACTGTAAACTTGGCTCCCACACACACACATTATCCTGGGTGGAGTCTGGAACAGGATTACTCTCCACAGAAAACCTCCCAAGCATGCCGAGTCAGCAATTAGAGTTCAAGGGACAGACCAAAAAGTGGGAACAGCCTCATAGTCATCCGCCACAGCTCTGAGCTATCCACCACTAATCAAATCTGCTTTCTCCCTGTGCCCGCCCCTGAAAAAAATATCATAGCTGTGGCTCATGAAGTATAAACAGCTATGCCTAGTATCTCCCACCCAGAAAAAAAAATAAAAACAACAACATTCACCTCTCCAAACTATGGATAAGGCAAAACTTCCCAGATTCTTTCTTGGGAATGACAGCTAAGGGAGAAAGCAACATGACAGAAAACGGATCTGCAATCTACCCCAACACAATCTTGTCAGACAATTTACTGATGACTACCTCCGTCAATTTTGCAATGAACGATGTGTTGCGAATCGTGTTATTGACAAGCCTTGGAAGGGAAAAGGAAAGCCAGAAGATAAAAAAAATCTATCAAGGTATATGCAGCTGCCATGTCAGGGTAACAGAGAAGCCAAGGCTGCATGGCCTGGATGTTGACTAGGGTGGAAGCGAGCAATTACTTGCTAGGTTGGGATGTTGGCAAGTCTCTTTCTTAGGGTATTTGGATGCCAGGTGGGCTGAACCACGGCGCAGGCGTGCTTGAATTTGCAGTCTGTAAAGGGGCAGGAAGATTTATTGTAACCCCAACAGAGTCGGGTGGCATTGAGCTTCCAGGAGCACCCTGAGAAGCACTGATGATTCAAAAGGAACAAGAAGTGCAGGATACCGAGAGGTAACAGTGTTGAGTCCACTAGGAAACACTGATCATAACATGATCAAGTTTGAGTTACTATCTGGCATGAAGCCACAAAGGAAATCTACTGTGGTAGCATTTAATCTTCAAAACGGCGACTGTGATAAAATGAGGAAAATGGTTAAAAATAAACTAAAAGGATCAGCTGCAAAGGTCAGGGCATTAAATCAGGCATGGACATTGTTTAAAAAATAACATCTTGGAAGCCCAGACTAGATGCATTCCACATTTACAAAGGTGGAAAGAAGATAAAATGACAGCCAACATAGCTAAAAGGTGAAGTGAAAGAGGCTATTAGAGCCAAAAGAATGTCCTTGAAAAAATTGAAAAAGGATCCAAATGAAGAAAATAAGAAGTAACATAAGCACTGGCAAATTAGATGCAAAGCACTGATAAAGAAGGCTAAAAGAGAATGTGAAGAGAAATTTGCTGCAAAGACAAAAACTCACAGTAACAACTTTTTCAGGTACATCAGAAGCAGAAAGCCTGCAATGGAATCCATGGGACTGTTAGATCATAAAGGAACAAAAGGGGCATAGCAATTAATTCTTTGCTTTTGTCTTTATAAAGAAGATGTAAGAGATCTACCTGTACAAGAAATGGTTTTAAAGGGTGATGATGTGGAGGAACTGGAAATAAATCTTGGTGAACCTGGAAGAAGTACTGAGCCAAATCAAAAATTAAAGAGTAGTAAATCACCTGGATTAGATAGCATGCAACCACGGGCACTGAAAGAACTCAATCATTAAATTGCTGATCTGCAAGTCTTCCCTTGGCTGAATCCATGCTGACTGTCCTATTATACCATGTTTATTTATGTGTTTTGTAATTGTATTCTTTATAATAGTTTACACTATTTTACCCATCACTGATGTCCAGCTTAGCGGTCTGT
This sequence comes from Microcaecilia unicolor, assembly GCF_901765095.1. Classification (NCBI taxonomy): domain Eukaryota; kingdom Metazoa; phylum Chordata; class Amphibia; order Gymnophiona; family Siphonopidae; genus Microcaecilia; species Microcaecilia unicolor. Next base: position 69,145,470 of record NC_044041.1, read on the forward strand.
AATTTCCCAGGTCACCCCTGGAACCCTTTTAAAAATTGGCATCACATTGTCCACCCTCCAATCTTTAGGTACTATGGATGACCTTAATGACAATTATGGATTACTGTCATTAAAGTCATCCATAGTACCTGAAGATTGGAGGGTGGACAATGTGATGCCAATTTTTTAAAAGGGTTCCAGGGGTGACCTGGGAAATTACAGACCGGTAAGCCAGACATCAGTGACGGGTAAAATAGTGTAAACTATTATAAAGAATAAAATTACAAAACACATAAATAAACATGGTATAATAGGACAGTTGCATGGATTCAGCCAAGGGAAGACTTGCATCACCAATTTACTTCATTTTTCTGAAGGCGTGGATAAAGGATAGTCGGTTAATGTAGTGTATCTAGATTTTCAGAAAGCTTTTGACAACGTTCCTCATGAGAGATTCCTGAGAAAATTAGAGACATAGAATAGAAGGCAATGTTCTGTTGTGGATTAGGAACAGGTTATTGGACAGAAAACAGTGGGTAAGGTTAAATGGCCATTTCTCTCAATGGAGAAAGGTGACTAGTGGAGTGCCACAGGGATCTGTACTGGGACTGGTGATATTTAACATATTTATAAATGATATGGAAATCGGAATGATGAGTAAGTGATTAAATTTGCAGATTACACAAAACTATTCAAGGTCATTAAAGCACATGCGTACTGTGGGAAATTGCAGGAAGACCTTAGAAAACTGGAAGACTGGGCATCCAAATGACAGATGAAATTTAATATAGACAAATGCACAGTGATGCACATTGGAAAGAATAATCCAAATCACAGTTACCTGATGCTAGGTTCCACCTTGGGTGTCAGCACCCAAGAAAAAAATCTAGGTGTCGTTGTAGACAATATGCTGAAATCTTCTACCTAGTGTGTGGCAACAGCCAAAAATGCAAACAGGATGGTAGGAAAGGGATGGTAAATAAGACCAAGAATACTATAATACCTCTGTATCGCTCCATGGTGCAACCTCACCTTAAGTATTGCATTCAGTTCTGGTCGCTGAAATTAGAAAAGGTTAGAAGATGAGCAACCAAAATGATAAAGGGGATTGAAATCCTCTCATATTTATTTTATTTATTTATTCATACTTTTGTATCCCACAATTATCCAAAAACAGGGGATGGCCCAATAACACTCTAAACAGAAACGAGGTGTCTACAAGCACCGTGCGGCCCACACGTTTAACCAGGCCCCACAGGAAACCCCATACAAAGGGAAGACCCCCAAATCAGGAAATATCATCAGGAAATCTCCTGCAGGATTGGCATGGTACTGATGAGTTCCTTACATAGGGGCAGGATCGAGGGCCTTGGTAACTTTTGTCTTTCTTGGTTGTGGTTCTCTCAATCCTCCTTCAACCCATACCTCCTTTCTTTCTTTTCTGAAATCACTGAAGAGGAAACTGCACATTTTCTTTCCTCTGCCAAACTGACTACTAGTTCCTCTGATCCTATTCGCACCCATCTACTTAGCACTATCTCTCCTACTGTCATCCTTTCTATCTGTCATATCCTCAATCTTTCACTTTCTACTGCAACTGTTCCTGATGCCTTCAGACATGCTATAGTTACACCACTCCTCAATAAACATTAATTGGACCCAACCTGTCCTTCCAACTATCGACCCATCTCCCTCCTCCCTTTCCTATCCAAGATACTGGAAGGTTCACCACCATTATCTTGACCATCTTTCATCTCAATCTATTCTTGATCCACTTCAATATGGCTTTTGCTCTCTTATTCAACTGAAATAGCCCCTGCTAAAGTCTCCAATGACCTGTTCCTGGCCAGATCTAAAGGACTCTATTCTATTCTCACCCTTCTCAATCTATCTGCTGCTTTTGACACTGTTGATCACCGCCTACTCTTTGATACGTTGTCCTTACTTGGATTTCAGGGCTCTGTTCTTTCCTGCTTTTCTTCTTATCTCTCCCATTGCACTTTTACTGTATAGTCTGGTGGATCCTCCTCCACTTCTATCCCACTACCTGTTGGTGTGTCTCAGGGCTCTGTTTTGGGACCTCTTCTTTCCTCCATCTATACTTCTTCCCTTGGTGCTCTGATCTCATCCCATGGTTTTCAGTTATCACCTTTATGCTGATGACTCCCAGATCTACCTTTCCACATCAGAAATTTCAGCAGGAATCCAGGTCCAGGTATCAGCCTGCCAGTCTGATATTGCTGCCTGGATGTCTCACCACCATCTGAAAATATACATGACCAAGACTGAGCTTCTTATCTTTCCTCCTAAACCAACCTCTCCTCTTCCCCCATTCTCTATCTCTGTGGATAACACTCTCACCCTCCCTGTCTCATCAGCTCATAACCTTGGGGTTATCTTTGACTCTCTTTCTCTGCACATATCCAACAGACTGCTAAAACCCGTCATTTCTTTCTCTATAATATCACCACAATGTGGCTTTCCTTTCTGAGCACACTACCAAAACCCTTATCCACACTCTTTTCACCTCTCGCTTAGACTATTGCAACTTGCTTCTCACAGGTCTCTCACTAAGCCATCTCTCTCCCCTTCAATCGGTTCAAAATTCTGCTGCACGACTTATATTCCGCCAGTGTCGCTATGCTCGTGTTAGCCCTCTCCTCGAGTCACTTAATTGTCTCCCTATCTATTTCAGCATACAGTTCAAACTACTCTTATTGACTTACAAGTGCATTCACTCTGTAGCTGCTTAGTACCTCTCCACTTTTATCAGTCTGAGCTGCGAGGAATGCCAAGAGGCATGATGGAGGCTGGTCCCAGATCACTACTCTGTGTTGGGATGGTGAAGAGCAGCAGCACATGTTGTATGACCTAGAGCGTGTCAGGAGGACGTACCGACATTGGTGATCTGGTCGGTAGCTTCCCCTCCGCTTTACGTACTCCCAGAGGGTGCACTTCCTGTGCTTGCGTGCGTGTGGAGACATGCAGGCACAATGCAAGCAGGGCTGTGTCTTATGGGAAGGCCCAAGCACCGGACGCACAAATCATGTGGGTCCAGGGTGCTAATCTTCTTGTTGGAGCCCGGACACCTCTTGAATCCCGCTTTCTCTTTCTCCAGCATGATGTTCAGGTAAATTGGATTTCTGCTTTGGCTTTTAAGTAGTTATGTGGCGAGATAATGAAAAAAACGACCTTTGGGAAGGAAGGGGAAGTACCTGGGTGTTCCTAGCTATAAGAGAAGGGGAAACATTACACATGCTCAGAGGGTTTGAGAAAAAAAAAACCCTCTGAGCTTTGGAGAGCTTTTCGGTGCAATGGGAGCCATCGGATGACATCACCTATATGTGGCTGACATCTCCTTCTTCTCCTAGGAGAACTATTCCTACACTCCTCCCCAGGAACTCCGTTCATTGGGTAAATCTCTCTTATCTGCACCCTTCTCCTCCACTGCCAACTCCAGACTCCGCTCCTTTTATCTTGCTGCAACATATGCCTGGAACTGACTTCCTGAACCAGTAAGTCAAGTTCTATCTCTGGCCATCTTCAAATCTAGGCTAAAAGCCCACCTTTTAGATGCTGCTTTTAAACTCCTAACCCCTCTTCATTTGTATAGTACCCATGTCTGTTTTATCATTCCCACCTTAGTAATTCCCTTATCCATTATTTGTCCTGTTTGTCTTCTGTCCTGAGTAGATTGTAAGCTCTTTCGGCAGAGACTGTCTCTTCATGTTCAAGTGTACAGCGCTGCGTACATCTAGTAGTGCTATAGAAATAATAAGTAGTAGTAGTAGACTCCTATTGGAGGATACCTTCCCGCAGCAATTCTAAATGTTACAGTCTCGACAGGCAGGTTTGGGCCAAGGAATCTTCCCGAGCTTTCACTGCACTGAAACGAACCCCATCCCCCCTCCATCCCCCCAATATGACCCCCAGCAAGCAAGACCCAGCCAGAGCCCACCCTGATGCCTAGTGCCGTATCAAGGTGAGGCTAACCCCCCTCCTCCTGTTAAAGGCAGGCTCTGGGTGGGCCTGTCATGCTTGATAACTTCTAGGAATTACACTGGAGAGCAGGAGATCCTGAACTAGTGAAGTTTGTACATACAGAAAGGAGGGTGGAAGGAGCGGAGGATAGACAGTGCACCCCATGACTGATGGCACAAGCACCTCTCCACTTCCCTGCCCCTGTTATCCTTGGGTGCGTCGGTGACAGACACCCTGACATCATACCTGGGAGTTAAACTGACACAAACATCTGGATAAGGAGTTTTTGGCAATCAAACAGAACAAACTGATCCCCAGCTCATTCCCTAAGTATGGGATCTGTGACTCAGAGCAGTTGCATGTGTGTTGGCATGTTGAGGGATGGGTGTGGCCCTCACAAGTCGTGGAGCTAGTCATGTGCATATCCATTCAGTGACTCATAGAACACATGTGTAACAAGCTACAAGTCCCTTACTTATCACGCACAGAAACTGGCTTTTCTCTTGTTAGACTGCCCTTAAACTTGTCCTTTGATCTGAGCTCCTTAGTCGTCTTGCTCAGATTTTCCAGTGTCGGTATTGTAAACTACAGCATTAATAACCCTTGATCAGGGCTTTCCCACAGTCTTCTGGGACCTGTAGTCCTGTTTTCCTTAATGCTGGATTATAAATTCCTGTTTGCAAGAAGATTAAATAGAGCCGCCTCAGGTAGAATTCAAGGAGGGACATGCAAAAGCCCTTTCTCCTTGTCCCACTCTCACATAACCAAATTAGGACTCCAGGGCCTTGATGCTAAAAGGTCCACGCAAACTCCAATAGTGCAAATCCCATAGCACAAGAACAGCGCAGAAACCTAGCTCTCCAATGATCGAAGCAAATGGCATTTAAATTTTATGCGCACTAGTAAACTGAAAGCAAGGGGGAGGAATGTACCTGGCACATGCGGACAAAAGTTTCATGGTAAGCGCGGCTCTTGTGCGCATGCCCAGGCAAAATCAGAACTGCAAGCACCACACTGGCACCGTTCTTCTGCACCTTTAAATGTAAGCACTTACATTTTTGAAGGACTCATATTTAAATGTAAGCTTTTCAAAAATTGTTTGCACTTACATTTTTGAAAGGCTCATATTTAGGTGCAGGACCACAGGCACCAACATGTGCTTTCACTTGCACATCTGTTTGTTTCTCGCTAGCAGCGCTTAAGAGGCTGCACAGGCTTCCTTCCTCTTCCAAAAGAAAACTGGCAGTTTGATGTTAGAAATTCAGAAGAAATCCTCTCCTCCACATCTTCAATGCCACCCCTGAACGGGCGGTAAGTTTTCAGCGTTAAGGCCAACATTTTTTTTTTTTTTGCACTGTTTTCTAAGTATTGGGAGGGAATACCGAGTAACCTCATTGACATCCCTTTTCAAAACATTTCAATACAATTTGCGGCCATCTTTGGCGTGCATGTTGATACCTTGGTGAGACCCCTTTGAACATTTTGCAAACGTTAACAAGCGTGATAGTCCAGCACTAACTGCCTTTAACACTGGTGTTAAGTTTTGAGCATTGGCCCTCCGGAAAGCTTGTGGAGTAGCCTAGTGGTTAGTGCAGTGGCCTTTGATCCTGGGGAACTGAGTTCGATTCCCACTGCACCTCCTTGTGACTTTGGGCAAGTCACTTAACCCTCCATTGCCCCTGGTACAAAATAAGTACCTGAATATATGTAAACCGCTTTGAATGTAGTTGCAAAAACCTCAGAAAGGCGGTATATCAAGTCCCATTTCCCTTCCCTTGACAGGCGAGTCATTCAGCAGAGGGGTGGGGAGAAAACAGAAAAGGGCCAGCATGATTATTGATGGAGGCAGGGAGAAACTTCTGGGAATTAGAGAAGGGTGTGTGGGAGGGGAGTGACAAGTTAGCTCCCCATTCTATTCCTGTGCCTAAGAACAGGTAAACCAGGTCAGAATTTACAAATCCCACCCAGCTAAATTGAATGCTGGACTACAAATCCCAGAACCCTGAAGGGTACTCCCACCTGAGTGACCCAGAGGGAGCTGATAATCTGTCTGGCACACTGAGTTCTGCAATTTACTAGAATTCCAAGGGGAAACAAAGGACTCGCATAACCACATCTGGTAGACTATACAGGGGAACTAGGAGGCTAAAAGTTTAGCTATTAGACTAGTGGTTCCCAAACCTGGTCCTGGAGGCATCCAGCCAGTCCGGTTTCCAGGATACCCACAATGAAAATTAATGAGAGAGATTTGCATGCATTGTCTCCACTGCATGCAAATCTATCTCATGAATATTCATTGTGGGTATCCTGAAAATCGGACTGGCTGGGGTGCCTCCAGGACCAGGTTTGGGAACCACTGTATTAGACTATTACGAAGCCTGAAAATGAAAGAAGGGGTCCTGTGTATGAACTAAATGGTGTATTTTGTATTCACCTGCCCCAGTTGATAGAGTATAAATTCCCTGGATCAGAAATTATATCTTACAAGTAGTCAAGCTCCCTGACATGTATCCTTAGCAGTGTGGACAACAGATGCACACAATGGTACTCTTGGTTTTTTTTTCTGTTGCCATTTACTGTCGCTATGCATTGAGGAGCAGTAAAGGGGTACTGCAGAAGGATGTAGAATACACAGACTTTTGAGCTCTCCATCTTATGGAGTATCTGTGTTTGGTTTGGAAGGTTTGATGTTTTCTAAGTATATAAGGCACCAGGAATACAGGATACACAAAATTCTCAGAGGAGCATGAGGACAGGGAGCCTCACACCCCTGAGGCCATAGCAGTCTGAGCTTCAGCTATCTATGGACCCAGCAACCACAGCCTCTCCAGGGATACTGCAGAGTCTCACCCTCATAGGGATACAGGCTGCCATGGAGCCCCACATAACGAAGTTACTTACCTGTAACAGAAGTTCTCCGTGGACAGCAGAATAAGTCAGCCACATATGGGTGATGTAATCCGACAGCCCATTGGACAGAAATGCTCTCCAATAGCTCAGAGAGATTTTTTTTTTTTTAATCCCTCTGAGCTGTCGGGTAGGATCCTTTCTGGTGATAGGGTTTGGGGAGTCACACTTGGCTATTTAGGTAAACTGGTACTGGGGGGGGGGGAGGTGCAGGAGGGAGGAGGAAGGAGACTAGGGACTTGGGATGTGGAAGTGGGGAGGGGTGTGTTGGGAGGAGGAAGGGTGGAAGGACTTTATATGGCTGATGGGGTAAAGTTTGGGAACAGGGAGCACAGCTAAGGGGATGGTATTTCATTCCTGTGGGTTTCTCATGATATGCTTTGCAACTTTCTTAACCATCTAGTTGCACTGTAGATAATAGTGAGGGTTGGGAGGGTTGGGGGTGGGGTAGGATGGGGAGAAAATGGATAGCATGTGGTTGATGGTACAATTGTCTTGTTCATACTTATTTCAATCAGACAGTGATGTTTGCTATTCTGGTCTTTGGTGTTTATTGTATGTTCAACTTTGTTGTAGCACCAATAAAAATATTGAAACATAAATCTCTCTGAGCATGTGCAGTAGGTGCCCCTACTGGGCGAGTCCCCTCACTTCCACTTCCTGCTTCAGTCAGTTCCTAGCAAGGGGTGGATCCTCCTTAAGGGGAGGTGAGTGGGTTGTGTGGCTGACATCCTGCTGTCCACGAAGAACTCCTATTACAGGTAAGTAACTGTGGAGTGGAGGAGTAGTCTAGTGGTTAGTGCAGTGGACGTTGATCCTGGGGAACTGAGTTCGATACTCACTGTAGCGCCTTGTGACTCTGGGCAAGTCACTTAACCCTCCATTGCCCCTAGTACAAAATAAGTACCTGAATATATGTAAACCACTTTGAATGTAGTTGCAAAAACCTCAGAAAGGTGGTATATCAAGTCCTATTTCCCTTTCCTCCTAGGACAAGCAGGATGCGTCAGCCAGATATGGGTGACTCCCGAGCCAAGGGGCGTAAGGAGGGTTAGGTGCTCCAGTAGGTTTTCAGTCCTTACGGCCCTTGATGTGCTGTGGTAGGAGGGTCCGGCCCCAGCCACAGGAGCAGGGAGTGAAATTTGTTGGCAGTAAATGGTCACGAAGGTTTGTAGTAAACATGGTGCAGTAAGTACACTGGAGTGTCAGCGGTTTGTGGAAAAAACAAACAGTCTGACTGTAGACACATAGTCCATATGATGGTGGCCGCCATTGGTAGTGTAGGCATGAAATCTGTATCACAGTGACTGGCAGTGATACTGTAACATGTAGAAGTGAAACAGGGATAACACGGCATTGTGGAACAGGAATACAGCATGTTATTATTCTTATTCCTATGTGACCGCTAGTGGTAGTGTAGGCACGAAGTCCATATCAGGGCGACAGGCATTGATAGTGTAACATGTAGAAGTGGAACAGGAAGAACGCGGCATTGTGGGACAGGAATACCACAGGTCATTCTTCTTCTTCATCTTAATTTTATTTATTTGAACGAATGCTGGTGATCTGCAATGATGAGCACCAGAACCGTTAGACTGGAATACCCACAACACCTCAGTGTGAGGACCTCCGGGATCGGTGGTGGTAATGAACTGTGGAGGAGAAGGTTGGGGAACTGCAGAGCTCTGGACGGTGTGGTATGCAGTTGATTTGGTCATGAAGGGCTGAAAGTTGATTTTGGGGTGGGTTTTTTTTTTTCCGGAGGAAGTCCTGAACTCTCATTAGTCAATATGAGAGCAGATGGAGCATGTGCGAAGTGCCTAGGAGATAGCACAAAAAGCCTTGGGGCATATGGAACCCAGAAGGATGATTGTGTCCGCATCCAAAGATGTGGGGGCTGTGCTGTTTCGTGATCACAGTGCTGACTTGGTTGCCTAGTGGTTAGTGCAGTGGACTTTGATTCTGGGGAACTGAGTTCAATTCCCACTGCAGCTCCTTGTGACTCTGGGCAAGTCACTTAACCCTCCATTGCCCCTGGTAGAAAATAAGTACCTGAATATATGTAAACCGCTTTGAATGTAGTTGCAAAAACCTCAGAAAGGCGGTATATCAAGTCCCCTTTCCCTTTCCATGTTTGTCTATGTATGTAAGTAGCTGCTCTGAGTGTGTCAGCAAATCAACTGTTATTTGAGGGCCAAGAAATAGCCAGAGTATTGTGGGATAGGGTCGTTCTAAACATAAAGTAGAGAGCTGCAAGGGAACAGGGTTTGCGGGAATCCCGCAGGGACGGAAGCAGTTCTGCGGTGTTCCTGCGGGGACGAAAGCAGTTCCTGTGGGGTTCCCGCGGGGATGGAAGCAGTTCTGCGGTGTTCCCGTGGAAGTGTAAACTACACCTGCACCAGCCCCTCATCTACTGAGTACCAAGTTCTTTGAGTGCTGTCTCCTCCTCCTCCTCCTCTTCCTCCTTGCTTTAACAGCACAAATGTGGAAAATTTTCCATTAAGGAGGTGGTAGAGACACAAATGATGATGGAATTCAAAAAGGCATGGGATGAACACAGAGGATCTCTAATTAGAAAATGGAAGTTATAAAAAACCTAACCTTAAATGGCTGCATGTGTGTGGATGTGTGAAGTAATGCTTAGATGGCGACTCTAGCTGTGATTAACTAGGGCCACTACCGGGCAGACTTGTATGGTCTGTGTCTAATATATGGAAGTCTGGTTTAGGATGGGCTGGAAAGGGCTTAGACAACAACTTTAGTGGCTGGAACATAAGGACAGTTCTGGACAGAGTTTTATGATCTGTGTCCCACAAATGAGAAGACGCATAGACTGGAGTGGGCTTCAACGACAACTCCAGCAGTTGGAACATAAGGATAGGGCCAGATAGACTTCTATGGTCTATGTTCCAGAAACACAAAAGAAAGACCATAATCAAGTATATAATATCACACTCATTGATTTAATCATGAATTGATAATGAGTGTGACTATTGGGTGTTCCAATATATTTGCTGGTATTTATTTGTTACATTTGTATCCCAAATTTTCCCACATATTTGCAGGCTCAATGTATATATATATATATATGTGTTGTCTGTACCGGAACTAATTATATAGGGGTTGGCCTTGACCCTGCATGGTAAGAGGTCCGTGTACTTGCAGGTGGATCCTAATTATATTTGTTTTCCGGTGGGGGAGGGGAGGGGAGGCTCGTAACCTGCAGCCCCTGTTGTGATGAACCTAAGAGGATCTATGTTTCTGTGGCCCTAAAGGAACAGGCTTAGGGTTAGCAAGGAGGTGACACAGTGGGTCAGGCCCTTTCAGGAGCCTGTTGGTTGGTTACAGTCATTAGGTGAAGTGGCCCCTGGCCCCAGAGTTAAGGGAAAAAGTGAGGTTCACAGGGAACAAGTGTGGGGCACTTTTTAGAACGTCTTACAAGCAGGGGATGTGGGTTAGGCCCAGTGGCGTACCTAGGGTAGTTGACACCCAGGGCCGGTCATTTTTTAACACCCCCCCCCCAAATCCAGTACTAGGCATGCCGAGAATACAAAACACTCAGGACCTATAGAGCAATTCTACCATACCATAAGCAGTCATTTCTATGAGTCACACAAGGAAAAGGAAAGCATCTTAAACACTACAGTGAGCACTAGAACATCAATTCACCTATTGTAAAACGAAACCAGACAGAATAGTACAGATCGTAGATCCTGCACAGTCAATGCCAACTTAAAGCCATGTCTTTTTCACAAACACAGATACATCCTAATCCACTATAGAATAAGTAATCATAAACTTTCTAATTAGACAAAAATTAAACTGAACCCCCAATGCCAGACTCTGCATACAATGCAACACCACAGAAACAGAAACTGTCCCCTAGTACTGTGCAAAATATAAAGACAGCAGATGTAAATTTGAAAAAAAAAAAACCTAACAACTACCAATCACCACTTTACAAATTAACAAATAGAAATAAAACAAATATAGAAAGTAAAATAATACCATTTTATTGGACTAATACATTTAGCTTTCAGAGGCCAAACCTCCGTCCTCAGGTCAGTACAGTATAGTGCTGTTACAGTATCCTATCCTGACCTGAGGAAGGGGGTTTTGTTCTCCAAAAGTTAGTCAAAATGTATTAAAATTAGTCCAATAAAAAGATTACCTTATTTACATGTTCTATTATAAACATTTAACACATCTACAATACTTTATCCTAAAGCAAAAAAATATATATATATATTTTATTTACAGTTTGCTGTCTCAGGTTTCTGCTTTCCTCATCTTCTTTTCACCGTCTTCCTTCCATCCAGCATGTCTTCACTCTCTCTCTCTCTGCCATCCAGTGTCTGCCCTCTCTGCCGTCCCTTCCATCCACTGCCTGCCCTTTCTCTCTGCCCCTTCAATCCACCATTTGCCCTCCCTCTCCCATCCATCCAGGGTCTGCCCTCCCTCTCGCTCCCCCCTCCATCTAGGATCTGTCCCCTCTCTCTCTCTCTCTGCCCCTTTTTTCAGCCCCCAGTTCCAGCCCCCTTCTCCCCTCTGAACACCCCCACCCCAGTCCCCTTCTCCCCTCCCCTTCTCCTGTCTGAGACCCCCACCACAGTCCCCTTCTCCCCTCCCCTGTCTGAGACCCCCACCCCAGTCCCCTTCTCTACTCTGAACACCCCCATCCCAGTCCCCTTCTCCCCTCCCCTTCTCCCCTCTGAGATCCCCACCCCAGTCCCCTTCTCCCCTCCGAACACCCCCACCCCAGTCCCCTTCTTCCCTCCCCTTCTCCCCTCTGAGATCCCCACCCCAGTCCCCTTCTCCCCTCCCCTGTCTGAGACCCCCACCCCAGTCCCCTTCTCCCCTCTGAACACCCCCACCTGAGTCCCCTTCTCCCCTCTCCCCTCTCCTTCCCTTCTCCCCTCTGAGATCCCCACCCCAGTCCCCTTCTCCCCTCCCCCTCCCCTGTCTGAGATCCCCACCCCAGTCCCCTTCTGCCCTCCCCTGTCTGACCCCCACCCCAGTCCCCTTCTCCCCTCTGAACACCCCCACCCCAGTCCCCTTCTCCCCTCCCCTTCTCCCCTCTGAGGTCCCCACCCCAGTCCCCTTCTCCCCTCCCCCTCCCCTGTCTGAGACCCCCACCCCAGTCCCCTTCTCCCCTCTGAACACCCCCACCCGAGTCCCTTTCGCCCCTCTCCTTCCCCACCTCAGTCCCGTTAAAACCGGCGAAGCAGCGTCGCAGGCAGCGCCTCGTGCCCTGCTTGTAAAAAAAGAAAATCAAATCTCCTTCCTTCTCCTCGTCTTGACGTCGACTCGGGCCTTCCAATCAAATTGATTGGAAGGCCTGAGTCGACGTCAAGACGTCAAGACGAGGAGGAGAAGGAGGAAGGAGATTTGATTTTTTTTTTTTACAAGCAGGGCACAAGGCGCTGCCTGCGACGCTGCTTCGCCAGTTTTTTAAATGTGCGGCGCCGCGGGAACGGCCACGAGAGGCGGCGGGAGCGGAGCACCCCCCACCCACTGGCACCTGGGGCGGACCGCCCCCACCGCCCCCCCCCTTGGTACGCCACTGGTTAGGCCCCCTTCCTTTTGCTGGGAAATTCATTGCCCAGTCTGTCTGTGGAGCGGGGCTCCAGGCCCGTTCTGTATACCCTGAGGATGTGGGATTTTAGCTTACCTGGGGGAGACCTCAATGGATTTCATCCCATTAACACCCCCCCCCCCCCCCGCACAGTAATGGGTGAATGGGGGTGACTCTGCTTACAACACCACTCTCGCCTCTGCTCTGGACACCCTTGCACCATCCATCCCCCGTCCCACAAGGCGTACTAATCCCCAGCCCTGGCATCCGATACCTTCGCTCCTGCGCCCGATCTGCTGAACGCCTCTGGAGGAAATCTCACACCCATACTGACTTCATTCATTACAAATTCATGCTATCCTCCTTCCAGTCCTCCCTATTCCTTGCCAAACAGGACTATTACACCCAATTGACTAATTCTCTCGGCTCCAACCCTTGTCGTCTCTTCGCCACCCTCAACTCCCTCCTCAAAGTGCCCTCCGCTCCCCCCCTCCCCCTCTCCTCAATCACTGGCTGACTACTTCCGCGACAAGGTGCAGAAGATCAACCTCGAATTCACTACTAAGCCATCTCCTCCTCTTCACCCTTTAACCCACTCCCTCAACCAACCAACCCAGGCCTCCTTCTCCTCTTTTCCTGATATCACAGAGGAGGAAACCACCCACCTTCTTTCCTCCTCGAAATGCACCACCTGTTCCTCTGATCCCACCCCACCAACTTACTAAACACCATCTCTCCTACTGTCACCCCCCCATCTGTCATATCCTCAACCTCTCTCTCTCCACTGCAACTGTCCCTGACACCTTCAAGCATGCTGTAGTCACACCACTCCTCAAAAAACCATCACTAGACCCTACCTGCCCTTCCAACTACCGCCCCATCTCCCTCCTACCCTTCCTCTCCAAGATACTTGAATGCGCCGTTCACAGCCGCTGCCTTGATTTTCTCTCCTCTCATGCCATCCTCGATCCGCTGCAATCCGGTTTTCGCTCTCTACACTCGACAGAAACGGCACTCACTAAAGTCTGTAATGACCTGTTCCTTGCAAAATCCAAAGGTCACTACTCCATCCTCATCCTCCTCGACCTATCCACCGCTTTTGACACTGTCAATCATAATCTACTCCTTGCCGCACTATCATTTGGATTCCAGGGCTCTGTTCTCTCCTGGTTCTCCTCTTATCTCTCCCACCGTACCTTCAGAGTACATTCTCATGGATCTTCCTCTACCCCTATCCCGCTCTCTGTTGGTGTTCCTCAGGGATTTGTTCTTGGACCCCTTCTTTTCTCAATCTACACCTCTTCCCTGGGTTCGTTGATCTCATCTCATGGTTTCCAATATCATCTTTATGCTGACGACACCCAGCTTTATCTCTCCACACCTGACATCACTGCGGAAACCCAGGCCAAAGTATCGGCCTGCTTATCTGACATTGCTACCTGGATGTCCAACTGCCACCTGAAACTGAGCATGGCCAAGACCGAACTCATTGTCTTTCCACCCAAACCCACTTCTCCTCTCCCTCCACTCTCTATTTCAGTTGATAACACCCTCATCCTCCCCGTCTCATCTGCCCGCAACCTCGGAGTCATCTTCGACTCCTCCCTCTCCTTCTCTGCGCATATCCAGCAGACAGCCAAGACCTGTCGCTTCTTTCTCTATAACATCAGCAAAAATCGCCCTTTCCTCTCTGAGCACACCACCCGTACTCATCCACTCTCTCATTACCTCTCGCCTTGACTACTGCAACCTACTTCTCACTGGCCTCCCACTTAACCATCTATCCCCCCTTCAATCCGTTCAGAACTCTGCTGCGCGTCTTAGCTTCCACCTAGACCAATATGCTCATATCACCCCTCTCCTCAAGTCACTTCACTGGCTTCCGATCAGGTACCAAATACAATTCAAGCTTCTCTTATTAACCTAAAAATGCACTCAATCTGCAGCCCCTCATTACCTCTCTACCCTCATCTCCCCTTACGCTCCTACCCGTAACCGCCGCTCACAGGACAAATCCCTCCTCTCAGTACCCTTCTCCACCACCGCCAACTCCAGGCTCAGCCCTTTCTGCCTCACCTCTCCCTATGCTTGGAATAAATCCCCTGTGCAAGTGGGCACTAAGCCGTGCGGCCACATAGAGCAAACAGGCAAGGTGAAGTATAGACCAGACTTTCTCCTTGTGGCTTGAGCACCTTCATATCGGTGTCTGTATCCCAGACGCTGTATCTTGATATTTATTTATTTATTATATTTGTATCCCGCACTTTCCCACTAAAAGCAGGCTCAATGCGGCTTACATAGTAATAGGTAACACAGAATTTTGTTATGTAAAGTAGGAAATTAAGTATAACATAATAGAAGGATGGATGGGTAGTAAATGGATGGGTAGGTAGGTAGAGACAGGTGATAGAGAGAGGAGGGTAAGGTGGGAGATAGATTCTGGGTCAATGTCGTTTTCTCTTCAGTATACGTAAGGTAGATGGGTTCATGAGATTAATCTGGGTCTTTTGGGTAGGCTTGTTTGTTTGTTCTAGCGATGTTGTAAGTTTGTTGGTGGAGAGCTGAAAAATCCAACCGTTGGGTACGTCAGAAAACTTAGACTGCGGCAGGAAGTGGGAGTGAGGGGCACCTACTGCACATGCTCAGAGGGATTTAAAAAAAAAATCTCTCTGAGCTATTGGAGAGCATTTCCGTCCAATGGGCTGTCGGATGACATCACCCATATGTGGCTGACGCATCCTGCTTGTCCTAGGAGAACCCTAGAGACACAACTTCCATGACCTTATGGAGAGGGGATAAGGGAGAAAGAAGAAAGGGATTAACAGTCCCTCCTTTACAAACCCTTGAAAGTAAAGGAGATGCTGACTGGAATTAGAACTTATTAGTGGATAATGACCTCACAGGATGTTCCACTTTCAGCCCTGCCTGTCTGCATGCACCCATTCAGGGCTGCCGAGAGGGGAGGCAAAATTCCTCAGGTCTCCAAGGGGGGGCCCAACACCGGGGTCTCTCTCTCTCCTGCTCCTGACGGGACCTGAGTGATTGCGTCCTGACAGGAGCAGGAGAGAGAAAACTTCAGCGGCAGGCCCCCCTTTGAGGCTGGGGAGGACCCAGAGCTCCCTCCAGCGCTGCTCTTCTGCCCATTGCTGAGTGGCTGCTTTTCCTCTCAGGCACACATGGCCGGTTTTCAAATCAACCATGCCCTGAGAGGAAAAGCAGCCGCAAGGGTAGGCAGTCAGCACTGGAGAAAGATGTCTTCTGCTGGCGGGGCCTCGGGATCCCTGCCAGCCAAAGTATTTAGACAAAGACAAGGATCAGGGGTGAGGGTGGGGCGGCAGCAGCCCTGCCCTGGGCCCAGTTCAGTCTTTCGACGGCCCTGCACCCATTATCAGGAGAGGACCACCATGGGAACACAGTATGGTGCTTGACACTCCTTGCTGGCTTTTCAACAGTACACGAAATGGCTTTCCTGGTTTTAGGGCCCCCCCACATAATTCATTCTTTAGCAACCGCACTGGTACTGCTGATCTCTTCCATAAGAAATATAATGGGGGAAATGAGACAATCACCCCCTTGGATCCTTACCCACAATAGCACCTTGACCTCTTAGAAATTTTTTAACCATGATGCTTAAGAATTAGACCAGAGGAGTAAGCAGAGTAAAACAGCCGCAGCTTCATTTATTGGTTGGCAAATCTGACCCAAGCTAACAAGGCAAATATATGTTAACAATCAAAAAACCTGGACTACCTGCCATCAGCAGCTAGGAGTCCACATGTAACAGTAGCAGAAATTTAACAAATACCCCACCATAGCAGCAAGAGATGAGTTTGGGAGCTCTGGCCTAACATTGACCACCTGGGGAATTAAGGCCCTGTTCAAAAGGGCCTCCTTTTGAACATGCTCTTAGCTCTGGTGTCCCCCCCCCCCCCCCCCCCCCTCTCCAAAGCTGCAACAAAGGCATCCCTGAGGAAAAAAAACAACAGTGCAACCAATTGTCAACACCTGGGGAATTAAGGCCCTGTTCAAAAGGGCCTCCTTTTGATCATGCTCTTAGCTCTGGTCCCTGCCTCCAAAGCTGCAACAAAGGCATCCCTGAGGAAAAAAAACAGTGCAACCAATTGTCAACAACAACAGTGCAACCAATTGTCCAATGTCTTGAGAACAAAGGGAGGGTAATTGAGCCACTTCTCAGGAGCAGGAAGGGTCCTGGGCCTCCAAGGCCCTCACCTAAATATCCCTGGTCAAAATCCCTCCCTATGTAAGAAGAGAAATGCTCCCCATTGGGCGGGCATTTCCCACCACCAGCATTTAAAAGTGGCCTAATCGGGCTAAGGGAAGGGAAATGGGTGTCTTGATATACTGCCGTTCTGAGGTTTTTGCAGGTTTACATATATTCAGGTACTTATTTTGTACCAGGGGTAATGGAGGGTTAAGTGACTTGCCCAGAATCACAAGGAGCTGCAGTGGGAATCAAACTCAGTTCCCCAGGATCAAGGTCCACTGCACTTACCACCCCTTCTTCTGGTGCTTACTAACCCTTCAGCTGTTCTGCTCCCCAACCCCCCCTCCCCCTCCATAGCCCTGGCAAGCTGGGCTTGAGAATGAGCCCAATATGACAGCAAAAGCCCATCCCAGCAGGGGGGGGGGGGGGGTGAGGTTTGTGGCTCAACCCTTACACATTAAAATTCAGGCTCCTGACCAGCCAGTCCCCTTAGGTCAGTTTGCTTACAAAGTCCCTCCCACAGATGGGGCCCATGTTTAGCACCAAACACTGCCCCAGAGTAAAGGGTGGGGGGAAGGGAGTGGAAGTGAAGCTTGTATTGTCATTTTATAAGAGGGGGGAGAGTGGAAGTGAAGTTTATACTGGCACTCCTGTACTGAATCGCTTCTGTAGAGGGGGAGGAGTGGAAGTGAAGCTACCTGATGCTAGGGTCCACCTTGGGGGGTCAGCACTCAAGAAAAAAAAATCAAAGTGTTGTAGATAATACACTGAAATCTTCTGCTTAGTGTGTGGTGGCAAACAAAAAAGCAAACAGGATTCTAGGAATTATTAGGAAAGGGATGGTGAATAAGACTCAAAATACTATAATGCCTCTGTATTGCTCCATGGTATGACCGCACCTTGAGTATTGCATTCAGTTCTGGTCGCCGTATCTCAAAAAACAGCAGAATTAGAAAAGGTTTAAAGAAGAGCGACCAAAATGATAAAGAGGATGGAACTCCTCTCATATGAGGAAAGGCTAAAGAGGTTAGCGCTCTTCAGCTTGGAAAAGAGATGGCTGAGGGGAGATATGATTGTGGTCTACAAAATCCTGAGTGGTGTAGAATGATTAGAAGTAAATCAATTTTTTTTACTCATTCCAAAAGTACAGACTAGGGGACACTCGAGGAAGTTACATGGAAATAGTTTTAAAACAAGGAAGTATTTTTTTCACTCAATGAATAGTTAAGCTCTGGAGCTCTTTGCCGGAGGATGTAGCAACAGCAGTTAGCATTTCTGGATTTTAAAAAAAAGTTTGGACAAGTTCCTGGAGGAAAAGTCCATAGTCTACTGTTGAGATTGACATGGGGAAGCTACCGCTTACCCTGGGATTTGTAGCATGGAATCTTGCCACTATTTAGGTTTCTGCCAGATACTTGTGACCTGGCTTGGCCACTGCTGGAAACAGGTTACTGGGCTAGATGGACCATTGGTCTGACCCAGTATGGCTATGCTTATGTTCTATGTACTATCATTGCCTGTGCTAGAACTCTTCTGTAGTGGGGGGGGGGGGGGGGGGGGGGGGGGATGGGAGTGGAAGTGAAGCTTGTACTGTCACTGCCTTTGCTGAATAGTTTCTTGGGGGAGGGGATGAGTGGAAGTGGAGCTTGTACTGTCATTGCCTGTGCTTGATCTCTTCTGTAGTAGTGGGGATGGGGGGAATGGAAGTGAAGCTTGTTCTGTTCCTCTCTTTGCTGGATCTCTGGTGTAGTGTGTGTGAGTGTAGGGGGGGGGGGTGGAAGTGAAGCTTACCTTATACTGTCACTGCTTATGCTGGATATCTTCTATAATGTGTGGGGGGTGGTGGTGGGGAGGGGGTTGAAGCTTGTACTGCTACTGCCTGTAATATATTTCTTCTGAAGTTGTGGGGGGGGGGGGGGGGGGGAGGGTAAGGTTTGGCTTACACCATCACTTCCTGTGCTGTATCTCTTCTGTATCAGGTGTGTGTGTGGGGGGGGGGGGGTGAATCTTGCACTGTTACTGCCTGTGCAGCATCTCTCTTCTGTAGTTGTGGGGGGGGGGGGGGTGGAAGGAAGTTTGCATTGCTACTGCCTGTGCTGCAGTGGGGGGAGGGAAGCTTGCATTGCCACTGCTGTATCTCTTCTGTACTGTGTGTGCTACTCCTTGTGCTGTATTTCTGTAGTGGGGGAAGGGGTGAGGCTTGCATTGCTACTACCCATGTTGTATTTCTTCTTTGTGTGTGTATGTGGGGTGGGGTGGGGGAGGGGGAGCTTGCACTGCCAATGCTGTATCTCCTTTGTAGTGTGCGTGTGTGAAGTTTGAACTGCCCCTGCTTGTTTTATATCTAGTCTGTGATGGGGGAGAGGAAAGCTTGCACTTTCCCAACTCCAGGGGGAGGAAGCTACACTCTAAATCTACACCAAGAATTAAGAAACCACTAGATTTGACATCATCATTTCCTTAGGAGGGAGGAAAGGAGGTTGAACTGTTTGGACAGAGAATAAACTATCCCTGGTATGCAGAGATTTCTGGCGTCTGACGGTCTGTGTGTCTTTGGGTACTAGCTCAGGAAATGGATAGCTTTGTAACTTGCCTCCCTCCCTGTTTAGTTTAACCCTTTGGTGCCAGATGCTTCTCATTTGGCAGGCATACCCAGCACCATATGAATTCCTACTTCAGACCGGCACAAATGACAACTTGTCTTGGAATCCCATAAGGAAAGAGTCCTGCTGGGTGTTCCATTTGAGTGGGAAGGTCACAACCTGAGCTGCAGGTGAAGCAAGTTCCAGGAAGATTGCTCACCTTTGCCCCAAGTCTTTCTGAAATGAGCCACATCCTCTAGCCTGCTGCAGCCAGTGAGTCAGCTGTCACCTTCCCTACACCTACAGGACACTCATGGGTGGTAGGTTACACACCTCATTACTACACACAGGCAGAAGGCATATTCAACATGCTACTCAAACACTCATCCTATTGGCATTTTTATGGGCAGGATACACTCACTGCTGTACTTCCAATGGGCTGCAAGAAAGCTCTGCCATTCCCAAGCCTTCCGAATAGAGCCTAGCAGCTGCTGGGATCAAGTGGTGACAGCAGAGAATCTAAGGTGAGAGTCTGGTGACTCACTGGGAACAAAAACCCTTTTCATCACAAACAAGCCCTGGTCAAGAAATGGACCCTTCCCTAGTGTCAACATCTGATTAAGTATTCAGGGTTTCAACAGTTGTAGGGGAGACACACTCACTACACTGCATTTGGTTATGGGCCAAATACTGGTACTTGGTTCACAAAGTGAAGCCTTGCATTTTTTTTTTTTAACAGCACAGTAGAAGCTTCCCCCCCCCCCCCCTCACCCCCTGAAGCTATAGAGCAGATACAGCAATGGTAGTAATAACGCAAGCTTCATTTCCCCAACCTACCAAAAGCAATAGCGTAGGCAATGCAATGCAAGCTTCCCCACCCCACCCCCTACTACAGACCAGATATAGGGATGGTAGAAGCTTAACCCCAACACAGATGGACCTGAGTTTCAATCCACTCAATTTAAAGCTGTTGTCAATTTCATTTATTCTTCTCTTACAGGTCTGTTACGCAGGGACTGCCAGAGCCATATACTGGGAGGAGTGCTCTGCTAATCAGACTCCATGATACACAGGGAACACTACTGGTTGCAGACTTTAAGAGATACATCAAGGAAGGCAAGCCAACTCAACCCAACCAGGCTAAAGGAAAGAGCCAATGCTGCCTTTAACATCCTGCCACCAGTCTATTAGTAGACAGGTGGCAGGATGTTAAGGCATCCTCCAGAGAGCAGACAGGCAGAGCTGTGTGTACACATTCCTGCAACCTAGTTCACCCCTCCAAGTGTCCTCTGAGGCACAGCCAATGCAGCCTAGCTAAGGGCAGCACAGCCCAAGTTACTACTACTACTTAACATTTCTAAAGCGCTACTAGGGTTACGCAGCGCTGTACAATTCCCTCCTTCTCCTGTCTTCAGTCTCTCTCATGCTGCACACCCCTCTCTCCCAGTACTCATCCTATCTCTTACACCTCCCACACTGAGAAACAGATATAAAAAGCAGAAAGAGCAGAAGTCTCTAACTTTCCTCCTTAGCAGCTAAGACAGAAGCAGAACCTGTGTGGAAAGGTATGTGGGATGAAGAGGGGGGGGGGGGGGGGGGCTCTTCTGCCCTTTCTGTATATAGCCTAAAGTCACATCTCCCCTCAGTGCTCACCTGGGACTGGCACCTCCCTCTTGCTAATGGCAAGCAGCCAATCTCCATAGCAACCACTGGGGTGGAGCTTATTCACCTGTTACTGACCTCAGAGATGCTAGTATAGCGCTGGGGCCTTCCTTTTGCCTCTCATAGCAGTCAGATTCCCAATTTCTATATCCACAATTCAGTCCAGTGTTGCCAGGTGGGCGGTTTTACCGCCCAATTGGGCGGTTTTCCGCGACCCGCTGCGGGAAATTTTTGCCCGCGGCGGGTTGCGGTTTTTTGGGCTGCTTTTTGGGCTTCAGGGCGGTTTTTTGGGCGGCTTTTTCGGCCGCAGGGGGACGGGGTTAGTGACGTTTTTGGGCGGGGTTAGTGACGTTTTGGGCGGGGTTAGTGACGGGGAGGCGGGGCCGATGACGGGGGAGGCGGGGCCGGTGACGGCGGGGTTGATGACGGCGGGGGCGGGGGTGATGACGCGGGGGTGGGGGTGTCAGGGGCGGGGTTTGAGTTTGGGCGGTTTTTGTGCTGGATTGGGTGGGAAAAAAATTTTCCACCTGGCAACACTGATTCAGTCCCTTAATCAGGTCCCATCTCCAACGGAGGCTACAAATGGCTGCAGAGTGCTAACTTATACAGTGGGAAAGGGACTGAGCAGGCAGTGTACCCCCCTCCCTCCCACTCAGGGAAAAGACTGCACAGACAGTGCACCATCCGCAACCCGGGCATGAACTGGGCAGGCGGTAAATAACTCCCCCCCTCCATACAGTGTATGATTATCACCACTTGTGTAAGGCATATTAGTGGCATGCAGCACTCCAGAGATACCAGCTACCTTCCCCTTTTCTCTGCTCCCAACCCAGACAGCAACCTACCAGGCAGGAAATAACTCCCTCCATCCACCCGGGACAGGAATTGGGCAGACACTGTATCACCTTCACCTGTCTCTACTGACAGCAGTGGGGAGGGAGAGACTAGGCAAGTAGGGAGAGCATCATCACTCCCTCCCTTATCTGGGCAGAGATCATGCAGCAATTAACAAGACAACAGTGACAATCATTCAAAATGGGATCTCTGATGTCAAGATCTCCACCCTAAAAAAACCCAATGAAATGGCATGGGGCACATTGTGGACCGGAGAAGTGAGAAGAAAAAGAAATAAAGAGGAGCAGGGATGGGGAGAGACAAAAAGGCAGGAGAGAGAGAGAATAAAGGGGGCCAGATATTTAAAAAACCATAAATGAGAGACAAAAGGAGAAGACAAGGAAGAAAGGGGAATAAAGTGGGGGATAAAGAAAGCTAAGAGGGAAGGTACAATGTACTTTTACTATTCTGCCCTCTCTTGAGTATTTCAAAAGTCTCATTTCAGATTTCACATTCAGAGCAGCATTTTTAGTTTTGTGAATGTAACCTTCCTTCATACCTGGCCACAGGAACAAGATATTCTTTTTCCAGGCATAGAATTCAGGAGAAGCATTTCAGATTAATGATTATATGAGGGGTTAAAGTCACCTGCAGTGATCAGTGCACTCTAGCTGTGGAAAATTAAACATAAGAACTGCCCTACTAGGTTAGAGCAAAGGTCTATGAAGCCCAGTCTCCAATCCAGGTCGCAAGTACCTGGCAAGATTCAATGCTGCTTATCCAGGGATAAACTGTGGCTTTCCCCAGATCTACCTTAAGAGCGGTTTATGGGCTTTTCTTCCAGGAATCCATCCAAACCTTTCTAAGACCTAGCTATGCTAACTGTTCTTACCACATCCTCTGGCAATGAGTTCCATAGCTTAACTATGTGTTAAGTGAAGAAATATTTTCTTTGTTTTATTTTAAATATACTACTTAGTAACTTAATTGCCATGTCCCCTAACCTTTGTACTTTTTGAAAGAGTAGGCAAATCGATTCACATTTACCAATTTCACTCTACTTATGATTTTACAGATCTCTATCATATCTCCCCTCAGCTGTGTCTCCTCCAAGCTGCAGAGCCCTAACCTCTTTAGCTTTTCCTCCTAGGAGAGTCATGTCATCTACTTTTTCATTTTGTTTACTCTGTGCCTTTTATATATTTTTTTCAGATGTGATAACCAGAATTACACACAAAACACAACATATGGTCACACTATGGAGCAATACAGAGGCACTATCATTATAATTTTGTAGTCTCCATTCCTTTCCTAATAATTTGCAACTTTGCATCTGCTTTTTTGGCCACCAAGTACAGTGTGCTGTGTGATAATTCACACGAGGGCACTGTATAAATCTCAGGTAAAACTAGTTCCCAAAGATATCAGAGAACTTGTCAGCCTCTCATTCCTCCGCTTAGGTGATAATCTCAGATATTATCACCCACAGAAACTGTACCTAATCTCAGTCTACACCAGGGTTCTCAACCCAGTCCTCAGAACACACCCAGACAGTCAGGTTTTCAAGATATCCAAAATGACTATGAATGAGATAAATTTGCATGCACTACCTCCAGTGTATGCAAATCTATCTCATGCATATTCATCGTGGGTATCCTGAGAACCTGACTGTGTCGAGAACCCCTGGCCTACAGGGTTCACTACTAAACTGCAGAGAAGACATCAGTGCAAGGTAGCCTGCAATTCATATTCACATCTTCCTCAGGATTAAACTGCTAAATTTATAACACTTTTTTGCTGAAGTGCTCTAAGCATAAAATAATGCTGCAAGAAGCCATACAGAACAGGTGACTTAGGGCTTCTACTGCTGACCACAATCCTAACAGTGCCAAGCACCTCAACACAAAGGCAGACACTGGAAATCAAGTGTGTGTTTCTTTTATTTGTTGAAAGTCTTCCAATACCATAATTTTATCCCTTGAATCTGTACAGAGGGGGAAGGGAAGGGAAGGTGACCATCAAGAGTATGGAAGTCCTGTAAAAGAAAATTATATAGAAACATATAAATATACATATACACACGTGTAATTTTAGCCCTAATCCTCAAGCAGTTCTCTCCTAACCCCCAACTTCTGTGGACAATTATACCACCTTGAGTGAACTCCTTCAAAAAGGTGGTAAATAAATCCTAATAAATAAAAAAACCCATATATTATAAACATGTCCCCCACTGATATTCACATTTCTAAGAGAACTCCTTAAGAGTCTACTGTTAGTTCTTTCTGATCCAAGTATGGATCCATGTTTCACTTTAGATATTTCTTTGAATTTTTTTTTAAAGATGATGGAATTATCAATGTACACAAGGCATACATGAATGGACAATAGTAAGGGCTAAAGATTTAATTCTTGGGTTTTTTTTTTTTTTTTGTACAGACAAAAAACAGGTAACTTTCAGGTCCAGCACACCACCACATACCAGTCTAAGCCAGTCAAATCCATAATCACTGGTTTTTCCATACATCACCACAGTCTTTCACAAAAAATGACTGACTCAAGCAAACCTGAGACATGACCTTGTACCTTGTAGCACTGATTTAAGCTATTATATTGAGCACAAGCAGTACACTGTCATGATATACAGTAAAGTCTTGATGATCTGATGTGGAGTGGAGGAGTGGCCTAGTGGTTAGGGTGGTGGACTTTGGTCCTGAGGAACTGAGTTCAATTCCCACTTCAGGCACAGGCAGCTCCTTGTGACTCTGGGTAAGTCACTTAACCCTCCATTGCCCCATGTAAGCCGCATTGAGCCTGCCATGAGTGGGAAAGCGTGGGGTACAAATGTAACAAAAAAAAAAAATAGGACTGACCCACTGTCAGATAACTGAAAAGCCAAATAATATGGAAAACAACAGTAACCTCTCAAACAATGCATAAACAAAGGCTGTAAAAGCAGGGTCCCGGGTCTAAAACAAATTGTCTCAGGTGCAAAACTTCCTTATGTGCTATGCTGGAAAACAGAGAGATAAAATGAGGTCATTGGGGGGGGGGGGGGGGGCTGTCAGATATGCAGAATGGTTGGTTTAGCGAAGGTCAGATAATCAAGACTGGACTGTACATCTAATAGTGAACACAGAAAAGCACCAAACATAGTAGATGACGGCAGAAAAAGACCTGCACGGTCCATCCAGTCTGCCCAACAAGATAACTCACATGTGCTACTTTTTGTTTATACCTTATCTTGATTTGATTTGTATCTGTAAGAATGACCTAGAAAGAGGATAGGGTGGCAGAGGAAAACCTCAAAGCCCATCTAGTCTGCTTGTTCTTTCTACTGCGATAGCACAAGTCTACCTCCACACTCCCACCTATGCTTCTCTCACACTTTTTAGAATGCTCTTACTGTTTTTGCCCCATGTCTTCCCTGTGTATCTACTGTTCATTCTTCATATTACCTCTGGATCTACCATCCTTGAGCCTCTCTCTTCTGTCGTATTCTGGAATGTCTTCGTCACTGATCTTTTGCACTCCTCAGCTTCAATTTTTAATCTGAAGCAGTGAAAAGGCTTGTGGCTTAGGGAGCTAAATTACATTTCAATAGGTATAAGAATGGATGCCACACGCCACCCAGTGGCAGCAGTCTGCTATAGCAGAGCCTTATCTGGCAGACTTGTACCCATATCTAACACAGTTTTGGTATTTTATAAATCTGAGTTCCTGGTACATGATGAGGTGTATTTTCAAAGCTCTTAGACTTACAAAATTACACACTAACCTATGGAACTTTGTAAGTGCTTTGAAAATTAACCCCTATACAATTCAGGTGTACAAGTTATTCCCCTGCTCAAAGGGGTTTATGATCTAAACTGCACCTGATATAACAGAGGGTGAAGTGAGTTGCCCAAAGTCAAAAGAAGCATCAGCGGGAGAAGCAGGATTAATAGCCTGATAATCTAACTATTAGGCTGCTCTTTTTGGATTGAAGTGTCTGCATTTTTATATAATTTGTGCAGTTGCACAGATTTTGCACGCGCACATTTACATCAATTCCCAAACTGGTATAAAATCTGTGGCATCAATCTACTTGCAATTTTTAAAATTTACCCCATGTCTTTTAAACGAATACATAGGCACTCACGTGTCTTTATAAAATAAGCAACGTCTTAAGTCTCTTAACCTAGGTAAGCTCTTATAAATTTGCTTCCTTAAATGTGCCCAAGAACCAGAGGAAGCACCGAGGGGCAGAAGCACACAGAAAGAACTGAGAATGCAGGAAGTAGCAAATAGAGAATGTACAAGACTAAAAGATGGAGGGGCCAGGGAGTAAACAATAATCCAAAGTGCAAGGAGGAGGGGAGGGCCTCAGGGTTATCAATAACCATAGGTTTGAGGAAGCGGAGACTGTCAGTCAGCACCCGCAGATGCAAGTGAGTGGGCAAGGAGGTCAGTAGAGTGAATAGCGATCACACTGCAGGCAAACAGGGCAAATGGTGACAAGTATAGGAGGCAAATGGGACAGCTAATGACCAAAGGGGCAGGGAGTGGCAAGGACTACAATTTTAAAACAAACGTGAACGAGAAGAGGCAGAAGACAAGAGCCCTTACCAGTAGTAACTGGTTCTCAAGGGAAGCTGTGAAAGCCCTGGCATTCCCTCTTGAAACAAAGAACCTGTGCCATGCTCCAACATGACAGCACTCACCTAGAGTCCCTCTAGTGACTTCACAATGGCTTCGCAGGCTTCCACCCTGATCAGAGCCTCAGCTTTGCTGACTTCATCTGATGCACCCAACAGATCCGACTGAGCCTTTTCCAAGTTTGTTCTGGCAGTCTGTTACATCAGGAAAGAAGAACTCAACCTTTCACCTTCAAAGGTTCAAACCATATCCCTTGCTCTTAAATCTCACATCTGCCCAATGTTACACTGTATGGAAAGTTCTTAGGGGTCTTCCAACATCCCTCAGTACCTTCAGAGTCTCTCTCACCTACTGCTAAATTTCAATGGAGTCATGAATAAGGACATCTGAGGAAGACAATGGCTCAAGCAAAGTGAAGTCAGAGAATACCTTTAGGTATGGAAAGGTGTACAGCTTTCTAGTCCTTAACAACCCTCCAGTTTGTATTTCAAAAGAAACTGCCTGAAATACATTTTGATATTCACCTCTGTATGACATTATTGGGCATTGGTCCTTCTGGACATCTTTTTCATTTGAATTATATTTCCACATAATTCAGCTATGCATGGTAATCAGTTTTACATCATACAAGTATGCATGTATTTCTGTTATGTTTATTTAAGGATCTGCATGGTTCTGTATTATGCATGTTGCTTTGATTGTTTTAAGTTATAGTTTAACCTTTTAGTTTCAATTATTGATTTTGTTTGTTGATTTTAACCCCTGACACAGCCTTATTGGCGAAACGTGGCCACATCGGGTACTTGGAAATAAACAGTTTAATCTGCACATCAGCTGGTTTGCTTTTTTCTGTTTGATGATCAAGCAAACCAAAACCAGAGTATACCTTTAGGTATGGAAAGATGTACAGCTTTCTAGTCCTTAACAACCTTCCAGTTTGCATTTCAAAGGAAACTCTGCAATGTGTCTACCCGATACCAAACCAATCGTGGAAAACTAATTTGTAGCTGATTGTCTGAAGAGATGAAACTTACGCTGCTGTCCAGCATGTCCAGAGTAACGGCCTCTTCAGCCAGCAGCTGCACCGAGGAGTCTGCATTGACAGTCACAGAACCACTGCTCACTGCAAAACAAGAGAGGGAAGTTATCCAGAGAGGACCAAGGCAACAGCTGGAAACAGGACAGGGTGCCACAATCTGCAAATGGAAAGACAGAAGAGATCTGTACCAGTACCGAAGTTGATTACCTTCTGCAATGATCTGGAAAAGGGAGCAATGACGAAACTGAACAGGAAAGTATTCAACACTGTGAGGAATTGAAGGAGAATCTTACAAGATGAAATTAATGTTGAAAAGTGCAAAACGATGGACATAGAGAAAAAGAATCATAACTATAGGCACAAAATCCATTTCTATACAACTACCAGATGTAAGCAGTGCTTTACAGATAAAATCTATGCTTTTAAAAAGTTTACATTAACAAGACAGACAAACACAAAGACACAAAAGTAAAGCGCCTGGGGGAGAGGGGAAATAGAAATATTTTCTGTTTAACAACTGGCCAGATAGCCTTACACACAGTATACAATGGTATAAAAGTGGTTTTGTGGGACAAGATTGTTGCCTGGTCAGTTAAAGGAGAAAGGTGTCCAAATCTGGTTGCTTACCCAGACAGTGAAAAGCTAAACAGCAACATAAGCATGACCTTACTAACAAAACATTGCAACAATTGAAGTAGCCAGGGTGGCAACTGAGTTTTATTTGCTACATTTATCTTCCATCAGATGCATATAATGAAATCAGGCTCACTGTAAATTAGGGAGAGACTCATAAATCTCATATTGCTCCTGAATACTGATATTATTATGAAGAAATCAAAGCAATACAATACAAACTTCATGCATAGTGTGTGTACAATTTTGCACATCCATTGCTCTGCTTAAATACAAAATTTACAATTAATGGCCCCAAGATAATGAAATCCTCTCTCTCTTCTCCCCCATCCTTATACGGTCTGTGCCGGGGCTGGTGGTTGGGCGGCGGAGATAGTGCTGGGCAGACTTATACGGTCTGTGCCAGAGCTGGTGGTGGGAGGCGGGGTTGGTGGTTGGGAGGCGGGGATAGGGCTGGACAGACTTATACGGTCTGTGCCCTGAAGAGGACAGTACAAATAAAAAAGTAGCACATAGGAATTTATCTTCTTGGGCAGACTGGATGGACCGTGCAGGTCTTTTTCTGTCGTCATCTACTATGTTACTATCCTACCTTCGTGCCCCTCCCCTTCCCTCCCCCCCCCCCCCCCCCCCCCAGTTATCCCATGTCTTACACAATACACTGCAGTTGTTATCCATTATTCTATGATAAGGTATGAACAATGAGACTTTGTCCTTTCTGAGTCATTTTATCTAAGTAGCATCC
The DNA here is from genome assembly GCF_901765095.1 of Microcaecilia unicolor. NCBI lineage: Eukaryota > Metazoa > Chordata > Amphibia > Gymnophiona > Siphonopidae > Microcaecilia > Microcaecilia unicolor. The sequence continues at coordinate 69,174,267 of NC_044041.1, forward strand.
CCATATTTTAAGAAATCGAGTTTTCCTTTTGCAGTACCCTTTAGCCTCTTTCGCCTCCCATACCAGTAATTGATGCACCCGGTTGCACCAATGCCAGAAAGTCGGCGGATTGGCCGTAGTCCAGTGTTGCATGATACATTTCCTCGCTACCAGACATAGTTTTCGATATAACATTGTTCTGTCAGCGTTGTCTCAATTGTGGCTCTTTCAGATCTAATACTAACTGCGGCGGGTTCATTTCTATTCTACTGCACAGTACACAAGAAAGGTAAGTAACTATTTGTCTCCAGTAGCGCTGTATTAATACACATCCCCAAAGCGCATGATATATAGTATTATCATATCTATTACATTTCAAACAGAGAGCTGTCTCAATACCCCCTGACTTATATAATTGAACTTGGGTAAAATAAGCTCTATGGAGCACCCTGTACGCACAGTCCCTGTAATCTGCTCCCCCTATTATGCGTGGGATATCTTTTATCTGTGCAATAATATCCCAGGTTTCCAAATCCCACCCCACATTGAATACTGATATTAAACTTTTAGCCAAACTACTTCACCAAAACTTGTCAATTCTGATCAATCTGGATTTACTTCCCAATAGCATACATCAGATAATATAAGACATTTGCTACACTGAAGAGCTACAACACCCAGCTAGTTTTTACTATTGAGGTAGAAAAAGCATTTAGCAGGGTCCATTGGAACTTTACACTTGAATCTGCAAAAAAAAAAAGGGGGGGGGGGGTCGGAGAGTCTTTCTTAGAATGGCTAGGGGCACTTTATCAGTCTCCTAGGGCTTGTGTAAGGGGTAATGTGAGTTATTCTGCTATCTTCTCCCTGGGGAGAGACAAGTGGCAGGGATGTCTGCTGTTCCCTTTTTTTTGTTCACCCTTTCAATAGAGATATTAATGCAAAAGATAAGGTCAAATATCATGGGGGATGAGACTGGGGCAAAGCAATACAAGATCTCTCTTTTTGCAGATGACCTGATTTTCACGGTTATCTGTCCTACACTGTCCCTTCCAGCACTAGTTAAAAAACTGCAGGACTATGGCAACCTCTCGGGTTTAAGGTTAATCTAGCAAAATCTGAACTGCTGAACTTCAGAAAGGGATATAGGTACCTTGAAAGGGTATTTGTCCATTTAAATCAGTGAAGGAGAGCATTAACTATCTAAAGGTGTTGTTTGCAGCAGACAAGTCTAAATTGGTAAACATTATAATCCCTGCTGGCATGGGCTGATCAAGATCTAGCTAGTATAAATTATATATATAATGGCTATAAGAATCATGATGCTATCAAAGTTATGTTATTTATTTTAGGCAATCCCCCTACCAATACCTAACAATTATTTTTCATATCCTCAAGAGCAAAGTTTCTGGATTTGTTTGGCGAAGGCAGTCTCCAGAGTCTTACAGATTGTTCTCCTTCAACCCAACATGAGGGGGAGGCTGGGAGTCCCTACATTTAAGTACTATTTTCAAGCTGCACAGCTTAAGGCAATCTTGGAATGGTAAGCCCCCCCAAACAAAATAGTGGTTATATATAGAAGAGCAGCTTCTGAAACCTCTTAATCACTCAGTGTCCCATGAGTGGCAAATGTGTGTCCAGAATCCCTTTGTAGAACACACTGCAGCTGTGCTGGGCCCACAGGGAGTTCTAGCTTCAAGGGAAATGCTTTCTCTATTTACTCCCATGTCACAATTCGGACTGTCCTTCAGGTTGTCAGATATCTGCTTTCCAGGGATGGAGGGCAAATCAGCCCCTGGGATTCCAGATCATGATCTTTTCATGCAACATATGCATTTTTTAAGTGAAAGAGAGAGGATCTCTTGAAAGCGAAAGCTCCCTTTAAAAGGAGCAATTTCTAAAATATATAAGAAGTTCTGCAGACCGCTGCAAAGGAATCCTCACAATAGATATAAAATGATATACCAAAGGCTCCTTATTCCTTATAGATTAAGCAAGCTGTACTCCAGGGTCAGCAATAGATGTTGGTGAAGATGCAGCACAGCTGGTACTTTTTCTTCCATATGTAGTGGCAATAGTAATTTGCCCAGGGCTTTTGGAAAGAAGGTGCTCGAAGTATTAGAACCATGGTGGGTATTGATCTACAGCTTGTTCCTGGGTATTAATTGTTATAATTGTCCGGGGTGGGGAGACACAATGCTCCCAGCAGTATGATATTGTATACTGGTGGCACGCCTAGTATTGACAAAAGCATGGAAAGAATTGTCTTCTTTGGGAATGGGTTAGCTGGGATCCTTGTTTTTTAGACTAGACTAATAGCAATTTGAATTAGAGAAACTCCTGAAGTTTTAGTTGGACTGGGAACAATATATTGCCCGAAATAAAAACTAATAAAGGAACTGGCCACTAACTTTGAATGTGTTCACCTGGGATGGGCTGAAAGTAAAAGAGTCTGAAATGCAGACTCATGTTTTGATTTGGTTTATCACCACAATGGCCGGGCAGGTGGGGAGGGGGGAGAACAACTTGATATGTAAGAAAATTTCCTTGAAAACCATACTCAAATGTTGGTAATGTGATTTTGATAAAAACTTGAAGACAAAAAGTAAAGCACCTGGGGGGAATGAAGGGATAGGATTAAAGATAATGGGGTCCTTTTACTAAGGCACGCTAGCATTTTTAGTACATGCTAAAAATAAGTGTGCACTAAACGCTAGAGATGGGCATCTCTAGCGTTTAGCAAATGCTAATCTTTAGCGCGTACTAAAACGCAACCATGCCTTTGTAAAAGACACCCTCTATGAAGTATGCTATAAGGATATGCTACTGGAGCATAGTGATGCTGAATGATTCGGAATGAACACCAGTATAGTACTGGAGGAGGGACAAGACAGGCAGAGGGCAGTTTCCAAAGACAACTCCGTCCTTACTGGGGCACATCATACAAGCACGCACAGGAAATGGCTCCTGCTCTGTGAAGCCTACAGTCTGGAGAAGAGAGAAGGAACAAACTAAGGGAAAATCAGGAAATGTGGATTTCAGATGGAATCCAACTGATGGCAATTTCCCAAATGCAGGTTCCATCAGCAAGGAAAAGGATCTTTGAGTTATCATCAGCTTAGTGTGTGGCAGCAGTCAAAAACAAATTGCAATGTTAAGTATTATTACTAAAGGTACAGAAAATAAAACAGAATATCATAATGCCTCTGTATCAGTCCATAGCTTGACTGTAGGGTATTGTGAGCAGTCCTGGTTGCCCTTTCTCAAAACAAAGATATAGCAGACCTAGAAATGATAAAGAAGAGCAAACACGTTGACAAAAAGGATTGAACAGCTACAATATGAAGAAAGGCTAAAGAGTTAGGGCTTTTCAGCTTGGAAAAGAGATGATTGAAAGAGGATATGATAGAGCTCTAAAAATCATGTTCAGGGTGGAGCAGACACATAGGAAACAGTTATTCACCCCTTCAAATAGTAACAAGATTAAGAGGGTTCCCATAAAACCAAGAAACAGTATATTTAAAACAAAATGTCTAACAGTATGTTTTCACTCAATACACAGTGAAACTCTGGAATTTAGTGATGGAGGATGTGGTCAAGGAATCTAACATGGCTCAGTTTATACAAATTTCTGGAAGAAAAGTTCATATACCATGATTAACCAGATATGCTTGAGGAAAGTAACCCTTCTCCCTGGATGCAAACAATTAAACAATCCCCTTTTTGGGATCAGCTGGGGTTTCCTTGTGACCTGGATTAACCACTATCAGAAACAGTGGTCAAATTCAGCATGGTATATCTTATATTCTTAACCTACTGTTTACAGCTAAACTTTTGCAAATTAGTCACTAACTTTGCAAAGTATTATTTGTGTCATATGTTCTCTACCAAGCCACCAAAATGTTGACGTTTTCAGTATTTTTTAACCTACAGCTTGCTGTGTCAACCAGCTAATACAATACCCTTTGTTGCTAATATTGTAAAACTCTTAGAAAGTTTATTTCAGGGATCTGGACCCATAGCTTGACATTAGCCCTAATGCAAGTGGTGTGCTGGTGCATCAAAGCACCAATAGGTTTCACCATTGTATCTTTAGTCCCTGAAGGAAGGAATTTCTGGTGCAGAATTGGAGGACAACTTTCAAAGGGAATTAGTGGGTCTCAACTGAATTGCCCTGCCTGGAAATAGCCGCTGCCAACCTCCTACAGAGTGGCTGAAAGAATTTACAGGCTTTCACAATGTGTATAATGTTATTCAAATTAAGAATAGGCATTTCCTGGGGGAGGGGAGGTACTTAGTTTGGAAGAGTAAGCAACATGAGTGCAACCTGAAACATTTTTTTTCTTTTGAAAATTAGACGGTCCAAAGTTACGAAAGTAGCCTCATACTTTAGAATGAGTTACTGTAAGTTGCCTGAAATATAACAACATATGGTTTGGGCAGATGATCACACAGAAATCCTTCAGAGTCCCAAGCTTCCTGTCTGCCAGAATACAGCCACTGGCAGTACCCAGGCTGATTGGCACTGGACAGCAGTGCTTGCCTGGCTCTCTACATACCAAAGTATTTGGTTGCAGCTCCATCCTCACTGAAGACAGTTACAATGCCAGGCCGAAGAACTTGCAGTGTAGGGACATGAGCTGGAAGAATACCGAAGGCACCAGTCAACGTGGGCACATCAACCTGCTTCACATTGGCACCATTGTAATATACCTACAAATAAAGAAACAAGGCAATGACACTAACTGGTGCATCTTCCCCAATATTTATTAGAATTGATTTACCACCTTTTTGAAGGAATTCACTCAAGGTGTACAGCAAGAATAAGTCAAACATAAGCAGTAGACAATTACAGAAATAAAAATATTCATATAACAGTACATAGTATACTACTTAGAACATCAACACAATCTATATAAATAATTCTCACCGCAAACATTCTGAAGCTCACTCTGTGGCAGGGAAACACTGGAGCCCTGCACTTAGGCTGTCACCACTCACTGTCACTCAGGCACCACTCACTCTCACTGATAGACCCGCCCCTGCAGCAACTAATCTTCCGCACATAATTCGCTACCTCAACGTTCTAATGAAGCTGCAACTTCCGGTTTGTGAGGCGGCAGAGATTGGAATTTATCCCCATTACTGATTGCCCCGCCCTCGCGTCAAACGTGATGACGTTGCGGGCGGAGCAATGACACTTCACCAATCGCATCGCTGCGCCGTCAACATCATCACGTTTGACGCGAGGGTGGGGCATACATCGATCTACTACGTGAGGATGAATGGAGGGAGTGTGAGGCAGGCAGGCTGTAGGTCACACGCAGCGAGGGAGCCAGCCAGTCAGCCACTCTCTACGTCGCGGGGTGGGGCGAGGCGCCCACGACCACCCTCAAGCACGGACGGTAAGTCCAGCAACAAGGGGAGGGGGATGGTAACGAAAGCACCTTGCTAGCGCCCGTTTCATTGGCCTCGGAAACGGGCCTTTCTTACTAGTATTGTAATAAAACATTTTAATAGCATAGGGTGTAAGCAAAGATGGAACATATAGAGAGAGGTAAGATAGATTAACAGGAATAAGAAAATAAGGGGACTGATTTAAGAAAGTTGCACAAGAGGTCAGAAAGGTTTTATTATTATCTTAGCTAGGGTAGGAATGGATAAACATATCCTGCAGCCGGTGTCACTCCTTAGGTTCAGCTGTCTGGGGACAGTGAAAACAACTACACAGAACCCACTGACATAAAATAACATGCACGTGTATTGGAGACATAGTTAACACACAGAATAGCTAAATTAGTACAACATGAAACTTGTGTTCCTGGAGGGAGATATTAGACCAGTCCGGGATTTCTGACAACCTTATCCCGATGCATAGAACTTGCAGCACTGATTTCAATGGGTAGAATCAGGTCCACACTGCTTTGGGATGCAACTTTAAAACCAGGACTGGCCAACAAGTGGGTAATTTGAGGTAACTCTGCAAGGTTACAGGAAGAAGGGTGCTGCATTTAGATGTTACTTCTTGTCCTTAGCGCACAGATATGGCATCATTCGCGTGGTGGTGGTTGTTCCATGCCTGATTTCCTTAGCATAGCCCGGGCGGAAAGACAGAAACCCCCATCCGTCCCCGTTCAGCAACGCGGCTGCAGTCAACACAATATTCCCCGACGGGCCGACCCCCGTTCAAGTCACGTCTTCATAACCCCAATCTCTCTCCTCACCCCCCCCCCCCCCCCCCCCATTTCACCTCGGTGGGAGAAGCGAAGGTAAAGGACATCTGTGTAGCAGCGGCAGCAGGAGCCTCAGCATATGACCGGCGAGCCTGATAGAAACCGCGGCGGAACAACAGAAGACGACGGATGGACTGCATAGCGGAGCGAGCAGGGCACAAGAGGGAACAGCGGCAAGGACACGGGGCCTGCGGCCGCAGACAAAAACCGGAAGTTAAGGGGAGACACGGGGCCTAAAGTCGGGGACACAAACCGGAAGTTAAGGGTCGACACGGAACCTAGAGCCAGGGACACAACCCGGAAGTTAAGAAAAGATACAGGAATTCTGCGTGAAGGACTACAATTCCCGACAAGCCAGGGAAGAGGGGGGCAAGGACGGAGGTTTAAGACGCTGGACTTTTTTTTTTTTTTTAATATTCAAAGTTTGTGATAAGGGATCTTATAACAAAGTGGACAACGTTGGCTTTTCTATCGCTCTTTCACATTATCCTGGGAGTTTTCTAGTAGAAAACTTGTTCTGGTGCCCCTGTAACCAGATTGATTTTCAGGATGTCTCCACTTATTTCTTTATTCAAAACAATTTATGTACTGCTAATCAGGCAAGCATTCAAAACAGTTTGTGAAAGCAATATCACCTGCTACACAACGCATAAGACGCTATTTAAAATCACATATATAAACGCTAAACAATTTTTTCACCTAAAAGCCAATCATTATCCCTGAATATGCAAATTTATCTTATGCATATTTATTGTGAATACCTTGAAAATTCCACTAGCTGTTGTTCACTAATTAAGGGCCCTGTTTAGAAAAGCTCACTAGCGTTTTTAGCATGCGCTACCCTTGTAGGTGCCCATAGGACTATTATGGGCATCTACACAGCGCACGCTAAAAATGCTAGTGCGCCTTGGGAAGCCCCGTACATAATTGACCTGTTGTCTATGTGATTTTATGTAAGGTAAAAGATTATTGAGAGACTAGTAAAAAAGGCCCGTTTCTGACACAAATGAAATGGGCGCTAGCAAGGTTTTCCTCATAGTGTGTATGTTTTGGAGAGTGTATGTGAGAGTGACTGTGAGAGAGAGAGAGTGAAAGTGCGAGTGTGTGTGTGAGAGAGAGTGAGTCTGGGTGTGAGTGTGTCTGTGAGAGAGTGTGTGTGTGAGAATGAGAGTGTGTGCAATTGCTTATGTGAGAGACAGTGTGATAGAGAGAGAGTGTGTTTCACACAGATACAGTGTGAGTGTGTGTGAGACGCAGATTGTCTGTGAGACTGAGTGTATGAGACCAAGCGAGTGTGTAAGTGACTGTGTGACACATATAGAGTGAATGTGATACACTGTGAGACATAGTGTATGTGAGAGTGAGAGACAGAAAGACATTGTCTGTGAGAGAGAGAGTGTGTGTGTGTGACAGAGATACCTCTCTCCTTCTCTCTCTATGGTGTCAGGCCCCCCTCTCTCTCTGGTGTCTGAGATTGCCGCCACTGCACCTAAGCAATTGGTGTGCTGGAGGAGGGGGAGAGAGAGAGTGTGTGTGTGTGGGGGGGGGGGGGATGTGTTGGAGGGGTTCAGCTTGGAAGAAGAGGGGTGTGGGGGGTTCAGGAAGCGCTGCCAGATGAGAGTGAGAGAGTGAGTGTGTGTGTGTGTGTGTGTGGGGGGGGGTTCAGGAAGCAATGCCAGATGACAGAGTGAGGGAGTGTGTGGGGGGGGGGGCAGGGGGTTCAGGAAGCGCTGCCAGATGAGAGAGAGAGTGAGTGTGTGTGTATGGGGTTTCATGAAGCGCTGCCAGATGAGAGAGAGTGAGTGTGTGTGTGGGGGGGGGGGGGGTAGGGGAGGGGTTCAGGAAGCGCTGCCAGATAGATAGAGTGAGTGCGTGTGTGTGTATGGGGTTTCTGGAAGCGCTGCCAGATGAGAGAGAGAGTGTGTGTGTGTTTTGGGGGGGTGTGGGGGTGTGGTGGGGGGGTTCAGCTTGGAAGAAGAGGGGTGTGGGTGGTTCAGGAAGCGCTGCCAGATGAGAGTGTGTGTGTGTGTGTGGGGGGGGGGGGGGTTCAGGAAGCGGGGCTAAATGAGAGTGAGTGAGTAAGTGTGGGGGGGTGGGGTTCAGGAACGGCTGCCAGATTAGTGAGTGACTGTGTGTGGGGGGTGGCAGGGGTTTCAGGAAGCGCTGCCAGATGAGACAGTGATTGTGTGTGGGGGGGAGGGGGGTTCAGGAAGCGCTGGCAGATGTGATTTTTTAGAGAGAGAGTGTGTGTTTTGGAGGGGTGTGGGGGGGTGTTGGGGTGTTCAGCTTGGAAGAAGAGGGGTGTGTGGATGGTCTGGAAGCGCTGCCAGATGAGTGAGTGTGTGTGTGTGGGGGGGCGGTTTATCAAGCGTTTGCAGATGAGAGTGATTTTGTGTGTGTGTGTGGGGGGGGGGGGGTTCATGAAGCGCTGCCAGATGAGAGAGTGTGTGTGTGTGGTGGTGGTGGGGGGGGGTTCAGGAAGTGTAGCCAAATGAGAGTGAGTGAGTAAGTGTGTGTTTGTGTGTGGGTGGGGGTTCAGGAACCGCTGCCAGATGAGTGAGTGTGTGGGGGGGGGGGGCAGGGGTTTCAGGAACCGCTGCCAGATGAGAGAGTGAGTGTGTGTGTGGTGGGGAGGAGAGGGGTTTGCCAGATGAGTGAGCTGAGTGTGTGTGTGTGGGGGGGGGGCAGGGTTTTCAGGAAGCGCTGCCAGATGAGAGAGTGTGTGTGTGTGGTGGGGGGGGGGGGGGGTTAGGAAGTGTGGCCAATTGAGAGTGAGTAAGTGTGTGTGTTTGGGTGGGGGGTTCAGGAACTGCTGCCAGATGAGTGAGTGAGTGTGGTTGGGGGGGCAGGGGTTTCTGGAAGCGGTACTTTGAAGATGATGGAAGGAAGCGCTGCCAGATTGCAGGGGTTTGTTCGTTTTTTGCCTTCACTGCCTCCTCCACATGATGTTCTTCCCCCCCCTGCCGCTGCCGCCATCCTACCCACCACGATGCCCCCCCCGCCACCATCCCACCCACCGTTGCGTAGTTTTGCTGGCGGGGGACCCAAAATCCCGCCTGCAGAAGTTCTTTGTTGTCTGCTGACTCCGCTTGATCTTCGGCATTGCTAGCCTTTGCTGGGCGGGGTTCTGTGCGTCGGACGTCCTGCACGTGCATGACGTCAGACGCACAGAAGCCCTGCCTGTATAGGCTAGTAAATGCTGAAGTTTACGCCGGAGTCTGAAGACAGGACTTGTGCTGGCGGGGTTTCGTGTCCCCCGCCAGCAAAGCAACGCGACGGTGGGTGGCTTGGGGGGGGGGCGGCTCGGGGGGTGGGTGTTGCACCTCCAGCATTTTGTGGGCTGGTCTTCTTTTCTTCTGATGAGCTTTGTTGGTTGTTTGGGGGGGGGGCGGTGCGCGAGGGGGGGTGGCGGGGGGGGGTGTGTTGGACCTCACTCATTCTGTTGGTGGGGCTTCATTTTAACTCTGTAGCTTTCGGATGGTTTGTGAGTTTGGTGGCCAGCGTTTCCTAGGCAGGGGGAGGAGTAGGGAAACACGTTCCGCGTGTTTCCCTACTCCTCCCCCTGCCTGGATGCGTTCCCTTCTTTCATTTTTCTTTTGTTTTTCCGCCCTCAACGTCATGACGTTTGATGCGAGGGCGGGGCAGCGAGTCATGTTCAGTGGCTTCACCACCATGAAGTTACGAACCGTTCTGGGAGTCTGAGTGACTTCAGAACGTTGTCCTCAGAACGTTGAGGGTGAGTTTTATTATATTAGATGTGTTTATTTGTATTTCATTGAGCATTTTGATTTAAAAAATGGTCATAGTACTGAGCCATTACCAGTATCTCTTCATAGAGAGAAACAAGTCAACTTTGTTAATTTCACTTAAACTGTCAGCTGCTTTTAATAATAGAGTGGAGGAGTGGCCTAGTGGCACTAGTCTTGCAATCCAGAGGTGGCTGGTTCAATACCCAGTGTACCAACCTGAATGTAACTCACCTTGAGCTACTACTGAAAAAGGTGTGAGCAAAATCTAAATAAATAAATGGTGGGTTGTTAGCTCTTGTTGGCTCCCCTTTGAGATCAGTTAGGTTGGTTTGGATCCTAAGGTGGTGATAGGGGAGAGGAAATGGGTTTACATTTGTTCTGGAGTCTCCTAGGATTCAGTTTTGTTCTTGGACTTATTTAACCTTTATTTGTTACCATTAGCACAATTATTAGGGTTGAATGGTTATACTTTTCTAATTTATGCAAATGAAGCTCAAGTTTAGTTCCTTTTGTCAATGTTGCAAGTTGTGCTGTTCAGATTTAAAAAAAACTATTTGCCTCAATTAGTGCATAGTTGACTAAGAATAGTTTGGTCCTGAACCTGAACAAAACAGATTTTGTGAGTCACTTGTGCCTTCCTTATGTGGTTTTCCATCACTTTCAGTTTAGTTACATATCCCTGTTTTGGCTGATCTCACTTAGGAGTTTAAGAGTAAAACTTGAGTGGAAGAATTTTTTATTTATTTATTTAGTACCTGGCATCTGGGAGCTGAGGGAGGCTCTGGGACGCATGCGCAGTAGTGTCAATGACGACCTGCACTGACACTGGCAAGTTTAAAAAATACTGAAAATATATTTTAAAAGGGGATTGCATACATTTCAAGATTAGAATTCAGATGCTGGAAACTTTTACTTATTAGCTATAGACACCCCATCAGCAAACAATCTTGCAAATTACTTTAAAGAGAAAATTATAAAGCTACGACTCATGATACCAAGCAACACAATTGATTATGCAAACCTCCTTGAATGTCTAGATCCAATACCTGGGGAACATCCAGCAGACAGATCATGGACCACCTTTGACTTACTCTCGATCGATAACATCTCACATTCGCTTAAAAGATACGCCAAGTTGCAATGTAAATTAGACATCTGTCCTAGTAACCTTATAAGATGCACCCCTCAACAACTCAAAACAGACCTCACAAGTCACCTGAACTACATGCTACAAAATGGTCTCTTCCCAAAGGATAAAGGAAACATTCTACTTACTCCTTTACCTAAAGACGTAACGAAAAGCACAAGTGAGTTAACCAACTATCACCCAGTAGCATCTATCCCGCTGATAACCAAACTTATGGAAGGCGTAATGACGAAACAGCTCACTAACTACCTAAATAAACACACAATTCTACACGAATCTTAATCAGGATTTCGATCGAACCACAGCACTGAAACAGTACTAGTGACTTTAATGAATAAATTTAAACAAACAGTTGCAACGGCCAACAACATACTTCTCTTGCAATTTGACATGTCTAATGCCTTCGACATGGTCAACCATGGAATATTATTACACATCCTAGAATACTTTGGAGTTGGAGGTAACGTTCTTAACTGGTTTAGAGGATTCCTGACCACAAGATCATACCAAGTAACAGCTAACGCATCTATATCAGCCCCATGGATACCTGAATGTGGAGTCCCCCAAGGATCCCCTCTCTCACCAACCCTCTTCAACCTAATGATGATACCCCTAGCCAAACTACTGGCCAATCAAAACCTCAATCCTTACATATATGCAGATGATGTCACGATCTACATCCCATTCAAACATGATCTAAAGGAAATCACCAACGATATCAACCAAAACTTCCAAATATGCACTCTTGGGCGGATGCATTTCAGCTAAAACTTAACACAGAAAAAACACAATGTCTTATACTCACCTCACAACATAACAAGTAAATTTACCACCATAACCGTACCAAACTTTTCCCTTCCAGTCTCAAACACGCTGAAAATTCTTGGAGTTACCATTGACCAAAATCTCACACTTGATAACCACGTGAAGAATACAACTAAGAAGATGTTCCACTCCATGTGGAAACTCAAAAGAGTAAAACCTTTCTTTCCAAGGGCCATCTTTCGCAACCTGGTACAATCAATGGTACTAAGTCACTTGGACTATTGCAACACACTCTATGTTGGCTGAAAAGAACAGACTATCAAGAAACTCCAAACAGCCCAGAATACCGCAGCCAGACTCATATTTGGAAAAACAAAATATGAAAGCGCAAAACCCCTAAGAGAGAAATTACACTGGCTCCCACTTAAAGAACGTAGCGCGTTCAAGATCTGCACGATTATTCACAAAATCATTTATGGAGATGCCCCGACCTACATGCTAGACCTCGTGGACCTGCCACCCAGAAATGCTAAAAGATCTGCCCGCACATTTCTTAATCTATACTTCCCCAGCTGTAAAGGATTAAAATATAGACTAACACATGCGACTAGCTTTTCCTACATAAGCACACAGCTGTGGAATGCACTACCAACTAACTTGAAAACAATTAACGCAATAACTAACTTTCGCAAATCTCTGAAAACCTATCTCTTCAACAAGGCCTATCATGAGAACCCATAGCTCAACTATAACATATCGCCACTCCATCCTTATTTGGAATGTCGTCTTTCTATAACTGTTTGCTTAGTTCTTTTTTGTTATCCTTGATCTCTCTGTAACACCAATTGTATCTTTTACCTGGAATGACGACGCCATAACAGGTCTCTGTAAGCCACATTGAGCCTGCAAATAGGTGGGAAAATGTGGGATACAAGTGCAATAAATAATAATAATAATAATAAGGTTTTTGAAGCTTAGAATTCATGCAAATGAGTCAGTTTTTGAAGGGTTCTAGTTTGGGTATTTAAGGTTCAATTTTCTTGGGAATTTTTAGAGAATAAACATTAGGCCATGGCTATGACTTAAACTGTGAAGTTTGAGTCCAAAACGAAGGGTTTATATATTCTTTTTATCCTAAAATACCTGATGGAATTCCTGTATGGAAATATGGTCTCAAATAGAGATTCCTGATTGGCTGCACTACTGTTGTTAAAGATCTGCTTAGTGACAGTTGAGAGCGAGCAACGGAAGATCCTGATGAGAGAAGATCTGTTTTTCTTTTCTGTTTGTGTGTGAGAGGTGCTTGATGAAAGGATTTGGTAGAATTTGCATGAAATAATAAAAGAGTGATTGAGATCACTATAACTGAAAGTACTGAGGGTTTCAGAGGTTTGTACTGTGGTAAAAGGAAACTGATTTCCCTGCTCCTGGGAAGAAGGTTGTGCTCTTTAGATTATTTTAATTATATTGATATTATTTAAAAAGGAGGGGAAAATAAGAGAGCACTGTTTAAGGGGAACTTTATTGGGTGTTAATGAGCAGAAATATCCCATGGTTTTCTGGGGCTGTGTAATGAACATGGGGAATTGATATGATATGATTTCTGAGGGATATTTGTTGGGTTACAAAGAGAAGGAATATTTGAGTTAAATAGGGTAATGCTTAAATTCTGTACATGACAGATAATTAAATTACCTGGTATTAGGAAATCAGAGTAGAAAGTAACTGAAACCCAATCTCTTGTGGCTGTGTGTAATCCAGGTGAGACTGTGAGTGTGAATGTTCTCCATTTTAGCAAACCCTGTGAAGAAGAACTGCTCTTCTGCTCTCTTTAGTTAGGGATTTAAACTTAAAAGATAAATAAAAGAAGTCAGGAGCGTAGAGAAAGGAGATTTACTTTATTTTATTTTGTTTATAGTAGAATACAGTCCAGGTGCCAGCAACAGGCAGGCTCACATATAGATGCTCACACCACAGGGATGCAGAATCTCTCCTGTTATTTTCTTTATATAATAAGTTTAGGAAGAAGTTCAAGTTAAGATCAACCAAGACAACTGAATGGTTCCAGTGGACAAGAAAGCAGGAAAATCAGCTAAGTACTGAAGAGAAGACACCTTAATGGAACTCTGAAATTTATAGAGTGAAAATTTGCTTTTACTCCATAAACTTATACTTACCTCAAGGAACTGAGAAACTGAGAAAGGAGGAAAGAAAAAAAAATAATTAAAATAGGTTTAATTATTCCTCGACTATAAAACTGGTCTGGAGTATTATAAAACTAATACTTACCAAAAGGGAATTCCTATGGGAGAAAAGGAAATTAAAATTTGTTAAGTAAAAGTTTATTAAGGAAATTTATGCTAAACTTACTGATTGTCTTGTAAAGTTGTTTAGAATTTTGGTGATTCCTATTAAAAAGAAAACATATTGTAGAGTGTAATACTGGATCCAGTAGGGGTTTAAATATTTAGAGTGTTCATTATACTTAAGTTTTTAACCAGTTTTAATTAGTTATATAACCATTTCAGTGCAACAGATTTATAAATGTGCACTCTAATAAATAAGTAGTTATAGACTACCTGAATTTGGGCTCAGTATTTGTGTGAATCAAATTGATTCTCTTAATAATAATTACCTATCACTTGAATGTATTCATCTGGTGACACCTTTTTCCAGGATGATGCTTTTTTTATGTTCACTTTGCCCCTTGTGACCTAAACACAGTAAACCTCGGCTCACACGACTACAAATAAGAAGAACCATTGAACTGTGTGAAGTTCACAAGCAGGGCAGGTGACATTGAGCTACTACTGAAAAAGGTGTGAGCAAAATCTAAATAAATAAATAGTGGGTTGTTAGCTCTTGTTGGCACCCCTTTGAGGTCAGTTAGGTTGGTTTGGATCCTAAGGTGGTGATAGGGGAGAAGAAATGGGTTTACATTTGTTCTGGAGTCTCCTAGGATTCAGTTTTGTTCTTGGAATTATTTAACCTTTATTTGTTACCATTAGCACAATTATTAGGGTTGAAGGGTTATACTTTTCTAATTTGTGCAAATGAAGTTCAGGTTTAGTTCCTTTTGTCAATGTTGCAAGTTGTGCTGTTCAGATTTAAAACTATTTGCCTCAATTAGTGCATGGTTGACTAAGAATAGTTTGGTCCTGAACCTGAACAAAACAGATTTTGTGAGTCACTTGTGCCTTCCTTATGTGGTTTTCCATCACTTTCAGCTTAGTTACATATCCCTGTTTTGGTTGATCTCACTTAGGAGTTTAACAGTAAAACTTGATTTTCAACCTCTTGTAAGCAAACATGCTAAGGAGGTGGTTACTAGGGCCTTTTTTAAGTTGTGGTTGGTGAGGAGGCCTAACAATTTCCATATAAAAATGTCAATCAAAGGATAGCACAATTACAGATGGACTTGTTAATTTGGCTTATTACATCTTCCAAGTTCACCGAGAGTTCTTTCAGTTCTTCTGTATCATCATGCTTACTCTTTGATGATCTAATGGCCCAACTGACTCCGTCAGAGGCTTTCTGCTTCTAAATGTACCTGAAAAAGTTTTTGCTGTGAGTTTCTTTTTTTTACCTATACAGCAAGCTTCTTTTCAAATTCTCTTTATTAATGCCTTGCATCTAACTTGCCAGTGCTTATGCTGATTCCTGTTCTCTTCATTCAGATCCTTTTTTCAATTTACTAAAAGTTGTTATTTGGCTCTAATAGCCTCCTTCACCTCACCTTTTAATCATGCCAGCTGTCATTTGGTCTTCCTCCTTCCTTTTTGATACATGGAATACATTTGATCTGCACTTCCAAGATGGTATTTTTAAACAACACACCAAAAGAAAAAAAAGAGACAAATACCCCGTGACAAAAGTCCAAAAGCAAATATCACGAGTAGGGATGGACCAAGGGCTTTCCATAGGAAAGATAAAAGTTCAATAATCCTAACAGAACAATCACTGTAAAAAGACCATAGGCCTAACAATCTAATATAATAATTTGTACCGTCAACATTGGCTGGCTGGGTTCGTAACATCCTGACATCAGCAAACCTCCAGCATTCCCTTCCCTCTCACTGTCCCGCCCTCATGTAAAGATGAAATGATGTCAGAGGGCGGAACAGTGAGAGGGAAGGGAACGCTGGAGGCGAGCTGACATCAGGATATTACGAACACAAGCAAGACAAGTGAAGGCAACGGAACGCTGGACATGGAGGGGAGGGCAGAATTGAGGGACGTCGAGGGGAGGGCAGGGTAGAGGAGAATCAACATGGATGATGTTTTTAATTACCTCTTCCTATAGACCTCTTTCTGACTCCTTCCCACAGGGGACTAAAGGTACTTATTTCATATATTAGGTTCTGTATAGTTTCTCTAACCTCCATTGTCACCCAATCATAAGGGAGTGGCATTAGGAGCCGTAATTGAAAACTAATTCCCATAACTACTGCTTTCTGTCCAAAACTGAGTGTCACTTGTATGTGATCTACCTTGTAGGCTAAATGTTAGGTAAAGAGAAGATAGAATCAATAAAAATAGAGACAGAGATAGGTTTAGATAGATAGGTACATTTTATTTCTTACCCAAACACAGGTCTTCAAGTTGATACAAATACAGACATCAGATTCTGGTTTCAGCCGCACAGGGCTTCGCCGTCTGACAGAGGCTTTGGAGAAGACTCTCAAACTGAGCCAAAATCTGCCATCTTTTATACTCTATCCTCTCCATAGAAGTGAATGGTGAGAAACCTTGCTCCTAATCTTTCTCACTTTCTGAGATCATACTTTCCCATGCGATCTGCTGTCGGATGTGCCCACCTCCTTCCGTTCTCAGCTACTGCTAATTATCAACATGTTTTGGGAAGCGTTGAGATAACAGTTTCACATCTTCCGGCTGCAATACTTTTCATACCTTTCTCATGAACTCTGTATTACCTCTGTATCATTGTATACCAAAACTAATAAGCTCCATTTTATTCATCTGATCTTTCATTACAGGTGCTGTATATGATTTAAAAATTGTACCAATTTGTGGCAGGACTCATTGTTCAGACCTGCTTTTTGCAGATTCTCAAATATTAAATCATTTCAGTACTTTTTAGCAGTTTAGGCTGTTTAAGGTATGTAAATTGACCCACCACTATTCCAGTGGATGGATCCCAAGCGGGGACACATATTAACTTACAGGAAATGCAAGTCCTTGCTCAGCCAGTCATAGATTTTTAAACCTAGCTGGTATTTTTACAGCCTGAGTCCTAAAATCTGGCCTTCCACCCTTCCGGTGGGCATCCAGTGAGGGCCTCTTGCTGTAGTATAATTATACATTCCCCACTTGTCACCCCCTCTGGAGAGGGGTGACACAAAGCTCGTCAAGCTCGTCATCATCCATTCCAGAAGGTGGCAAGCTATCAAACGAGAGGGGGAGTTTTGCTCTTATGCATTGCTAGCAGATATTATGCCAGACAGAAAACTTCATTCGTAGGTGGTATATTTTTGGGCATATGGAATTTCCTTTATATTACCCAAACCCTTGGGCTTAATCTTGATGTTACCCCTCTTGAGGCGTACTCAAACCTGTAGTGAGAGAGGTTTTATGATTGGAACAAAACCATGAGTTCATCTACAAAATCCCATGAAATATAGGTATGCGGGTAATAGCAATTTCAGGTGGATCATACTAATAAACACTTTCAGGTCTTTCTATGGCTTCTATTGTATCTGTAGCATAGTGCATGGGGAGATAATCCAATGTATCTGTCTCAGTGGTCCTTGGAAGGAATAATGGTTTTGATTAAGCATTGTTATGGGCTCAACAAATAGTACTCTGATTGTAGGCTGTTTAAGGTTGTAGGTATTCAGAATCCTTAAACAGGTCGGGATTCCTGGACCTTACTAGTACTCATCATTGGTATCCAATCATGAGCACTAATAAGTGGATAGCAAGTATGAGGTTGCCTCATACAGCAAAAATGGTCAATCCTAGGAAAATTTATATTAACCAAGGTCATGCATGGATCTTGACATATGCATAATGACCTGGAAGTATGGGAAGCATTGTATATATCCGTTACCCCTCTTGGAGCTTAGTCAAACCTACAGAAAGACATGCAGCTCAAGTAAGCCTACACCAAAGTCAAACAATTGCATAACAGGTTGATACTAACAGAGTTTACATCTACATTATGATATCTTAGCCAGTATTAGGGTTTGATGTTACCCTTGTATCTGAGCAATATCAATTTCAATTTAAATTACATAAACAGAAATAACGGGGAAACTCGTGGAAAAACATTTAGAACAATTAAAGGAAATAATAGAAAAATAAAAATAAAACCTTTTCAATATCTAGACAGGATTGCTGCTAAACTGAAAATAAAACATAATATGAATCTATAATGTCCATAAACAGCAACAGTAATTCTCAAATTAAGTATCAGTTCTAAATTCTCTTTCATCGATCATGGTTGAGGCGGTGGAAGCGTTGAAGAATCTGGACGGAGTTCTGGAAGATCCAACAGGGCTGGGTTTTCAGGCTGGCTTGCTGAAGGAAGTGGCCGGTCTTGAGATGGTTAGGCTCGTAACATCTGGTTCTGCGGCGGAGTAAACACGTATATCTTTCACATGGACCCAAGACTTGTGGTCCAGTAGTTTGCAAGGTGTAAAGGTCATTGCCACAACCTTGGGGGATCTGACATCATTTGGACCTTAAAGACGTACTTATGGTGTACAAATTGGGATCTTTCCATGTCTTTATTCTACCATCAACTTAAAATTAGGGATCTTTCCATGTCTTTATTCTACCATCAACTTAAAATTAAATAAAAAAAAAATTGGAATTGGGATTTGGAATTGGGATTTGGAATTGGGATTTGCATAATATATCCCCACTTCTGGCTTGCATAATGTGCGAGACAGATTGGTAATTTTTAGAAAGACATGATCAAATAACAATGGTAAAGTATATGGAACAAAAGAGAAAAACAATTAAAATTTAGAGATGATGGTAAATGTTCAATTATTGATGTATGGAGGGCAATGCGTCGCCATTTATCGCCAATAGATATGGAATCTTCACCTACGATGACTACCATTCACCAAGGGTTGAGCCCTCAGCTGCAGGAGGCCAGCAGGACTTACGAGTTAGATGATTCAGAAAGAAGGGTAGAGGCCAAAGCTTTGTGTAACTCCAGCAAGTGGAGAGCCTATCTCTTTTGCTCATGGACCAATTGATGCATCTGTCGAAACTCACGCTGAATAATGTCTCGTTTCTCACACCAGGTAATGTTGGGGTCTGTGCATCTGTCTTTTAATTTAGCGATTCTTTGGTGCAACATAGCCTTCAGATCAGATACATTATCGGATAGCTCTTCTTTGCTAGCAGTCGTCTCCTCCATCTGGGGAAAGGCAAAACTTATTTTATATGCATATCTATTAAGGTAAAAGTAAAGGAATGCTTCTATATAGTACATAATACTTCTACTATCATATAAGTTATACAAGGGATTATCTAGCTCTTAATGTAACAATAAACCACTGTAATTTTATGTGACTTTCTGTGTTGGATCCCGGTTTACAATGCTGTCGAGTAAAAATAGAAAATTTGTTATAAAGACTTACACTATTTAATACATTATAGAACCATATTATTTAAAAGTGATTGTCATTCTTAGAACGTGGAAATATTCATCAAGAAATATTATAACTTAGCTCATTATTACAAGTGTTTAAAATAAGCCAGGACGAAAATCACAATGCAAGCGAGGAAGTGTAGTATTTCTTGTAGATAACGTTATAATATAGTCCTTAAAATGGGACTTAAATATGAGGACAATTTATAATTCTGACAATCTATAATACTGTTCAAAAATCAATGTTTCCTGAAGATAAGCAGGCTTGTATTAAACTAACACGATAGTACGGTGCTGGGGCTGTAACTTATATTTCTTTTAAATGAGTACACCTAATTAGGTAAGCTTCAATCAGTTCTGACCCCACCTCCCATCGTTGTGAAGTGATGACGGAGAAATCTTTCTGGGCAGGGAAGGAAGTATGTATCTCTTGAAACAATTTTTCTTTAATCACTGTCAAGGGGGCACTATCATACTGATTCTCAGTCACAAGTTCAGCATAGCCTGCTTGTGTGAACAAATCAGTGATGCTAGCATGGGCGGTCCTGCTCAATATGGCCTTCATATTTACTCTGTATGAGGAAGACCAGCTGACATTCTATTCAGCAGGGGGAAAAGATTTGCAGCTCGGGAAAAGTTTAGCACCCTCTCCCCAGGAGGGGGTGGTGTGAGGGTGATCATATTGATTAAAATATCCAATGGTGGAATTTCAGCAATGATCTAGAACGTAGGTAGATAACTGTGGGCTAGAGCAAATATACATGAAACCCAGGCCTAGAACCAGTGGTTTGAAGCCATAAGTTAAGGACGGGACAAAATAAGTATCAGTGATAGTTGTATAGTTGTATAATAGTGAAAATAAATTATATAATAATTTTTTTCAGAGCCGCTATAGAACCCGATTTTGAACACAGTCCTAGGACCAAGGTTTCAGAGAATACAGTAGAATTATGAAAAGAGCTAGGGGCGGTACGCCAATAGTTTACAAGAGCATGCGATACTCACGTGTCTTCTATTATACTCAAATTCTGTGTAGGAGGTCTAAAATATAAATGATCAGTCGGCATAAAGATCTACATACTAGTCGACATACAGAGGAGAGGTATAGATAATTCATATTAAGATAAAGGTAAAGATAAGAATATACGCTAGTTTGTATGCAACTATGTATAAATACTGCCTTCCAGGGTAAGCCTCTGGTCAAGAGCCAAATAAGCGCCTCATCAACCACTCTAGTCAAGAGCCCACTAAACGCTTCATCAACCACCAGGAGCCAAAATACACGCATCCCCGGTGCCAGGAGCCACAATACACGCTCACTGGTAGAGCCCTAAATCAGGGAGTGCACCCATCAAGGGATTCAAGTACCCGTGAAAAAGGTATAGTGAATCCGGAAGGCAGTAACCCAATGAGTTTTCACGTGCTAGGAGCCTTAAACGCATCAAAAACGCATCAACTGTGACAAGAACCCTAAACGCTTCAACCAGCTCCCACTGGGTTTTCAATTAATCAAACTATAAATTTACGACCTCTGATTAGACTAGCTAGTAGGAAACGGTACAGAGGCGTCCCTCAGCAGTACCGGTGCTACAGGTTCTAGCCTAATTGGAAAAGAGGCAAGTGTTATAGACTGGGGGGCCGGGCACACCCTGAAAACTGGGTGGTATTAATGGCCCAATCCCTAACAATTTAGGTACCGTCATCCATCCAAGGGACAAAAATTTTGCCCCGTAGAGGGGTGTAAGCCCTTCCCCTTACCTTTCGCCGGGCATCGGTACGTAAGCCAATGGTTCTAGCGTAACACAAATAGGAATGAGAGTAAGGGTATAGTATGTATCAGGGAAGAGTCCCTAAAATATACTTCAGAAAAGGAAAAGAGGGGTGGGTGTGGATCATTAAAAGGAGTTTAGCCTGTAACAGGAAAAAAACTTTTGGGCACCTTATGGGCGGCGGCCGATCCAGAAGACTTTAAGGATCCAGCCACGAAATAAAATAAAGTGTACATATTATATGGAAAAAACTGGGCCTACCTAATTTGTAATGTAAGGCCAAAATAAGCTGTAAGGGTAGGTTGGGAGCTGTATATGGCATCTAAATATAGACTTTAAACAAGACATGAAACTACTACATACTATAATAAGAGGAACAGGGGAGAACCATATATGTAACTGGAACACCGATTTCAACAAAAGGCAAGAAAATGTATATTAACAAAGACATTATAACATGTGTAGTCCGGAGCTATAGCCCTAGAATAAATGAAATAAAGTTAAATACATATTAAATGCTTTTGGGGCGGGTACTGGATAGGTTGGAAGTAGCATAATTATACAATGAGATGGGAGGAGAGGAGAGAATTGCGGGACACGGATGGGAGGGCAGGGCAGAGGAGAATCGCTGGACATGGAGGGGATGGGAGGCGAGGGGAGAATCGCGGGACACGGAAGGGAGGGCAAGGCAGAGGAGAATCGCTGGACATGAGGCAAGGGCAGAGGACAATCGCTGGACATGGAGGGGAGGCCAGGGCAGAGGAGAATTGATGGACATGGATGGGATGGGAGGAGAGGAGAGAATCGCGGGACACGGATGGGAGGGCAGGGTAGAGGACAATCGCTGGACATGGAAAGGAGGCCAGAATCCTGGGATACGGAGGGGAGGGCAGAGGAGAATTACTGGACATGGAAGGGAGGCCAGAATCGCGGAACACGGAGGGGATGGCAGGGCAGAGGAGAATTGCTGCACATGAAGGAGAGGTCAGAATCACGGGATACAGAGGGGATGGGAGGGAAGAATCACTGGACATGGAGGGGAGGGCAGGGGAGAGAGAAGAAATTGCTTCGACAAGAGCCTTAAAAACATAATCACCATTACAAGATAGCCTTGCTAGCGCCTGTTTCATTTTTTTGAGAAACGGGCCTTTTTTACTAGTTTGCAAATAACAATGTCACAATGTCCATCAGAAGATAACAGAAATGAGCAGATGAACCCGACACAGATCTGTGTTACGGCATGAATGCCTGCTTCAGGAGTCACAGTATGTGATCTGTGCAATACTGAATCTAGTATGAATCGCATCAATGATGGCAGCAATTAATACTCTCGATAGGTAATCACAATTGTTGCCATCATTGAGGTCCTTCATACTAGATTCAGTATCATGCCATCTTCAGAGACCAATCAAGGCTTCTATTCATTTATTTCCTTATTCCTTACTCGCTTTCAAAGCTAATCCTTCTTCAAATCAGAAGTGAACAAATGTTAACAAATATCAGAATATATAAGTGAATCACAAAAGCATTCCAATGACAGTCGTACAGGAAGAGGGTGGGGTGGGTTAGGTGAGAAACAAGGAGAGCTGGGTGGATGAGATACACTTATCCATCTCTCCCTGTCTCTCACCTACCCAGCTCTCCCTGTTTCTCACCTAACCCACCCCACCCTCTTCCTGTGAGACTGTCATTGGAACGCTTTTGTGTTTCACTTATATATTCTCAATGGAGAAGTGTACATAGGTTCCTCAGGGGTCTGTGCTGGGACCGCTGCTTTTTAAAATATTTATAAATGATCTAGAGATGGGAGTAACTAGTGAAGTAATTACATTTGCTGACGACAAGAAGTTATTCAAAGTTGTTAAATCGCAAGAGGATTGTGAAAAATTACAAGAGGACCATACAAGACTGGGCATCCAAATGGCAGATGGTGTTTAATATGAGCAAGTGCAAAGTGATGCATGTGGGAAAGAGGAACCCGAACTATAGCTACGTGATGCAAGGTTCCACATTAGGAGTCACCAACCAGGAAACTAGGTGTCATCATTGATGATATGCTAAGAAAGGTTTGGAAAACAAAAATGAGGACGTTATAATGCCTCTGTTTCACTCCATGGTACAACCACACCTTGAATACTGTGTGCAATTCTGGTCACTGCATCTCAAAAAAAGATGTAATGGAATTAGAAAGGTACAGAGAAGGGCAACAAAAATGATAAAAGGGATGGGATGACTTCCCTATGAGGAAAGGCTAAAGTGGCTAGGGCTCTTCAGCTTGGAGAAAAGATGGCTAGGAGGGAGAGTCTATAAAATAATGAGTGGAATCTACAAAATAATGAGTGGAGTGGAATGAGTAGACATGAATCACTTGTTTACTTTTTCCAAAAATACTAGGACTAGGGGACACCCAATGAAGCTACAAGGTAGTAAATTTAAAACAAATCAGAGAAAATATTTCTTCACTCAATGTGTAATTAAACACTGGAAATCGTTGCCAGAGAATATGGTAAAATCCGTTAGCAGGATTTAAAAAAAGGTTTGGATAATTTCCTAAAAGAAAAGTCCATAAGCCATTATTAAGATGGGGAAAATCCACTGCTTATTTCTAGGATAAGCAGCATAAAATGTATTTTACTATTTTGAGATCTTGCCAGGTACTTGTAACCTGGATTGGCCATTGTTGGAAACAGGATGCTGGGCTTGATGGACCTTTGGTCTGTCCCAGTACAGCAATGATTATGTTCTTATGTTTTTATTTGTCAACATTTGTTCATTTCTGATCTGAAGAAGGGTACCTTTGAAAGCTAATTAAAAATGTATTAAGTTAGTCCAATAAAAGATATCACCTTATTTTCTTTTCTATGTTTTGTTTTATTTCTATTTATTACCTATAAACATAGAAAAATTGATTCTTCCCTTACACAGTGCATTAAATTCATAGGAGCTCAAATAGACACCATGTAAGCTTGGGCTTTTTTCTTCCTTGGGACCAAGTGGAAACTATTCAGACCTTACCTTTTCATTTTCAAGCTTCCCAGAAATGCACAGCAAGATCATTTCTGAAGTTACTACGCACATGGCAGCAACAGCTGCAGTCCTCCCATTAGCCAAGCTTCACATAAGACCTATCCAATAGGTCTCAAATCTCAGTAAACTCAGTATTCTCAGTCTCTGTCAAGCAAGATCCTGGTTACTCAACAAATAAAATCTGATCTTCAGTGGTGGATGTCCATTCCAAATCTGTTAACAGGAACTCCCTTTCAAGGCTTCACTCCACATCTCACCCTTAACACAGACGCATCTCTTACTGGACGGGGAGCCCATCTTGCAGATCTGAACACACAAGGACTCTGTCAACAGAAGAAACAAACCTTCATATCAATCTGCTAGAACCGTGCACAATATATTATGGAATATGAATGTTCCAACATATTCTATCAGTTCTTCTCAAGTCAGACAATCAAATAGCAATGTTGTATGGAAACAAGCAAGGGGGAATGGGCTCCTTGCAGCTTTGCAAAGAGACTCATCGTGTCTGGCAACTAGCAGTACAACTAAACATTCATCTCCATGCCTTGTATATTCTGGAGTCAGAAAACATTCTAGTAGATCTCAGCAGAATCCTTCATCTCCACAAATGGTCTCTCTCCAAAAGAACAGTGGAGAGTCTTTTTCAACCTTGGGAAAAACCCTGCATAGACCTTTTTGCTTCAGAAAGCAACATGAAGTGCCTCCTTTTCTGCTCAAGACTCCATACAAAATATTGTATTTACACAGATGCTTTCACTGTCTCATGGAAACACGGATTCCTCTGTGTCTTTCCATCAATTCTTTTCATGGTTTCATAAAACCATTCAGGACAGAGTAGATATTGGCACCCAACTGTCACTTCAGCCCTGGCATTCATGACTTCATACTCTAGCGATATACCTTCCACTTCATTAGGGTCCCATCTGTCATTACTTTCTCAACAGAACGAAAGGTGTTCCACCCCAATCCTCTAGCCCTCACAGCCAGAGGTAAGCTTTATTTATTTGGATTTTGCTCAAACCTTTTTCATTAGTAGCTCAAGGTGAGTTACATTTAGGTACTCTGGATATTTCTCTGTCGCAGGAGGGCTCATAATCTAAGTTTGTACCTGAGGCAATGGAGGGTTAAGTGACTTGCCCAAGATCATAGGGAGTAGCAGTGGGATTTGAACCAGCTACTTCTGGATTGCAAGACCAGTGCTCTAACCACTAGGCCACTTCTCCACTTTCAAGTTCCTTCTCTCCTCTATACAAGAAGTTATAAAAGCATCCAGAAAACAATCTACCCAAAAATCTTAATTGGAAACGTTTCAGTGCTTGGTTAACCACTCAGCTTCAGGACACTTTTTCCGCTCTGTTTCCACACTACTCAAATACTTGATGCATCTTACTGGTTCAGGTCTTAAAACTTCATTAGTCAAAGTATACTTGGCAGCAGTTTCAGCCTCTCATGAGCTCCACAGTGACAAGCCCATTTCTTCCCATCCACTTGTAGATCCAAATCTATTAAAGGACTATGGAATATTAAACCACCCTTCCAATCCCCTTCTCCTGATTGGGACTTTAACTTTAGTACTTTTTAAAAAATTATTTGTAGCATTTGTATCCCACATTTTCCCACCTATTTGCAGGCTCAATGTGGCTTACATTATGCCGTGATGGCGCTCGCCATTTCCGGTACAGAATTTCAGATGGTATTACATTTAGGTGCATGCATATATGGTAAAAAAAGAGTACATTTTGGTATTACATACAAATGATTTTACATTAAGGTGCATACATACATGGTACAGAGGAATGCATTATGGCATTGCATAGAGGTTTCTTAGTGATAAAATGAGTTGTAGCATAAGTTAGGTCATCAACTATAAAGATACCTTGTCAATCTAGGAAGTAGGTTGGTAATGCGTATTATGTAGCTTTCTTTAATAGCAGTGAGGTTAAACAGTAAAAGTTTGGTTTTGTCTAGTTCTTATAAAGTCTATTTGTTTTGTATTTAAGATGGAACATTATGGTAAGCTTTCTTGAATAGGTTCGTTTTCAGTAATCTACGGAAGATTGTTAGGTCATGTATTGATTTCATGGCTTTCAGTAATGCATTCCATAGTTGCTTGCATACGTAGGATTTTTTTTTGTTACATTTGTACCCCGCGCTTTCCCACTCATGGCAGGCTCAATGCGGCGTACATATTGTATACAGGTACTTATTTGTACCTGGGGCAAGGGAGGATTAAGTGACTTGCCCAGAGTCACAAGGAGCTGCCTGTGCCTGAAGTGGGAATCGAACTCAGTTCCTCAGTTCCCCAGGACCAAAGTCCACCACCCTAACCACTAGGCCACTCTATGTTTGAACCCATGTGCTCAATGGCATTAAAGAATCTAACATAGCCATCATATCTGCAAGACGAGTCAGTGAAATTCAGGCATTGGTCCGTTATCCTCCATATGCTAAGGCCTCAATGCTCAAAAGCAAATGCGGGTGCTAGAGGCCATTAGCACCTGACTAGCTCCTGCCTTTGCTACCACGGAATGCTGAGAGCCGGTGAACGCGTGAAACAACAAGCGTGCTGGCTCCCAGTGCAATGAGTATGCAAATCCATGCTAATCAACTCACTCCCTATTCCTCCCCAATGCTCAGTGGACAGCGCGCCAAACAAGGGCTCTCTTGTCGCTGGAAACCCTATGTCAGCTTTGAGCTAGTGTTAGGATTGCTAGCGGCAAGGTCTGTCTGCTGGGAGAAATAGGGGCAAATGCATTAGTATGCAAAAAAAATAAAATAAGCCAATGTTTTATGATGACCATCTTATGCCCAGAGGTTGCATAGATCAAATCTCCCACACATCTCTTTAAAAGGTTTGCTTCCATCGGTGCCTATGTGCCTTCAGCAAAATACACGTTTATTTGGATTGGAAGCTGAAGACGAGTTACCTGCGGTGCCTAAATGTATTTTTCTCTCTTTCTCTTTCTGATTTGCTCATTTTAGAGTTTTTTTGGAGTCTCACATTTAATTGCAAAGCTCAAGCTTTCGGCAGAGAACATACAGGAAAGGCTTACCTTTTTGTGTAGCTCTCACAACCGGCACCTCTTCCTCCTTCTTCCGTCCTCCCCTCTGGCATTCTGGGTATGCGCTGAAGAGCACAACTCTTCAGCACATGCACCAGACACTGTCCTCCCAATGAGCTCCCTAATTCTCAACAACGCACCTAAATTTGATGTCATTAGCATTGAGCATTAGAGAGTTCCTTCGCTGTGCTGTTGTGGTGGTATTTTTCCAGTGCTGAGTTTTGAGTATCTGCCCCTAAATTCTTTCCTTCCAAAGTAGTACTTCATACCCATCCAAAATGTTTGCAAAAAGTAGTATCATCTTTTCACTTGAATCAAGTGTAGTGGTAGCCGTTTTAGTCCACTTTTAAAGGTAATAAATAGAAATAAAACAAAACATAGAAAAGAAATAAGATGATGCCTTTTTTATTGGACTAACAATACATTTTTTGATTAGCTTTCGAAAGTAACCCTTCTTCTTCAGATCAGAAAGAAGCAAATGTTGATAAATAACAGCATATATAAGTGAAACATCAAAGCATTTCAATGACAGTCCTCACAGGAACCTACACTCTTCCCCAGGAACTCCGTTCACTGGGTAAATCTCTCTTATCCACACCCTTCTCCTCCACCGCTAACTCCAGACTCCGTTCCTTTTATCTTGCTGCACCATATGCCTGGAATAGACTTCCCGAGCCGGTACGTCACGCTCCACCTCTGGCCGTCTTCAAATCTAGGCTAAAAGCCCACCTTTTTGATGCTGCTATTAACTCCTAACCCTTACTCACTTGTTCGTTACCCTTATTTTATCTTCCCCACCTTAGTAATTCCCTTATCTCTTATTTGTCCTGTTTGTCCTAATTAGATTGTAAGCTCTGTCGAACAGGGACTGTCTCTTCATGTTCAAGTGTACAGCGCTGCATAAGTCTACTAGCGCTATAGAAATGATAAGTAGTAGTAATAGTAGTAGTAAGCATGGGAGCTGGGTGGATGAGAGACAGGGAGAGATGCAGGAGCCCGGCAATAGTTCTCACCCCTAACACGTGTCATTTCCAGCACTACAAAAATATATACTATTTTTGTAGTGCCAGAACTTAACCAGCAGTAATCAGTTACTGCCAGGTTAGCGTGGGAGCCCTTACTGCCACCTCAATGGGTGGCGGTAAGGTCTCCCAACAGAAATGGCCGTGCGGTAAGTTGTTCACTTATCGCATAGCCATTTCTTTTTCCCCAAAATGGACAGCCTTTTACCTGCTGCAGTAAAAGGGGGCCTCAGTGTGTGTCAGAAACAGACACTAACGCAGGCTCTCTTTTACCGCAGCTCAATTAAAGGACCTCTTAGTTATGTTCTTGCTTCAGCTGCAAAGGTAAAATGTGCAAATAAGGGTCAGCAAACAAGCAATAAGTGAGAACATTTTATTCGACTAACTGAATACAACTTTTGGAAAACTTTACCTTCTTCGTCAGATCTGTAAAGAGAGAAAAAGGTTCCAGCTCAGATCCTGTTGTTGAGTGATTTGATCTTTTCACAGCATGGAAAAAAATTATTGATTGTGATTAGTAAAAAATTAAGTTAACCAAAAATGCATAGCCTGGCTACTGCCCTTGGCCCTCTTCCCCCATATCAGGTACACAGGGGCTGGCTGGATTTAAAATGTTCCAGCTGGTAAAAGATAAGGAGAGAGTGGAGAGGGAGCAGAAAGGGAGGATACAAATATATTTGCACTTTTATCCTACCTTAGCCACTCACAAAATTGCCCCAAAGCAACTTACAATATAGCTCGTAAAATAATCCAATTGATATTACAATACAAATTCAAATAAAAAAATTAATATACAATTACATAATATTACAAAAGACAAAACAAGAAACCAAAGTATCCTGCTGATCTCCTTCCTGATTCTCACTTTTGAAATAATCAGGGGAATTGTAGTAAATATAACCTGTTTCATGTAATGCTAAAATAATATAAAATCACATCTGTAACTACTCCTGTTTTCCAAAAACAAAAAAAAACCCAAACAAACAAAAAACAGGGGGATGAAAAGCATAAAAAAACAAACTAATAATGATACTGGTTTTGAAGTCTGACTTGATAATAAAAACCTGCCAAACTGAGCATGTAGTTCACATCCTGTCTTGGAGGCACCCGACCCCCCTTTTACAAAAGCCGTGCGGCAATGCGAACACAGCCCATTCAAAGGTACCCGACGGCGGGTTGGCAGCGGTGGCAGGAAGAGGGGGTTGAAAGGGTTGGCGGTGGGGGGGGGGTGTCAGCGGCGCTGGTGGAGGGCTAAAATGTGCCCCCTCACCTCGGGCTCTGGACCCCCCCTCCCGCCAAATTCTGGCTATGCCCCTGGGTTGTATAATGCACAAACTTTGCATAATCATAAGGTCTGAATGGTGAACTGAGGGTGGCTTCTTCTTGCAATATGAGACCTGCACAATATGGAGGCTAATGGCCTGCCACATCACTAGTGGCATGAATCTGTTTGTACTCTGATGGAATCCTTAGGATTAAACCTGTCCAAAAAATAAATGTTATGTTTCCAGTAGAGGGAGCCACTTGCATGGCAAGCAGAGTATCTTTTATTGACTAGGGAGGTTCTTGGTCTGAGGAAAGCAAAGTGTTTTTTATCCCTCTGCTCAGTGAGTGTGCAGTGGCGGCTAAGAAAGCAAATAGAATGTTAGGAATTATCAGGAAAGCAATAAAAAACAAAAATGAGAATGTCATAATTCCTTTGTATTGCTCCATGGTGCAACCGCACCTTGAATACTGTGTGCAAATCTGGTCTCCACATCTCAAAAAAGACATAGCGGAATTAGAAATGGAGCAGAGAAAGATGATGAAAATGATAAAGGGTATGGGACCACTTTCCTATGAGGAAAGGCTAAAGCAGCTTGGAGAAGAGATGGCTGAGGCGAGATGTGATAGAGGTCTATAAAATTCTGAGTGGAGTAGAACGGGTAGACATGAATCGCTTGTTTACTCTTTCCAAAAATACTAGGATTAGTAGTAAATTTAAAACAAAGCGGAGAAAATATTTCTTCATTCAACGTGTAATTAAACTCTGGAATTTGTTGCCAGAGAATGTGGTAAAAGCAGTTAGTTTAGTAGGGTTTAAAAAAGGTTTGG
Source organism: Microcaecilia unicolor (assembly GCF_901765095.1). Lineage (NCBI taxonomy): Eukaryota > Metazoa > Chordata > Amphibia > Gymnophiona > Siphonopidae > Microcaecilia > Microcaecilia unicolor. The sequence continues at coordinate 69,204,741 of NC_044041.1, forward strand.
ATAGTTTTCTAAAATAAAATTCCATAAGCCATTATTAAGATGGACTTAGGAAAATCCACTGCTTATTTCTAGGATAAGCAGCATAAAATCTGTTTTACTCTTGTGATTCTGCCAGGTACTTGTAACCTGGATTGGCCACTGTTGGACACAGGATACTGGGCTTGGTGGACCTTTGGTCTGTCCCAGTATGGCAACACTTATGTTCTCATGAATTGTGGACATCTCTTGCTAAACTGCATCATACATATGGAAAACATAGACCATTACCTGGTAAAGCCTCAAAGACTACTTATTAGAAAAAGTATGCAGACAAAAAATGAAGTGGAAAACAAACAAACAAAGAAAAAAGACCAGGCTCTGTAAGCTGTGGAACACTGAAGAAACTGAAATGCATTTCTTCTGATGCAATGCAAAATACAAAGAAATGCAGATTTCCAATGCTGATATATACTCTAAAACTGAAAATAAAATATTTGTTGTACCTTTATTTTCTGATCGTTTTTTTTTTCAGTTGGGTTGATCCTGGTCTACCTTTACCACTTCCTTCTTTGAGATCTCATTTCCATTTTCTGTTCCTCTACTGTCCCTGCCTACATTTTTCTGATACTGATCCTTCTGTTTCACCTTCTTACTCCATTCCTCTCATCTGCCTTTTTCTCTACATATGGCTAGATATCATTCCACTTTATCCCCCCTTCAGTCTCCCTCTTTTCACTTTTCAGCTATTTACCAGCTTTTCACATCCCACACTTACCTCTTTCTCTTAGGGGCCCTGTTACTAAAGCTTAGCATGTGCTAAATACTGCATGTCCAATGTTATACCTATGTCTATTATCATGCACTAAGCTTTAGCAAAAGGACCCCCCACAAATAGTTCAGAATATAGCTGTCTCTATACTGACAGGCCCCAGTCAGTCGGATAATATTACTTCTATCCATTTGAATTGGTTGCCCATCCCCTGGAGACTTCACTTTAAAATGTTGGTACTGGTTTTAAACAATGACGCATCATTTAGAAATGTGTTCGGTGGTAAAAATGTATTGTCCTACTTGTCTTTGGCAATCACAAGGATCCTGGCTGTTGGATATCTCTTTGCTCAAGCAATCCTGTCTGTGCAAAACACGAGACTGCACCTTTTGTTGTTGGTCCTTGACTCTGGAATGCCTTGTCAGCTGAATTAGGGACCATTACTCAACTAACTATCTGTAGAAAACAGTTAAAGCTGGCATATTTGTTTCAGAAGACATTTCCAGGCATTGGCTGAATTATGCAGGTAGCCTTTTAATGGTATTTATTCCAGGTCGACATATTTTTTTAAAATATCTCTATTGCTATAATCTGGTATGTCGTTTTTTAGGTTGGTTAATATTGCTTATTTTTATTACTGTTTAATATATAGTTATATAGTACATGAAAGCATATAAAACCCATCATAGTCCATCTAAGCTCAGTAACTGGCTACAGCTATAGAAATGATTAGTAGTAGTAGTACAGCTGCTGTACCTGCCATTCCATGCTGGTTACCCTCTCCATGCCTTTGTTTAGCATTATAGTTATACCTGCCACTCCATGCAGGTTACATCCCTCATAAGTACATAAGTAACGCCACACTGGGAAAAGAACAAGGGTCCATCGAGCCCAGCATCCTGTCCCCGACAGCAGCCAATCCAGGCCAAGGGCACCTGGCAAGCTTCCCAAACGTACAAACATTCTATACATGTTATTCCTGGAATTGTGAATGTTTCCCAAGTCCATTTATTAGTGGTTTATTCCATCTTAAGTAGAGGAGTGTGGTAGCCGTGTTAGTCCACTCTTAAGGTTATCAATAGAAATCAAACAAAATAAAACATGGAAAAGAAAATAAGATGATACCTTTTTTATTGGACATAACTTAATACATTTCTTGATTAGCTTTCGAAGGTTGCCCTTCTTCGTCAGATCAGAAATAAGCAAATGTGCTAGCTGACAGTGTATATAAGTGAAAACATTCAAGCATTACTATGACAGTCTGACAGGGTGGGAGGATGGGGGTGGGTCGGAGGTATGCATGGGGACATCAAAGCATATCATTGATATTCTAACAGGATGGGTGTGGGTAGGTGCGGGGTGGGGTGATCAACAGAGACATACAGCTTTATGGTTTATAATGGGCTAGGAACCCCAGGTCCTTGTTAAGTCCTTTCTGTTGGGTGTTAAAATATTCAATCATTCTGACTTCAAAGGTCTTAGGTTCTTGTATGGTTTTAAAGTTACCTTTCAGTATTCTTACTGTGAAATCACTGGTACAGTGTCCTGGTTCTGTGAAGTGCTGTCCCACCGGGGTGGGGGCCCTAATGGCTGTATTGTTCATGTGATGTCTATGCAAATTGAATCTTGTCTTAAGCATCTGGCCTGTGTCTCCAATATAGCATCCTTCGTTACATTTTTTACACTGAATGATATATACCACATTGGAAGATGAGCAAGTGAAAGATCCCTTTATGTTGAATATTTTTCCTTTGTGGGTAACTGTGGGGTCCTGTGAAATATTTTGGCATACTTTGCAACTGGATAAATTACAGGGACGTGTGCCCTTCTGTTCCTTTTCAGTCTGTGATGGAAGTTTACTTCTGATTAGCTTGTGTTTTAAGTTGGGTGGTTGTCGGAAGGCCAGTACTGGTGGGGATGGGAATATCTCTTTCAGTAATTCATCCTCCTGGAGTATAGGTTGTAGATCTCTTATGATTTTCCTCAGTTTTTCCAGCTCTGGATTGTATGTCACTACAAGGGGGATTCTGTCTGTGGATTTTTTCTCCTTGTACTGTAGCAGATTCTCCCTGGGTGTTTTGAGGGAGGAGGCAATATTCTTGGAGATTATTTTGGGGTTGTAGCCTTTCTGTTTGAAGGATGCAGTCAGGCTTTTAAGGTGTCTGTCTCTGTCCCCTGGGTCAGAGCAGATACGGTGGTATCTTGTGGCTTGGCTGTAAATGATGGATCTTTTTGTATGTGAAGGATGGAAGCTGGAGTTGTGGAGGTAGGTGCATCTGTCGGTGGGTTTCTTGTATATAGATGTTTGTATACAGCCATCACTGATTGAGACCGTGGTGTCCAAAAAATTGACTTTTTCTGGGGAGTAGTCAATTTTGAATCTGATTGTAGGATGGTATGTATTGAAGGCAGAATAAAATTGTTTCAGAGTTTCTTCACCCTCCGTCCAAATCATAAAAATGTCATTGATGTACCGGTAGTATCATAAAAATGTCATCGATGTACCGGTAGTATTATATACACCAGACCAAACCTCTAAAATACTACCAGTACATCGATGACATTTTTATGATTTGGACGGAGGGTAAAGAAACTCTGCTAAGCGAACCGCCTTCACCACGTTCTCTGGCAATGAATTCCAGAGTTTAATTATGCGTTGGGTGAAGAAACATTTTCTACGATTTGTTTTAAATTTACTACACTGTAGTTTCATTGCATGCCCCCTAGTCCTAGTATTTTTGGAAAGCGTAAACAGACGCTTCACATCCACCTGTTCCACTCCACTCATTATTTTATATACCTCTATCATGTCTCCCCTCAGCCGTCTCTTCTCCAACCTGAAAAGCCCTAGCCTCCTTAGTCTTTCTTCATAGGGAAGTCGTCCCATCCCCGCTATCATTTTAGTCGCCCTTCGCTGCACCTTTTCCAATTCTATTATACCTTTCTTGAGATGCGGCGACCTGAATTAAACACAATACTCAAGGTGCGGTCGCACCATGGAGCGATACAATGGTATTATAACATCCTCACACCTGTTTTCCATACCTTTCCTAATAATACCCAACATTCTATTCGCTTTCCTAGCCGCAGCAGCACACTGAGCAGAAGGTTTCAGTGTATTATCAACGACGACACCCAGATCCCTTTCTTGGTCCGTAACTCCTAATGTGAAACCTTGCATAGAGTTGTATCTGCTGCTCTGTGCACATCACATGCCTCTGTCTTTGTTTAGGGTTGTAACAGCCACTCTGTGTAGGTCACATCATAAGAACATAAGAATAGCCATACTGGCTCAGACCAATGGTCCATCTAGTCCAATATCCTGTTTCCAGCAGTGGTCAAGCCGGGTCTCAAGTATCTGACAAAAACCCAAATAGTGGCAACATTCCTTCCTACCAATCCCATGGCAAGCAGTAGCTCCCCCATGTCTGTCTCAATAGCAGACTGTGGACTTTTCCTTCAGGAACTTGTCCAAACCTTTTTTAAACCCAGATGGGACAACTTCCCTTCGAGGAAAGGCTAAAGCAGCTAGGGCTCTTCAGCTTGGAGAAAAGGCGGCTGAGGGGAGATATGATAGAGGTCTATAAAATAATGAGTGGAGTTGAATGGGTAGATGTGAAGTGTCTGTTCACGCTTTCCAAAAATACTAGGGGGCATGCGATGAAGCTACAATGTAGTAAATTTAAAACAAATCGGAGAAAATATTTCTTCACTCAACGTGTAATTAAACTCTGGAATTCATTGCCACAGAATGTGGTAATGGCAGTTAGCTTAGCGGAGTTTAAAAATGTTTGGATGGCTTCCTAAAGGAAAAGTCCATAGACCGTTATTAAATGGACGGGGAAAATCCACTATACCTGGGATAAGCAGTATAAAATGTTTTGTACTTTTTGGGATCTTGCCAGGTATTTGTGATCTGGATTGGCCACTGTTGGAAACAGGATGCTGGGCTTGATGGACCTTTGGTATTTCCCAGTATGGCTGGTGTTTGGGAGGCAGGGCTAGTGCTGGGCAAGACTTCTATGGTCTGTGCCCTGAAAATGGCAGATACAAATCAAGGTAAGGTATACACAAGAAGTAGCACATATGAGTTTATCTTGTTGGGCAGACTAGATGGACCGTGTAGGTCTTTTTCTGCTGTCATCTACTATGTTACTTATGTACTTATATACACTACCCACAGCGAGGTAAGCATGGCAGGGGGGCGCTTCCCTCTGGGGGGCGCCGCCGCACCATGCTCACCTCGCTCGCCCTCCCGCAACATCCCTTTTCTTTTTTTTCTTTTTAAATTTACCTCCGTGGTGGCGGTTCCGGCAGCACAGCGTCAGGGAAGGAGGCGGCGCTCCCGATGTCTCTAGCCTTCCCTTCACTGTGTTCCGCCTTCTTCTGACGTCAAGGATGACGTCAAGGATGACGTCAGAAGAAGGCGGAACACAGCGAAGGGAAGGCTAGACGTCGGGAGCGCCGCCTCCTTCCCTGACGCTGCGCTGCCGGAACCGCCACGGAGGTAAATTTAAAAAGAAAAAAAAAGAAAAGGGATGTTGGGGGGAGAGAAGAGGATGGGCAGTTGAACAATGGGAGCGGGAGGGCAGGGGAGAAACGACAGCATGGATGCGAAGGGGGGGGCATGGATGCAAAGGGGGGGGGAGAAGAGGGCGGGCCAGGCTGGGACATGGGAGAGAGAGGAGCATGGATGTGAGGGGGGGTCATGGAAGGGAGAGAGGGGACTTGCTGGAAAAGGATGAATGGAGGGGGCAGGGGACAGAGGAGCATGGATGGGCATGGATTGGGAGGGCAGGGCTCAGGGAGAGAGGGGAATTGCTGGAAAGGGATGAATGGAGGGGGCAGAGGACAGAGGAGCATGGATGGGCATGGATTGGGAGGGCAGGGCTCAGGGAGAGAGGGGAATTGCTGGATAGGGATGAATGGAGGGGACAGATGGGCATGGATGGATATGGATTGCAGGGCAGGGCTCAGGGAGAGAGGGAAATTGCTAGATAGGGATGAATGGAGGGGGCAGGGGACAGAGGAGCATGGATGGGCATGGATTGGGAAGGCAGGGCTCAGGGAGAGAGGGGAATTGCTGGAAAGGGATGAATGGAGGGGGCAGGGGACAGAGGAGCATGGATGGGCATGGATTGGGAGGGCAGGGCTCAGGGAGAGAGGAGAAATTGCTGGACATAGAGGGGAGGGAAGAGAGATGAAGGAGATGAAATGAGGGAAAAGGAAGAGAGGAGAAAAACTGCACATGGATGAAGAAAATAGGCAGAAGCTGAGGACCAGAAATGAAGAAGAAAGGAGGAAAGGAAAGAAATAAATGGAAAGGAAGCCCTGGAAACGGAGTTAAGAGGACAGATAGCAGCAGAATCAGATATTGGGCCAGCATGATCAGAAAAAGAAAGTCACCAGACAACAAAGGTAGAAAACAAATCATTTTATTTTCATTTTAGTGTTTGGAATATGTCCACTTTGAGAATTTACATCTGCTATCTTATTTTGCAATGTATAGCAATTTCTTTCTAAGAATATTGCTGACAATTCCTGTCAGTGTGGCAAGTGGTGAGCGATCATTTTCACGGGGGGGTGCCGCCGCCAACTGATAGGCTGCAGGGGGGGGCGCCAGAGACCCTAGGCACGGCCCTGAGGCCGAGTGGGCAACCTTTATACAAAGAGGGTTGCATGAATGTCAGTACTATCCCTAACAGGCCACAACATTATGTACTATTGGAACCGAAAACGCAGAGCTCTATAGACCGTCTGTGATAAATAAGTAAAAGTTGAACTTAAAATGATGGAACAGCTACAGTGGCTATTCTGAAAAACATGTGTGACATACAGTACCTACAATTTCCAAAGCTCTGTTAATGCTTTTCTGTGTATGTTTCCCATGGTCCTGCAGGCCGCACAAAATTCAGTGGTGGGCCACAGGTTGCCCACCTCTGGTCTAGACCCCATTTTCATCTTTTTGTACTCATCCTCTCATCAACTTCATCTCCTTCCCTGTTACTCATCCCCTACCTTCCTCTAGTCCCTTTCTTATGTCTTACCCCCTTATTGAGGCTCCTGTTTGACTTCCCATTTCTATGCCTTCTCACTCTCTTCATAGCCCTCTATTTCTTTCTCCTCTTTCTCGTATCTATTGCTCCTCCCTCTCCCCTAACCTTAGCATTCGTTCCCTGGCCTTTTTCCTGTACCTGCTGTATACCACCTTGAGTGAATCTCTTTATAAAGGAAGTTAATAAATCCCTATAAATAAAAACCTCTTCCTCTCCTTCCCCAGAATCCACCCACCTACCTTTTCTTTCAGCATTCATTTATTGTGTCTTTCTTTCTCCTTTACCCACTGCTTCTGTCCCTCTGCTCCTCCATCTCTGCCTTCCCCTGCAAATGCCCTCCCCAATGTCTGTCCTCCTCTTCCTTCTGCCCCTCCAGTATTAATCCCTTTCTCTCACCGCCACCATCAGCCCCATCCCCACCTCCATTCTTTCTCCCAGACCCAACATTTGACTTTTCTTTAATATTATGCTCCTTCCCCTACTCCTTCGCTCACTCCACCATCTGCCAGTGTCATCCTCCTTGTTTCTGTCTTCATCCTGTATCTTTCCGCTCTCTTCTCTTCCTCCAGCATCTCCTGCTTCTATCTGCCTCCATACTTCTTTCTCCTTTGTATCCAGCCTCTCCTTTATGTCTCTTATTCCCCACTCCCCCATGTCTAGTAACTTCCGTCCCTTTCTCTTCCCTTTCTGTTCCCTCTCTCCCCACGTGTCTAGCATCTTCCTTTCTCCCCCCACATGATCCAGCATCTCTCTCTCTCTTCATTCCCCATCCAACACGGTCCCACTCTCCCTCCCTCCTGTCACTGTCATTGGGGGGGGAGATACTGCAGAACCATCAAGAGTGCATGCACTCAAAGGCTCTGTGATCTTTTATTGTTGCTGCAGGCCAACAAGAGGTGGTGGTGATGGTGGTGGTGACAGGGAGGAGGGAGGGGAGTTTAAAATTTGAATGAGTCAGGGCCTATAATGTCTATCCCATTCTGATATCTATGATGATGTTGCCAAGGAACTGAAGCAAATCGTGTTAAACTGGGAAGATGTAATAGAGTAAACTGACAAATTAAAGAGTATCAAATCACCTGACTGGATGGTATACACCCCAGAGTTGTTGAATGAATGTGGAAATCAATTGCAGACTTATGAGTAGTAACCTATAATTAAAATCAGATTATGGTAGTAAGGATTAGGGTGGGCATGTAACACCAATGTTAAAAAAAAAAAAAGGTTTGGGGGGGGGGGGGGAGGGATTCCAGAAAACTACACCAATGAACATGAGTTGGTGCCAGGCAAAATGGTAGAAGCCATTCCAAAAAACAAAATGACTGAATATATGGATAGGTGTGGTTTATTGGGACAAAACTAATATGGTGGATTTGGTAGAGGGAGATCTTGCCTTACCAGTGTCTTACAAAGGGTTAAACATACAGATATTGATCAGCTAGTTGACCTAATGTATCTACATGTTCAGAAAACCAGGCTTAGTGCAGGGATTCTCAACCCAGTCCTCAGGACACAGCCAGTCAGGATTTCAGGATACTCACAATAAATATGCATAAGATAAATTTGCATGCACTATATCCATTGTGTGCAAATCTCATGTATATTCACTGTGGGTGTCCTTAAAACCTGACTGGCTAGGTGTGTCCCAAGGACTGGATTGAGAATCCCTGGTTTAGTAGGCTGTGGCTGTTAAGCAAGCAAATAGAATGTTTGGAATTATTAAAAAAAGAATGGAGGACACCATTTTGTCTCTATACAGATCTGAAATGGATATAATAGAACTAGAAAAGTTTCATACAAGGGTGACAGAAATGATAAAGGAGATGGAACATGAGGCCAAGCTAAAGAGATTAGGGCTCTCCAGTTTGAAGATGAGATGGCTATGATGCAGGTCCATAACATCTGGAGTGGAATGGAATGGGTAACTAGAACGACTGTTTACCCTTTCAAATAGTACCAAGACTAGGGGATGCTTTTAAAATAAATTGGAGGAAGTATTTTTTTTCATCTTATGCACAATTATGTTTTCACCACAACTGGGTTTAAAAAGAGTGGCTGGGTTTAAAAAGAGTTTAGACATATTCTAGGACGAAAAATCCATAAACCACTATTAGCCAAGTGAATTTGGGAAAGCTACTCATTATCCCTGGGCATGAGCGAAAAAGGACAGTATCTTTTTGGGGGGTCCTCACATGTGACTTGGATTGGCCACTGTGGAAACAGGATACTAAGCTTGATGGACGATTGGTTGGACCCAGTTATATTATTTGTAGGGATTCCAGTCCTTAGGGCATAGCCAGTCAGGATTTCAGGATACTCACAGTAAATATGCATAAGATAAATTTGCATGCATCATCAAGACAGACTACAAGATAAAGGGGAAGAATGATTATGTAGTGGTGGGACCAGGCTAAAAAGGAGAGAGAGCAATTTTTAAACTAGAAACTGGGGGAAGGCCAACAGTCATTGAAAAGCTCATGGGTTGGAATAAGGTATCTTTCAAAGATTTCACCAAAACAGGGAAGTTAGAGTATCGCGATAGTGAGGTTGCAATACAGACCATAGTAGACCAGCAGGTGTCTTTAAATAAAACTAGGAAGATCGGATGTAATATTTTTTTTTGGGGGGGGGGGAGGGTTGATCTATGATTACTTTTTGCACTGTGTGCAGAAGAATTTTGAATTAATTGCCATAGTTGTATGAGATCTTTTTTCCTCCTTGAAAAGTCATTCTTCACTGTTTGGGTTTTGATGAGTGTCTTTAAATAAAAAGCAGACAAAAGATTGCAAATTATCACTGTGAACTGCTAAGCAAGATGTAAATAGGAACAACAAACATATGCTGGGTTTTACTAAGCCGCTATCACAGCTGACTGTGTGCTAGTGTCGACACAGCCCATTCAAAGTGAATGGGCTGTGTTGGCAATGCCGCGTGGAAGCCATTATCATGGCTTAGTAAACAGACCCCATAGTCTGAAATTCTATATGCGAATGCCAGAAGCCTAAGAAATAAGATGGGAGAGTTACAATATATTGAACTAAATGAAAAATTAGATATGAATCTCTGAGACCTGGTGGAAGGAGGATAACCAGTGGGACACTGTCATACCAGGGTACCAATTATATCGTAGTGATAGGGTAGATCGAATTGGTGGAGGGGTAGGATTGTATGTTAAGGAAGGACCTTGAATCAAATAGATTGAAAATTCTGCAGGACACAAAACACATCTTGGAATCCCTATGGAATTGAAATTCCATGAGTAAAGGGGAAAAGGTTAGTGATAGGAGTTTACTACCATCCACCTGGCTAGGATGAACAGACAGATGTAGAAATGTTATCAGAAATTAGGGAGGCTAACAAACTGGGGAACACAATAATAATTTATTTATTTATTGCATTTGTATCCCATATTTTCCCACCTCTTTGCAGGCTCAGTATGGCTTACATTACATTATGAATAGTGGAAGTACATAAGAAAATAGATATTTAGTATTGCAGGACCTTGGGTAACATGATAATGATAGAGCATGATAATAGTATAGCAAGCAAATCTCATAGGGCTATTCTGGATTTATGTGTAGGAGTTCACATTTGTTGATCTTTGTGGTATACCTTGTTAAAGAGATGAGTCTTCAGTAGTTTGCGGAAGTTAGTTAGTTTGTGGATCGTTTTTAAATTGCGCGGCAGCGCGTTCCAAAATTGTGTGCTCAAGTAGGAAAAGGTTGATGCATGCATTAATTTGTACTTTAGACCTTTGCAGTTGGGAAAGTGAAGATTGAGGAATGTGCGAGATGATTTTGTAGCGTTCCTGGGTGGTAGGTCTATCAGGTCTGACATGTAGGCTGGGGCATCTCCGTGAATGATTTTGTGAACTAGGGTACATATTTTGAACGTGATGCGTTCTTTGAGTGGTAGCCAGTGTAGTTTTTCTCATAGGGGTTGAACACTTTCATATTTAGTTTTGCCGAATATGAGTCTGGCTGCTGTGTTCTGGGCTGTCTGAAGTTTCTTGATTATTTGCTCTTTGCAGCCAGCATAGAGTGCATTACAATAGTCTAGATGGCTGAGTACCTTTGATTGTACCAGGTCCTTGGGAAGACGATCCTTGGGAAGAAAGGTCTTACTCTTTTTAATTTCCACATGGAGTGGAAATACAAAAAGATACATCATTTACAGCCAAGCCACAAGATACCACCGCATCTGCCCTGACCCAGGGGACAGAGACAGACACCTTAAAAGCCTGACTGCATCCTTCAAACAGAAAGGCTACAACCCCAAAATAATCTCCAAGAATATTGCCTCCTCCCTCAAAACACCCAGGGAGAATCTGCTACAGTACAAGGAGAAAAAATCCACAGACAGAATCCCCCTTGTAGTGACATACAATCCAGAGCTGGAAAAACTGAGGAAAATCATAAGAGATCTACAACCTATACTCCAGGAGGATGAATTACTGAAAGAGATATTCCCATCCCCACCACTACTGGCCTTCCGACAGCCACCCAACTTAAAACACAAGCTAATCAGAAGTAAACTTCCATCACAGACTGAAAAGGAACAGAAGGGCACACTTCCCTGTAATTTATCCAGTTGCAAACTATGCCAAAATATTTCACAGGACCCCAAAGTCATCCACAAAGGAAAGATATTCAACATAAAGGGATCTTCACTTGCTCACCTTCCAATGTGGTATATATCATTCAGTGTAAAAAATGTAACGAAGGATGCTATATTGGAGAAACAGGCCAGATGCTTAAGACAAGATTCAATTTACATAGACATCACATGAACAATACTGGTGCCAGTAGGGTTCCCACGCCTGTTGGTCAACATTTTACAGGACCAGGACACTGTACCAGTGACTTCACAGTGAGAATCCTGAAAGATAACTTTAAAACCATACAAGAACGTAAGACCTTTGAAGTCAGAATGATTGAATATTTTAACACCCAACAGAAAGGACTTAACAAGGATCTGGGGTTCCTAGCCCATTATAAACCATAAAGCTATATGTCTCTGTTGATCACCCTCCCCTGACCTATCCACACCCATCCTGTTAGAATATCAATGATATGCTTTGATGTCCCCATGCATACCTCCTACCCACCCCCATCCTCCCACCCTGTCAGACTGTCATAGTAATGCTTGAATGTTTTCACTTATATACACTGTCAGCTAGCACATTTGCTTATTTCTGATCTGAGGAAGAAGGGCGACCTTCGAAAGCTAATCAAGAAATGTATTAAGTTATGTCCAATAAAAAAGGTATCATCTTATTTTCTTTTCCGTGTTTTATTTTGTTTGATTTCTATTGATAACCTTAAGAGTGGACTAACACGGCTACCACACTCCTTTACACATGGAGTGGAACATCTTCTTGGTTGTGTTTGTCGAGTGATTCTCCAGTGTTAGGTGACGATCAATGGTAACTCCAAGAATTTTTAGGGTGTCCGAAATTGGAAGTTTCAGTGTTGGTGTGTTGATTACCCCGATATTGACGGGTAAATGTAACAGCTATACGGTGCGCATGATCTGGTGCAGGAGGTAATGGTGCTGGGGCTGCTTGATAACAGTGATCATAATATGATCAGATTTGATATTGTACACACAGGAAACCCAATATGTTGGCATTTAACATTCAAAAAGGAGACTATGATAAGATGAGAAGAATGGTGAAAAAAAATTAGAGGAGAAGATGTGAAGGTCAAAAATTTACATCAGACGTGGATGCTGTTCAAAAATACCATCCTGGAAGCCCAGGCCAGTTATAATCCATGTATTAAAAAAGGAGGAAGGAACTCCAAACAACAGCTGGAATGGTTAAAAAATGAGGTGAATGAAGCTATTAGAGCTAAATGAAAATCATTCAGAAAATGGAAGAAGGATCTGACTGAAAATAATAAGAAACAGCATAAGGAATGGCAAGTCAAATGAAAAGCGCTGATAAGGAAGGCAAAGAGAGACTTTGAAAAAAAAAAGATTGTGTTGGAGATAAAAACATATAGTAAAATCTGTTTTATGTATATTAAAGGCAAGAAGCCGGCAAAAGAATCAGTTGGACTGGTGCCGGGCAAAATGTTAGAGACTATTATAAAGAACAAAATTACAGAGCATATTCAAAAGCATGGATTAATGAGATAAAGCCAACATGGATTTAGTGAAGAGAAATCTTGCCTCACCAATCTACTACATTTCTTTGAAGGGGTGAACAAACTTGGATAAAGGTGAGCCGGTCGATATTGTGTATCTGGATTTTCAAAAGGTGTCTGACAAAGTACCTAATGAAAGAGTCCAGAGGAAATTGGAGAGTCATGGGATAGGAGGTAGTATATGATTAAAAAATAGTTAAAACAGAGAGTAGGGTTAAATGGTCAGTATTCTCAATGGAGAAGGGTTGATGGGTTCCCCAGGAGTCTGTGCTGGGACTGTTGCTTTTTAACATATTTATAAATGATTTAGAGATGGGAGTAACTAGTGAGGTAATTAAATTTGCTGATGACACAAAGTTATTCAAGAGGATTGTGAACAAATTACAAGACTTGAGACTGGGCATCCGATTGGCAGATGACATTTAATGTGAGCAAGTGCAAAGTGATGTATGTGGGAAAGAGGAAGCTGAACTATAGTTATGTAATGCAAGGTTCCACATTAGGAGACACCGACCAGGAAAGGGATACAATGAGTGGAGTGGAATGGAACAGGTAGATGTGAATCATTTGTTTACTCTTTCCAAAAATACAAGGAAAAGGAGGCATGCAATAAAGCTACAAAGCAGTAAATTTTAAACAAATCAGAGAAAATATTTCTTCACTCAGCGTGTAATTAAACTCTGGAATTCATTGCCAGAGAATGAGGTAAAAGGTTTGGATAGCTTCCTAAAAGAAAAGTCCATACGCCATCATTAAGATGGACTTGGGGAAAATCCACTGATTATTTCTAGGATAAGCAGCATAAAATGTATTGTACTGTTATGAGGATCCTGCCAGGTGCTTGTATTCTGGATTAGCCACTAATGGAAACAGGATGCTGGGCTTGATGGACCTTTGTTCTTTCCCAGTATGGCAACACTTATGTACTTATGTAAAGGCTTATGGCCAAACATGTATTACTAACATAAAATAAGGTACAGAAAGGATGATCAGAAAACCAGTTGCTGTTCAGTTATGTTTCTGCTATGGTTGCAGGATACCACATCTTTTCCTCTTATACAGGAGTGGAGGGGGGAATTTCTGCAAAGGGAGGGGGGTAAAGTAATATTTTGCAAAACCCAACTGAATACTCGAGTAAAGGGGAGTGGCTAAGAAATCCGGGGGGGGGGGGAGGCAAATGCCACCTCTTGCCCTTCCTCCCTACACCCACGCTGTTACAACCGCTGCCTCTCTCTGACTTGTTCTGGTTTTTCTTTTCCTCATTGTCAATCCTGATCTGGTTATTAGAGGTGAGTGCAGCACTTCCGATCTGTTTGCATTTCACACAGGTTAGAGCAGTCCATATTTCTCATCTGTTATTTGGAAATTTTCACGTTCCTTCCACAAGTCCTTCAAATTTCCCATCTATTATTTGGAAATTGTTCACATTGCTCCTATAATAAGTACCTCGAGCAGTAGGGCTGACCCCAGTTGCCCCTAGCACTGAAATTCTGACGTCTCCTTTTTTTTTTTCTCTGTGTACACCCTGTTTTGTGCTGGGTTCCCCCTGATCACGCAGCAACCTAGCAGGAAGGTCAGAATATTGTAAAACAGAATGACGGGCACTTCTTGGCACTAGAAAGCGAGAGAGAGTATCTGTGCATAGGTTTCACAGCTCCTAAATAGATTTCTCTTTCTCCCAACCTCCCCGTCCAACTGCAAGAAGCTGCTGCGGCTGGCCTCTGGTCGCCCCCCAGTGGACACACTGTGCAAGTGCTGCCGCCCCCTCTGCCCACGTCAGTGCAGACGCTGTAGCTACTCGTTCGCTCTCTGCTGCTTGCCACTTCTGCTAGTGACGTCACACATCAGAATTCGGTGCAGCGCCCCTTTTACGTCATTTTCCTTTTTTCCCTAGTTGTAAGCATCCATCCCTTAACCCTTCAGAGGCTCGCTGCCCAATCGCACCCCACCATCGCTTGGCGTCACGTGTTTCAGCCTGGGGGTGGGTGGACCCACGTAAAGGTTTCATTCATAAATCCTCTGCCTTTTAAATCAAAATTAAAGAGCTGGAGATCGTTGGGAGCCCATTGGTTTCCCCGTCCGTGAGCCACATGCATTCCGATTAGGTGAGTCTATTCCTGCCTCTTTGCCTTTCTTTCCCGATTTCTTTTGAAAGCTGCGATGCTTTCTCGCAATACACAAAAATACGTAGTTTCTCTCCGAAACTGGCTCATTTCGATTATTTAAATGATTGTTTTGCAAAGCGAACTAAATATTTGAAAATACAGGGGTTTTTTTTTAGCAGTTACAATAAACGAATGTCAGTAGTTGGTGGCAAGCGGTGCACTCAGAAAATGGAAGGCTTGTGTGTGCTGAGTTCTGTGTTTGATTGGAGAGAGATTCAGTCTGTACGATGTCTATAGCAGCGGAGCATCTGAGGCGAGGCGAGACAGCAGCCTACACAGATGCTTTTACAAGGAAGGATGGAGCTGCAGGGTTTCTAGCGCTCAGCACTTGAACACATAATACATTGAAGTGGACTACCACGGCAACCAGACTATTTTATCCAAGCCTTGAGATTTGCAGAGATCGCTGGCATTTTGCTGTGAACCGGAAAAATGTAATTAGTGAATGATCTCTAAGGTGATTCCTGGATATTGGTGAAACTGACTTCTGCATGATGATGAATGACCAAGGGGTTATGTGAGTGTCCAGTTAATGCAGGTGAATATTATTAGCAAAGGATGCTGATGAGTGACTGATGGACACTGGTGAACGTGACCCATGGATACTGGTGAGTGGTCAGTCCACTGCATTTCCTGGGTTACCACTTGATCCTGACAGTAGCATTTGAGAAGCCACAGCTAGTGTCCCCAGGGGAAAAGATTAGAAATTGTTGCCTGAGCTGAGCTCTTATTCATTTCGGTCTATAAAGTGTTTATGTGGGCGCTCCATGCTCAGAACTACAGATACATAGATGCAAGAGCAGTAGGTTCATGGCCAGTATTTATTAAGACTGGAGAAAAAGGGAGACCTCCTCTCAGTCCTTTAGAAGTAAAATGAAGCATACAAAGGCATTCGGGTAACTCAGCTAGCCTATGGGAAAGGATAGGATTTGACCTGAACCAAAGGGCAGAAATGTTCAGGGGTTAAATGAATGGTTCAAAAGTTATTAGAAGAGGACATGCAGGAGGAAGGGAGCTGGAGTTTAGAGCTTCCAGAGAAGGTATTTGGCTAATAAATTGTGCTGGTATTTGTCTGAAAGGTATTTGTAGTCCAGTCAGGAAAGGTTGTCACAGGTCTCGACAATGAAGGCTTAAAAATGTATGTATTTATTTATTGGGATTTATTAACTGCTTTCCAAATGAGGATGTTCTCTGCCTGCACCCAGGTGGTGGAATGAGATTCCTGTTGCTTGATGGCTGGAGTTAGATTGTTCACTCTTCAGTGTGGAATGTATTGTCATCTTGGCTCTTTCCTGAGGTAGAAGACAGGTGGGGGTGGGGGGTGGGTGGGAACTGATCCTGGGTGAGACTCTTGACACTTGGCTTGAGTGCAAGCTTATTGTTGGAGTGAGAATATGAAGTTATTGCTGGGAAAGCTCATGTTGGTTGTTGCTGTATCATGTTTTTATGTGTGTATAATTGTATACCACATTGAAGGAACAATTATTTTTATTGTGGTATATAAGAATTGTATAATTAAAGATTTTAGAAGGCTAGTTTCACAATAAGAAACATAGCTAAAGCAGTTCAAAATGAATTGACTGGAAAAGCAGGGAGTGGTCCCTGGGTTCTCTCCGAGGGCTGCTGGCCTTTAGAGTAGGTGTCTAGGAGACATCATGGACAAATACGTCGAAATCTTCTCAATCTGCAGCAGCAGCCAAGAAAACAAACAGAATGTTAATAGGAAAGGAACAGAGACTATTATAATGCCTCTGTGTCACACCTTGTGATTAGATTCTGGCATCTCAAAAAAGATAACTGACTTAGAAACCATACAAAGAAGGGTGACCAAAATGATTAAGGGGATGGAATGATTCTCATATGGGGAAAGGAGAGGTTAGGGCTCATCAGCTTGGAGAAGAGATGGCTAAGGGTGCAGGGGGGAATATGATAAAGGTCTGTAAAATCCCGAGTGGACTGGAATGGGTAAATGTAAATCAGTTGTTTACTTTTTTAAAAAGTGCAGCTAGTTAAGGGACATGCCATGAAGTTACATAGTAGCACATTTAAAACAAATCGGGAAAAGTATTTTTGCACTCAGTGCACATTTTCAAAGGATGTGGTAAAACATAATGTAGCTGGGTTTTAAAAAAGGTTTGGTCAAATTCCTAGCGGTTAAGTCCGTGAATCGTCATTAAGGTAGACCTGGGAAAGTCACTGCTTATTCTTGGGGGTCAATAGCATGGAATCATGCTACATTTTTGGGATCGTGCCAGATATTTGTGACCTGGATTGGCCACTGTTGGAAACAGGATACTGGGCTAGATGTACCTTTGGTCTGACCCAATATGGCAGTTCCTATGTTTTCTTCTGTCTTAGACCTACGTGCACAGTCCCTGAATCATTCTGGTATTGTTTGAATATATTCATAGTAACTCAGTAAATTACATCAGGTACAGACCAAAATGTCAATGCAGTCTGCCCAGCAAGGTGTTTAGGCTTGTAACTGCCTCTCTGTGCAGATCCCCCTCTACATTCCCTAATGTAACTGCCTCTCTGTGCAGGTTATCTCTCCCCCCCCCCCCCCCCCCCCATTAAATGCTGCTGAATATCTGCTCCAAGCCCAGTCAGCATGGTTTAATGGATCAGGAGTCTCTCCTGCATGTTTAAACCACACTGAATATCAATCCGTTTGTTATTTTTGCTACCCACATCTGAACCTATTTCTGCTATATCCTTTTTTGAGACGGGGGCGACCAAGAGTGCACAGAATACTCAAGATGCAGTCACACCATGGACCTATACAGAGGCTTAATGATATTCTCAGTTTTGTTCTTCATTCCTTTTCCAACAATCTGTAACTTTCTATTTGCTTGTTAGCACCGTGTGACACACTGGGTTGAAAATTTTCAATGTATTGTCCACAGTAACTCCATGATTCTTTTCTTGGATGGTGATACCTATCTCAGAGTCTAGCTTTTTATACCTGTAGTTGGGATTATTTTTTACCTACGTGCAACACTTTACACTTGTATTTATTATGCAGATAAAATTTAATGTGGACATTTGCCAAGATTATTTTTGGCCTGGACAGAATGGAAAACTAAGCAAAACTGGAAATGTCTCTCTCTGACTGAAGTCTGTACCATAAAAGAGCAGGAAAACATAAAAGATCTGCAACAGTACTACAGAAGGCTTGAAACTGACATTGCAAAGTACCTCAATAGCTATCTGTCAGATTGCAGTACCTGTGTTCTCCTACGGCTTTGCATTTGTAAACAAGAAAACTCCTCCATGCCCACCAGGTAATTTATAAGAACCAATGTGTGCCAAAATTGTACATCCCAAGAGCTGAAAGCAATAAGAGTCTTATACAAGTAATAGCTCTATATGTGCAATCTGTCACAGGCTTCTGGAAATACTTAATAACATCAACAGACCAAGTTACTGAAAAAAAAAAAAAGAAATGCTGATATACAACACTAAATGGCCATGGCATTCCTAAGAACAGAAGGAAGTAGTGAGACTCCATCAGCAGATGGTGGGAAAGAAGCAACAGAATATGCAAAATAAGAGAAAATACTCTTAAAAGAATCAAACAAGGAACAACAATTGGCTAAAGCACAAATGCAAAAGAAAATACAGAAATTCCTTCAGCAATTACAAGCAGATCAAAATCTGATACAGGGAAGAGGGTGACTCTCAGTGTAGCAACACCTCGAGAGATGCCTAAATGTGCCTTTTATTTTTCCTGAAAACTGATTTCTTATTTTGAGAGTCAGAGTAAAATTTGTACTTACCCTTCAGGTACTTTGGCAGTCACAAGACCCAACTGGAAAATTTGTGGGACCCCCAAGAGAATATCTTTATATCCACAGGGGGTGGGGGAGAAGACAGAGCCTAGACTGAATTCAGAACCCTAGGTAAATTCACCCCCCCCCCCCCACCCCGAGGCTTTGCTAAGCCTGAATGTGTGGCCTCGGCTCCCTCTTTGAGGGAACACTGGAACTGATGGTGAAAACCCAAAAGTAGGAGCACTGAAGCTTGCTGAAGTGGCTCCCTTGATAAATGGAGTACAATGAAGCTTGGAATGCATTTCAGGTGCATTGGAGAATGAACATAAGAACATAAGTGTTGCCATACTGGGACAGACCGAAGGTCCATCAAGTCCAGTATCCTGTTTCCAACAGTGGTCAATCCAGGTCACAAGTACCTGGTAAGATCCCAGAACAGCAGAACAGATTTTATGCTGCTTATCCTAGAAATAAGCAGTGGATTTTCCCAAGTCCATCTTAATCATGTCTTATGGACTTTTCTTTTAGGAGACTATTCAAACCTTTTTTAAGCCCTGCTAAACTAACTGCTTTTACCACATTCTCTGGCAACCAGGGCCGGTGTTAGAAGGGGCAAACGGGGCAGCTACACTGTGCCCCACAGCTCCAGGGGGTCCCTGCGGTATGCCATCTCTTACCCCTTCTTGCCACCCCTATCCAAGATCTCCCTCCCTTTCCTGTTTACCTTACATCTTGTTTTTGATGGCAGGGGATCATCAGCACGGTTCTGTTCCTCTGCCGCATTCCTCCCCCTTCTTACGCAACTTCCTGTTTGGAACGTGGTGATGCTAACAATTGTATTTAATACAAAAAGTTTACATTTTTATTTCTTCAGTGTTGCAGTACTTGCCATGTTTCAATTTTGGTGTTCATATTTCTATTTCTAATTTCTGATCCCTTAGTTTAATTACACATTGAGTGAAGAAATATTTTCTCTGGTTTGTTTTCAGTTTACTATTGAGTAGCTTTATTGCATGCCCCCTAGTCCTAGTATTTTTGGAAAGAGTAAACAAGCGATTCACTTCTACCTATTCCACTCCACTCAGTATTTTATAGGAGGAAACAGTCTGCCGCAAAGATTTGGTGCTCAGCGAATGGGATAAATGTTGGATAAGGAGGCAGAGGAGTGCCGCGGAGTGCCATGGGTTCAGAACCTACAGTGATTCCTGTACCACCAGGCAGGCTGGAACTGTTCGTCCCTCATCTCGTGCAGTGACAAATTTTCACTAATGAACCTCGATGTTCAGGCTGAAGACTACCCTTTCGGGTTGTCTCTCCCAAATATGTCAGTTTTCTGGCAAGGAAAGAAGTACATTTTAGGCTTAAGACAAGATGATAGAGGAATGTGTGTCATGGTAGTGACTTGCAGAGAGAAGATTGACAATGTCAGCTCAGCCCTTCTCAAGCACAATATTTGCTTAACAAAGCAAGTTGGAAAAATGGAAAATGCTATACGATATAGAAATCTGTCCACTTGTAGAACTTCCCTAGGAACGGGCTGATTTCTTCCTCTGTAATGTTGAAAAAATATCTACTGGAGGGGATCAACATTAACCTAAATGCCATTCCAACATTCCATGACAGTGTGTCTGTCATACATATCTATAATATGCTGTGCACACTTGGTAGTATAACAAAAATGATAATGGTAACTCTGAGAAGGAAGTTATGGATGTATTGAGCTCCCCAGACAGCCAAAACCTGACTGATTCTTGAGACATCTGGGGAAGACACAATCCATTGGACTACCTTGCTGATTTACTTTCTCTACGTAATTCAATCAAGATTTGATCCTTAAAATTTATTTTAATGAGAGTCACTTGTTTTTTTTTTTCAGGGGGTAAAGTTAGTGAGTTTCCATTTGTTACTAAGATTTTACATAAGTTTTGTTACATCTGTGGATGGTTTCTCTGAGGGTTGGCTGAATTTATTAAAATGTTTATCTGTCCTTAAATATGACGGAAACACTTACATCTTTAATAACCTGGAGCATTTAAAAAGGTTTCTTCACAGCAAATGTTCATTTCATGAATCTTGTGACTGAGAATTTAGGGGGCTCAAACTGTCAATCTTGTAGAACACTTGTTATATTTTTCTTTTAAATGTAATTGTCCTTTTCTGCCCCTTCTTTGTAGACTGTGATATAAGTTCTTTGTATATGTATTTTAATATAATTTATTCATTGTTACAAAAAATATATACTTTGAAATGTCTGTATACAAATGCGGTACAACCTAAAGCAACCCCATTTTCAGGTTAGGTAGATATAGAGTTATTTTATGATGTTATGATGTGGAGTCTGGTTTGACTTTAAATTATGTATATAATCTGCTAAGAACTATGGATTAAGAAGAATATAAGATCTTTTATCATTCATATATATATATATATATATATATGGATTTTGAAAAAAAATTATTTTTCCTCTATACTTATCTTCTGAATGAGTCGGAAAATGTGGGATATAAATGAACCGTAAATAAATAAATAAATACATTCAACTTATAGCAACAACAGTTTCAGGATAGCTGATCTATATAAAACTTAAAACCCTGGTTAATGTTTTCCCAGAAAACTTATAAACCTAACCAAAAAAACTGGAGAAGAATATACATTTTCTTCAGTTGTAATACAACCAATGACCATCAGGTGCTGGTATCCTATAGCTGTAATAGATGATTCTGACACCTTGTGGCCACTGTGAGTACAGTAACCTACAGAGGAAGACCATAAGTTTGTTATCAAGAAATCAATATTATAAGAAAAATAAATGCCCCGTAAGACTTGCTCTGCATTCTTTTCCAAGCTTGTTTCAGCTAGGGGCAGCACCAGCCTTGGTTTTGCTTATTACCTGTATGAACTTATACAAATTAGATTAAATCTGATAGTGATGTGCTGGCGGTAGCTCTCGGGAGTTCCTAAATTCACCTTATTAAATCTTTTGATGATAACAAATGGTCTTCCCTAGTGGGGCACAGTTGGTGAGAGCCTCTTGATAAGGTTTACAATTTAGACTGTAAGCCCTCTGGGACAATGATATACCTGCTGTACTTCAATGTTACTCACCTTCAGCTACCACTGAAAAGTTGTGAGCTAAATTGAAAAATATAAATACAACTTTGGCAGCACTTCACTAAAGGCCATATATCAATCACTTTAGCTAGTTCCTTGTGCCACTGTGTGTCTCTGTACCAATTCCCAACCAGGCCCTGATCTAAGAGAGATGTTGCTAACCGATATTCATGAACTGCTGGAATATTTGTACTTTCATAAACTTAATAACGCTTGATTATTCACTGTTTGCTTTCCTGCTTGATTAGTTTGAGAGAGATTTTATGGTTTTTTTACCTCTGTTTTTTGTACTGTTGGTTGACTGTTTTGTTTCTATATTTGGTGTTTTACTTTGTCTGATTTTGTTTTATTTTGAAGGATAATTTTATCATTGGAGTATAAAAACACTAAATAAATAAAATGGCTCCAGGATGAAACGTGTTCGAAAGATAAATTTCCTGCTGCCTTGTTTCACTTATTTTTCCTTAAATGGAGACTCAAAACTGGCCTTGAAAGGTGTGCACTTGAGACAACCCCTCATGCCCACTCCTCTCCTCTTGTGCCCTCACATGACTCCCTGATACCCACACACCCCCAATACTCATATCTCTTCCCACACAAACTGAGGTGAATCCCCCCATCTCCTACCTTCCCCTCAGGCCCTGCGGTGACCCCCTCCCCAGTGACCCACAATTCTCATGTCTGGGGTGAATCCCAGTACCCATTTCTCCCCTCATGCTCTTTGGTGACCGCCTACCCTGTACCCATTCCTCTCCTCTTGCTCTGACATGAACCCGAAACCATACCTCTCCTCTCGCACCAAAGTGAACTGCAATATTCAAGCCCTGAGCTGCCCCCAATACCCACACCTCTCCCATCATGCCCTGAGGAGACCTCCACCTCTCTTACACCAAAATGAATCGCAATACATACTTCCATAGTGTCCCGCAGATCCATCCAGAGACTTGTGGTTATGTCCATCTACCAGCAGGTGACGATAGAGAGCAATACAGAGCTCTTCCATATAGGGTACTGTACAGCAGCCTCATTTTCAGTATTCTCTCTGTCTAGCAGATGGATGGGCATAACCTTTATAGCTCTGGATTGATTGTGCCTCCTGACCAGACACATAGGCCCAGTAGAGCTTTGGGGTTGAGGATTCCCTGCTTTGGGCTCAGGGGTATACCTGGTGAGGCGAGGTCTCTCCCTTCTCCTTCGTTTGGCTCTTTTGGTTCAACTCCTGCATATATTTTCACAGAGTTACACTCTCCTGCCTCTTTAAGTTTAAAAAAAAAAAAGCACAGGAGTGAAACCAAAAGCAGGCTGGCAGCGGCAGTTTGAGGGAGCCAGTGGTCAGATTCAGCAGTGAGGGTACCTTTCTTATGTCTGCCAACATTTCTGCACTGCTAGAAGTACATTTTTATTTTTTTAATGGCTGCTCCTGCTGAAACAGTCAAGTGCTGCTCCTGGGATGGGAGCCTGAGAACAGCGTCAGGAGACTATGCTGCGTATCCTTGCACCTTCTCTGAGCCCTCAGCCGCCTGAATTCATCGCACAGGTTAGCCCAGGAACCGCTGCGGGGATGTCGTGGGAATCTTTAGCAGGCTCTGCGGTACTTCCCTCAACTTACGTTGCTGCCCGCGCCATCTTTGATGGCCAACTCGTTTTTCAAGTGCCAACCTGCCATTGAGGGCTCATCAGTTTGCTGGTTCTGGTACTGCAGCTGTTTCCCCAGGAAATTCATAAAAAGGGAGGACAGATTGAGTCAGTCCAGGTTTTACTTCCATTGCTTTCAATAGAAGCAAAACCCAGACTGGATCAATCTGTCCTCTTTTTTTCTGGAGCCATATGGTAACCCTTGGAGACAATAAGGCTTTTGATTCTGTTTTCTCCAGAGTTTTTGCTGCTGATACATAAGTAATTTTTGTTAAAGCAGCCTCTGGGTGCTCAGCTTCCTTCTGCTCCCCTGGGAATCCTTTCTGCTGTTCAGCCCAAGAGAGCATGTGTGGAGCTCCAGTGGGATCTTGATAAAGTCTCCATGGCCTCAGAGCATGGATCTGTTGGTCCTCTCTCTGTGGGGTCTGGCCACTTGTTCTCAG
Organism: Microcaecilia unicolor; assembly: GCF_901765095.1. NCBI lineage: Eukaryota > Metazoa > Chordata > Amphibia > Gymnophiona > Siphonopidae > Microcaecilia > Microcaecilia unicolor. The sequence goes on from NC_044041.1 coordinate 69,228,821, forward strand.
ACCAGTTGGAAGAAGGAGAGCAATCTCCTGAGGAGGGGTGATCCCATGGCAGCTCGGCTGTTCATAGAACATAAGAGTAGCCATACTGGGTCAGACCAATGGTCCATCTAGCCCAGTATCCTGTTTTCCAAACAGTGGCCAAGCCAGGTCACAAGTTCCTGGCAGAAACCCAAATCATGGCAACACTCCATATTATAAATCCCAGGGCAAGCAGTTGCTTCCCATGTCTGTCTCAATAGCAGACTATAGACTTTTCCTCCAGGATTTTGTCCAAACTTTTTTTAAACCCAGATACTCTAACCGCTGTTACCACCTCCTCTGGCAAAGAGTTCCAGAGCTTAACTATTAGTTGAGTGAAAAAATATTTCCTCCTATTTGTTTTAAAAGTATTTCCATCTAACTTCCTTGAGTTTCCCCTAGTCTTTGTACTTTTGGAATGAGTAAAAAAATCGATTTTTTTACTCGTTGTACAGCATTCAGGATTTTGTAGACCTCAATCATATCTCCCCTCAGCCGTCTCTTTTCCAAGCTGAAGAACCCTAACCTCTTTAGCCTTTCCTCATACAACACGAGTTCCATCTCCTTTATCTTTTTAGTTGCTCTTCTTTGAGCCGTAAGGAGGAGTTGCCAACTCTCATTACATGGGCGCTGGAGGTGCTTAACATTTCTTCTCCAGATTCTTTTTCCTCAGAGGCTTCTTCTCCAGGTTCCCTTTCCTCAGAGGCTACTGCTCACCCCATGATGTTGGGTACCAAACATCTTCCTAGGACCTTTCATATTAATGCTGTCATGAAGGTCCTTATTTCAGCCCAGTGGGACACCCCAGATGCGGGGTTGAGAGTGGCATGGGTTATGGCTTGGCTGTATCCTATGTCCACAGAGAAGTTAGTTGGAGTCCTTGCGGATTCCTAAGGTACAGTCCTTGATCACTGCCATCATCAAAAAGACTACACTGTTGGTGGAGGGCAGCATGGCCCTGAAGAACGTGCAGGACAGAAATTTGGAGTCCTCATTAAGATGCCTTTTGAAGTGGCAGCATTGTACTTGTAAGCCACTTACAAGCCACTTGCAGCTCCTATTCTGCTCATGCTTGCCTTTCTTGGGTTCAGAAGGCTTCCTCAGCGGAGGACTTGATTCAGACACTAACTTCTGTAGAGGCGGGGCTGGCTTATTTGGCAGATTTACTGTGTGATCTTCTTAGGGCCTCCACGAAGGAGTTGTCAGTTACAGCGTATCGCTGGCTTTGTCTTAGACATTGGGCTGCAGATTTGGCCTCTGAGTCTCGCCTGACTTGGCTGCCCTTTAGGGGCAAGCATCTGTTTGGGGAAGATTTGGAGAAGATTGTTAAGGACCTGGGTGAGTCCAAAGGGCAATATTTGCCTGAGGACAAGCCTAAGTCTTTATTCCATTCTTCCCAGTCAACACTCCAGGTACCAGGAAGCTAAACAATATAGACCAGGGAGGTCATGCTCCTTTCAAAGGCCACGCTATCAGCAGAAGCAGCAGTCCTTTAAAGGTAACAGGTGCTCTGGCGCCTCTAATTCCTGGACCATCCCAGTTGCCCAAACTTCCCAATGTTGTGTCCTTGGTCCATTCCCCAGAAGTCATCATAGAGGTACGGCTGTCCCTCTTTTTGGAGGAGTGGACCAGGGTTACATCAGACCAGTAGGTCTTAGAGGTGATTCGCGATGACTACAAGCTGGAATTTGCTCATCCGCTAATAAAGGTTTTCATGGAATCCCTTTGCAAGGCTCCACCCAAGGTTGTGGCGGACTGGGCTACGCTCTCCACGCTGCTGCACTTGGGCATGATTCAGAAAGTCCCTATATCGGAGCAGGGGCTCAACAGCTATTCCATTTGCTTCATGGTGCCCAAAAAGAGAGGGGCTTTTTGTTCCATTCTTGACCTCAAGTATATCAATAGGGCTCTCAAAGTAAGACATTTTTGAATGGAAACCTTATGATCAGTCATAGCATCTGTACTGCCAGGAAAGTTTCTTACCTCTCTGGACTTCACGGAGCCATATCTGCATATACCCATTTGGTCACCTCATCAGCATTACCTCTGCTTTTGCGTGCTCGGGGGGCACTATCAGTTCCAAGCAATGCCCTTTGGATTTTTCATGGTTATAGTGGTCATCACAGTCTTCTTCATCAAGAGGACATCCAGGTACATCCTTATCTAGACAACTGGCTGGTCAGGGTGTCTTCCTTGCAGGAGAGCATGCAGTCAGTGGACCCAGTAATCAGTCTTCTGTACTCACTCAGTTGGGTGGTCAGTCTTGCCAAGAGCCAGTTGATGCCTTCATAATCTCTTGAATATCTCAGAGTTATTTTCAACACTCAGGCAGGGCTAGTGTTGCTGCCACAGGCCAGGCAGCTGAGGCTCTGTGATCAGGTTGCCCATTTCTTCAAATTCCTGCCCCACGTGCGTGGGATTACATGCAGGTGTTGGGCACCATTGCGGCCATGTTGGATGTTCTTCCTTGGGTGAGGTTCCACATGAGACCCCTTCAGCTAGCATGCCTCAGCTGCTAGTCTTCCTTCTCAGCCAATTATCAAGTCTGGCTGCCTTGGATGGCCCCATACAAGTTTGTAATGGTGGCTATGCCTGGAGAATCTGGGAAGAAGCACCTCACTGGCAGCTCCAGATTGGGTGGTGATCATCACGGACATCAGTCTCTCTGGTTGAGGAGCCCATTGTTTGGCCGGATGACCCAGGGTGTGTGGTCAAAGGTGGAAGCTTTGTGGCTAATCAACTGCCTGGAATTGTGGGCAGTCCACCTGTCATTGCAGGCATTTCTGTCCTAGTTGCAAGGGAGAGCAATGCAAGTCCTCCAACAATGCCACAGCGGTTGCTTATGTCAACAAACAGGGAGGCACGAAGAATGTTCCTCTGATGTGGGAAGCAGCTCTTCTTTCTTGTTGGATCTGGGTGAGTGGGAGCTCTCCTGGACAGCTTTTCATCAGATCATGTCATGTTGAGGTGTTGCAATAATGGGCCTCAGGCTCAGAAGAACAATGCTAAAATGCCCAGATTCTTCAGCAAGGGTAAGAAGAATGGTTCAGGGGTGATCGATGCCCTGCTCCAGCACTGGCCAAAGGACCATCTCCTTTACATTTTTCAATCATGGCTGATGATAGGCCGAGTCATAGGATGCATTATGAGTCATTGGGGTCTGGTGGCGCTGGAGGCTGTCCCCCCAGAGGGGTCTTCTTTCGCAGGATCCAGCTCTCATGGAGGATACCTCCCCCTTTGGGCTTATGGCATGGCTGTTGAAAAGGTGAGACTAAAGAAGAAGCGCTATCTGGAACGCGTTATTGCTAACATCTGCAAGCGAGAAAGCGTTCCACTTCAGTTACTTACGCAAGAGTTTAGAGGATGCTTGAATCCTGGTGTATGGCAGCATGCCTTCATGCATCAGTGGCACACATTCTTTCCTTCTTGCAGGATGGTCTAGAGAAATGCCTGGCCTTAAGTCCTCTGAAGGTCCAAGTTGCGGCACTGGCCTGTGGTAGGGGTCGCATGCAGCCTTCCTTGCAACACATCTAGATATAGTCTATTTTCTTCAAGGGGGGGTGTTAAATATATATGTCCTCCCAGGCAAACCATTGTGTGTTCCTGGAACCTTAATCTGGTTCTCCAGGCTTTCCAGAGGCTGCCTTTTGAGCTGTTTGATCATCTCTCCTTGAAGGATCTCACTTTAAAGACAGTTTTCCTAGTGGCGATTGCCTCATCTAGAAGAGTTTCGGAATTGCAGGCTTTGTCATGCAGGGATCCTTTCCTCTACTTTACTGAGGTGAGTGTGATCATCATTCATCCTCCCAAACGTGGTGTCAGGTTTTCACTTGAATTGGCCAATCTACCTCCTGGCCTTTCGTAGAGAGGATTATCTGGATGGTTTTCATTCCCTTCGCTGTTTGAACATGCATGGTTTCTTACCAGGTACTTGGGGGTCACCAATGACTTCTGGTGGATGGATCATCTTTTTTTCTTATTTCCTGGACATCGAAAAGGAGATCAAGCCTCTAATGCTACCATTGCTAGATGGCCAAAGGAGGCATTGGTTTGGCATACTTGCTGGCGGGGAAGTCTCCCCCCACTGCTTCTGAAAACAGATTCCACTAGGGCGCAAGCAGCTTCCTTTGCAGAATCGCAAGTGGTTACTACTGATGAGATTTGTCGTTCCATCACTTAGTCCTCGGTTCACACATTTTCGAAGCACTATGGACTGGACGTTTTGGTTTGCAGGAATGCAGTCTTTGAGGCCTCAGTGTTGTCTGCTCAGATTTCCATGTCCCTTTCTACTTGAGGACTGCTTTGCTATATCCCACAAGTCTCTGGATTGATCTGTGGGATGCTATGAAAAGAAAAATTAGTTCTTACCTGTTAATTTTCTTTCCATTAGTCTCAATAGATCAATCCAGAGGTAGGTTTTTGACCTAGAATGTTTGCAGAGGCAGTATTCCAATACATAGACATACAAAACAAAACTATGCAAAGAAAGAAAAAGACATTTCAGTACCCTTGGGGGGGGGGAGGGGAGGAGGGCTGTTGTTTTCTTCCTTCAGGATGATTTTCTTCGTGGTTTGGTTCTAAGTTTAAAATTAAAAAAAAAAAAAGAGTTAAGACCTTTTTAGAGGCAGGAGACCTTGATGTTCAGTCTTCCTATATACTGCTTTAGTATCAACAATACTGAAACCGAGGCTGTTGCACAGTACCATATATGGCAGAGCTCTGGCGTGCTCTCTATCTCCACCTGCTGGTAGATGGGCATAACTGCAAATCTCTGGATTGATCTGTCAAGACTAATGGAAAGAAAATTAACAGGAAAGAACTACATTTCCTATCTCTCCCCTTGTACCCTGATGTGAACCTCAATGCCCATACCTCTCCTCTCCCCTCATGCCCTGAGATCCCCACCTATCCTCTTGCACTGAAAAGAACCCCAATACCCACACCTCTCCCCTCATGCTCTGAGGTTAACCTCAATACCCATACCTCTTCTCTTGCAATGAAGTGAAGCCTGATCCCACACGCCTTCTGCTGATCCCCAATACACAAACCTTTCCCTCAATACCCACACCTCTCTCCTGATACCCTAAGGCAAACCTCAATACTCACGTTTGCACAGACATGAACCCCAATACCCACATGTGTCCCACCTTCATGCCCTGAAGCAAATCCTAAATATCCCCTCCTCTCGCCTCATGCTATGTGGTAACTTCCTGATATTTACACTCCTACTCTCTACCCCTCTCATCCTGAGGTGATCCCCCAATATTTTTTTAGATATTTTGGATTTCATAATTCTTTTTTTTTTTTTTTTTAATATTTTCAATGATACACAATACAATGTGACCATGCAATTCACATTTAGATCCATAAACAGAAAATCATTTCATTTAACACATAAGGAAACAGTGAGAACATTTTTTCTGTCCACACAAAAAAAAAGAAATTGATTCCAAGATAGGAAAATTTTTTTTTTTAACAAGAATATTAAATTAATACGCAGTTGCTACCTCTGTTCATACTCCAGCCTGTTGTGTAGGAGGGCATATAACATTTACTTCACCTCTAGCATCTAGGAAATCTTTAAGCTGTTTAGGGTCCACAAATTGAAACTGTTTACCTTCAAACATTACATTACAAATACAAGGAAAACGTAATACAAAATTTGCTTTAATGGCCTCAACTCTGGGTCGCAGTTCCAAAAAGGCCCTGCGTCTCATTTGTGTTGGCCTAGATAAATCTGGAAAAATCCTAACCTTGGAACCCATAAACATGCTATCTAAATGTCTCAGGGAAAGCCTTAGTACTGCATTCCGGTCTGGTTCCAGCACAAAAGTGACCAGCATAGTCGTCCTGTGAGTGATTACTTCCAAAGAGCTTTCCAGGAAGGAAGTAAGATTCATTTCTGCCTCCGTCCCTCGTATAGGGGGTTCTCCTATTGTCCCCTTAGTGTTCCAGATATAATAGGCCCGAGTTATAGGAGGCAATGAGTCTTTATCCATTCCTAGTAAATCAGTCATGTATTTTTTCACCATGTCCATTGGGGAAATTAAAGGAGATTTGGGGAAATTAAGGAACCGAAGGTTAAGTCTACGAGCTTGATTTTCTAGGTATTCTATAGATGTTAATTGTAATCTGCATTGAATGATCCTGATCAGTTTGTGGTATAAGCCTGTATTAAATAACTAAGGGGCATTTTTACTAAGCTGTGGTAAAAAGTGGCCTTAGCACACTTTTATGCAGGGGGGTTTTCCTGTATGCTAAGGCCATTTTTGCCACAGCCGTAAAATGGCCAGTTTTCTATTATTTGTATTAATGGCCATGTGTTAATATTCAACAACAAATAAACCAAAACACTACTGTAATTCTATAAATCACAATTCCATTCTGATTGCTATCTTCTCGAATCTATAATTCTGCTTTCTTTGGAGTGTGAAGAACATATATCATTGTTAGGAGGAGGGAGGGGCATGGGAGGGCAGCAGGGGTTCTGTTGGGGAGAGGTGTTGGTGGGTAGGATATTGTAGGGAATTTCTGGGGGGGGGGAGGTAAAGTGATGGGGAGTATTATGTAACCTTTTATGTTGTCACCTTGTTTGGACTTTTTATTGACAAGTTTGCTTTTCTGTGATGACACTTCTGATAAATGTGATCTGTTTATTTGGAGGCATATTTTCAAAGCACTTAGCCTCCCAAAGTTCCATACGTTTCTATGGAACTTTGGGAGGCTAAGTGCTTTGAAAATAAGCCCCTTGGTGACTTAAGAATAAAAATATTCAAAATAATCGCAATTTCAAACTCTCCTAACAGTTTTTTGTTAGGGATAGGAAAAAAACTCATAAAAATAGGGTAGCTACATAATGTTATCCTTGCTCCCCGCTTTTCAATCACTGGCTCAAAAAAACATGTGTTAATGGTGCCATTAGCACGTAACCATTAAAAATAATTACCGTATGAGTGCTTACCACCACCCATTTTGTAGGCATTAAGAACTCACGTGTTAATCCTGTGCTAACCAGTAAGCACGCAGTAATGTAGCTGTGCTGACTGATGAACGCAGGAATGCCCCCCTGACACGCCCCCCTAAAAAAAAAAGATTTTTTTAGTGCATGGATTAGTGCTTATTAAATTGGCACTTACCACAGGACGGCTGAGTGCGTCCTGCAATACGCCATTGTAAGCTGCGTTAGGCAGGGGCAGACTGACAGTGACCTGGGCCTCTGGGCAGTGAGGGTCATTGGGCCCTCCCGGGGCCACTGCCCGCTGCCCCTCCCACTGCCACTGGCTGCCACCCCACCATCACCGCACTGCCGCCACCATCCCCCTCCCACACAATACACCCACTGCCGCAGCTGCCAATCCCCTCCCGCACACTACAGTCCCCTGAGCCTCAGCTCTTTCCAGTCCTACCCTTGAAGGGCCCTGGTGGTCTAGTGGCTTCTTCAGGGGGGGGGGGGGCAGGAAAGAACCCCACTATTTCCTGCCTACTACTGCCATTGTGCCCCGATGCCGCTGTGTTTTCAAAATAGGTGCCAAGATTTTCCATGGTAGTCTCACAGGTCTCGACAGTCTTGCGAGACTGCCACAGGGAGTCTCGGCAGCCATTTTTAAAACACAGTGGCATCAAGCAGAGTAGCTGCAGCTGGCAGGAAAGAGTGTTGTTCTTTCCTGCCCCCACAGAGGCCACTAAACCACCAGGGTCCTCCAAGGTAGGACTGGAAAGAGCCCACTGAGGCTCGGGGGCTGTAGTGTGTGGGAAGGGGTTGGCAGCTGCAGCGGTAGGAGGGGCTGTATTGTGTGGGAGGGGGATGGTGGCGGCAGCGCGGAGGTGGTGGGGTGGTGGCCAGGAAGTTAACCGGGTGCTAATACTGGCTGCAACCGAGTAAGTCCTGGTATGGTATTCGGTGCCGATGGCTAGATAAGAGCCAGCATTGAGTACCCAGGTCTAACTCAGCCAGCAGTAGCCAGTATTTAAAACAACACTGACCTCATCCAGCTGAATATTTCCTCCAAGGTTGATAGACACATCCTTTTTGAAGAAAGGATGTGGGTTCTTCAACTTGGAAAATAGATGACTGAGAGAGATATGATAGAAGTTTATGAAATCATGAGTGAGGAGAAATGGTGAGAGAAACAGTTAACACAAAAACAAGAGGACACACCATGAAACTAATGACCAGCAGATTTAAAACAAATCATAGAGAGATTGTTTTCTGGTTTTGTTTTTGCACAACACTTAATTAAACTGTGAACTCTGTTGTCACAGAATGTGGTCAACACAACTAACATAGCAGGGCTCAAAAGAGGTTTGGAGAAGTTCTTGGTGAAAATGTCCATAAAAAATTATTAGCCAAGTCGACTTGGTAGAGCAAGTGCCCATCCCTGAAAATGAGCTATGAGAAATATCTACTTTTTGGAATCTGCCAGGCAGTGGCGTAGCCAGAAGTCAATTTTTGGGTGGGCCAACAGGTTGGATGGGTGGGCACTAGACAGTGGTGTGCTGGTAAATGTTTAATAACAGGCTCTCTCCCCGGTCCACCTCTGCGCCCCCCCCCCCCCCCTGTCCACCTCCCCTCAAAATTGCAGAGCTGGCTATAGCCGGGGAGAGAGCCTGGGGGGTGGGGGAGGCAATGCATTACTCTCTCCAGGAAAAAAAACATTAAATGATCCCAGGTTCCAATCTAATTCATGTTTAATGTGGGATAAAATGCCATAAATAAGTAAATAAATATAAACTTTTAATGTTGAGCACCTGATTCTCAAAGTGGACATGTTCCAATCATTATAATGAAAATAAAATGATTTTTTTCTACCTTTGCTGTCTGGTGACTTTGTTTTTCTGATCATACTGGCCCAGTATCTGATTCTGCTGCTATCTGTCCTCTTTACTCCGTTTCCAGAGCTTCCTTTCCATTTATTTCTTTACTTTCCGCCTTTCTTCTGCATTTCTTGCTCTGGGTCCTCCGCAGACTTGACTGTCCAGTGGATCCAGCTTCTGCCTATTTTCTTCATCCATGTGCAATTTTCTCCTCTCTTCCTTTTCCCTCATCTCCTTCCTCACTCTTCCCTCCCCTCCATCCATGTCCAGCATTTCTTCTCTCTCCCTTCCCTTTCCTCCATCCATATCCAGCAGCCTCCTCTCTCCTGCCCTTCCCTCCATCCATCCATGTCCAGCAACCCTCCTCTGCTCCCTGACCTCCCCTCCATTCACCCATGTCCAGCAACCTTCCTCTCTCCTCTTCCCTCCCCTCCATCCACCCATGTCCAGCAACTTTCCTCTCCCCTCCATCCATCCATACCAAGCAATTCTCTTCTCTCCCCTGCCCCTATCCATCCATCCCCAGCAATTCTGTTCTTGCCCCTGTTCCCTCCATCCATCCATTCCCAGCAATTCTCCTCTCTCCCCTGCTCCCCACCTCCATCCATCCATCCCCAGCAATTCTCCTCTCTCCCCTGCCCCCCACCTCCATCCATCCATCCCCAGCAATTCTCCTCTCCCCTGCCCCCCACCTCCATCCATCCATCCCCAGCAATTCTCCTCTCTCCCCTGACCCCCACCTCCATCCATCCCGTGACTCTCCTCTCTCCCCTCCCCTCCTGCTCCCATCCATGTGTCCAGCGATTCTCCTTCACCCCATGCATCCTTCCCTCCCATTCCACCTGCCCGCCCTCTCTCTGACGGCAGCGCTTCCCAGACACTGCCTACCGCCACCACGATCTACCTCCTCCCTCTGTCTCACTCTGAACAGCAGCAGTAGCGTCGCGATTCAAACACGCTGCCTCCTGCTTCTAACCCGGAAGCATCTCCTCTGCAGAGGAAACGCTTCCGGGTTAGAAGCAGGAGGTAGCGTGTTTGAATCGCTACCGCTGCTGTTGAGAGTGAGACAGAGAGAGGAGGTAGATCGTGACGGGAGTAGGCAGCGTCTGGGAAGCGCTGCCGTCAGAGAGAAGGAGGCAGATGCAGGATCAGCGCTGCCTGCTCCCTCCGCTCCGCTACTGGGTGGGCCTGAACCCAAACTGGGTGGGCCTAGGCCCATCCAGGCCCACCCGTGGCTTCGCCCCTGCTGCCAGGTACTTGTGACCTGGACTGGCTACTGTCAAGAGAGGATTCTAGATATCATGGATCTTAGTACGACTCAGCATGGCTTTTCTTATGCTTTTATGTTCTAAATGGCAATCACAGGAGTTGTACAACTTCAAATCATCCACAAATAGTATGTGCAATATTATCTGGAGTTCATTAATGTCTCTAAGATTAAGACTAAATACCTAACTCGTGAGTTAACAAGAGTATTTAGTGGATTTAATGCCAGACAGAAAAAGAATGGTGACAAGGAATCTTCCTGAAATATTTTTTTATTGGATCTTGATGTTGGGAATGACAAATGTTTTATCTTCATAGTTCATCTATAGTGTAATCTACCACATTTTATAGTGTTCTTGATTAATTCAATCATTACTGCTGTAACTGGACAGGAAGAAGGAGCCCCCACTTACCCAGAAGCTCTCGATGGCTCAGCTCCATTCCCGCAGGCCTGGATATAGAGACTCTTATAGTATCACCTGTATATGTTTTCCGGAAGAAGAGGGGAACCTCCCCCCATCATGAATCTAGGGATGGGGTGCATGGGGCCCTCAGTCTAGCCCAGCCATGGAACCTAGGGTGAATGCAGGTGTCTCCCTTCTCTAGCCCCATCTTGAATTCTGGATGGGGGGATGCAGTGCAGGGATCCTCCAGGGGGAATGCAGTGCAGGGATCCTCCAGTCCAGCCTGGCCCAATCAGATTCTCAGAGGAAGGGGTGCAGAGATCTCCCAATCCGAGAGAGTCACAGGTTCTAGTTGGGGGGAGGGGTCAAGGGATTTAGTGTTCCATGGCTTGCAGTCATACCTCTGGTTACTGATGTTTCTCTTCTGTATCTTCTTCTCTGTCCTCTTCCAGGCTTCTCTCCAGCTGTTGTAGACCATGAGCGATGAGTTTCCAGTCTGGCAGAACATAAGTGATACCCCCACCGTGAGTATCTCTCTCTGGTTCTTTAATTCACCTTGGCTCCTCCTCCAAACAATGAATGAAGGATGATCATTGAGGCAGGTTCACTGTCACAATATAGCCCTTCACACAATGTAATGAATTGCACAGGAAGTAGAGAATGACATGGGAACAAAGTTTGTCCCCGTCCCGTCTTCGCCCCTTCTTGAGCAAGCTCAATCCCTTTCCCCACAAGCTCAGTCTGACCCCATCTACACAAGCCTTAAACAGTTATGATTTTATATTTAAATCATTTTATTAAAGTATAAAAAGGAACAATATTCTGTACAACTGTGGTTTATAAATCAAAAATAATAATAAAGAGCAAGGATCAACCCCCCCCCCCCCCCAGTCTCCCCCTTCCCACTTCACAAACATCCCCTCCACTACTGGGAAAACTGAACATGCCAAATTACTACAGAATACTACATAGAAAATTAATGCTAACAGAATACCTTGGTCACACACACAGAACACAAATGCGAAATACAGAATAGCTGACCAAAAACGATAAACATAAATCAAACCAGAATCCCAAGAAGCCACACCTTGCATATAGTGCAAAACCAAAGAAATAGAAAGGGACGCATTTCCTTCTATACTGTGCAAAATATAAAGATTGCATGCCAGGGATGGTAGGAAGTGCAACTAGGGCAACTGCCCCGTGGCCAGAGAGATCCCTAAGCCTGCTGGAAGCTGAAGGACGTCCCCTCCCAAATTTCTGCCCTGAGCCCTAGCCACATCTAACACCAGCTCTGGCAGGATACACATTTCAAATATGATACATTCTAAACAAAAAATATAAAATACAATTATTTTTTTCTACCTTTTGTTGTCTGGTCATTTTATTTTCAAATCATGTTGGTCCCATGCTCTTGTTTCTACTTCCCTCTGTCTTCTCCTAACTCACTTGCCAGGGTCTCCTGTCCATTTGGCATTTCTTCTTTCTCCATGCTCATCGTCCATTTTCCATCTCTGTGCCCCTATCTTTCCACATGTTCAGCATCTCCCTTCTCTATGTCCCTATACTTCCCTGTCCAGCATCTCCCCTATGTCCATATCCCTGCGTCCATCATCACCACTGTATGTCCCTATACCTTCCTCCTGTGTCCAGCACCACTTCTCTGTGTCCCTATGCCACCCAGCATCTCCTTTCTATGTTCTATTCACCCCCATGTGTAGCATTTTCTTCTGTGTCCATATACTCCCTCCCATGTCTAGCATTGCCCCTCTGTGTCCATATACTATCCCCATGCAGCATCTCCCTTTTGTGTCCCTGTCCCTATGCTCCCCTCCATGCCCCTCTGTATGCCTCCCTGTGTCCAGCTTCTCCCCTCTCTTCCTCCCCCACACTAATGTGTCTCTCTCCTCTCCAACCCCACCCCATCCAGCTTCTCTTCCTCTCTTCCCTACCCCCTCCAACATCTGGCCGGCCTGCTCTTCCTTTCTCCCTTCTGCTGTGTGTTCAGTATTTGACTCCCTTCATCCCCTTGATTCGGCATCTCTCATTCCCTCCCCTCCCCTCACCTCCCCTTGCAGGCCCAGCACTTTTTGTTCCTTCCCTCCAGCCCCTCTCTCCCTAACCTCCAGCAGCAGGGTCACTGAGAGGAGGGTTTGGGGGCAAAAATTCCCCGGGCCCGGCCTCCAAGGGGGGACCCGTCACCGGCATGCTTCTTCTTGCTTGCCTGCTTCCAGGTCTGTGTCTCTCCTGCTCCTTTGTGCCAGGAGGACCCGGACGATTGTATTAACGCAATAACCCGAGTTATCGCATTAATGCAATCATCCGGGTCCTGGCACACTGGAGCAGGAGATGACAGAACAAAATATGAGCAGTCAGAGACAAGATGGTAAGGAAGGGCGGCTTGAGTGGGGAGAGGAACGCATGTGGGAGGGGGCGGCGGGGGGGGGGGGGGCGGTCCTGCCATGGGCCCGGCTGTGTCTCTTGGTGGCCCTGTCCAGAACCCCCCCCATGGGTCCAGCACCTCTCTCTCTACCCTCCAGCAGCCCCCCCAACTGGGTCCAGCACCTCTATACCTTCCCTCCATTCTCCCATCGGTCCAGCATCTTTCTGCCTTCCCTCCAGCAGCACCCCCCCAGGATCCAGCACCTCTCTCCCTTCCCTCCAGCCCACCCCCCCCAATGCCTTCCCATGCAAAAACAAGAAGTTGCATCAGAAGGCAGGACTTGGCAGAGGGAAGGCCCCAGAGCAGGCCTGTGGGAATTGTTGTCAGGCGGCTCAATAAGGTAGAGATACCGCAGCGGGGGGGGGGGGGGGGGGGGGGGGGAGGAAGACACAGAGATGCCAGACCAAGGCTTTTTACTGGTCCTGCGGGGTGGTAAAAGTTTTGCTCTCACATTCGCAGTAAATCCTTGATGGAAGAGGGAGAAAAAGGTGAGCCTGGCAGACTGGATGGAAGGAAAAGAGAAGGGGCACAGTGGATGGAAGGGAGAATATAGAAGCATAGAAAAATGTAGACAGATAAAGACCATATGGCCTTTCCAGTCTGCCCATCCATGCCATCGACTCTCCCTATTACTGTCTTAAAGATCCTATGTATTTATCCCAAGTTCTCATGAATTAAGATACTGTTCTTGTCTCCACCACTTCCACTGGGAGGCTGTTCCATGATTTCACCACCCTAACTGTGAAGAAGTATTTCCTCAGGTGACTTCTGAATCTGTCTCCTTTCACCTTCCTCCTATGCCCTCTTGTTCCAGAGCTTCTTTTCAATTGAAAGAGACTCTCCTCCTATGCATTTATACCAAATGGGTATTTAAATGTCTATCATATCTCCCCTCTCTCATTTTTCTTCCAAAGGGGAGATGGATGGAAAGATGGGGAGAGAAAGAGGGGAGATGCTGGGTGGCGAGGGAAAGAGGGTAAATGCTGGAGTGCAGAGAAAGAGGAGATGCTGGGTGGAAGAGAGAGAGGGGAGACAATGAATGGAAGGGGGTAAAGAAAGGGGAGACACTGAATGGAAGGATGGGGAGAGAAAGAAGGGGAGACACTGGGTGGAATGGGATAAGAGGATTGGATTAGTGAGACTGAGAAATAAGAGGAATGGGAATAGAAGAGCCAGAGTAAGGGAAAGAGATGAAAAGCTGTAGGTAGACAAAGTAAAAAGAGGGAAACTGAAGACTGGTTAGTAAGAATGAATTAAAACTGGACAGAGAGACAGAAAAATAAATTGAAGAAAGCTGAAAGGAAAAGGCCATTTCAAAATCTTTGCTGAGGCACTTGGTCGAAATTTGTTCGACTTAGGAGATTCTTGACCTGAAGAAGTTGAGAAACACTGTACTAAGAAATGCATGTATCAGCTCTTCTGTCACACATCACAACCCACATCAGCATTCACATCATTACCACACGTCATTGTAATATGCGTTATCCCACCTGCCAACATGCATCACTTCCGTCCTCACTCTCTGTCATCCAGTCCTATGATCACCCACATCTTCTTCTGCATTACTGCAACCCTCTTGTCATTGTGACCTTACTCTTTTTCCTATCTCTAGAACCCTCTCTTCTCTTGTGTCTGTTGCAGACAGCCTCTAGTGAGGTGGGGTTGCAGGATGGGTATGCGCTGCTCCTTGTGCTACTCTCCATCTTCATTGGGGGCACTGTGGTACTGCTGGTGGGTGTTTTGATCATCTGCAGGCGTTGCTGTGAAACGGGTCGCCGGTACTCCAGGTAAGAACTGTATTCTGAACCCGCTGCAGGATGGTTGTGCCAGGGTTTCTGAAGGGGTAAGGGATTCTTAACAGTTGTAGAACCCTGAAAACCTTTTCTAGGGGTGTTAAAGTAGAAATCAAGAGGCCTTTAAAACAAATCCGGCAGAACAGAGCAAAAAGAGAAAAGATATTGTAATAGGGGACTTGAATCATGTTTTGTGTTTGTGCCTGAGGCTGGTCTATATTGGAGTAAACATTGCAATCACCCTTTGTACTGGACAGTAGTAAATAAAATGGCAAATGTAAACAAGAGCTCTAGAGGATTGACCGCTGCTGGAGGGAGGGTACTGGGCTGGATGGACCGTTGGTCTGGCCCAGTGTGACTGTTCCTATATATGTTCTTGACTACAGACCAGCAGATTTGAGAGTGGTGCTGTGCCAGATAAAATGGTAGAATCTATAGTTAGGAAAAGAATTATTGGCCACATGGATGGGCACGTCTATGTTTTCAATAAAATGGTATCCAAATCAGGTTAAATACAGAATTAACAGAAAAGTCTTGCTTTCCCAATCTGTTAGATATTTTTTTGGAAGGGGTTAATAAGACATGTGAAATAGGATGAGCTGGTTGTTATAATATATCTAGATTTTCAGAAAGTGTTTGATAGAACTTCTGTTGTGAAGTTCCAGAGGAAAATTTAAAGAATCATGGAATAGGAGGCAACACCCTACAGTCAACTGGAAACTGGTTACAAGATAGAAAACAGAATGTAGGGTTACATGGTCACTTTTCTCAATGGAGAAAGGTATGTAGAAGAGCTCCCCTAGGGATCTGTACAGGGGACCAGTATATATTCATTAATGGTTTGGAAAATGGAGTAACAAGTGAGCTGATTAAATTCGCAGATGGCACAAAATTATTCATCGTTGTAAAACCATAAGTAGACTGTGAGGAATTGCAGAAGGGCCTTGGGAGACTGTGCATCAAAATGAAATTTAATGTAGATAAATGCAAAGTGATGCACACAGGGGAGAATAATCTTAGGTACATGAAACTGGGTTTTGTATTAAGAGTTACCATCCAGGAAAAGGATCTTGGAGCTATTGTTCATAATACGTTGAAATCCTCAGCCCAGTGTGCCACAGTGGCCAAGAAACAGCAAACAGGGATTATTCAAAAAGGGACGGAGAACAAAAATGAGAATGTCATAATGCCTCTGTGTCAATCCATGCTGTGTCCGCACCCTGGGGAGATTTCTGTAAATAGCTCTGAAAGAAAATCGGTGCTAAGTGCTATTCTGTACAAGCCACGCGCTGATTACCCGCACCTAACTCCATAAGCCAGAAGTTCGCCTGCTGAAACCTGGCACCCAAGTTAGGCGCTTATGCCCAGTATTCTATAACTACGCACAGAACCTTTTGGAACTCCCCGACATAGCCCTGCCTCCTTTTCAGTTACACACTATGAAGGAGTGGAGTGGAGGAGTAGCCTAATGATTAGTGCAGTGGGCTTTCATCCTGGCAACCTGGGTTCAATTCCCACTGCAGCTCTTTGTGACCTTGGGCAAGTCACTTAACCTTCCATTACCCCAGGCACAAAAAACTTACATTGTGAGCCCCCTAGGCACAGAGAAAGTACCTGTATATAATGTGTACAGCATTGCATACATCTAGTAGCACTATGGAAATTAGGTGTTCTGTCTTATAGAATAGCATGCAGCCATATGCATGCACAAATTTTAACAAGTTCCAATTAACATCAAGAACTGGTTGTTGGCACTCAGTTATTGATGGTTAAGAGCTCGTTAATGAATTTGTGCCCAAATTTGACTGCCATATATGGCATCTGGAGGCGAGTATTGTGTGCCGTTCTGGTCACCCCATCTGAAAAAGGATAGAAAATGTTCGGAGAAGGGCAACAATTATAAAGTGGGTAGAGCACCTCCCTTATGAAGAGAGACTAAACAGGTTAGAGCTCTTCAGCTTGGAGAAAAAATGACCGCGAGAGGACGTGAGTGGGCTGGAACTATTAAATAGGGAAGTTATGTACTTTTCAATAAAAACATTAACACAGTTTAACAGCATGTTTGGAGGTGAGTTTTAAAAACCATTTAAATGCCTAAAACAGGTTTTTGCACAGAAATGGCTTCTTTTAATATTGTCTGGACTATGCCAGTATATGTGTCTGTATATAGTCTTTACATGCATCAGTTACTTCTGGGGAAATTCTGCACTAAAAAAAATTAAGAATTCTGTGTACAATATTTTAACACTCTGCTTATTATACTTATCAAAACAAGCACTTTTTATTTGAGTAGTAATTAGTTTAACGTTTCAAGCAGAAAGTTCTCACTCAGAGATGCAAAAAGTGAATGTCTTTCTGGTACAGAATTTCCCCATCACTTCTGTAAGATGGCACCATAACTCGAGCTTCTGGTTTGCATGCCTCAACTCAAGAAGCCCTACCCATGAGGCAGGATAGCTCTCTCGTCCTACACACACTTTCCTCTCTACCACACCTTGTTTCCACCAGCACTAACGGGACTCTAACTTGTATCTTCAAACATTATTGTCTAGAAGGTGATTGCAACAAAATCTGTAAAGGTAGACTCACAGCTGTAACAAAGTCTTGTTCATTGATGTGCAGTTAAACTGTGGAGTTTGTTGCCAGAGGATGTGGTCAGGATCAGTATTATAGATGGATTAAAATAACATTTTGGAAAGGGGATCTTCCATTAGGATCCGCCGGGTGGTTGAAGTGATCCAGACTGGCCACGGATGTAGTTAGGATGCTGAACTCCATGGATCACAGGTGTGACTCATCATAAGACCTCTTATAACAAGGGCATAGGGAGACACCTAATTTTGGGTGGGCCTGAGCTCAAAGTGAGCATGAGAACTCCATCCCCCCACCCAGTATCTCTCCCTCCCCTCTCCTACATGTGTTTGGGTGCCTCTCAATTCCTCTCCACCTATCTTATAAACCTTTCAGTTCTTCACCAGCAGAGAGCAGCAACTCATTCTCACTGTTCGAGCCGGCCCTGAGCCTTCCTTCTGACCTGGTTCCGCCTATGCGGAAAGAGGAAGTTGAGTCTGAGGGTAGACTTGGGGCTGGCGTGAGCATTGGATATGAGTTTTTGTTTGCTGCTGGCAAAGAATAGAAAGGTTTACAAGGTACGGGAGAGGTTGGGGGTATAGTTGAGAGACGCCTGAATGCTGCAGGAGAGAGGAGGGAGAGATACCAGGAGTCTTCAGCTGGCAGGGCCTGGGGAGCACCACCAGCTACATCAGAGATGCACCACTGCTGGGTGAGCCTGTGCCCACCCAGGCCTATCCATGGTTATGCCACTGTCTGGGTTCTTCTGAGGGCAGTGTCTCCACATGGATTTAGTGATGTAATAAATGGCGGGGGGGGGGGGGGGGGATGGTGAATGGTTCCTCCAAGTTTTCTTAGCTTCCTTCCAGCCTTATAGTCTACTTATCTCTGCTGCTCAGGTAATGTCAGTTTAGCTGAGCTGGTGCTGGTAGATCACTGACTTATGGATCAATAAAATACTTTTTCTCTGCTTTTCCTCCTTCCTCTGCCCTGTTTACCACTCCTGTGGTCACTCCCATAGAGCTAGCGATGATCCAGAAAAAACCACCACCACATACCTGGATGATACTCAGCCACCTCAAGGTACCCTCCTGCCTCTTCCTGCTTAGCTTAAGCATTTCATCTGTCGCTTCCACTAGAGCTGTACCAAAAAGCATATTTTACTATTATTCAGCCAAATACAAATACTGAATATGAATAATGGGCATTGAGCTTTAACATAAGAAATAATAAAAGAAGCAATGTGAAATCAGAGATCAAGTGTTTTATTTCAGTAGCATTTAGCATAGTAGAGCCCCAGATTATTCGTATTTGAATTTAAATCATTATTTGGCTAAATACGATTAATATATTCAGAGCACTATTTGGGGCTAAATCCAAATTGAATACAAATATTCGGTACAGCCCTACTTCCCACTCCAGTTTTCCACATTCTCATCGCCTCTTCTTTCCCCTTTCAGTTGAGCTCTCCATTTTCTCACCTCTCTCCTTTTCCATCCCAGGTCTCCACCCTCTCATCTTTCCTTTCACCATCCCATCCATTCCCATCCCAGTTTCCCCACCTCCTCATCCCTATCATTGCTCATCTTTGCAGTGTGTACCACACCATGTCATGGGACCGGGATTAGTCCCAGGACCATGTGGCCAGAGGTGAGTGTTTGACTGATCATGCTTCAAGCCATCCTGAATTTCAACCTGTATGAGGAGGAAGTTTTCTGCTGTCTTACTTAAGGCCTTGCTTTCCTGCTCTCAGAAATTACCATTAGAGTGGAAGAGTCTGATTGTCTGTCCGCCTCCAGCTATCACGATGCTGAGTCTGAGCGCTTCCTATCTACGTGTTCCACGGGCCGGCGCGTGTCCTTCAATGAGGCTGCGCTGTTTGATCAAAGCAAGAAAGCCCAGGAAAAGGGGAGGAGGTAAGCCTAAACATCTTTTGGGAATTTTTTCATTGACACCTCTACCAAAAGTGAAAAGGTGTGAGCTGAGAATCAGAACAGAGACACCTCCTCACACCAGCTAAAGAGTCATGGAGTAGAGACGCACAAAGAGAGACATCTCCCCACACAGCTAAAAACAGTCAAGGAGCAGAGACGCACAGAGAGACACCTCTCCACACCCACAAAAGAGTCAGAGTAGAGATACGCAGAGACATCTCCCCACACCAGCTAAAGAGTCACAGAGTAGAGACACAAAGAGAGACACCTTGCACCAGTTAAAGAGAGTAAAGGAGCAGAGACGCACAAAGAGAGACACCTCCCCTTACCAGCTAAAGAGTCAAGGAGACGCACAAAGAGAAATACCACCCCACACCAACAAAAGAGAGTCAAAAAGCAGAGACACACAAAGAGACACCTCCCCCACACCAGCTGAAGAGTCATGGAGTAGAGACGCACAAGGAGAGACATCTCCCTACACAGCTAAAAACAGTCAAGGAGCAAAGACGCACAAAAAGACAACTTTCCACAACCGCTAAAGAGTCAGAGTAGAGACACACAGAGACACCTCCCCACACCAGCTAAAGAGTAACCGAGTAGAGATGCACAGAGACACCTCCCCACATTAGTTAAAGAAAGGGAGCAGAGATACACAAAGAGAGACACCTCCCCATAAAGAGTTATGAAGGAGACACACACAGAGAGACACCTCCCCACACCCGCTAAAGAGTCACAGAGTAGAGACACACAGGGAGACACCTCCTTGCACCAGTTAAAGAGAGTAAAGGAGCTGAGACGCACAAAGAGAGACACCTCCCCATACCAGCTAAAGAGTCAAGGAGTAGAGACGCACAAAGAGAAATACCACCCCACACCATCAAAAGAGAGTCAAGAAGCAGAGACACACAAAGACACACCTCTCCACACCAGCTGAAGAGTCACAGAGCAGAGACACACATTAGTCACCTGACTTGATCACTGTCACTCAGGGCTGCTAAAAGACAAAGCCAGGCTCAGGCACGGGCTGCCTTCCTCACTCCCCCCCCCCCCCCCCCACACACATACACACACTTGGGCAGCCACTGCCCCTGCCCCCTTACCTTCCTGTGTCTGTTCCTCTCTCAGTCTGTCACTCTTCTGCTCCTGTGTGCCGGGACCCAGATTATCACATTAATGCAATCACCCAGGTCCCTTTGGAGGCCAGGCTTGGGGAATCTTGCCCCACCTCTTGGCGGCCCTGCTGTCAGTCAGATACTTTGACAGTGGCTGGCATGTTATTTGAATTTCCTGTGTGTTGCTGTGTCCTGTGATATGTGACATTTTCATTTTTATCAATTTGATTTAATAGAATAAACTTAAATCTATTGGACCTTGTTGCAGATAACTAATGTAAAGAGAACACTGGACTGAGCATGTCTCATCCTAATGTATGAGAGCAAAAGGAGAGGCAAGAATTACCAGAACATTCGAGAAGTAGGAGCACACTGAAAACAGTGGAGCACCAGTACGGCAAAACGGCATCTATTGGTTGGGTCTTTTGTTGACCAATAAACACTGTTTTGCCATACTGGTGTTGCACTTTTTTCAGTGTGCTCCTACTTCTTGACTGCTTTGTCCTCACAGACAGGACAGAGGACTAAGCATGTCCTGTCCTCGTGTACAGACAGAACTGTGGACTTAGCATATCTTGTGTGTAGACAAAGCAGTAATCTCCCCGATATTCAAAAATGATTTAACTGGTTGGTGGCAGCCGCTGACCAGTTAAATCGCAGACAGCTGGCTATCCCCAAATATTCCGCTGCAGATAACCAGTTATCTCTACTGAATATTTGCGATTAGCGCATAACCACGAGCCAGCTATCTCAGGGGCATTCTGGGGGCGTTTTGGGGCAGGTCAAAGTTATGTCCTGATATTTAGCACTGACTGAGCAAGGTTAGTGCATAGACAGGACACATAAATAGCTGTCTTATCCTTTTGCTCTAGCCAATGCCTGGTTAGTGCTTAATAGCTCTGGGCATGCACTAGCCGGCCAGTGAAAACCTGGATATTCAGTGCCACTTGCCAGAAACAGCCCAGCATTGAATATCTAGGGTTAGTGCTGGTGGCAGGCAATCACTGTGCTGACTGACTTTGGCTGAATATCAGGCCCAATGTGTCCTGTCCTTGTATGTAGACATTTGCCTTGGTTAAAGATAATATGCAGTTACATCAGAAAATTAAGAATTTGGACAATTTTTAGCTAGGCGAAAAATGCTTTGCTTTATAAATTTCCCAAAGTTTCTTGTAGTTTCACCATTGATAACATGTAAGTTAGATTTTAAAGATCCCACAGCAATCTTACCCTCCGATTTCGCAAATGTATTACATACCACCATTTGTAAAAAAAAAAAAAAAAAAAAAAAAAAAAGAATCAGGTCAACCACTACTTTGCTCTACAGAAGTAGAATTTCATATGATGTATTGAACCTGACTCAGACTTTAGAAGATGATACCACAGGAGGGAAACTAGCTATTTTGATAGTGAAGTTTGTCCCGGACTCAGGTCATAACTGGGTTTAAGACTTTCTTTTCACCATTGAGATTCTCTTTTTCTAAATTGTTTAGTTTTCACTGATGTGGCCAGGGTTATATAAAAATAATGTCAGCTTTTTCTAGAATTAAGGCCACAGGTTCAGCAGCTGAGAGCTCTCTTTTGGCTAAATTTTCCTTGCAAAGGTGTAATACAATTAAATTCTTTTAAATATTTATTTTTTGATCTTGAACACTAGGCTTTCTTGAATTCCAAGTTACCTGTGACGACACCACCTAGGCCAGTTTTTTTTGGTGTAATTTTATTTGGAGTATTGCTTTTTTTCTTTTTCGTACTTAACTAAGCTAAATCTCCTCTGGACTTGTGAATTGCCCCCTCACTATTAGTGGACTTGTATGTATAGTGCTATAGAATTTTTAATTTACATATTGTGTATGTTTTTCTTTTTGAATCTCATGTGTAAGATAGCTCTGTTATTTTCTGTAACAAGAGTTGGGGGGGTTTTCACCTTGGAACTGTATATAAAACTTTCTATAAATAAAAAATTTAAAAAATACAGCAGTGGACTATGTCTTGTCCTTGTGTGTAGATAGGGCAGTGACTGTGTGTTTCCTGTCCTTGTGTAAACAGCAGTGGACTGAGTATGTCCTGTCCTTCTCTGTAGGCAGAGAACTGGACTGATTGTGTCTTGTCCTTGTGTGTAGACAGAGCACTGGACTGAGTGTGCCTTGTCCTTGTGTGCCAGGTATACATTGACTGAGGGTGACTTCCATCACTTGAAGAATGCTCGCCTGACACACCTCCACATCCCATCACCTGCGTTAAAGATTGTAACCATTCACGAGTGTGAGTCAAGTGAGAATAACATCGCCATGACAACCTGCATGTCATCCACATCCAGATCCACACTCTCCATTTTTCAGGTATTATCTGTCTCACACTGCTGCAATATTCAGATGAGTTAAGGAGTCTTTTCTTGCTGTAATATATTATTGCTGGAGGAAATGTATTTTCTTAGGGATTTCCTCAGGTAAAAGGGTGTTAACCTGCAGAATCTTCCTTCCTCCCTCTCTCTCACAGGAAGAACTAGTCGCACTATGAAAAATATGGATATTTTTCCCTGGGGGGGGAGGATGGGGGGGAGCAGGGCTGGGCCATCAGAAGTAGGCACCAGGATTTCATCCTTTACCTGCACCTGCTAAGATCCCTGGGGCATCTGCCAGCCAGCAAAATTTGAAAGAGATGTTTCCATTTTAAAAATCAGCTTACAAGTTCCTGGATCCCTGCAGGCTTTGGGGGAGAGACTAACTGGGGCGTAGGTGGTTCTTGAGTGGCAAACCCAAAATCCAACATTGTAGTGCTGGGCTCAGGAATTAGTTTGGGTTCTGAACAGGGCTTCAATCAAATAAAAACATTTTAGTATGTAGATCCTGGCTTATATTATGCAGGAGAAACAGAAGATGCAGGAGAACTTCCTTTGAGAGGTGCAGAAGGCTTTAGGTTCACCATAGCTCAGGCAGGTTCAGGACAGCAACTGCACTCCAGAGCAGGAGATGAAAGAAGAGGGTTCAGGTGAGTGAACAGAGGAATCTTAGCCTCCTCTCATTATCAGCTCAGCTAACCTCCTGCCTGCAGTGGCTCAGGTTTTACAGGGCAGATCATGGTCCTGTGAATCAATGAAAGGTTTCCCTGGGTGTGTTCCAACTCCAGGCTCCGCCCTTTCTGCCTCACCTCACCCCATGCTTGGAATAAACTCCCTGAGCCCATACGCCAGGCCCCCTCCCTGCCCATCTTCAAATCCTTGCTCAAAGCCCACCTCTTCAATGTCACCGTTGGCACCTAACCACTTTACCTCTATTCAGGAAATCTAGACTGCCCCAACTTGACATTTCATCCTTTAGATTGTAAGCTCCTTTGAGCAGGGACTGTCCTTCTTTGTTAAACTGTACAGCGCTGCGTAACCCTAGTAGCGCTCTAGAAATGTTTAGTAGTACTAGTAGTGTTCTAGCAGTACCCAAAGTGTAAGGGACCACCACACCCAGGACCCTCTGCAGCAAGTGTGGCTCTCTCCATTCTGCCTCTGCTGATTTGAGACCCCTGACCCTGAGGGCAGAAAATAAACATCAACAAAAGCATACAGCAGTGTCATTTTTATTGGACTAACTTAATACATTTCTTGACTAGTTTTCAGGAGCTAAAACCCCCTTCCTCAGGTCAGAACAGAATGAGCAAGAGATGGCAATGCTAGAATATACAAGTGCATTCTTAAAAAAAATTCCAATGATACTCTGAAAGAGAAGGAGGGGGAAGAGGTGATTAGACAATGACAGCACTAAGGTTTTGTGCCTTATAATGTATTAGGACGCCCAGATCTTTTCTTGTTAGTTAAAAGTATCAGTTCATTTTAATTTCAAATATCTTACATTCCTGTATTGTTTTTAAATATCTTTTTAGTATTCTGACCATAATAGATGTGATGCAATACTCTGGTTCAAAAAGTGCTCGTCCACAAAGGTGTCCATCTCGGTTTCTTTCTGGGGGGTGGGGGGGCAGGGGGAGATGTGTCCAACTGGATTAGTTTTGCGCATACCATGACTGTAGTGGACTTCACTCCTGAGCCAGGGCATGTGGAGTATGATCTCAGTCTCTCAAATTTACCATTAATGCTCACCGTAAAACGTGCATCGTGCCAAAGAGATCTTCCCTCCAGAATAGGCAGTCTATCCAGGTGTGCTTGAAAATTCTTCTAATCAGCCTGTGGCTTCCAAAATAACAGGAAATATGCCTGCATCTTTCTGCCGCATTTTCTGACTGCATTTTTCGATATTTAAGAACTTTTTCTCTTTGCACACGATTCACAGAGAAATTGCTTGGGATTGACACCTTTATGATTAATGCTTTTCTGATGTTTTTCTCTTTCACCACTATGTCCAGTCTCCTTGGTTCCAGCTTTTTGTCTGTCAGAATGGGGATGTCCCAGCTGATCACAGCCTCTACATTCTCCATAATTCTGTTAGGGTCATGTTCCCAGTTCTTTTCCAGTACAGCAATGCTGTACTGTTTACAAAGTTTGCAATGAGTGAGACATGCCGTCTTGCTTTTCCGTATTGAAATTTTCTGCCATCAGGCCTTTGGCAGACAGCTACCAGATGAGTAACTGTTTCCAGCTTTTTATTACTGAATCTACATATGTCTGTTGTACCAGTTTTTTTCTATGCTTACTGTGAACCATCTCATTCATAATCTGCTATTCTGGGCTGCACATCAATCTGTCATTCTTGAGTTTCAGTTCACCTCTCCTTAACCATTCATGTGTCCTGGTTACACATACACATATGATTCCTGGAGTATAACTTTGTATTTCCCACTGTATTTCTGCATTTGCCACTTGTCTTCACTTGTTGCTGATCTAAATCTTTAAAGAGCTTTTTATTCTGCTTTGCATATTTTGTTGGTTTCATTCCAATCTGTACAGGTAGGTTATTACTCATTCCTTCTGCTCATTGGAATGCCTGTCAAAGTTTAACTGGATTTTGGATGCTTACTTTCATATATCATTTAATTAGAGTTCCTGTCCATTGATGCTGTTAAGTAGATCTGGAGGTCTATGATGGTAACTCTATAACAGGGGGCTCGCAACCCAGTCCTTGGGACACAACCAGCCAGTCAGGTTTTCAGGATACCCACAATGAATATGCATGAGAGAGATATGTGTACAATGGAGGCAGTATATGCAAATTTATGTCATGCATATTCATTGTGGGTATCCTGAGAACCTGGATGGTTTGCTGTGTCCCGAAGACTGCGTTGAGAATTCCTGCTCTGTAAGTATAATGTATTTCTATGAGACCCATTCTTCCTTTGGCTCTAGGGATGTACAGGGATGTAGTCTTGACATACACTGTTTCTTATAAACTACCTCATGAGCACGGAGAAGTTTTCTTGTTTATAGTCCAATTTCTCAAGGTATTTAAGAAGCCAATCAACAATTCCAAAGCTGGTTGATAGTTTGTATATTATTCTTTGACGTTACAGCACTTTCCAGTATCTGTTTTAATCTCCTGTAATACTCTTTTCTCTTGGTACTTCATGCTGGATTGTTGCTGTTTTCTCAACTCCTAGAGATGCATTTACTCCTTCCTGTTCAAGTTCCTTGTTAGCCAGGGCCGCCGAGAGACTAGGCCGGGCCTGGGGCAAGGCCGCACCGCTGCTGCCCCCGTCACTCCCCCCGCCACTGCAGTCTGCGGTCTCGCCTGCCTGCCTCCATGGTTCCGTGCCCCCTTCATTCAAAGTGGCAGTCACAGATCACGTCTCTTCTGGCCTTCCCTCCCTGTGTCCCGCCCTCATCTGATGTAACTTCCGGTTTCCTCGAGGGTGGGACACAGGGAGGGAAGGCCAGAAGGGAAGCGATCTGCAACTGCCGCTTTGAATGCAG
The DNA here is from genome assembly GCF_901765095.1 of Microcaecilia unicolor. Lineage (NCBI taxonomy): Eukaryota > Metazoa > Chordata > Amphibia > Gymnophiona > Siphonopidae > Microcaecilia > Microcaecilia unicolor. The sequence goes on from NC_044041.1 coordinate 69,255,030, forward strand.
GGGGCCCGGAGCCGAGGAGGCAGGCAGGTGAGACCAGGGACTGCAGCACCGGCAGCCTGACCCTGGCGCCGGGCCCCCCTTGGAGGCCTGGGCCCAGGGAATTTTGGCCCCCCCCCCCCTCTCGGTGGCCCTGTTGATAGCACAATCATCAGAGAAATGTTTTCAGGTTTTCTCAATTTTCCTCCTAGGAAGGTTGCCTTAGCACAGGGGGTTCTTAACCTTTTTTGGTTCTCACATCCCTTTAACTGATTAATGAAACCCTTGCACCCCCTTCCTAAACCACATGTCAGCTAGTGACTACTGACAGCTACATATGTACCTAACTGTTAGTCACACAGGGGCCCTTTTACAGAGCGATGGTAAGCGCGCACCATTTCCAGAGGAAAAAGAAACCGCCGGAAATGGCTTGCACGGTGATAACCCGATGGTAATTGGGCATCACCACGCGCTGCCCGGTTACCGACGGGTTAGCGCAGGAGCCCTTATCACCACCTCAGTGTGTGGTGGTAAGGGCTCCCCATCAGATGGTCAAGCTGTAAGAGTTCTCTTACCACATGGCCATGTGTGCCTGGGATCTTTTTACCTACTGTGGTAAAAAGGGCCCTGGTGCATGGGAAAAATATCCACCAGCGCAGGGCCCATTTTCTGGCAGCTTGGTAAGAGGGCCCCTAATAGTCCTAACTGTTTATACGTCACTAAAATCACTACCAATAACTATCCTAATAACTGCCTTCACCCTGTCTAGAAAGTTTCAAAAATCATTCTGCTGCCTGATCAATTGATCAGTTTGCCATGTCTTGGTGAAGGGATGTTAACTATTTGAGTCAAAAGTTGGTTACTCCATCTGGGCCTGAGCTCTTCCACTTTTGGGCTCTTTTTAATCTGTTTTTTCAACTCTTTTGTTTGTTATTTCAGGCCATTCCATAACTTTGTGGTTTGCCTATTCCAAATTCTCCTGTATGCAAGGTAGCCATTCTGCTTGCATGGTTGCACTGTACAAGCTCCTCACACAAATGTTTCCAGAACGTTTCTGTTTCAGCTATAGTTAGTATTTTTACTGTACTGATGTTCTTTCCCAGTTGTCTGTAGAACTGTTTTGAGGTTTTCTCTAAATCATTTATTTTGATATCTTTCTTTCCTGTTTCTTCACATCTCAGCAATTTTTATGCTTCTGCTGTTACTTCCAATGTATTATCAGAGCATATTAATTTAAGATCTTCCTCTATGAATGCAACATTTTTCAGTTTGATGTTTTGGATCATCCTCATTATTTTTGCTGATTTTGATCCTTTTAGATACCCATCTATTAAAGACTCCTCTGTTCACAATGATTTTATTTTTCGTTCAATATGATTTTTCCAAGGAGGAGTTGTTATCTTTCTCTTTTAACTCTGGCCCTGCATCCTCGTTGGTAGAACACTCTCTGCAATAATTTTTACTGCACAGAACTGTGGGCCCCTATTACTAAGCCGCATAGGTGCCTACGCACGCCAAATTGGAGTTACCGCATTGTTACCGCGTGTCCTGTGCAGTAATTTCAATTTTGGCACACATTCGCTATGCACGCCTGGATAATATTTTTTATTTTCTGGCACACGTAGTGGATGCGTGCCAAGTGGCATCTGATGCGTGTAGTTCCTTACCGCCCAAATTCTTTACCGCTAGGTCTATGGCTGGCGGTAAGGTCTCAGACCCAAAATGGATGCGTGGCAATTTTGATTTTGCTGCACGTCCATTTTTGGCAAAAAAAAAGTGCCCTTTTTTACAGGTGCGCTGAAAAATGATTCTGTGCACACGCAAAACCCGCGCCTACACTACCGCAGTCCATTTTTCATCTCGCCTTTGTAAAAGGACCCCTGTATTTGGTTAAATTCTATAGGTTGTCCCTTTATCCAGGTTATGACTTTATTCACCTTACTTATCATATTCTTTATGCTAGAAGTTAAATTCAACTTAGGTAACCTTTCTCTCTCCTGGAACCCAGCATATTAATCTATGTGCAAATAGGCCAGCCCCACAGCTGTTAATTCCTCCACCTCTGGGTCTTTCTCTTGCATTTCCTCTTCCTTCTCAGTTGACTTCTGTTCCTGCCAATTTATCATGGTCTTTTGAGTTTCTGGGGCTCCTCTCTCCATCTCAACCTAATCCAGGAGGTCCTCAAATCAAGTCTTTGTATGAGATCTATTTGCATGCAATGGAATCAGTGAATGCAAATAGATCTCATACATATTCATTGTGGAAATCCTGAAAACCAGGCTGGGTTGTGGACCTCGAGGACTGGATTTGAGGACCTTTGACCTAATCCATCACGGATACCTTCCCCGTTGCCTCATCCAAGTATTGTGATTGCTATGACAGCACTCTTTCTGCACACTGTGTTGAATCCCCTCCTCCCTTTCTGTTTCCTTTTTTGTGGCATCTCTCAGCTAAGAACATAAGAATAGCTATACTGGGTCAGACCAATGGTCCATCTAGCCCAGTGTCCTGCTTCCAACAGTGGCCAATCCAAGTCGCAAGTACCTGGCAGAAACCCAAATAGTAGCAACATTCCATGCTACCAATACTGGGGCAAGCAGTGGCTTTCCCCATGTCCATCTCAATAACAGACTATGGACTTTTCCTCCAGGAACTTGTACAAACCTTTTTTTAAACCCACATACACTAACTGCTGTTACCACATCCTCACGCAAGGAGTTCCAGTGCTTAACTATTCTTTGAGTGAAAAAATATTTGCATTAAAAGTATTTCCATGTAATTTCATTGAGTGACCCTGGTTTTTGTACTTTTTGATTTTATAAACCTCAATCACATCCACCTCAGCCATCTCTTTTCCAAGCTGAAGAGCCCTAACCTCTTTAGCCTTTCCTCATATGGGAGGAGTTCCATCCACGTTATCATTTTGGTCACTCTTCTTTGAATCTTTTCTAATTCCACTATATCTTTTTTGAGATATGGCAACCGGAATTGAAAGCAACACTTAAGGAGAGGTCACACCATGGACCAATACAGATGCATTATAATATTGCTGGTCTTATTTTGCATCCCTTTCCTAATAATTCCTAGCATTCTGTTTGCTTTTTTGGCTGCTGCTGCACATTGGGCAGAAGACTTAGAGGCTTATTTTCAAAGCACTTAGCCTCCCAAAGTTCCATAGAAACCTATGGAACTTAGCCTCCCAAAGTGCTTTGAAAATATGCCTCTTAGTATATTGTGTACAATGACATCGAGTTCTTTTTATTTGGATGTTGACTCCTAAGGTGGATCCTAGCATCAGGTAACTATGATTCGGATTATTCTTCCCAATGTGCAACACTTTGCATTTTTCTACCTTGAATTTCATCTGCCATTTGGATGCCCAGTCTTCTGGATGCCACTTGGCACGCATCCACTATCCTGCTTATAATCGAACGAGAAAAACGCCCAAGTTCCGACCTAAATCGGGAGATGGGCGTTTATCTCACAAAACCGAATAAAGCGGTATAATCGAAAGCCGATTTTTGGACGTTTTCAACTGCACTCCGTCGTGGATGCGGACAAAGTTGATGGGGGGCGTGTCAGAGGTGTGGCGAAGGTGGAACTGGGGCGTGGTTATCTGCCGAACAGAGATGGGCGCATTTCACAGATAATGGGACAAAAGTATGCGTTTTTAGCTAGAATTTAGGGCACTTTTCCTGGACCCTGTTTTTTCACGAATAAGGCCCCAAAAAGTGCCCTAAATGACCAGATGACCACTGGAGGGAATCGGGGATGACCTCCCCTGACTCCCCCAGTGGTCATAAACCCCCTCCCACCACAAAAAATGATGTTTCACAACTTTTTATTTTCACCCTCAAATGTCATACCCACCTCCCTGGCAGCAGTATGCAGGTCCCTGGAGCAGTTGTTAGGGGGTGCAGTGGACTTCAGGCAGGTGGACCCAGGCCCATCCCCCCCTACCTGTTACAATTGTGCTGCTTAATGCTTAGTCGTCCAACCCCCCCAAACCCACTGTACCCACATGTAGGTGCCCCCCTTCACCCCTTAGGGCTATAGTAATGATGTAGACTTGTGGGCAGTGGGTTTTGAGGGGGATTTGGGGGGCTCAACACAAAAGGGAAGGGTGCTATGCACCTGGGAGCTCTTTTACCTTTTGTTCTGTTTTTGTAAAAGTGCCCCCTAGGGTGCCTGGTTGGTGTCCTGGCATGTTAGGGGGACCAGTGCACTACGAATCCTGGCCCCTCCCACGAACAAATGCCTTGGATTTATTCGTTTTTGAGCTGGGCGATTTCATTGTCCATTATCGCTGAAAAGCAAAAACGCCCAGCTCACAACTTGGCGAATAAAACATGGACGTCTAATTTTTTCGAAAATACGCTTGGGTCCGCCCCTTCACGGACTCGTTCTCGGAGATAAACGCCCATGGAGATAGGCGTTTCTGTTCGATTATGCCCCTCTATGTGTGCCAGAAAATAAAAAATATTATCCAGGCGTGCATAGCGAATGCGTGCCAAAATTGAAATTACCGCAAAGGACACGCGGTAACAATGCGGTAACTCCAATTCCTAAGGTCTTCCTTCAATTTTTCACAATCCGCATGTGTTTTGACAACTTTGAATAGTTTTGTGTCATCTCCAAATTTAATGCAGCTCACCTTTATCCACATGTTTATATATGCCTACAAAGAAGTAAAGCAAAGTGGTGAGGCAAAACTTCCCTTGGCTGAACCCATGTTGACTCTATCCCATTAAACATTTCTCTATGCGTTCCTTAATTTTATTCTTTATAATAGTTTCCACTATTTTCCCTGGCACTGAAATTACCAGTCTGTAATTTCCCGGATCACCCCTGGAACCTTTTTTAAAAATTGGCATTTGGCCACCCTCCAATCTTCAGGTACTATGGATGATTTTAATGACAGGTTACAGATCACTAACAACAGATCAGCAATTTCATGTTTGAGTTCTTTCAGCACCTTTGGGTGTATGTCATCTGGTCCAGGTGATCAATCATTCTAACTTGTCAATTTGGCTCAGTACATCTTCCAGGTTCACTGAGATTTCTTTCAGTTCCTCCACGTCTTCACCCTTGAAAAACATTTCTGGTACAGGTGGATCTCTTACATCTTCTTCTATAAAGACCTAAGCTAAAAATTCACTCAATTTCTCTGCTATGGCCTTGTCCTCCCTGAGTGCCCTTTTTGCTCCTTTGTGATTTAATGGTCCCTCAGATTCCCTCACAGGCTTTTTGCTTCTGATGTACCTGAAAACGTTGTTACTATGAGTTTTTGTTTCCACAGCAAGTTGTTCTTCATATTCTCTTTTAGCCTTCTTTATCAGTGCTTTGCATCTAGCTTGACACTGCTTATGTTTCTTCTTATTTTCTTCATTTGGATCGTTTTTCCATTCTTTGAAGGATGCTCTTTTGGCTCTAATAGCCTCTTTCACTTTACCTTTTAACCATGCTGACTGTCGTTTGCTCTTCTTTCCACCTGTGTTAATATGTGGAATACATCTGGTCTGGGCTTCCACAATGGTATTCTTAAACAATGCCCATGCCTGATTTAAAGTCCTAACCTTTGCGGCTGACCCTTTCAGCTTCTTTTTAACCATTTTCCTCATTTTGTCATAGTCACCCTTTCAAAAATTAAATACTGCTACAGTAAATTTCTTTAGTGACTTCATTCCAGATAGTAGCTCAGATTTGATCATGTTATGATCAGTGTTTCCCAGCAGATCAAACACCGTTACCTCTCTTACCATGCCCTGCATTCCACTAAGGACTAGATCTAAAATAGCTCCCCCTCCTGTTGGTTCTTGGACCAGTTGTTCCAAGAAGCAGTCATTTATTACATCTAAGAATTTTACCTCCCTAGCGCTCCCAGATATAGCATTTATCCAGTCAATATTGGGGTAATTGAAATCACCCATTATTATAATGTTGCCCAATTTGTCAGCTTTCCTAATTTCTGTAAACATTTGTTCGTTCGTCTGTTCATTCTGTCCTGGCAGATGGTAATACAGCCCTACCAGTATACTCTTTCCCTTCACACATGGAATTTCTATCCACAAGGATTCCACGCTGCTATCTGTTTCATGTAGAATATTTATTTTGTTTGACTCAATTCCCTCTTTAACATATAGCGCAACCTCCCCCCTCCAATTTGATCCACTCTATCATTGTGATATAATTTATACCCTGTTAACACCACGTCCCATTGATTGTCCTCCTTCCACCAGGTCTCTGAGATGCCTATTATATCTACCTCTTTAGTGCTATATACTCCAACTCTCCCACCTTATTCCATCTTATTTTTTAGGCTTCTAGCATTTGTATATAGACACTTCGAATTGTGTTATTTCCTAGCATCTACAAGCTGCTTTGAAGTTGAAGGAGTTAATTTGCATCCTTTACTCTGTTCTTCCATTAAACACTCATGGCTTTCTTTCATCATTGCTGAAACCTCTCTATTGGGATTCCCTAAAGATCCTGTTTCAGTAGTATCCTTTGAGGATACTGTACAGCAAATCATGCACTCCTGGGTGTCTGTCAGCTCCCCCCCCCCCCCCCCCCCCCCCCCATTTTAGTTTAAAAGCTGCTCTATCTCTTTTTTAAATGTTAGCACCAGCAGCCTAGTTCCCTCCCGGTTAAGGTGGAGCTCATCGTTTTGGAACAAGTTCCCGTTCACAAGAATGTTTTATATAACTGTTTATTAAAGACCACAGAGATTACAGTAATATAATACACAGAACAATGTCACATATAGTACATTTACAATAACCCCCACCTCCCCGCCACCACCTCTCTCAAGAAATCAACAAGCATAAATGCAAACCCAAGACACACCACATTGTTTCTTCACGGTGGTATCAGGCACCATGAATAACACCCACATGCCCTCCCCCCTCCAATGTGACAAGTTTAACAGATAGCTTCAAGCTCTATGTGGGAGTCTGTCCCAAATTGGAGACCATACTTCCTGAAAATACCTCAGCTGTTTTAAAACATCCTGCCTCAGGTACCACTCTTTAATTCGTCCAATAAGGTATCTTAGATTGACAATAATTGCCTTTTGTAGTTTTCCTTTGATATATTTCCTCTTTTCTCCATTTTCTGGTAAGCTCTTTTTGTGTACCCTCAGTAATCAAATACAGGGCTTATAGCATAATAGTAGCAGTGCATTATCTCCTTTTATCTTCAGGAGTCCATCTAATACTCCTTAGTCTTCTCAACTTTTTCATTAGTTTATATGGTTTATCTTCTGCTGCAGTGGGTTCACAAACACATTCACTATGACCTATGGCTACATCAGGGATGTTTTCTTCTCCTGAAGTTCTGCACCATCTTTAGCTCTAATACGTAAGCCAGAGGAAGGCATCCTTTTATCCTGGGCGACATGGAGCCAGTATGTATCCTTCTCCTTTTTCCTTCCTATCATACTTATTATTTATTTATAGCATTTATATCCCACATTTTCCCACCCACGGGCAGGCTCAATGTGGCTTACAGTAATCTACAGAAATCATACATCAATTCTACAACAAACAGTCAACGACATTGAAGTGAAAGAGACTAGAGAGTAATAGCAAAGGTGGGGAAATGCGGAAAGAGAAATTGAATTCAATAGGAAGAGATGCGGGGTGGGTCTTGAGCGTAAGCTTTTCCAAATAAGAAGGTCTTAAGATATTTTTTGAAGGTCGTATGATCAGGGGTAATTTTCACAAATTTAGGTAGCCCATTCCACAGTTGTACGCTAATATAGGAAAAGGTGGAGGCGTAGGTGGATTTATACTTGAGGCTACTATAGATTGGGTAATGCAGATTTAAGTAGAAGCGAGCTGATCTGTGAGAGTTTCGAGGTGGTAAGCTGTCAAGGGTGTCCATATACACAGGAGCTTCACCATAGCGAATTTTATGCACCTGAGCACAAATTTTAAATGTTATTCGGTCCTTGACAGGGAGCCAGTGCAGTTTCTCACGCAGTGGTCTTGAACTTTCAAACCTCGATTTACCATAAATAAGCCTAGCAGCTGTGTTCTGGGCAGTTTGTAATTTTTTCAGAGGCATGTCTTTGCACCCTGCATATATCCCATTACAGTAATCAAGGCGGCTAAGGACTAGTGACTGAATTAAACTACGAAATACTTCCCTAGGGAAATAAGGTTTTATGCGTTTTAGCTTCCAAAGAGAGAAGAACATTTGTCTGGTGATAGAGTTTGTTTGCTGCTCCAGAGTTAAGTGTCTATCAACAATTACACCTAATATTTTTAGAGACTCAGAGATCGGTAAGACAAGCTCAGGTGTGATTAATGTGGAGGTCCTGAACTTGTTATAGGGAGAGGAGAGGATAAGGCAATGTGTTTTCTCAGCATTGAATTTAAAAGTGTTGGCCCAATCTAGCATGGTGTGCAACCCAAGCTGTATTTCATTGGCTATTTCGCTTAAGTCTGTTTTAAAAGAAATAGAAATAGTAACATAGTAACATAGTAGGTGACGGCAGAAAAAGACCTGCACGGTCCATCCAGTCTGCCCAACAAGACAAACTCTTATGTGTATACCTTACCTTGATTTGTACCTGCCTTATTCAGGGCACAGACCGTACAAGTCTGCCCAGCAGTTCTTCCCGCCTCCCAACCACCAGTCCCGCCTCCCATCACCGGCTCTGGCACAGACCGTATAAGTCTGCCCTCCATTATCCTCACCTCCCAACCACCAACCCCTCTTCCCCCCACCTGCTCTATCACCCAATTTCGGCTAAGCTTCTGAGGATCCATTCCTTTATGCATATCCCACGTATGTTTGAATTCCGTTACCGTTTTCATCTCCACCACCTCCCGCGGGAGGGCATTCCAAGCATCCACCACCCTCTCCGTGAAAAAATACTTCCTGACATTTTTCCTGAGTCTGCCCCCCTTCAATCTCATTTCCTGTCCTCCTGTTCTACCGCCTTCCCATCTCCGGAAAAGATTTGTTTGCGGATTAATACCTTTCAAATATTTGAACGTCTGTATCATATCACCCCTGTTCCTCCTTTCCTCCAGGGTATACATGTTCAGGTCAGCAAGTCTCTCTTCATGCGTCTTGGAACACAAATCCCGTACCATTCTCGTAGCTTTTCTTTGCACCGCTTCCATTTTTTTAACATCCTTTGCAAGGTACGGCCTCCAAAACTGAACACAATACTCCAGGTGGGGCCTCACCAACGACTTGTACAGGGGCATCAACACTTCCTTTCTTCTGCTGATCACACCTCTCTCTATACAGCCTAGCAACCTTCTCGCTACGGCCACCGCCTTGTCACACTGTTTCGTCACCTTCAGATCTTCGGATACTATCACCCCAAGATCCCTCTCCCCCTCAGTACCTATCAGACTCTGACCGCCTAATACATAAGTCTCTCTTGGGTTTCTACTCCCTAAGTGCATCACTTTGCATTTCTTCGCATTGAATTTTAATTGCCAAACCTTAGACCATTCTTCTAGCTTCCTCAGATCCTTTTTCATGCTTTCCACACCCTCCCGGGTGTCCACTCTGTTGCAAATCTTAGTATCATCCGCAACTAGGCAAACTTTACCTTCTAACCCTTCGGCAATGTCACTCACAAATATATTGAACAGAATCGGCCCCAGCACCGATCCCTGAGGCACTCCACTACTCATCTGCATAAATAAATGGGTTGAGACCAAGTTTGAAAAGGGCTGTGGCCAGAGGAATCAACATTATGTTGAAGAGTGTTGGGGAAAGCGGTGAGCCCTGAGGCACACCACAGGCTGATAATTTTACCCTGTTTTCTATCTTTTTCAGTTATTGTTTGTTTTTTAATTCCTGCTTGTTTTTAATTCCCTTCCATTTTATGTACCCATTGCAACATCTCTACTATCTGTATTATTTAATAATATTTTGCCGCTGCTTTGATCATTTTATTCTGGTTTAATGTTTGCATTATGTCCCTGCTATTAATTGTTTGTTTTTAGTATTGGTTTTCTTTTTAACTTATTTTTCGGTGTTGTCTTTTGTGTATTCATTTTTCATTGATTGCATATTTAAGTCAGATATATTGCTCTGTTTGCATTTTTTACATTTTTATCTAAGTGGTACTTTTAGATGTTTATAGATTATATATGGGTTACCAATGGTTTTTTATATAATTTTTTGGAACATATATTTCTTATTTTATTATGTTTGTTCTATTTATTGCTTTATATATCGCTTAAGTTTCAAGTTTATTAAAAACTTTCTATCCCACCTAACAAAGCAAACCACCTAGGTGGCATACAATCTAAAAGAAACAATGAGTGGGAGAAGGAAAATAGGAGATGAATCGATATACACAAATTACATAAAACAAAAGGAACCTGGGTAGAACTACAATATTAATAGGAAAGAGGGGGGAGAAGGATGGGGGGGGGGGGGGGAACTGTAACCAGGTAAAGTGACCGTATCTGGAAAGAAAAAAAGAAATTATGAATATGCATCATGAAATAAAAAAGTTTTAAGTTCTGTTTTAAAGAATGATAGCGAGGTGATTTGGCGAAAGTGAAATGGTAGAGCGTTCATATATGTATGTATTTTCACATTTATTTGTAGACTCCTGAGGAAGGTCCTATGGCCGAAACATGATTTGATTCTGCCTATCAATTAAAATCTAATTTTTACACCTTAGTTTTGGATTTAGCATCATTTGTCACCTTCGCTGTATTTAATATAGTTAAAAAGACAGAATTTCAGCCAAAAAATAATCAGCTCATATTTGCTTCGGCCTCAGTCTTTGCACCTGGTAAATTTGTACTAGGTGGGTCTCTGCCCTGCTAACAATTTCTTTGTACCAGTAGTCATGTTCCTCTGTAATTTAATGGACCTGTAGTATGCTTTGCTGACATCTGTAAGATTTCCTTTGCCATCAGTGTAGAGAGAAGTGAGGGAGAAACTTCTTATTAGGGGCTAGCAGGAGATCTGGGACTGAGAGGGAGCAATACACCTCTCAGTGCAGGACAGCAGGAGATCTGGGGCTAAGAGGAATGCGAGACAGCAGGAGATCTGGGAGTATGGGATAGCAGGAGATGAGGGAATAAGAAACCTTTGCTTGGTTCCCGACAGCAGGAGATCTGGGGATGAAATGGAGGGAGGCACCTCCACCTGGTTCCAGACTGCAGGAGATCTGGGGGTGAGAGGGAGGTTGACACCTCCTCTGGGGGGACAGTAGATCTAGTGCTGATAGGAAAAGAGACACTTCTCTCGGTATTGGGACGGGAGATCTAGGGGTGAAAGGAAAAGAGACACCTTGGTGTGGGACAGCAGGAGATCTGGGACTGAGAGGGAGGGAGACAAAAAATAAGAAATTAATCATACAGCAAAAGTGAAATAATGGTGTAATTTGGAAAAACTGGGGAGAGAAAATAACTGAACAAGGTAGGAAGATCAAATAATAGAAAGGAAATTCCCTAAATCAGGGTGAGAAGTAAAGCCTTAATACATCTTGTCCTGGGGCATCTCTGAAACCCTTATTTCAATGTATAAGGAGTATGATTCGGTGGCTGTCCAAGTGTATTGGGGTAAATCATCCTTGGACTCCTCCCATGAGGATTTTGGGGTTTTCAGATGGCAGTTTCAGGATATTCAGGCTGCCTCTCTTTTCAGAGTGTTGGTGTTATTTAACAATGTTTTGATAGATGTTTTTCAGCTCTTCTTAACGCATTTGGAAATCATTTCTGCATTCTTGTACTGACAGTGTTTTCCCTACAGAAGTAACTTTTGGAAATGGTTAATGAGTATTGAATCCACGCACCTCTTCTCTGAATCACAACCCCATGCTGGCATGGCCTGGTAACTGATCTCCTTGGCTCTCTTGGGTTCTTTTGCAGTCTCTCATGAGCTCGCTACCCCAGACAGCACTCAGTAATCACCCCACCAGTCCCAGCTCTGCCCTTCCTGGCGACACCTACAATTCCACTGTGGAGGCCACCGAATCGGGGGAAGAGGCAACGGTGAGTCATCCCAAAATATAGAAATAATACAAGAGAACAAAGGAATTATTTCTGAAAATAAAGCAAAGCTATTGCTTCTGTCTGTCCCTCTCCAGTTCCTTCTCCCACGCTTTCCCCTCTATCTCTATCTCTTTCACCTTCTCTTGCCCTCCATTTTCTCTCTTTCTTTCCATCTCTACTTGACTCTTCTTTCTTCCTCATCTATGTATTCTCCCCCCCCCCCCTGTCCCGCACTCTTATTTCACACTCTTTTCCTCCCCTCCCTCTCTCTGTTATGGTTTATGTGATTTAATATACTGCCCTTCCTGGACACTTAACAGAGCAGTTTACACATTTAAAAATTAGAAATAAAAAAAATGACATTTCAATTAACAAAAAAGAAATACAAGTTGGAAGAGAATGTCTTTCCACTCCAAGTTATCTGCCTTCTGGAAAGATACATTTTCAGAGCCTGTTTTAATTGGTAAAAGATGTTTCCATGAGTAAAGCAAGAGGCAGAGAATTTGAATTAAGGAGCAGCACAGAAAAATGCATTTTGATGGATTGAATCAAGGTGTGCAGACCAAACGGGGTACATACAAATGATCATCATGCAACGAACACAATGCCTGAGGTGGTGTGTGAGGTTATTACTGATGGATACCAGTAGAGAAGACCCTATGAGTTAATATAAGAATTGTGTACTGGAACCACAAATGTATATGGAGCCCGTGTTGCTTCAGTAGAGAAATGACATGATCTTGTTTCCTTGCATGACAAAGAGTTCTTATTGCAATATTTTGTAGGGTTTGTAAACTCTTAATAAGAGATAATGGAGTCCTATATCTTTCCCCAACTCTCTCTGCATTTCCATTTCTTCCATTTCCAGTCCCTGTCCTTCTCTCTATCTCTCTCCGTCTCCTCTCTTCCTCTTCCTCCTTTTCCACTCATTCTCTCCAACTATTTCTTTCACCTTCCTCTTTCACTATCTTCTCTCTAGCTCTCTTTCTTTTCTCTCCCTCTTCCTCCTTTTCCTCAAATTCTCTTTGGCTCTTTATTTCTCCTCTCTTTCTCCTTTTCCACTCTTTCTCTTCAGCTCTTTCTTTTCTCTCCTTCTTTTTCCTCTTCCACTCTCTTCTCTCCAGCTCTTTCTTTCCTCTCCCTCTTCCTCCTTTTCCACTCATTCTCTCCATAAAGCTGGTCCTTAATAATTTAATATTCCTCTTCTTTCAGCTCCGTGTTGCAGGTAGGAGATTGAGCAGCAGCAGTGGGACTACAGCTGGTGTGTCCTCTCCACCCCAAGGCCAAGGCTCTATGCTACAGTTCTTCACTCGACTCCGGCGTCATGCCAGTCTGGAAGGTGCGAGCCCCTACTTCAAAATCAAGAAGTGGAAACTGGACAGCAGTCAGCGGGCTTCCAGCTTGGACATGCGAGGTGAGGATGTGAACTGCTGGAGATAGTGCACCAGGAGTGACATCCGCTGGGGAAACTCTCAATCCAAACTTTCACTTCAGTTTAGGAAAGACAAATGAGAGGTGCTCTAGACTAGGGGTGGGCAACCTGCGGCCCGCCATCAAATTTTATGCAGCCCGCTAGACTATGGGAAGTATATACAGAAAACATCATTAACCAGAGTTTTAGCAGTTTTAAATACTGTATTTTGCAAATGTTTTCAGAATAGACACACTAGCAGTTTGGTTCCATCATTTTTAGTTATGTTTTTACGTATTTACATATCACAGAAGGTCTACAGAGCTCTTTATTTTTGGTTCCAATATTACATAATTTTGTAGCCCACTAGGGATAGTACTGACATTCATGCAGCCCTCTGTGTATAAAGGTTGCCAACCCCTGCTCTAGACAGAGCCCGCTGTGCTGACATAGGGTCTGCAAGTCAGCTAATGCTTTCTATATTGTCAGCTTCAGGGCTGGTTTTTAACAATCAAGCAATCACCTAGAGCAGCAGCTTCCATGGAGCAGCAAAGAGCAGCTGCAATCAATGCAAATAGGACCCAACAGCCATAAAAAAAAAAAAATCAAAGACCCATCAGTGCACACGTTTATCCCCGACATGGTGAGAAATTATGATGTCTAATTATGTATTTTAATAGGATAGCGCTGGAATGATATGATTGTTGAGTTTAGCAAAATCTCAGGGGAGGTCTAGGGCCTTGAAAGGTAATTGGAGGAAGGGATGTGAAAGGTTCACTTAGGTTGTCTAATATCCTTAGATGGCCTCTGTTTCCTCTCCCTTCCATCTGGAGAGTCACAAGAGTGTGACATTATAATCCATCTCTCCAGCATTCCCAGTGCTTGCCTGCAGCTGATTCTCTTCTCTGTTGAGGGTCTGTCTGTCTTATATGTCTGAATCTCCAGCAGACTCATTGCTGCATGGATCTCCTCACAGAGTCAGTCCTAGAGGAAGCAGGAGCCTTCTTAAGCTGTGATTCCTTTATTTGTCCATATAAAGTTGACATTGTATAGGAGATCACACCAGCCCCTCCTGAACCACAGGACAGAAAGACCTTGGACACCAGCTCTTTTTTTTTGATGGGAGGGGGTGGAGGGGGGCAGGAGCACTGGAGAAGATCAGAAGCTTCTAAGTGCTGCTGCTCCATGATACATCATCCAACATAGGGCTGAAACAGGGTTCTCAACCCAATCCTTGGGACACACCTAGCCAATCAGGTTTTCAGGATAGCCACGATGAATATGCATGAAGTAAATCTGCATACACTACCTCCATATGCAAATCTATCTTATACATATTCCTTGTGGATTGTGTCCTGAGGACTGGGTTGAGAACCCCTGGGCTAAAGTTAGAGCAGAGTTATATTCTGCTGAAAATCTGTTTACACAAAACAAATAAATCACTGGAAGATGCCATTTCAGATTCAAACCCACAGACTTCCTGGTAGAAAGGGAAGTTCTAAAGAGCTTCTAGTGTGAACCTTCCTGGCCCAGGAGTGTGTGTTGGGTTAGTAACTTAAGGCTCAGGGCTCAATTCCCTGCGACACAAGTGCCTGGATTCTGTGACTAATTAAGTAGGTAGAGATAGTTTTGGACCAATTTTGGCCATTTTTCATAAGAAAAAGCAACATAACTCTAGCTGTTGGTGGCCTGAACAGATATTATCCATTCTCTCATAACAAGTTGATTGGATTACTGTAATACCTTCCTTCTGAATGGTCTCAGAGGTCCTGACAACCGCAGATTACAGATTGTTCAAAACATGGCCATAAAACGTCTTACAGTGTCAAGGAAATTTGACCCTGTCAGCCCTTTATTGTGAGAACACACTGGTTACCCATGCAGCACAACATAACATTTAAATTCTTTGGTTGTTACGTAGGTATAGCAGTTCACCTGGGTAGTCTATCTTATCTCATCTACAGAATTGTCTGTCGATCCCCTCCTTTATTTTTTTTTATTTTTTATTTTTGTTACATTTGTACCCCGCGCTTTCCCACTCATGGCAGGCTCAATGCGGCTTACATGGGGCAATGGAGGGTTAGGCACATCTGTTTAGATACAATTCAGACCTGTATCTTTAATGTTACTGGACCTACACTACGGAACACACTTTAGTCTGACTGGAAAGCAGTTAGACAAAATTCAAGAAAGACCGTCTGGAATGAGGGTGCATACGATGAAAAGAGGAAATAGGCTTAGGAGGAATCTAAGAAAGTATTCGTTCACGGAAAGGGTTGTGGAAGCGTGTAATGGCCTCCCAGTGGAGGTCGTAGAGACAAAGCCTGTGTCAGAATTTAAGAAAAGCATGGGACAAGCACATGGAATCCATTAGGAAAAGGAAGAGATAGTGGTTATGGAGGATGGGCAGACTGGATGGGCCATTTGGCCTTTATCTGCCGTCATGTTTCTGTGTTTCTAAAACATTTTTGTTTCGGGACACATTTTTAATATAATTTCCTGTATATGCTCAAATATAAACAAAGATTTTTGGTCCAAGAAAAGGCCCAAAAATGGGAGTATCGGTTTATATTTGAGCCTCTTGCTTCACCCCAGCCCCCCACAGTTACCAGATTTTACTTGCAGGTCCTACACCAGCCCAGCAGCACATAGCTTTATCAACAGCAGCCGAAGGAAGTAGGACCTGCAAGTAAAATCTGCTAATCACAGGGGGCCGGGGTCAAAGCAGGAAGTGCCAGGAACCGGAGAGGGGAGTAGAGTAAGAAATGCCTGTGATTGGGGTTAGGGAGAAAGTTACCATATACTTGAATATAAACACCCCTCCCCCCGGTTTGTATTTGAGTTAACAGTGTACCCCCTTTTTGGAAAGGGGAAAACTGTTATCTAGGTTTATACTCAAATAGGTTTATATTCAAGTATATACAGTATACATGCTCCCCAGTTCTTTGTTCTGCTGACTTTCATGTCACAGAGAGAAGGATCACTAAATTTCTGCGATATAATTCTTGTCTTTGTTTATTTCTTGCTCCTTACATCTTGCTGCTGATATTGTAATTTTTTTTGTTTTTTTAATTTTATTTTAGCGCACATTGTAAATAGCTCAGAAAGTTTGCTAATTGGGCAGGATAGCATATTTAAAATAAACTTGATATTAGGTTGACTTCTGGCTGAACTAGACCCCACAACCTTCTATATTCTATCAAAGCCCTCTAGCCACTGGACTACCATACAAAAAGGATGGCTTTTTCTTTCTTGGACTTAGCCATATAACAGACAGGGATAGCCCACCCTGGGCGGATTGTGAACCCACAGAAACATCAGTGGACAGCAGGGACTTTAACCACTGAGCCACCTTTTCAACCTTCCTTTGTCCCTTTATTTATTTAGATTTTGCTCACACCTTTTTCAGTAGTAGCTCAAGGTGAGTTACATTCAGGTACTCTGGATATTTCTCTGTCCCAGGAGGGCTCACAATCTAAGTTTGTACCTGAGGCAATGGAGGGTTAAGTGACTTGCCCAAGATCACAAGGAGCAGCAGTGGGATTTGAACTGGCCACCTCTGGATTGCAAGACCTGTGCTCTAACCACTAGGCCACTCCTCTCTTTCACAGATTGGGTTGTAAAACAAACAGGCATAGCCCAGCAATTAAGAGATTTTAATTCTTAGGGCCAGATGCACTAAACTTAACAAGCCCTTAACGAGCAAGTAGTAAACCCTGGCATGCACTAAAGACTTTTTTTTTTTTTTTTACGGTGGCAGCTAACAAAAACGGAATGCAGATGAGCAAATTGTGCAGAAACCCTATTGTAATGAGATACACTAACCTTTTCCGATTGCCTTAACGGTGGAAAATGCCAGAAAATCTAACGAGAGGTCTTACCTCTTGTTGGGGCTGCGCTGGATTGAAAAACTGCTATAAAAGTAACAACAACAAAAAAAATTTGCTCCGCTTCAAAAAAGCTTTCCATTTTGGCCGTTTTTCAATCAGCTGATATCGGAAAGTGCAGTTGAAAGCGTCTATCACAAAAATAGCCTTCCATTTTGGCCACTATTCACACCCAAATAATAAAAATGTCCTTTTTGGCTGTGTTTCACTCAGCTGAGAGACCTGGAAGTCTCTGAGCCAATCACAGCGCATTTAGCTCTAAATGCGCTGTGATTGGCTCAGAGACTTCCAGGTCTCTCAGCTGAGTGAAGCACCCCCAAAAAGGACGTTTTTATTATTTGGGTGTGAATAATGGCCAAAATGGAAGGCTATTTTTGTGATGGACACTTTGAACTGCACTCTCCAATATCAGCTGATTGAAAACCCGGCCAAAATGGAAGGCTATTTTTGTGATGGACGCTTTCAACTGCACTCTCCGATATCAGCTGATCAGGTGAGCGGCGGTGTCTTCGGGTGGCACAGAGGCTTATTTGGCATGCGCAGAGCAGACAGCATAACGCTTTGCTGCGCTGCGCATGCTCGACCGGCCGATTGGCCAACTGTTTTACGATGGAATAGAGAATGCAAGTGAGCTACAACGAGTAGCTCATTTGCATTCCCTTTCCTTGATGCATAGCCATTCCCTACCAATTCACTATGGAATTTGGTACGGAATGGCTCTAACGACGACTTTAGTGCATCTTGGCCTAAGGGCCTGATGCACAAAGCTTACTGTGCTGGCAATGTTTGCTTTGGACTGGTTGCAGCCAGTCTAAAGAAAACATTATTTAGCAAGTAATGCACAAAGGGGTTTCCCGTGACTCTTCCCATGGCTCTAACATGCTACCGAAAACCCTATGCAAATGAATTAGAAGGAGCTCATTAGTGTTGAAATGAGTATTTTGAATACTGCACAGGCAGTTCCGTCATGGAGTGCCTACCTTTAACATGCAAAACTTTACAACAGGTCTGGACCAGTCGTTATGGGCAGCAGTCTGACTGCTCTCCATAAGATAGGCACTCAAGTGCACAGACCTCCCCAACCCCCCCCCCCCCCCCCCCCCCCAGAATTTTTAGGCATCCCTGGTGGTCCAGCAGACTCTCTCCCAAACTCATCCCTGGAGGTCCGGTGGACCCTCGACCCACCCACCCCCAAAATTTGAGAGCTTCCTGGGGGGGGGGGTCCAGTGGACTTCTCCAATCTCCCCCCTCCAAAAAATACTCTTGTGGTTGTGAACCCTGCTGCCCACTCTCCTGGGCTTGACTCGACCTGGGACCCAGGCCAGGTTGGGCAGAGCCTCCTGTTGGCTATTAAAAAGCCGTGGTGGCCTAGCAGGATTCCCTTTACCTTCCAGATCCTCACACATACTTTTACATAGGAAGCAGGAAGACCACCTCCTCCCTTCTGCCTCTGGCCCGCCTGCTTCCAAAATGATGGCGACCAGCCCCTGCCTGGTGTATCTTGGGATGCACTGGATAGGGCTAAGCACCATATAAGGAGTTTTGTTTCCTTATATGGTGCTTATCCCTACCCAGTGCATCCTAGAATGCATTGGGCAGAAGCTGGACAGAGCCATTTTGCGAACAATGGGCCCAGAGGCAGAAGGAGGTGCTGCTCCTGCCCTTTTGCCTCCAACTATTTAAGGGAGGGGAGGGAGTCGGGTCAGGTCACTAGACCACCAGGGAGATGTTTCTTGGAGGGGGACGGGAAGGGGTGTGGGGGGGGTCAAGAGATCAGGGTCCACTGGACCACCAGTGATTTGTTGCTTGGGGGTGTAGCGGGCTGCAAAAAAGGGGGGGGGGGGTCAGAGTCCACTGGACCACCAAGGGCTTTTTGTGTTGGGGGTTGGGAGGCAGTCCACTGGACCACCAGGGATTTCCTGCAAGCTGTCAAATGAATTTGACAGCTTCGAGTCACAAACAGTGTACGATACACAAAGGGGTATCCGTTCATCTCATTTGCATGCGATCCCCTTTGTGCATTGGTCTCTGTTTGTGATTTGGTAATTTTTCCTGTGGCACCCATATTTAACAGGTGCTGCTGTGCATTGGCCCTTAAATCACCCATCAGGTGATAGCACCCACCATTCCGTGCCCCCCTCCCAATACCTTCTTTCTAGGATACAGCTGTAAAATAGACAGGGACAGCACAACTCATAAAGGATTCAGGCCCATAGGCTAATGGATGCAAACAAAGGCTGTTCTACTGAGCTACTTGTCAGCTAGTAACCCCCAACCTCCCTTTCCCCCCATCCTCAGGACACACGTAACCAGTCAGGTTTTCAGGATATCCACAATGAGTATGCATGAGATAAGAGTTGCATGGAATGGAGGTATTATATGCAAATTTATTTATTTATTTATTGCATTTGTATCCCACATTTCCCCCACCTATTTGCAGGCTCAATGTGGCTTACATAGTACCGTTAAGGCGTTTGCTCAGTCGGTTGATAGCAAATACAAGGTTGTATAGTGATCGAATGAGGTATATGTGGAGGGTCGGAAGGGATGAAGATTGTGTGTTGTCCAGTACGACGATCATTAGGCATGCTGTGTTTTGGGTGGAGAGGTTTACGTAGGATCATTGGGGTATGCCTTTTTGAAGAGGTTGGTTTTTAGTGATTTCCTGAAGTTCAGGTGGTCATGGATTGTTTTCACAGCTTTTGGGAGGCCATTCCTTAGTTGTGCGCTTATGTAGGAGAAGCCGGATGTGTAGGTTGTTTTGTGTTTCAGTCCTTTGCAATTTGGGTAGTGTAAGTTTAGGTATGATCTTGCAGACCCGACTCTGTTTCTTATTGGTAGATCTATGAGGTCTATCATGTATCCTGGGACTATGCCGTATATAATTTTGTGGACTAGAGTGCAGATTTTGACGATGATCCGTTCTTTGATTGGGAGGACTGAGTTGAGAACTTCTGCCCCCCACTATAATTCTTTTTTTGCCAAGCTCTGTTGTAGAACAGGGGTCAGGGGAAGCCTAGCTCTTAAAGGATGTGAAACCACAGCCTTCCCAGTGTAGAATCAAACCTTTTCCCCTGTTATAGCTCTCTTCAGTAACATCCAGACACTTAAAGGATTTGTACACACAGACTCCCCTGTGGGCAGTAGGGGCACTTTCTACTGGGTCAACAGTTAGAAGATAATACCCACCCTCCTTTTTAATTTCTTATACCTCTCTATCTGGAACTCAACTGTAAAACAGACAAAGAAAGCCCAACTCTTAAAGGATTTGAGCCTAGTGAGTCCACAGCAGAAAGCAGGACCACCAAAGCCACCTATCAGCTTGTAACACCCAATCTCCTTTTTCTCCCACTTATACCTCGCTTCCCTTGATTCCAAGCTCAAAAACTGGCTCCTATAATCACAGGATTTGAACCACAGGCTTTCCTCTCCAGAGTAGGCCCTCATCCCACTGAACCACCACTGAGCCAACCATCTAGGTTTTTTATTCTCTCTTATAGAACAGAATCAGTCACCTTGAATAAAAGCATTAATTTGGATTTTAGTTTCTCTGCCTCTGTTTTGAGGAGAAAAGAGCCACAACTAAAGTAATAAGTAGAGATCAGGTATTTATCCAAGCTTTGGAAAGGAAGTGATGGTCACAATCACAGCAGCCTTATACCGTCCAACCTTGGCTCCCCAACCATGTATGTTAAATGCCCAAATGTTTGTTTGTTTGTATGTAGCTAAATAGGACAAATCTAGAGCTGGTTTAACAATTAGGTAAACTAAGTGTCACCTAGAGTGGTAGCTTCTTGCAGGGTGGGATCAAAGAGCAGCTACAGTTATATACTTTTATCGCAGTGAGGATGAGGATTTTTCAAATAGCCCATTTATGCAGCTAAACAGCCAATGCCCAGAGAAATGGTTCCTGGAAATTACCTTCACTGAGGTTAATCTTACAACAGGGCACCTAGGTGAATAGGGCAGGAGGTGCATATTTTAGCCCCATTTAAGACACACAGGCAGAGCTGCCAAATTACCCAGTTTCAAAAAGGAGATTTTAGGCCAGTCCTGGCTTTCTGACAAACCTGTCCTGTTGCATTATGGGACATGTGGCATGGATTTCAATGGGTTAGAATCAGGGGTGATATATCCCACACTGCTTTAGGGTGTAAGTTCAAAACTAGGATTGGCCAAAAATCTTCTGGAACTGGGTAACATGGCAGCTCTGACATAGGTGTCGGTGTGCCTTTATTAAATATCTCTCTCCTCCCCGCTGCCCACAAGCAGCAATCTGTGAATGGCTTATACGGCCAGCACACAAGTGTGATGGATTCAGTGGCAGGCCCTAAATGGGGTGAGGTTGCCAGCACCACCTCTTTCTTTAAGAATACCAGTAGTGCTAGGGTTACCATACGTCCGGATTTACCTGGACATGTGCGTCCGGACGGGTTTTGGCCAGCCTGCCCATTTGTCCAGATTTCTGGACAAATGGGCGGGCTGATGCTGACGTGTGGGCGGCGGGCTGATGCGCAGCGGACCTCCCCTCCCCTTACTCACGATCTTCCCTGGTGGTCTAGTGACTTTGGGGCAGGAAAGAGCCCCCTCTTTCCTGCCCGGCACGCTGCTCTACATCCTGTATGCTGCCTGTTTCGGTCTCGGCGAGATTCAAAATGGTCGCCGAGAATTGAAGTCTCGCGAGCCACTTCAATTCTCAGCGGCCATTTTGAATCTCGCCGAGACCGTCACAGGCAGCATACAGGATGCAGAGCAGCACCCCGGGCAGGAAAGAGGGGACTCTTTCCTGCCCCGAAGTCACTAGACCACCAGGGAAGATCGTGAGTAAGGGGAGAGGTGGTGACGAGGCCGGGGGGAGGGGAGGGGAGGTGAGGGGGTGACCAGGGGGAGGGGAAAATGCGACAGGGGGGCGGGGTGAGGCATGGCGAGGGTGTGAAAGGGGCGGGGTGAGGGTGTGAAATGGGGCGGGGCAAGTGTCCTCTTTTTTTAAGGACAAAAAATGGTAACCCTAAGTAGTGCAATATTGTTTACATTGAAGGTGCTCCTCTGTCTTCACCAGTAAGTGCAGGGGGGATGGGGAAGTGCTGAACACAATGAGTTCGTTGATTGAATACAGGAGTCCTCTCAGACTTTGCATATATTTCTCTTTCCTCTCAGGGTCCCCAAAGAGAAGTCAGTTCCAGCGGCAGCGAGCGGCAAGTGAGAGCATGGAGCAGGAGGACTGGGACCCCCATCAGACTGACATTATCCAGTACATTGCACGCACCGATAATGTGGCATTCAACCCTCTGCAACACCCAGCCAGCCCCCCACCCTCTCTCGGCAGGTATTCTTCAATAGATAGAGAGAGCATGCTGGGGGTCAGGTCCGTTCGTATGCATGTGCCCCCCACCCCAGGATTTGTTTAGAACATTTCTCACTACCATGGGACAACCAGGACCAAAAGCAATGAGTTCCAGGCAGAGACCCTCACTGTGGGAGACCCCTCCCCCCCAATAGCATGCTGAACTAGAATGGGGGAGGGACAGGGAGGAACTGCCATCTTATACTGCATGGTTGCCAACAAATCTGGTGGTGAATCCTAATAGTCTTCAACCCTGCCAGCACACTCACTAACCCCTGTCAGCAATTCACTGAACCCGGCATGCTTCCTTACCTCCACTGGCAGACCCAGTGACCCTGGTGGTATGCCTCCTTATACCTGCCGGCACCCTCACTGATCTTTGCTGGCTTGTTTTTTTTTTTAATCCTTGCCTACATACTCAGTGACCCCAGCGCATACTTCATTATATCTGTTGGCAGACTCCTTGACCACTGTGGTATGCCTGCTGGCACACCTGCTACCCTTGCAGCATGCTTCCTCACTCCGCCAGCACACTTGCTGACCACAGCAACATGCTTCCTATCCCTGTTAGCATACCTGCTGATCCCTATGTTATGCCTCCGTCCTTATTCCTGCTGGCATACATGCTAACCCCTGCAGCATGCTTCTTTATACCAGTTGGCATATCCACTGGCCCCTGTGGCATGCTTCTTTATTTTTGCTGGCACATACTAACTCCTGCAGCGTGTTTCCTTACTTAACAAGCACAGTCACTGGCATGCTTCCTTATCTCTGCCGTCATACTCACTGACCCCTGCGGCATGCCTCACTATTCCTGCTGGCACACACTCTAAGCCCTGCAACATGCTTCCTTATCTGTATTGTCATACTCACTGATGACCATTAGCAACCACCGCTGCATAATGGTTGGCAGTCAGATAATTAGTTATTTTATTGTACAGAGTACACAAACTTCTCACAGCTCTATTCTGAGTGTATACTTGTTGTCTTTTTCCATGCTGTCAATGCCCTGTGATATTTCAGGTTAGAGGCTGTAGAAGTGGTGGGGAGCAGTGGAGAGCCACATAACAGCTACCATGACATCTGGAGTCTACGAGCTTCCCTGGAGCTTCACAATTCATCTGAGTACAGCAGCAGCAATGAGAAGGACTCGGTGCGCAGTGACGGGGAAAGTGTCTGCTCACTAGGGGTCACACCCAGCCTCACCCTACAGGACATGGGCCCTGATACAGACGGCATGTTTTTCCTGGGGACCACACCTGGTTTCACCCCACAGTACTTGGGACCCACTGCAAATGGTGTATGCCCACTGGGAGTCATACCCAGCCTCACCCTGGAAGATCTACAACCCAGCATGGATGACTTGTGTTCACCAAGGACCACACCCAGCCTAAGCCCACAGGGCCAGGGATCTGCTGCAAATGACACATGGTCACTGGGGGCTGTGTCTAGTCTCATCTCACAGAATCTGGAGAGGGACAAGGATGATGGGAAACCTTTATCACAACCTAAGCAGGACAGCATAGAGTCAGACCGGGGAAGCGATAGTGAGACTGGTACTCGGAAGCTACTACAGATGGACAGTGGCTATGCTTCCATTGAGGCCCCGAGTCGGATCCCTGAGGACAGCAGGTTCTTTGGAGCCCCAGTAAAGGACAAAACTGCCTCAGAGAAGCGGTTATCCTTTACCAGTGCAGGCCGTACAGGGACTGTCTGTGAAAGCTTTGAGTTCAGCTCATTCCCAGAGGAGCTAGAAGAGGATGGGGCGATGGGAGGGGAGTCTGTGAGCCCTGGGGCATTGGTGCCTCATGGACAAATGTTTGCTAGCAGAGAATTGCACCTGCGGCGGGACTATAGCATTGATGAAAAGACAGATGCGCTGTTCAATGAGTTTCTGCGCCATGACCCTCAGTTTGATGACTCACCGCCACGTTCCAAACACCGCTCAAGGATCCACCTACGGAAGCAGTGGCAGCGCACCAAGCAATACAGTGACCCAGGGGTGCGTCTTGCACCTGCATTGGACCGCCAACGCACACCCCTGCGTCGTGGAGATAGTGTCAATTACCCACCAGCACAGAACCAGCTGCACAGCATGTTAGCTCGCACTAGTAGCATAGCTGACCAAGGTTTCACTGTGGGCCCCTTGCACCTTGACCCTGAAGACCAGATCCAAGTAATTGAAGAGGAGCCAAATGAGCAGGGTAGCACCCTACAGGAGCATGTGGGCCCTGTGAGTGACCCTCAGGAACCTGGTGATTGTTTGCAGGAGGCCACAGGCATCAAAACTGACTCTCAGGAGCCTGGAGATGAATTGCAGGAGACCATGGGCACCACAGCTGATCCTCAGGAGCTGGGAGGACCAACAGGTGGCTGTCACTTGAACCTTGGCTATGGCCCACAGACTTTTGGCACAGAGCTGCTGGACAAGCTGAGCACCAGCATTGAGGAGAGGCTCTACAGGCCATTGAGGCGATCCCAAGAGAATCCTGAGTGTGTGGTGGTGGTTGCTCATACCTCCCCCCATCACAGTCCTGTCTAATGGGATTTTTGCACTTCCAATGGCTCATATTTCCAGGGCTTAAAGTAACAGAAACAAGTGCTCTGGTCACCTGCCTAGTGTAAACCAGGGCTGGTCAGTAGAGGAAGAAGAGCAGCAGCTGTTCCAAGGTCCCCTATCAGGAACCATGCTTCCCATCTTCCAGCCTTGCATAAATGCATGTGCACAGCCTGCCATACATAGGCAAATACATGTACAAACAGCACACATAGCCACAGATGTAGGCAAACATACATGTAAATGTGCACACACAGAAACATGTGTAAACACACATGCTTTTTTTCCAAGCAATAAAAATCACCCTCAACAGCTTGATCAGATCTTGAAGACTTTTAACTTACAGTTTGAGACCTACTCTAGTCCCTTTAAGAATTCTACCAATGATTTGAGGACAGGAACCCATCTGCTTAACTACTATTCCAGGCAGGGAGAGGCTCTGAATGGAGGGAAGCCTGTCTCCTGCTGATCACACACCCTTACTGACCGGTGCATGGTGTCTGGCTGACAGACCCTCCTTGTGCAGCTGCTCTGAACTGGAGCCATCCCAGAAACACAAGGCCCACAAGCCCTGGCATTTCTCATGCTTTAACCATGGAATAAACTCTAAATGAAGAAAGGAAAACACAAGCACAGAGGAGGTCTAATAAGTGTCCTCAAAACCAAAATGTGGAGTTTTTCAAGGCCTTTGTATGCCCTGACAAGATGCAGGAGAAAGGAGCTTCAGGCCAAAGACAGGAGTTCAAGTTTTGATGCTAATAAGCTGGGGATTTTTCACCAGTTCTGATAGACTTCCTCCCATTGTTCCAAGCCTGGACAGCATAAAGCTTCTTCTGGAACCCTGTATCATCTGGCCAGTAGATGTCACTCTAATGACCATGACTCTGCCTCCCCAGTAGGGGCTGTGAATGGTGGCCAGACTAGTGAGCACCTTGCAGTTGACTTCTCCAGGAATGAGAAGTACAGAGTGTTCACATACCCTGAAAATAAGAGAAAAAAAACACTGATCTTTTAAGCTTAAATAATGGACCCCTCCCTCATCTCATTACATATAATCAAACATCCTAGGTACTGCCACAGGCTTGGCTGCGAAAAGATGAAAAGGATTTTCTGCTTAACCCCCAGAAATCTTAAAACAATAGGATGGAGGGAGCTCTAGGTCCAGGCTGAAACCCTCATGGATGAGTGAGCATATGTCCCACTTCCAAAATGGCTTTCCAACCGATTCCCACCAGTTGTATACATCCTTTAACAGAAGCTGCTATTAATGAATGTCTTCTCAATGAAAAATGTTAGCTTTTTATTTATTTGATTCCATATTTCAGGAAATATAATAAAACAATTTCTATGACTCTTAAAAATAAGGGCTGGCAAAGTGCGTGAAGTAGAAAGTGGTCACTGAATTTCTATCCAATTTTTCCCACTGTATCACCAGGTGCAGGCAATAAGCACCATCCCTGGGCATTTCTTTCCCTTCTATCTTATTGTATCACCTGGTGTAGGAAGTAAAGACCATCTCCAGGCATTTCTATCCTTTATTATCTCACTACATCACACAGTGCAGGTAATAAAGGTCAAATGCCTTTTGGCTAGTCATCCTCAGATATTTATATCCTATTTCACTAAAGCACACGGTGCAGACAATATATCATCCTCAGGCATTTCTGTCCCTTCTTTCTCATGGTAAAACAGGATGCAGCAAATAAACACCATTCCCAGGCATCTTTATCCCTTCTATGTCATGGTATCACATGGAGCAGGGAATAAAGACCAGCATTGTGCATTTCTGTTCTTTTGAATTCACTGGATCATACATGACAGGGGATAAAGACCATCCCCAGGCATTTCTAGTCCTTCTATTTCACTGTGTCACAAACTGCAGGGAATAAACACTATCTCCAGCCAATTGTATGACACCTTAGCTCCAAAAATCATAAATATTCATCAAGAGTAATAAACAGCAACTGCACCACTGGGAATGCAAATGGCGGCAAATGCATAGTTCATAAACCTTTCCCGATTATAAGTTTTTGTCCTATTCTTATAAACAGACTTTGCAGACTGTCAAAAAAGACTTTCTATGTGAAGAAAATCAGCCAAACATCTCACTTGGGGAAACTTTACAGTATTCTGTGACAGCTCACCACCTCATCCCCTCAGACTAGCCCTACTTCTCACACTACAGCCAATTCATTTTCACAGTTTTTCTCGACCAAGATTCAGAAGTTGCAATCATTTTTTTATCCCTCATCAGGCTTTTCAAGTCCAACATCTGAACAATAAAATAACAGAAGTTCAATAAGTAGCTCTTTTTCAACATTTATTTTACCATCTCCTATCACAGTTCAAAAGACTACAGGGCTCATTTTCAAAGCACTTAGACTTACAAAGTACCATAGGTTACTATCAGGCTTATTTTCGAAAGAGAAGGGCGCCCATCTTCCGACACAAATCGGGAGATGAGTGTCCTCTCAGGGTTGCCCACATCGGCATAATCGAAAGCCGATTTTGGGCGCCCTCAACTGCTTTCCATTGCGGGGATGACCAAAGTTCACGGGGGCATGTCGGCAGCGTAGTGAAGGCGGGACTGGGGCATGCTTAAGAGATGGGCGTCCTCGTCCGATAATGGAAAAAAGAAGGTGTCCCTGACGAGCACTTGGCTGACTTTACTCGGTCCATTTTTTCTTGTGACCAAGCCTCAAAAAGGTGCCTGAACTGACAAGATGACCACCGGAGGGAATCGGGGATGACCTCCCCTTACTCCCCCAGTGGTCACCAACCCCCTCCCACTCTTAAAAAAAACGTAAATTTTTTTTTTTGCCAACCTCAAATGTCATACCCAGCTCCATGACAGCAGTATGCAGGTCTTTTAGTGGGTGCAGTGCACTTCAAGCAGGCGGACCCAGGCCCATTCCCCCCCCCCCCCCTGTTACACTTGTGGTGGAAAATGTGAGTCCTTCAAAACCCACCATAAACCCACATCTAGGTTCCCCCCTTCACCCCTTAGGGCTATGGTAGTGGTGTACAGTTGTGGGGAGTGGGCTTTTGGGGGGGGTTGGGGGGCTCAGGAGCTATGCACCTGGGAGCAATTTCTGAAGTCCACTGCAGTGCCCCCTAGGGTGCCCGGTTGGTGTCCTGGCATGTGAGGGGGACCAGTGCACTACGAATGCTGGCTCCTCCCACGACCAAAGGGCTTGGATTTGGTCGTTTCTGAGATAGGCATCCTCGGTTTCCATTATCACCGAAAACCGGAGACGACCATCTCTAAGGTCAACCTAAATGTTGAGATTTGGGCGTCCCCGACCGTATTATCGAAATGAAAGATGGACGCCCATCTTGTTTCGATAATACAGGTTTCCCTGCCCCTTCACGGAGCCGTCCTGCGAGGATGGCCCCAGGAAAACATGGGCACCTCGTTTGATTATGCCCCTCCACGCAACTTTGTAAGTCTAAGTGCTTTGAAAATATGCATCATTACAAACTATCCATGTTACTACAGCTCCAAATTACCTGATTCCTGCTAAGTTTCTGAAAAGGTTCAAGGAAATTTAACTTCCATTTCTTTTTGAGATTGTCTTCAATATAGGATGATGCCTGCATTATAGAAGGAATCTGTTATCTGCCCATGGATCAGAAGTTATGTTATGTGCCACTGTTATATTTTAATTATTCATTCTTGTATCCCACTCTTATCCAAAAGCAAGTTTCAGTTCAAAGTGGCTTACAGTTTATAATTATTGAAATTAGATTGATCTGTGTGGTTTAGAATTTTCAATTAGGTGGTGTTACGTGCATTATGATTACAGAGTTATGTAGAACATCGATAACGCATATGGTTACCCATAGAATTTCTTGAAAAGGTATGTCTTTAGTTCTTTTCTGAACTGGAGATAGTTTGTGATGCTTCTCGTGATCTTGGGTATTGAGTTCCACCGTTTAGATCCCAGATAGCTAAATCCAGCTATGTAGATGGATTTGTATGTTATGTTTCTGCAGTTTGGTAGGTGAGGTAGTAGGTAGCTTCTGGTTACTGGATTTGCATTTCTTGGGGATAGTTCAATCAGGTCTAGCATGTAGTCTGGGGCCATGCTGAATAGTATTTTGAACCTAAGAGTGCTTGCTTTGATGAATAGTCTTGCCTTGATTGGGAGCCAGTATCTAATTATCGCCCAGTAGCAAATCTCCCTTTATCTAAAATATTGAATCTTTGGTGGTTGACCAATTACATGATTTTGCAGTAAAAACTTACACTCAAATCAATTAGGCTTTCATAAATCATAGAGCAGGAGATTGTACTGCTTGCCCTAACATACCTGGTGTCTGGAAGAAAAAAAAAAAAAAAGGACCAAATAACCTAAAAATGTTTTATTGCAACAGAAACTTCTGCCTGAATTTCAGACATTTCTAAGTACTTTATTTTTAAGCAGGCTGGAGCTCCAGCACATTGAGCTTGCAAAACAGTTGAGCTCTTAATTAATGAAACCCTACAGTTCACTGAGCCAACAGCTCAGTGGCATTAAAGACTTTGGGAATGTGTCAAGTTTGAAGCAGTGGCATAGCTAGACAGCCAATTGTGGGTGGGCACAAAATGAAGATCCCCAAACTCTGTCAGCTGAAGACTTCCTCCAAAGGCAACCAGAACTCCCAAGTTTGGCAGGCAGCAGCAATGTTCGTGAACCACTGATGCTGGCATCCCATGCATGCTTAGTTGTTGGTGGCTCAAGGATGATGCCACTGACTGCAGAGCTTGGTAGAAGGGAGTTCTGGCCACCTCTGGAGGAGGTCCTCATCTGGGGATGCCTGGGGATCCCCACCAGTTACAGCAAGGATTAGAGCTCCTATTAGACATGCTACGGCCCAGGTCAGAAAATAAAAGGGGGACCCTGATCCCCTCTACTCCCTGTCTTCCCTCCAATCTCCTCACTTGCCATTACTATCACACCAACAGACCCTCTCCAAATACAGAACAAGGGATCACAAATTAGAAATAAAAATATGTAGACAAAAATTGAACTGGGATCCCCATGAGAAGTTAAAATTTGGCATGTATTGCAGCACTGGAGAAATAAAAACAGCACACCATGGGCCATCACTTCAGCCCATGGCTTATTTCTATAGCCACAACTCCAACTAGAGCCTTCTGGATCTCAGCAGGCAGTCCCTTCTTCAAAATATGATTAAAAAACCACATGGGTCCCACCCACATCCCAGCATTCTCCAACGTCCTGCAACCATAATTCCTAAAGTATGAATGTGCTCACCCGGAGCCATTTTACCAAAATGACGGGTGTCCCTAAATCTGTAAGTACCCACCCTATGTCTCCCCTTACCTGGCCAAAAGTCACCCCCAATTTAGTCAGCAGAAATCTCCCCAGCAAATTAACAGGGGAGTCAGGTGCATACAAAAATTTGGCTTCTATCTGTTCACCACCTAACTAAATTCAAAGGCACAGTGTAGCTTAACTCTTGGGACTGACCTGA
Organism: Microcaecilia unicolor; assembly: GCF_901765095.1. NCBI lineage: Eukaryota > Metazoa > Chordata > Amphibia > Gymnophiona > Siphonopidae > Microcaecilia > Microcaecilia unicolor. The sequence continues at coordinate 69,285,670 of NC_044041.1, forward strand.
AAATCCTAGCGTATTAGTAGTCTCTGAGGAAAGGGGAAAAGGACATGTGTTTCTGACCTGACCCTCTGGTGGATATAGTGGCCCCAGTGTCGATCAGAAATTGAACCGGCAATGTAGCCACCCTGCCCTCCACCACTGGGTCTTCAAGCCCAATTTTCATCCTCAGAACTTGCTGGTTGATTAGTCATTGGGGATTCGGACCACCATGTGGTCCGTTCCATGGGGGTCAGAAATTCCCACCTTCCTGTGGCTGATATCCTGGTGCTTGACGTATATAATGCATTTCCTTTTTTACTGAACAAAATTCAAATACATCTGCTATGCTCATTTTCCAAAGCTAACACATCCATTTAATAAATTAAAAATAAAAATGTTTCTACCTTTGTTGTCTGGACATTTTATTTTCCATTTCCATTATGTTGGTTCCAGTTTCTCTTTTCTGCTTTCCAGTCTGTTTTGCAAAGTCTTCTTCAAGTGTCTGCTATCCATTTGTCTTTTCTCCTCTCTCCCGTCTTGTTGCATCCCCTCTCTACACCTGCCTCCAACATACTAATTGTTCCTTTTTAGCTCTTTCCTCTTTCTTTTCTGCCTTTGTCCACTCAAATTTCACCTTCTCACTCTTCTCCTTTTTATTTTTCTGCTACCTATCAAATTTCCATCTCCTTCTCTTACTCACTAGCTCTCCCATTCCCCATCTCATTCCTTTCACAGTCTTCCATTCCTTTTTATCTTTAATCTACTCTTCACCACATTTCTATCCTCCCCCTCCTGGACTCTCCCACATTATTCCATCATTCCCAGCATCTTCTTCCCTTTATCCTTCTAACCCAGAATCTTCTCCCTTTTTCTCCCCTCCCGATATCTCCCTGTCCCTTCTCTCTTCCCTCCCCTATGGTCCAACATTTCTCCTCCTCTCTTCCCTCATTCCCATTGTCCAGCATTTGTCCCTGCCACACTTCTGCCCCTGGATCCAACATCTTTCTCTTTCTGTCCCTTCCTCTCCTCCACTCCCATGTCCAAAATCTGTCTCTCCTTCCCTTGTGTCCTGAGGTCCAACATCTTCCTCCCCCCCATACAGCATCTCTTTCTCTCTCCCTTTACACCATGTCCAATATGTCTCCCTCTGCCCCCTCCATGCTCATTTCCAACATTTCTCCATCTCTCCTCCCCCCAGGCATCTCTCCCTCCCTCCTCTCCACCCATGTCCAACATTTCTCCCTCTCTTGCCCCTCGCTGCTACATGCATCTCTCCCTCCCTTCCCTCCACCCCATTTATATTTCTCCCTTTCTCAGCTCTCCACCTGTGCTGCATCTTTCTTTCTCCCCTCCACCTCTGTGTCCAACAATTTCCTCTCTCTCTTGCCTCTCTGCCCCACCCTGTGGAGCATCTCTCCTTCCCCCCTCCAACCTCATGTCCAACAATTCTCCGTCTTCCCGTCTTCCTTCCCATTGTCCAGCACTTATCTGGATCTTCCCCCCCATCTACCTTGACAAGCATCTCTCTCTTGAAAGGGTTGCCGGCAGTGATTCCTACATGCTGCCTGCCACTAATCTAGAAGCCTTCCTTTTGCCGTGTTCTTCCCAGGCAGCAGGCAGAAACAGCCAATGCATGAGAAGCACTGCCATTGCTAGCGACCCATTCAAGGGAGATACAGGACCATGACAGCCTCCATGCCAGTGCTGTCAGGGGTGCACCGCTGCTGGGTGGGCCTGGGTTGAAGGAGGACACTTTGAACACAAGTTATGAATTAACTATGGAAAAAAAAACATTATGCTAATGTCTTTTCAAAGGTCACCCTAAACATTTAAACAATTACAAAGTATTTTGAAACTATGCAAGAGGTCCTGCTTTTTACAGACACCATATATGTACTAACTCATACTGATCAAGGCAAAACTGTTTGATCTTTATGCAGCTTTCGATCTAGTGGATTCATAGTTATTGATACAAAGACAAGCTGACCGGCATCTCTGGTACTGTTTTAGAGGTTTTTTTAACATCATATTTAACAGATCAAAAGTATATGGTTTTGCATAATGTTTCTTTTTCTGCATCTTACACACCTGCTTGTGGAGTACCTCAAGGTTCCTTATTAACACCTATGCTTTTCAGTATCTTCGTGGCCCCCCCCCCTTGCTTGAATTGATCCAGTCGCTTGACCTTACAGTCTTTACATACACTGATGACTTTCAGATTTTGACAACTTTAGATCTTCAAGATACTCAAGAAATTATTTAATGATAAGCTTGAAAGGATTGCTACTTGGATGAAACTGAATATTGAAAAAAATGATAATATTCAACAGGCAAGGTCTACATGCCTATAGTCCATCAATGCTAGTATCCAGTTCCCTAAGCACATTGGTTTTGATCTTGAAAATTTTAGGCAGAATTATCTTTTAGACAGCACATCTCTCATGTTGCCAAGTAATGCGTTTTCAAACTATATGTGATTTGCTCTGTTAAATCTGTTTTCCCAAATACACATTGAGAATATTACTTCATTTTACTGCCATGGGCACTACTGATTAGTGCAACTCTCTACACAAAGTAGTCCGTTCCTCAGATCTTTGCCAACTTTGTCCTTCAGTACACAGCAGTAAAATGGCTTAAAGGCATGTATAAATGAGCTCGTTACCCCTTTGTTGACAGAAGAACATTAGCTCCCTGTGTCCCATATGATAGTATTTAAAATCCTAATTCTAGTATTTAAGATACACACTATACCAGTCTTCCACTCACTTTATCTTATCATCTTACTCCATACTTAGCTTCCAGGACTGCACTCTTCCCAGCAAAAACTTTTAGTAGTACTATTTTTTTGATATAAACATTTAGATACAGTTCAGTACTCAGTCATTAGTGTAGCAGCACCTTTGCTGTGGAATCATTTACCACAATTTTTATGAATTTGTCTTTCAAGAAAAGCCTTGAGGCTTTCTTGTTTAGAGACGCTTATGGAAACTATTAACAGTATGGCAGTGGAGGGGTTAAGATGGAGCCAGTCACAGACTTGGAACACCTGGAAGCAGCCATTTTTTTTTTTCTAAATAATTTATTGATTTAGATTTGAAATGTACTTTTTTTTCATCTTTTCTCTCTTTTATCATTTCCTTCCTATTGATAGTTTATAAATACTTGACGTTGTAAATTGCTATGACATTTTACCAAATGGCTGTATATCAAATGTTGCCACAAACTGTTCTATCCATTTTATCTCACTGCCTTACACAGTACAGGGGGGGAAAACTTGTTTTCCCCCATCTCTTCTATCTCACTGTATCACACAGTGCAGGGGATAAAGATCATCCCCAGGCATTTCTAGTCCCTCTATCTCAAGGTATCACATAGTGCAGTGAATAAACATCATTTCTAAACATTTCTTATCCCTTCTAGCTCACAGAATGACAGTGTAGGGGAGAAAACATTTGTAGCCATTTGTATTCAGAGCTCAACTGCACACCTCACCTGGATTTCCTTAGTAACAGAAAAAATGTGTGAAAAGACCACAGCAGAGCCTGTTGAACTTATGCCTCCTTTCAGTTGGTGCTATAAGCCACAGAAAGTGAATACTAGAAGTACACAGTGAAGGGCAGGGCCACTGAGAGACAAAGCCAGGGCTGGGGCAGGGCGGCTGGGCCTGGGGCCTGGGCCCCTCCCCCCAGTCTACAATTTGACAAATCAGTTTGCCCTCCGTTCACTGCATCTGCTGTCACCTTTGGTCTGTCTCTCTCCTGCTCCTAATGTGCCAGGATCCAGGTTATTACATTAACACAAGCTTTGCCATCACATGTCCTACCACCTATGTAGAGAAAGGAAGTACTTCACACAGGAGGACGCAGGACAAGGCAGGAAGAAGCCTGTGCCGGCAGAGCTGCAGTAACGTGACAACCTGGGTGCCGGCACACAGGAAGAGTGAGCAGACGCAGTAAATGACGGTCAAACTGCATTCCAACCTTCTGCCCGTGTGTCAGCCTGCCTGTCTGCCTTTCTCCGCTGGCACTGGGCCCAGGGGGAATCTCACCCCCTCTCTCATGGGCCCTGGTGAAGGGAAAAGCTGCAGGCAGCAACACAACCTATACCACAGTACTTATTATTGGGATTGGGTTTGGTGCTGCCATTTTAAATGTAGGGTTGCTGATCTTCATAAGCTACAGTGTCTATCCATCTTTTGCTATCATAACCAGAGTGAGATAGTGCCTAAGACTAAAATAGCAGAAACTCCCCTTCTACCACTTTCTTCACAGTTGACTACACATCTTAGCAGAACTGTGAAAACTATTCTATATAATGAGGCAGGGTGTGTAAAAGAAGAGAACTGCATCTACAATGGGAATGTAAAAAGATAAAACTGTATCTGACCCCCTCCCCCACTACAAATGGAAGTACAGATTTTTGAAGTAGTTAATGTGTATCCGCTGCTACTCTATCTGACAAATAAGACAGTGGTAGAGCCAACGGGGTGCTGGGGGTAGGAGGGGGAACCAGCAGTGCAAATATAGCAGGGCCCAAACAATAAAGGGGCCCTGCTTATGCCATTCTTGCAAAGTGGCAGAAGTAGGGTTACCATTTTTTGTCCTTAAAAAAAGGAGGACACTTACCCCGCCCATACCCCATTTCATGCTCTCACCCCACCCCTTTCACACCCTTGCCACGCCCCCAGTGCATTTTCCCCTCCCCTTGGTCACCCCCTCACCTCACCACCCCCTGCCCTCGTCACCACCTCTCCCCTGACTCACGATCTTCCCTGGTGGTCTACTGACTTCAGGGCAGGAAAGAGCCCCCTCTTTCCTGCCCGGCGCGCTGCTCTGCATCCTGTATGCTGCCTGTGACAGTCTCGGCGAGATTCAAAATGGCCACCGAGAATTGAGGCGGCCTCGCAAGACTTCAATTCTCGGCGGCCATTTTGAATCTCACCGAGACAGTCACAGGCAGCATACAGGATGCAGAGCAGTGCGCCGGGCAGGAAAGAAGGGGCTCTTTCCTGCCCCGGTCACTAGACCACCAGGGAAGATCATCAGTAAGGGGAGGGGAGGTCCGCCGCCCGCACGCATGTACGTCCAGAAATCCGGAGAAATGGGCAGTCTGGCCAAAACCCGTCCGGACATGTCTCAAAAAGAGGACATGTCCGGGTAAATCCGGATGTATGGTAACCCTAGGCAGAAGGAACCACATCAAGGCCTAAACATCAGTGCTCTGCCAATGAAATGAAACTCCAAAACAGACACATGGTTTCAGGGAATAAACCTGGGAGAATACCACACGGGGTTAAAAATTTACAGTAACTTCAGGACATTTCAGACTCTCTTGTCTTGACCCCAGACTTCAGGCAAAAATGGCAAGAACAGGTGGGTTTATTGATTTAAGTGTCAGCAGTTGGCTCCAGTGACTTTTGTAGCTCATTTCCATGCCATACACCGCAATCCTATTGTTTTTGTGTGTGTGTGAGAGAAAAGTGTGGCACCGAGAGTGAGCATATGAAGCTTGCACTGCTGCCTGTGCTGTACCTGTTCTATGGTGAAGCAGTGAGTGTGAGTGACTGTGTGAGTGATTTTACCGGGGATGGATGTGCAAGTGAAGCTTATACGGCTGGTGCATGTTGTTATCTCTTCACTACCAGGGATGTGTAACTTGTCTTGCTGCTACCTGTAGTGGACTGCGACATGTCTGTGTTGTATTTGTTCCATGGTGGGAGTTCTAAGTGCATGCAATTTGAACAGTTGGTGCCAGTGCTATACGTGATGTGGAAGCGGACAGAACGTAGTGAGCAAGAGGTAAAGTTCCAGCTTGCCCTCTTCTGATCTCTGTTCCCCCACCCAGCTGAAAATCTGACATGTTTTAGAACAGGAAAGGGTTAAAGCCACCTGTCATTTTTATTGTTTTTTTTTTTATAAAAATGCAATCCATTCCCTTTATTTGAGCCCTTTCCCGCCATGCAGGTTCAGTAGGGATGTAACACTGGTTTGTTCCAGTCCATATTTTTATGAGGTTCAGCTCTGTGTGCAAATATCAGTCACACTTCACTAGGTGCATCTCTAATGCAAACAGAAATCAAAAGAAAATCTGCAGAACAGGAGTCAAAAAGTGCATCCAGCCAGCCACCCATCCAGCATGTAGACCGCTTGCTGCTCTGCTCCAGCTCCAGCACCAGGGCCAGGGCCACCAGACAGCACAATCCGAAATTCGATGTACTGACTGGGGCTTCAGCAGCAGTCACACCAAGAGCTGCTCATCCCAGCATCTTCTCTCCTTCAGCCTCTGGACCCAGGCGTCTTTCCACCTCTTCCTCTCAGTCATGGCTTCCTGCACAAAGCGTCATGGGGTCCAGAAAATGGAAGATAGAGAGAACAGGATGACACAGGCTGCTCAGTAGGGTCCCAGTGAGACTACAAGAAGAGAAAAGAAAAGCCACATCAGTACTAACAGAATGATACAGGAAAATGTATGCATGCAGCCATGGCCTGCTCCCACAAAGCGCACGAGCAGGGGAACCTACAAGTGTGGGGTAGGGTTGCAAACTAGACCCAGATGTGCTCAACAGGCTTGATCCAGTCCTGGGTTTACCATATTGCATGCAGGGACTGAGCCTTGTTTTACATAGAGAATGCAATGGGAAAATCAAAACTACAAGTTCCTGCATGCAGTGGGGTAATTCTAGGAATGGCTCATCCCTATCAGGCAAATCTGAATCCAGCTAGAAACCTTAGTTGGGGGTGGGGGGGGGGGGGGGGGGGGGAGTGGTGAGGTTGGTACTGGACTAGGAGGGAACGCTGCAGAAGAGGCATGAAGTGCATCGGCTAAGCTGTGTGCATAGGTCTATAGTACTGGAATAACAGAATTCTGGTTTATTTAACAGCAGCAAAATATTTACATATATACATATTGATAAAGCATCCGTCTCAGCCCGACCAAAAACTGGAGCATGGGGGGCCCCACTGCAAGAAAAGTAGAAATCACTGCATGCAGCAGTGTTCCTGATAGACAAAGATGAGAAAGATTCAAAACATCAAACGTGCTACATTAACAGAAAAGCTGAAATTCATGTGCTCCAACAGTCAATTGCACTTAATAGCAGTGGCAGCACAAAAAATGCAGCAATCTGGAGAGAGAGAGATCAAAATGTTTCAAGCTTCATATTTGATATATTGCCAAAATAAAATCTAAGTGGTTTACTGTTCAAAATCAGAGGAATAAACAGAGAAACAGATTAAGACAGAAAAACAAGGAATAAAATGGGGTGGACTAAAAGGAAAGCAACGGAAAAGAGCATCAGGCCAGTGAAAACCACCAACTAAAATGAAAAACCACAAAAGTGGAGAAACTGGATCCACTACAAGGGGAAGCACAGAAACAGAGGAGTAGTGTGATCAACAGGACGCTTCCAAAAAACCAAGGAGACAAAGAATAAGTAGTAAAAATGTCCTTTAATAATCTAATATAATAATTTGCTGCTCCAACATTTCAATGTGTCTCACTGGGATCATAACCACCTGCTGACGTCACTCCTCCAACGTTCTCTGTCACCCCTCCCTCCCAGTTCCATGGGACCCTGGAAATGGGAGGGAGGGACAGAGGGAGGGGGGGACCCTGGAAATGGGAGGGAGGGAGGGGGACACTAGAACTCGGAGGGGGGAGGGGAGAGATGCTGCACATTGGATGGAGGGGGGCAGGGCACTGAGGATATTGCCTGCATATGGATGAATGCAGGGGAGACAGCACAATGCAGGGGAGGGAGGGGACCCTGAAACTCGGAGGGAGGGGGGACATGACCCTGGAACTCGGAGGGAGGGGGGGACGACCCTGGAACTCGGGAGGGGGAGGGGGGACGACCCTGGAACTCGGAGGGAGGGGGGCCCTGGCACACACTCATGCTCACAGACACACTTGCACCCGGTCTCTCTCTCTGTCACACACACACACACACTCGCACATTCATTCACTCTCTCTCACACAGTCACTGTCACATAACTCTCTCAAACATACACACTCCGAGGAAAACCTTGCTAGCGCCCGTTTCATTTGTGTCAGAAACGGGCCTTTTTTACTAGTAGAAAATAAGACTCGCAGGTATTTTTTGCCAAAACACGGTGCCATGTCCTCAGGAGTCTGTATATGGTAAACGCCAGTGATATTTTTATGGACACAATTCTCCTTTTAGCTTTGCTTGTGCTTTTTACCAACATATCCTGTATATCTACCAATCATTAGTCTTTTTAAAAGCTTGATTTGGTTTAGCTCCACTCACTGGTGTTTACTCTATACAGACTCCTGAGGCGAAACACAGTACCCTGTCGAGTCTTATTTCCTACTATTAAAGGACGTTTTTACTACTTATTCTTTGTCTCCTTGTTTTTTTGGAAGCGTCCTGTTGATCACCAACTAAAATGAAACAGAAAGGTTTTGAAGAGCACAACCGAGACACAGAATGGCAACCCGGGCTGATGAGAGAATATAGAGAATGCAAACAAAGTCATGCAACGGTCTGAATTATTGATGAAAGAGTTGGAAAGCAAGTTAAAAAGGAGCCAGCACCAAAGAACACCACAACATTTCACCAAAACATAGCAAGCCACTAAAATCAATCCATCAGGTAGCCAGAATTAACATAATGGCTAATAATAGGAAGAATACTTCTTCTCAACGGAGATCTAGTAACATCCTTAAAATTACAGACCCAGAACCTATCTGCAGTCTATAAGCTGCTCACTGCAATAGATGCTGACAGAACACATGATCATATAAATTCCAATAACATTATGGTGATAAGACAGAAGGGCAATACTGCCCTGATTCACCAAAACACAGTAACTGTTGAGAATGTAAATAAGTAAAAAAATAATAATAATAAATCTCCATGATATAATTATTGACCAAAATTAATACAGTACTGTGCTCTGGCTTAACATCTGTTGTCTCATTTATCAAGAGATACTGTGTTTTGGACTTTTTCTATAGGCTTGAAAATGAATCCAAATGTTAAATGGCTTCCATATTAAGAAATACAGAGTAGGATATCTGGTTTTGACAAACATTTGAGTTTCTGTGTTCTAGCTTTTCAGGGCAGAATAAGAGGAGCTTATGGAACCCAAGACCAGTTAATGCTGAATAAAGCCATCATGACCAATGTTAAGAAAAACAATTTCAGGATAGCATGGATTGACTATATGAAAGCCCTTGATAGCATCCCACACTCTTGGATCATTATTATTTATTAGGATTTATTAACCACTTTTATGAAGTGATTCATCCAATAATAAAGTGCCTTGAAATGTAGAAAAAAAAATATAGACTGAGTACACCAAGTTCACCATGGAAATGTGGCAGACCCCAGTCTATCTGGAATGGATTTGAGGCATTATGCTGGTGGCCTGTTGATGGTATTTATTTTGCGTACTGTTGAGCACCTATATCTACAATTGAGTCCCTATTTTGTGGTGTGGATCTTTCAGAAGGTATTAATACCAGATCACCTATTAGTTAATTAAGTGTATGGTGATCTGTATTGTCTAGTGGAATCAGAGGTGGGCAACCATAGTCCAAGGACCTCAACGCAGTCAGGGTTTCAAGCTTTACACAATTAATATGCATACAGTGGAAGCAGTACATGCAAATCAATCTCATGCATATTCAGTGTGGAAATCTTGAAAACCCAACTGTATTGTGGCCCTCAAGGACCACGGTTATCCACCCCCAAGACAGAACATTCTTTGGATTATCACTGATGCAGCCACTTGGCAAACATAGCCATTCTGGGTTTTATCTTTTTTTGAAATTTTAAAAATTAACTTATAAAAGACCTTTTATATCACACATTCCCTTGTGTTTTCCTTGCTGTTCTTCTCTTGTAAGAAGACTGTACATCCCTAGAGCTGAAGGAGGAATGGGCCTCGTAAAAACACATCAAATGCACAGATACTTAGCCTCAAGAGACCCAAATACACACAAAAAATGAAGTATGAAAGTAAATGTCCAGAACCTCCATTATTATGCTTGGACAAGCATTTCCATGAGTAGAAGGAACGAGTGAGAAACCACCAGCGCACCCAGGAAAGGAAGCAACTGGATTACAAAGAGAAAAATAAAAACCTGTGAAGAATTAGATCAGCAAACAAGAAAAAGCAAGTGGTGAATGCGTAAGTACAGCAGGACATGCAAAAAGCATCACTCCCGGAACAACTCACTGATCAAAACTGGACACGAACAATTAAAGAGGTGAACTGAAACCCAAGGATGACTGATGGACAGTTGCAGCCCAGGACAGTGGATTACAGATGAGATCGTTCACAGCAAGCATACAAAACACCAATACACCCAGCTCTGCCAGTGCATCACAGTCCTGCCCTACAGCACCCCCTGCTATCCAGTACTGAGATCCTCAGGCACACATACAGGTCTGCCAGTGTACCTCACTCCTGCTCTGCAGCAGCCCCTCCCATTCCATTAGCGAGACTCCCTTTCCCCCCACTGTGCACATAAGTGCCTGTGCACCTCACTTTTATCCTGCAGCACCTCCTACTGGTTCCAGAATTGACAGCCTCCACGCACAGTTGTGCCCTGTAGCCCTCCCTGCTATTCCAGTACAGACACCTTCTACATTTGCACATAACTGTCCATGCACCTCATCCACAAGTAGCAAAAAAAAAAAAAAAGTGAGAGGGAATCCTATGAAGAAACAACATAGATCCATGTTTCGCATAATGCTGTTTCAAGGTAGTCCCCTATAGGAATGGAATCATAACGATCTTATGATTCATTCCTATAGGGGACTACCTTGAAACAGCATTATGCGAAACATATCTATGTTGGTGATATCGGTCTCCACCGCATACCAACGTTGACTGCTGAAAAGCTAAGTATTAAATTTGAACTCAAAGACAGAACAGAAAAGTCTAATAGAAATGAGATAAGTAACTGCAACTATGAAAAAAAAAACTAAAAATCTTAAAAATTTGGGACTAATGAGGATTTCGTTACCGCCTCTCCTTCAAATGCTTGGTACGGTAATTTGATGTTCCTATAACAGCACCTTGTTGTCTATTACTAATAAGGTTATAACTGAATATTATTGAAGCTGAGTATATTTATGAGTAATTCAAATAGGTATGGCCATTCCATCCTATCAAATGCTTTCTCTGCATCAATAGCTACCCAGAGGGTTTTTTCACGTCTTTTAGCAATAATATCAATTAAGTTTATGTCCTGTCTAATGTTATCCCCAAGTTGCCTTCCTCGCACAAACCCGGTTTGATCACTGTGAATCAATTTAGGAGAACACTATCCGATTTGCTGGCTAGGATCTTTGCAACATTTTTCATATCAATATTTAGCAGTGCTATTGGTCTATAACAACCTGATTGACCTCCCAATTAGAAATAGAACAATGTCATCGCAAACATACCTCAATCTACACCTCCCAAACTGCAAAGGTGTCAAGTACAAAACATACTATGCATCCAGTTTCTCCTTTCTGGGTAGTCAACTTTGGAATGCTCTCCCAAGATCCATCTGAGCTATTAATAACTATTTACCTTTCAGGAAAATTTTTTTCAAGCAAGTTTACCCTAATGGACCAGCTTAATTCCACCAGATCACCTACGATACTCCTGCTAAGACGTCGACGCTTACTCTGACCCCAATGTTATACTCAATCCCTCATCTTCTTCCCTCCATCCTTTACCATTTCCCTCCCATTCTCCTTCCCTTTCACCTATCATATCCTTGTCTACCTTCCCTATTGTAGTTCATTACGTTCTTTTCACATGTCCTTTGTAATGCCTTTCATAATGTAAGTAGTTATGATCATCACAATTTATAATACTGTTCCTACATTTCCTTGTTTTTACTGTATTCTTTACCATGTAAGATGCTTTCTTTTACTATGTAAGCCGCACTGGACCTGCTGTATGTGGGAAAGAGCGGGGTACAAATGTAATAAATAAATAAATAAATATAACTAGCACATGACAATAGATATTTTTCTGGCTTCAGGAGGACAATCACATTCAGGGCCGGTTTTAGCAATTGTGGGGCCCCTAGTCCCTTGCCTAGCCACACCCCTTGCCCAATTTCACCCTGCCCCCCCATGACAATAACCTTTTAAAACTGTTTTAATTTAAGATCTATGGTCATACATGCAAAACAGAGCCTCATTAAATATGAAATAAGGGACCACAGGTCAGTCATAGAGATATGAAGGTAAAAAACTATAAACCTCAAGTCAGACTTTCATATATAGCAATACTAGAGAAACAGAAACTGAAATGCAAGATATCAGAGATACTGATTTCCCAAAGCTGACATGTTCCAATTAACACATTCAAAATAAAATACTTTTTTCTACCTTTGTAGTCTGAGCATTTTATTTTTCCATTCGATTTGATCCAAGTGTCTCTTCTGCTTTTCTGTTCTTTCCTCTTTCCAGGTCTCCTGTACATTTGACACTTCTTTCTCCATGAGACTATCTGTCCTGTCCAGGATCTCTCCTCTGTGTCCTTTTTTCTATCCTCCCACATATGTTCAGCATCTGACGTCTTGGTGTCCCCTTTCCTCAATTTATGTTTAGCATCACCCCTCTCTCTCCCTATCCTATGCTTACTCCATGCCCAGCTTCAATTCTCTGTACCCTGTCTCTCCCCTTTTTTCTTCCTTTCCTCCTGCATCCCCACCCTGGGTCCATCATTTCTCCCCTTCTCTCTCTCTCTCGTATTCCCCCCCCCCACACCCATACACACATTGTGGCATAGCTCTTGCTTTCTCTCCATGGATCTTGTGCCTCTCCTTCTGTGGTCTCTTCCCTCTGCCCCCCCTCCCTGGATCTAGCATCTTTCCTCTCTCTTCCCCTCCCCTCTAGTCCCAATGGCCAGTACACACCTCTCTCTCTAACCACACAAATGGGTTCCCATCTCCACCCCCGAGTCCAGCGCCCTTCTCCCTTGAACCCTCACTAGCGAGTCCACTCCACCTGTCACCTCCCTTGATGCTCCCATCTGACCCGATCAGTGGCAGCACTGCTGCTGTGATCATGGCAGACCGCCCCTGCTGACATCAGGATTTTCCCTGTAGGATGTCCCACCTGCGCGGAAACAGGAAGTTGAGTGATAGGAGGTGGAGCACTACAAAGGGAACACTCTATTGGCGGCCAGGGCACTGGAAGAGGCAGTCTATCACAATCACACAACCGCTGACAGCGATCAAGCCAGGAGGAAGGACCCAGGGAATCGATACACAGACTAGACCTGCCCGGGGGGGGGGGGGGGGGGGGGGGAGGTTGTGGAACAAGGTAAAGAAGCGTCACTGAACTCAGGGAAAAAAGGGAAGAGAATTGGGAAGCTGCCGAGCGGAAGATGACTGCGAAAGCAGGAATCTCCCGCTGAATGCGAGATATTTGGTCTGATGTCGGGGTCAGTAGCGCGGGGCCTCTGGGAGCGCAAGGCCTTGTGCAGCCGCACCGGTCGCCCCTGCCTAAGACCAGCCCTGTCCACATTTGCCTTATTCATAGATTTGGGAAGTTGGGCACCTTGTAGATCATCATTAAATAAATTAGCAAGCACTCCTGATACTTTATGACTCATTACTTTATAGTATTCCGTGGCAAACCCGTCTTTTCCCATTGCTTTACCAGAAGACCCTGGATCACCTGAACTACTTCTTGCTCTAAGATAGGAGAATTCAAGGTAGCATGAGCTTTGTCATCTATCTTGGGGAGACCCAATTCTTCCACGTCTGAATTTCTTCTCTGGCATAAAGTTCTGAGGTGTATAATTGTTCATAAAAACATCTAAACTCTTTAGCAATGTCTTCATGAGAAGTTTTACCCTCCCCCATTTTAGAAATTGTTCTATTAACCCACTTATTATTTCTTTGTTGCTTTTGGGTCATTTCTGTGATAGTTTTGGACTAGGGTTTCAACTGTTTTTATTTAATTGTAAGTTCTAAATGCTCTTGTTTGAGTTGTCTTTCCTATCATAATGGAATTCTGTTCTGTGTCTTTTTCATTAAAAATTTTGTTTTTTTTTGTAAACTGCCCTGACCTGTCTGTTCAGAAAGGGCAGTATAGCAAATTTTAATATACATAAACATCAAATTTGTTGCTTTTTCAGTTGCCATGCTAATAATTTCCCCGATTTATTACCAAGTTCTAAATAATTTCTTTTGGTCCTCTGCATCAGATATTTTTTCTTACTAGCATCAAGTTTGTCAGTCTTGTGCTTAAGGGTTTTTACTCGCTTCAAAAGCTTTAGTGAGGGACGTCTCTCATGCACTCGTTGAAGAAGTGCTAAACTTTCTACTAGGGCCTTTTTTGCATTTGCGCTCTCCGAGCTCTGGAGGCTTGTTAGATTAATATACCTAATAATAATAATAAAAAAAATCTTTTTTCCCATCAGTAAAGAATGATCAGGATTACAATTAAACATTAATTTTAAAAACTTGGAACCTCAACTGCCCAAGAGGGGGCAATACTGCTCTCCATCCCCATAAAGAGCAATCATAGGTTCCTACAGAAATTGGAAAAAAAAAGAGTGGTAAGAAACAACTCATGTATACATGAGAAAAAGTTATCACTCCCAAAAACCCGGCGATATATATTTAAAGTGCCATCAAGATCATAACTCACTGAAACAGCACAAAACAATTTTCAATGCAAAGGCTTTTAAGCGGTTGGAGCTGAAAAGAACATCAAAAGCAGAGTACCCAAAGACAGCTGTGCACAGCATTTCACAAAAAAAAGTTTTAAAGACTTAGCTGTTAACTTGACTGAAATCCTCTGTTAGTGTAATGAATTCTTACAAACCCACTCTTCATCCTGAAGACACTTATAAAGCTGAAGCACAGATTGTGAACTCTCCAAACATCTTCCAAGGCATATTGTTTAAGGTAGCTTTTTAAATGATTCCCCTCCCAAATTTCATCTATACCCCTTTCTTTTTGATCTGTCTAATTTCTTCAGAGTCACATTCATATCCCTCCAATAATCACATCCCCTCTCCATTTCTATTTAATAATTTTTAACAAATAAGAAATAAAAAGAACCCTTGGTACCCGCTGGAGCACAAATATTCATTAATGTAAATTCCTACTGATCAATTCTGCTCACCAACCAGACATATCTTCCCATAACATCCTTCCCAGTATCATAATCCACTAAAGGAATATTTTTATCTATATGGCAACTCCCCTTGTTTTGGAGCCGCCTGAGGAGTAGTGCATTCTAGTCCAATTTTTA
This sequence comes from Microcaecilia unicolor, assembly GCF_901765095.1. NCBI lineage: Eukaryota > Metazoa > Chordata > Amphibia > Gymnophiona > Siphonopidae > Microcaecilia > Microcaecilia unicolor. The sequence continues at coordinate 69,300,893 of NC_044041.1, forward strand.
TCTTTTAGTTTTGCATTTCCCATGGGTCCAATCTGAGTTCTTGCAGTAGGGCGATATCCAATTGCTTATCCTGCAAACAGTTCAGTATCCACTTCCTCTTAAATCAAATTATTTACCCCTCCTCCATTCCAGGTTACCAACTTACATGAGCTTCCCACCTTTGATTTTAAGTAATAGTATTACGGAAGAAACCCAGCACAGACCAATCTACCCTGTACTTCACCTGTTCCCAATAAAAGCTTTCTCCCAAGCCTACCCCCCCCCCCCCCCCAATTCTCCTTCCACCTTAAAACTCAACCTCCTGCCTCCCCCTGGTTCCCTCAGCCACCACACCAACGTACTTTACTTCCCCCTCAGTCAATAAGTAACCACTATATGGCACCACCACCAGTCTTGAGAGTATCACAATATTAGTCTCGAAACATTGGTGCTCAATCCATAGCATCCACCGGCTTAAGCTGAGAATCCAGAATGGTAGCATCCCCATCCTCCCTCACTTTGGAGTCTGAACCAGTTCCCGCATGGGATACTTGGAATCCATCCTCCTTCTCCATTGTGTCATCCAACTGCAAAACTGTGTCCGAGGAAAGTAGAGCTGGACGGTTTTCCCCAGTCTGCTTCAGGGGAGCTTCCAACCTTGAAAACATATCTTTAGCAGCTCGATGCTTTATAGAGCGTAATCAGGTCAGAGCCTTTTGTTTAGTTCTTAAAATCCCTAGTGTAGAACTCAGATTGTACATGGTTTTGAGCTGCACTTTTTTAAATCTCACTGGTGTTGACACAGTTGGTGTCTATATTGGTTCTTTTGATTTTTTTATTTAATCCAGCGACTTAATAAAACATTTGATTTCTGGGATCAATTGAAAGAATCTGCATTTCCCTTCTTGAATTACCACCAGCTTGGCAGGGCGCCACACCACCACTTGAATTCCATGTGCTGCCAATGCTTGCTTATACTCCCAAAGGTCTGTTTCCACATAGTCACCATGCTCAGACCAGGAAAAATCCAAATATTCCAGTTTTCAAATTGACAAGTTTTAAGCTGCCTGGCCATTTTAAAAGCATAATCCACTTCAGTGAAACGAAGTAACTTTACAATGAAAGCCTGTGGTGGAAGATTAGGATTGGGCCGTGGACGCAGTTCTCCGCCCTCTCAGTCTCCTATCTCAGAGATACAGGTGATTCTGGGAAGCTCAGTATTCTATAGATGAACTGCCTGAGCTAACAGCCTTCCATTCCTTCAGGTATGCCTAAGGTTTGACCGTCTAAACACCCAGTGTACCTGAATGTAACCCTTGTGCTACTACAGAAAAAGGTGTGAGCAAAATCCAAATAAAAAAATATTCTGTTTTACCAAGTCCTCGAGCTTGCACATCAGCAGCTCAGTTGTTTATGACACACCACAACTTGCTCCATTTTTTTTGTTGTTTTACAATCGTCATACAAAGCAGAAAAAAATACAATCAGCACAATATACTAACACTTACTGTACAGGAGCAATAACAAAAAGTGCCCCTGTCTCGTAACTTAAAACCATGAATAGCTCTGCATTGACTTTTCATAAAGAGAATCCCCCTCCCCCCCACATCCCTACATATACATCCCCGCCGCACGTACACCCACATTCCATATCCTCAACATTCATCCTCCAAATCCTCTCCACCATTGCTCCATGTCTTTCTCCTGGCTCACCTCCACTGTGTGCATGTCAGCAATCTCCGTTGTAGCTGATCTCAATTCTTGAAGAATAAGTGCAAGTACATCCTCTGATTTTTCTTCTCCGGGTCTGGAAGGGTCTGCGAATCCCTCAAGGAAGCACTTCCAACAGACCTTTTTCCAACTAGAGCCCCAGGTTTCGGGGCCTTGCTCATGTATAGTTTTCTAATAGTAGGAGTGCTCTTTGTTTTAAGCACCCTCAGCATTCTAGTAGCTCCCAAGATAGTGCCTTACTCTTCCAGTCTTTTTCCAACTCCGTCGGGTGGCAGCAGCACCAAAAACCAAGGGTGAACAACAGGGGGAATGGAACAATCTTACATGGAGGTTCAACCACAAGTCAAAACATTTTTTGATATGTATTTTAATATATGATCTGATAATTTAACAAATGATCTTTGCATTGTATTATATTGTAACTTGCTTGGATTCCTTGTTGACAAACAGGTTATAAACACCAAAAATAGAACAGAATAGATGGAAAGTGTGCATACAATTTCACAGATGAGTCCTTTATCTGCATATAATAGATTCCATCTAGATTCTGGGAACCCTGAAAGAGGCAGTTCTTGACGAAACACAGATCTGTATCGAGTCAAAATGATTGTTTTCTTTTTGGTGGATATTTGCATCCATTATTGGATTTTGTGTGGATTTCTCGCAAACAGATTTGTTTGACACAATCTTGGACCCTCAGGATTTTCTTTTGGAAGGTGCCTGGTCCGCCCCTGTGCCTTTGTTTTTAACCTCACCCAGCAGCACCCTATGTTATTCTAGTACAGAGACTCTCCAATAAACTAAACTAAAGCTAAACTACACAACTTCTGCCCGTGCACCTCTTACCCTGCAACACCTCCTGCTGTTCTAATACTGAAAGCCTCCACACACACACAGCTCTGCTGATGCACCACAGTTCTGCCCAGTAGCACCTCTTGCTATTCCAGTACCGAAACCCTCCACATGTGTACATAACTCTTCCGGTGCACCTCTTATCTTGTAGCACCCCCTGCTGTTCTAATACAGAGACTCTCCAATAAACTAGACTAAAGCTGAACTACACAACCTCTGCTCATGCATCTCTCTTACCCTGTACCATCCACTCTGCATTTAACTCCCAATACTGGAACAGTAGGGGTGTGCTACAGGATGCAGAGAAGTGCACAGTGAGTGGTCTCAGTAGTAGAACAGGAAGTGCTGCAGGGTAAGAACTTGATGCATGGGCAGAGTTATATATAGAGTATGGGGGGGGGGGGGGAGAGAAGGGGTCTTGGTACTGAAATAGATTGGGATGCTGTAGGGCAGGAGTGAGGTAAACCAACAGAGCTGTGTGTGTGGAGCTCAATACTGGAACAGAAAGGGGGGCTATAGGGTAGGAGTAACATACATGGGGAGATTAGTACACATGTGAGGGGATCCCGATACTGGAATAGCAGGGAGTGTTGTAGGGTAGGAATGAGGTGCACTGGCAGAGCTGTGTGTGAATTCTCAGTATTGGAATAGCAGTGGGTTCTGTAAAGAAGTCTCATTTCTGGAGCGAGACAAAATCCCTTACATTTATATTCACCAGTTGGCACCTGACTCCACCGCCCCCCCCCCCCCCCAAAAAAAAAAAAACCATTGAAAAAAGAGGAAGAACCATTTAATCTAATAATTTTTTAGGGTTGGGGAAGGCATAAGAACTTTTTTTTTGTAGGAAGCAGTAATTGCTTTGCTATCGGCATCACTCACAACCAGGGTGAGTCACTCAGCTCATGAATTAAACATTTCCATAGAAAAATATGTATACACTTGAGAGAAATGAGTTACAACAGGCTGAGTGAGAAGAGTGCACACCTTTATTTCTCACAATTTTCTACAGTGCAGCTTTTCTTCAACAGATAAGCAAACAGACATGAGTGACAGACCCGAGTGACAGACCAGAGACTAAGAAAGGAGGGACTGAGGGAGAACAGACAGGGCAGAAGGGAAATTGGAGCACCAAGCCAGACAAGAGAGACAGAGAACAAAGGAGATAACAAGTGTGAGAAAAAAGATGGGAGGGGGAGAAGGAGCAACAGACAAGAATGAGCAAAGAGATGTGAAGGTGAAAGAGAAGGAAATTATCTGAAGATCACATACAGGGAGACAAAGATTTACCAAGGAGAGAAGGGAATCACACTCATTCTCACATTCAAGGCACATCTCACACCCAACAACACAAGAGCTGGAGGCGGAGAGGATGTGGGCGTGAAATCTAAAGGAAAGCTGTAGAGTACAAAGCTGAGGGGGAGAGAAGATTTTATACAATGACTCATCTGCTTCTTGTGGCCCAAGAGACAGAAGAAGCTCACGCTCTTATCATTCAGCTTCTGTATTTTCATCCACCCACACCAACCACGGACATCCTCTCTCTCGTCTCCCCCTCCCCCTCCAATCAGAGCTGTCCTCCCTCACACACATCAGCAGTTCAAATCCAGCCATGAATATTCAGATGTAACTCGCAATTGGGCACTCATGAGATGTAGCATCTGTACCAAATACCTGCACAGTGTCAGACAGACAAGTCCCTGCCGTCCCCAATCCTCCTGTACAGGCTAAGAGCCCGGTCCCTGCCATCCCCCTCCCCATCCCTCCTATACACCTGTACAGTCTATGAGTCCCCATCCCTCATATACACCTGTACAGGCAACAGCCCCCATTTCAGGCACTTCCACCCCAAGCCTCCTATATAGGATAAGAACCCCCCATCCCTACCATCCCACTCCCTAATCTGCTCATGAACCTATAGAGGAACCTACTTCTTCTACTGCCCATTTTCTGCCATCCGGGTACCAAAGGAGGAAAAGCTTGCCTTTTTGCAGATGAGATGAGGATAGCCACTAGAGTAGAAACCCCAGAGACAGCAGAAACCATGAGATGAGATCTATCTTGGGGTGATGGTATCTGAGGATCTCAAGGTGACAAAACAATGTGACAAGGCGGTGAATACAGCCAGAAGGATGCTAGGCTGCGCAGAAAGGGGTATAACCAGCAGAATAAAGGTGCTGTTGATGCCATGTATAAGTCATTAGTGAGGCCCCACTGAGTACTGTGTTCAGTTTTGGAGGCCATATCTTGCTAAGGATGTAAAAAGGGAAAGGGAAATGGGACTTGATATACCGCCTTTCTGAGGTTTTTGCAACTACATTCAAAGCGGTTTACATATATTCAGGTACTTATTTTTGTACCAAGATGAAGCTGTTCAGAGAAGAGAGACAAAAATGTTATGGGGTTTGCATTACAAGATGTATGAGGGAAGATTTGAGGACCTGAACATGTATACCTTGGAGGAAAGGACAGAGGGGTGTGTAATACCTTTCAAATATTTGAATGTCTGTATCGTGATCTTAAAACAAACCTTTTTCAGAAACAGGAAGGTGGCAGAACTAGAGGACACGAATTGAAGTTGCAGGAGGGCCAACTCAGAAATAATGTCAGGAAGTACTTTTTCATGGAGAGGGTGGTAGATACCTGGAATGCCCTCCCGCAGGAGGTGGAGGAGATGAAAATGGTAACGGAATACAAAAACATGTGGGATAGACACATAGGAATCTTGTATAGAAGTCATGGAACCAAAGTGGTGATTAGATGGCAACACTAGTAATTGGGAAGCAAAGCTAGTGCTGGGCAGACTCCTACTGTCTGTGCCCTGATCATGGCTGGACAGATCAGGGCCGCTGAGAAGGGGGCACAAGAGGGGCAAGATTCCCTGGGCCCGGCACCAACAAGACTTTGAAGGAGCAGAAGCTTCTTCCTGCTTGCCTGCTTCCAGGCTTGTCTCCTGCTTCTGTTTGCCAGGACCTGGATAATTGCGTTAACACAATAACCCAGGTCTTGCTACATAGGAGCAGGAGACGACAGACCAAGGGAGAGGCAGACAGGTAATGGGGCAGGGCGGTGGCCCGAATGTGTGTGTGAGGGAGGGGGCCGTCCTACCCCGGGCCTGGCTGTGTATCTTGGCAGCCTAGGACAGATTCAGCTTCAGTAGCTGGAGAACAAGGTCAGTGCCGAGCACACTGTTACGGTCTTGTGCCCTGAAAATGGCAAGTCCCATCTGTTTCAACAATAACACGTACATTCAAAATATCTACGAATCGCTAATTTTTATGGTAATGTTTTAATAATTTTTTTAAGTGCTCACAGATACAGACCGACTTTGTTTTAGATTGTCCACAGGCTACTAATCATTTCACATTTTATCTTCTATGTGTGCCATTACGTGCAACCTTATACACAAGCCCAGCTCAATAAAATGCCACTTAACATGGTCCATGTCGGGACTCTGGACCATTTAAGTTAAGTGGCATTTTATTGAGCTGGTTTTGTGTATAAGGTTGCATGTAATGGCACACATAGAAGATAAAATGTGAAATGATTAGTAGCCTGTGGACAATCTAAGACCAAGTCGGTCTGTGCTGGTCCTTAAGAAAATCTGTGAGCACTTAAAAAAATTATCAAAACATTACCATAAAAATTAGTGATTTGTAGATATTTTGAATGTAGTTATTATTGAAACAGATAGGATTTGTATAAGGTGACTTTTTGTTATCCCACAATTTCAAAATTTTTTTTCCTGAAAATGGCAAGGCCAAATCAAGATCAAGTATACAGATGTAGTATCACGTTATACCTTATGCTAGACTGGATGGATCATACAGGTCTTTTATCTGCCATCATCTACTATGCTATTATGTTTCCAGCTACTTATGCCATCCTCTCTAAATATGGTAAGATTTCTCCCCTTCCCAGCTCTAGTCCATCTCTAGTCCAAATATGACATGTGGAGGCGTATTTTCAAAGCACTTAGACTTACAAAGTTTCATAGTAACCTATGGAACTTTGTAAGTCTAAGTACTTTGAAAATGAGTCCCATAGCATATATAGACTGAAAATGAAACAGAACAGAGCTCTGCCCTTCTGCAATAATCCTCATACTAAACTTCACCTTCAAGCTAATGTCATCCGTCTGTACTCAGCAGGAGGCAGAGCTACTCTGCTACTACTCGCCAATGTTACAAGTATATTATTAGATGTGACAGGTAATGAACATCATCACCCTCCTATGCCTCAGGTACAAATTTATATTGTAAGCCCTCTAGGAAGGAACCAACGTACAGTACCTGAATTTGCATTATTGCCTTCAGATCACATTTGGAAAAGCAAGTAATTCAATGCAAGCCCTAACTTGGTCCATGCCATCTTGTTCCCAGTCCTCCAACACACCTGTACAGCGCGGAGACCGTCCCCCAGCCCCTGCTGTCTCATTCTCAATCCTTCCACATACCTGTAGTGTGCTCACTGCTGCTTGCAAGTAGAGAGCTTACGGATCTTGCTGCTGGCAGAGATGGCTTTGCGTGAGGACGAGGTACTGGCTCTCCTTTCTGCCCTGCTTTTGGTGGAAGTTGTACAGTCTCTGTGCCATTCATACACACAGGCTTGTTAGCGCCTCGGCTGCGATTTTGGGCTGTGTGTGCTGCCTCCTCTTCAGTTAACTGCCCTGCAAGGACAAGAAGGAAATAAAGGTAGATGCAAATCCTGCCATGTTTGCAGAAAGAGGACACAGTAGGACTGTTCTTCTAAATAAACTAGACAGAACACATCAAATAATGGTCAAATCTTGTAATGTAAATGTACTGTGGGAGATGCAAGTAGGAGCTCATCGAATGGCTCCTTTGTCTGGACATGCTGGATCTCGTAAAGTATTTCAGAAAAAACATTAAAGAGTGAACCGCTCAGTGTGGCTCTGACCTTTGCAGGTGGCTTCAAGCTCAGCCCATCAGGTAACAGGTATAAATATGAGACAAGCCCAAAGTGTCTGGCTGAACTCTAGGCCACACATGTGCAAGGTTTCAGAATGGCAGCAGATCACCAAAATAAAGTCTAAAAGCAACTTTATTGTTGCAAACTATTGAAGGAATAAAACACCCAACATGGCCATGTTTCACCCAGGGATGGACTGCATCAGGGGCTCACCAGAAGGAAAGTACTGAGCAGCACTTCCTTCTGGAGGTAACATTAAAAGGGCATTTAGCCACAGTCTCCCTGTAGATCAGCTCTGCATTTTGGTGATCTGATGCCATTTTGCACTCTTTCACGTTATGCAGATCATAGCTTCTTGTTTATACCCCACACGTGCAATGTACAGCAGGTGTTTCTGCGATGCTGTGTAGCCACTTGGGTCAGTGGGTCAGACTCCTATAGACAGTAAAAGCAGCAACATTGAGAGCACTCTATATGCGACTGGTATAGCCTATAGCGTTATGGACAAATAATCCCCTCTCCACTGTAAAACTGCTACCAAAATTATTTCATATTACCATTCAACCAATCTTCTCATATGAGTGTTTATCACTAACCCCAAATTATACCAAACAGGACAGATCCCCTAGTGGAAGCTTTGCATCTTTAGTTCTACGGGTACTCTATATCCATAAAACACCCCGAGTAACGGATGCAGCTTCCTGCTACTGCTCACAGTACAAAAAAATAAAAATAAAAATGCTGGGGTCATCTCAACAACAAAATTCTTTCTGCTACCACTTTGTAAAGCAACACAAAAAACATGAATACACACACATTCAGCACCTACAGTGGGGGAAATAAGTATTTGATCCCTTGCTGATTTTGTAAGTTTGCCCACTGACAAAGACATGAGCAGCCCATAATTGAAGGGTAGGTTATTGGTAACAGTGAGAGATAGCACATTACAAATTAAATCCGGAAAATCACATTGTGGAAAGTATATGAATTTATTTGCATTCGCAGAGGGAAATAAGTATTGATCCCCCACCAACCAGTAAGAGATCTGGCCCCTACAGACCAGGTAGATGCTCCCAAATCAACTCGTTACCTGCATGACAGACAGCTGTCGGCAATGGTCACCTGTATGAAAGACACCTGTCCACAGACTCAGTGAATCAGTCAGACTCTAACCTCTACAAAATGGCCAAGAGCAAGGAGCTGTCTAAGGATGTCAGGGACAAGATCATACACCTGCACAAGGCTGGAATGGGCTACAAAACCATCAGTAAGACGCTGGGCGAGAAGGAGACAACTGTTGGTGCCATAGTAAGAAAATGGAAGAAGTACAAAATGACTGTCAATCGACAAAGATCTGGGGCTCCACGCAAAATCTCACCTCGTGGGGTATCCTTGATCATGAGGAAGGTTAGAAATCAGCCTACAACTACAAGGGGGGAACTTGTCAATGATCTCAAGGCAGCTGGGACCACTGTCACCACGAAAACCATTGGTAACACATTACGACATAACAGATTGCAATCCTGCAGTGCCCGCAAGGTCCCCCTGCTCCGGAAGGCACATGTGACGGCCCGTCTGAAGTTTGCCAGTGAACACCTGGATGATGCCGAGAGTGATTGGGAGAAGGTGCTGTGGTCAGATGAGACAAAAATTGAGCTCTTGGCATGAACTCAACTCGCCGTGTTTGGAGGAAGAGAAATGCTGCCTATGACCCAAAGAACACCGTCCCCACTGTCAAGCATGGAGGTGGAAATGTTATGTTTTGGGGGTGTTTCTCTGCTAAGGGCACAGGACTACTTCACCGCATCAATGGGAGAATGGATGGGGCCATGTACCGTACAATTCTGAGTGACAACCTCCTTCCCTCCGCCAGGGCCTTAAAAATGGGTCGTGGCTGGGTCTTCCAGCACGACAATGACCCAAAACATACAGCCAAGGCAACAAAGGAGTGGCTCAGGAAGAAGCACATTAGGGTCATGGAGTGGCCTAGCCAGTCACCAGACCTTAATCTCATTGAAAACTTATGGAGGGAGCTGAAGATGCGAGTTGCCAAGCGACAGCCCAGAACTCTTAATGATTTAGAGATGATCTGCAAAGAGGAGTGGACCAAAATTCCTCCTGACATGTGTGCAAACCTCATCATCAACTACAGAAGACGTCTGACCGCTGTGCTTGCCAACAAGGGTTTTGCCACCAAGTATTAGGTCTTGTTTGCCAGAGGGATTAAATACTTATTTCCCTCTGCAGAATGCAAATAAATTCATATACTTTCCACAATGTGATTTTCCGGATTTAATTTGTGATGTGCTATCTCTCACTGTTACCAATAACCTACCCTTCAATTATGGGCTGCTCATGTCTTTGTCAGTGGGCAAACTTACAAAATCAGCAAGGGATCAAATACTTATTTCCCCCACTGTACGTAGCAAACCTGCCAAACTCAAAACCGCTACAAAAGCTGGCAATAAAAACATTTGCAAAATAGAAGGTTCTGGAAGCCAAACATATTTTTAGGTAGAAAAGTTGAAATCCATAATTTCCAGGGTAGCTTTCTCAGAAATGTTCCCCCTGCTATGCACAGGACCCAGGAGACAGGCAGAACTCTATAGTCTCAATGTATGAATGAGATAATGGTGATGGGAAGATAAATTTAGGTTGTTAGGAACCACGTAACCCTTTTGGGGAAAGGGAAGCCTATTCTCAAAGGATAGGCTCTACCTTACCCAGGGTAGAGAACCAGGCTGCTGCACTAAACTTTAAAAAGGAGAGCCATTTTTAAACTAGAACACTGCGCAAAGCCAACGGTCACTCACAAGCACATGATAAAGGGCAAACAGAGTTGAGAGACTTTGAATGATCCCTGTCAACTGCTAGACAAGTGATAGGCAATGGCAAGTTAGATGCAAACACTGATCAGACAGGCAAAGAGACATTACATCATACATCATTCTTATATTCTGCAAAACCTACGCGAGGTCCATGTGGAGCACAAAGAAAACCCGAAACATAATTCAGGAAATACAATCTAAAACAAAAAAAAATTTTACAAAAATTGGTAGTTTAGCAGCTGAAGGGTGGTACTAGTCCCTCTTTCTGCTTTTAGGTATTGAGGGGGTTTGGGGAGGGGGTGGGCCCACTGCTAGCCTACCAGGATGTCCTCGGGTGGGTGGAAGGTCAGGTCTGGCAATAGTCCCACTGGACCATCACGTTTTTATATATTTTTTGTGGGGGTGAGGGGTATTTATGTGTTTGGGGGGGGGGGAGGGCTCTTGAGCACATGCCAGGCACAATTCTCCTACGGAACTGGAAACAGCTCCCTAATGTTCAGCGCCAACATTGCGCCTAAATTTGCATGTCATTAGTGCTGACATTAGAAAGCTGTTTGCAGTGCTAACTGCATTTCCCAAATGACCCTTCATTTGCATCTACAGCACAGACAGGTGCAGAAAAACACTGGGACCGAGGGCAGTGCAAGTTAACGCAGCACAGAGCTGAAACCATGAATGACAAACTGCTTTGCATTAATAATGGCGAGGGCAGCTTTGAAGTTGTGGCTTGAGGATGATATGGCACCAGAAAATATTTCATCAACAGTGAATAAGGATTGTTTACGATTTTAGTGTTTGACTGGGACTGGGTGTTTGCTCTTTCCTACTGGCCAATGACATTCTTTTCTACTTTTTATTTTCTGTTTTATAGCAAACCGCTTCATTTTGCCTGTTAGGAAAGCAATATAGTAAATAAATAGATAAATGATAAAATGAACATTAAGGATGCTGAACTATTAACGGTTCAGTTGAGCCTCAAGTTGTTTATTTGTTATGTTAGTAAAACATATATAACCAACTTAGGTTATTAATGTCTGGCAGTTTGGGGACCTCCAAGATTCACTGCTGGATCTGTGGTGGACACATACTCCCTTTGGAGGTTATGTTAGACTACTTCTTTTTAGGAAAATCAAGAGAGGTGAAAGCAGTGGCAGATCATGTTGGTCAGCTGGAATGAACTGCCATAACCCTCATGGAAAAAAAAAACAACAACCCAAAAACAGAACACAAGAACCACCACACTCCATAGACCGCCAAGATGGAAAAGGGAAACAGAAACAGTCAAAGGGAGTGGATCTGGATACCACAGGAACTACAAGTATAGAAGAAATTTAACACACTGACCCGACAAGTGTGAGCAAGTGCAAGGTGATGCATGTGGGAAAAAAGAACCCGAATTATAGCTATGTCATGCAAGGTTCCACGTTAGGAGTTACGGACCAAAAAAGGGATCTGGGTGTCATCGTCGATAATACACTGAAACCTTCTGCTCAGTGTGCTGCTGCAGCTCAGAAAGCGAATAGAATGTTGGGTATTATTAGGAAAGGAATGGAAAACAGGTGTGAGGATGTTATAATGCTGTTATATTGCTCCATGGTGCGACCGCACCTTGAGTATTGGGTTCAATTCTGGTCGCCGCATCTCAAGAAAGATATAGTGGAACTGGAAAAGGTGCAGCGAAGGGCAACTAAAATGATAGCGGGGATGGGACGACTTCCCTATGAAGAAAGACTAAAGAGGCTAGGGCTTTTTAGCTTGGAGAAGAGACGGCTGAGGGGAGACATGATAGATAAAATAATGAGAGGAATGGAACAGGTGGATGTGAAGCGTCTGTTCACGCTTTCCAAAAATACTAGGACTAGGGGGCATGTGATGAAACTACAGTGTAGTAAATTTAAAACAAATCGGAGAAAATGTTTCTTCACCCAATGCGTAATTAAACTCTGGAATTCATTTGCCGGAGAACGTGGTGAAGGCGGTTAGCTTGGCAGAGTTTAAAAAGGGGTTAGACGGTTTCCTAAGGGAAAGTCCATAAACTGCTACTAAATGGACTTGGGAAAAATCCACAATTCCAGGAATAACATGTATAGAATGTTTATATGTTTGGGAAGCTTGCCAGGTGCCCTTGACCTGGATTGGCCGCTGTCGTGGACAGGATGCTGGGCTCGATGGACCCTTGGTCTTTTTCCAGTGTGGCATTACTTATGTACTTATGACACTGCCGTGTTTCAGCATGTGCCTGTGTCGCTATGCTGTTTAAAACACATTACAGCCATCAAATTCATAGGCCCCCTCACAATAAACTTGTCACAATGCCAATACTCACAGCACCAAAATTAATCCTTGAAAAAAAATCACCCTACTAGAAGGGAAACTGCTATACTGAGGAATGTAAAAACCGCTTCTAGAAGAGTAAATATGTATATTTCCAATAAAGGGCAATTACAATTCATTCGAGAAATGCTACAATATTTAAGAGGAGGGACAATTGTTGTTACTGTTTGGAGGGGGGGAACCAGACTTGGTTACTGGATGAGGGAATGGATAGGCAGGGGGGTAGGGAAGGGACACTGAGGAAGAGGGGGGGGGGGTCTAAAAGATATTTTACAAGAGTATGTTTATTTATTGGCCAGGAACAAAATAAGTACCTGTATATAATGTGTAAACTGCTTTGATTGTAACTACAGTAGAGGAGTGTGGTAGCCGTGTTAGTCCACTCTTAAGGTTATCAATAGAAATCAAACAAAATAAAACATGGAAAAGAAAATAAGATACCACCTTTTTTATTGGAGATAACTTAATACATTTCTTGATTAGCTTTCGAAGGTTGCCCTTCTTCGTCAGATCGGAAATAAGCAAATGTGCTAGCTGACAGTGTATATAAGTGAAAACCTTCAAGCATTACTATGACAGTCTGACAGGGTGGGAGGATGGGGGTGGGTCGGAGGTATGCATGGGGACATCAAAGCATATCATTGATATTCTAACAGGATGGGTGTGGATAGGTGAGGGGTGAGACATACAGCTTTATGGTTTATAATGGGCTAGGGTTCTCTGTTGATCACCCCACCCCTCCCCTATCCACACCCATCCTGTTAGAATATCAATGATATGCTTTGATGTCCCCATGCATACCTCCGACCCACCCCATCCTCCCACCCTGTCAGACTGTCATAGTAATGCTTGAAGGTTTTCACTTATATACACTGTCAGCTAGCACATTTGCTTATTTCCGATCTGACGAAGAAGGGCAACCTTCGAAAGCTAATCAAGAAATGTATTAAGTTATGTCCAATAAAAAAGGTATCATCTTATTTTCTTTTCCATGTTTTATTTTGTTTGATTTCTATTGTAACTACAGAAAGACGGTATATCAAATCCCATCCCCTTTCCCTATTAATGGTTCATTTATGGCAAAATGGCCACTCTTTTAGAAGAGACTATAGATATTTTTCTCACCCCAAAACTGACTACGTGCCTATAAGCCTAGATTTACTCTCCCAAGATACAAGACTATGAAATTGGCTTGTTAGCTCAGATCACGACCCAGTACATCTTAACATAAGGTGGGTGGGGTCTACCAAGAGCGTGAGGCAGGGGTCGTGGCATATGAATACTTCACTGCTGTCCACCAAGTATACTATCCTAGAACTGAAGCTCTACATTAGGGATTATTCATAATACCATGACATGGGGTAATCTGGGGTCTCTACATTGTGGGAAAACAACCAAAATGGTAGCATGGGGGCAAGATTAAAGAGAGCTCACAATGATAAGTGGATAAAGTATCACAAAGGATTTAACTAGGTTAGAAAGGGAACACAAAAGAGAAGGGGTAGGGGGCCCTCAAATCAACTGGCAGTAATGGTGCAGCTGAATAAAATATGGCAAGGGAAGCAGAACTCAAAGACGAGAAACTAGGGCAGCAATTCATGAATTACTAGCTGCACAGCTCAGAGTGATGCAAACCTAAAATGGAGGGGGGGGGGGGTGGGGGTGAGGAAGCTGTGCATTGAAGGTGGAGGAAACTTCTACGCTTTTTGTAGATGACTACAGAAACTGTATGGTCCAAAGCAGCACAGAGCTCTCTTGGTCAGATCTCGCATTTTTGTCAGTGATGCAGGGTGCACAGCTCAAGGAGCAGCAGCAAAAGTTTCTAGATACTCCTCTTGATGGGATGGAACTCTGGAAGGTGCTTAGGTCTAACCCAGCGATTCCCAAACCTGTCATGGAGGAACCCCAGCAGTCATGTTGTCAGGAGGTAGACTTGATTACCAAGGAGACAGGACAGTGTATACAAATTAATCTCATGAATATTCTTTGAGAATATCCTGAAAACCTGACTGGCCAGGGTTCTCCCGGGACAGGTTTGAAAATTACTGGTCTACCTCATCAGAGAGGACAGCAGAACAGACAGGTTTCCAGATTTCTATTAAAAATGTTGATCAATGTCATCACCAGTGATGTTAAAACTATTAATATTGTTTTGCTAACAGATGCAGCCCCATCATCCTTTACTCAAACTGTGAGGCAAGTAATGAATATAATAGGTCATGTGACCAAAGCAGACAGAGGTCAGGTACTTTTTCTGGCATTAGACGCAGAAAAGAAGGCCTTTGACAGGTGAATGGAATTTTCTGTTTTGCCCTGTTGAGGACCTCAAATTTTGGTCCTTTTTTTTTTGTCAGTCATTATGGCATTAGAAACAAGTGATTATAGCCATTTGTGAAGGGTCATCTATGTAGAGCGGTCTGTGGCAGTTGAGGTTTCATTTATTAAACTGTGTTTTGGGTAATTCCGTTTTCTTTCTTCAATGTTTTTGAACAAAATAGTTTTTTATTTACTTTGATATTTTGTTCATACAACTTTTATATTTGTGATTGTGAAGGTCCCACACAGTCAGGTTAAGTATAAATGGTAGTCAATTGGCTAGAGGTACGAGGTACAAGGCAAAGCCCCCTCTGTCTCCCCTCTTGTTCACTCTGTTGTTGGAACTCTTTGTGCAAGCCATCTGGGCTCATGGGGATATCAGAGAAACAGAAAGGGCATATGATATAAGCTGGCCTTATATGGGGATGATGCACTACTATTCTTGTAAGACCCTGAACTCTCTCTCAATGCAAGGAATACAGGCTGATATCAGAATATAAACTACATGTAGGGAAATCTATTAAGCTCCCAATAACAGCATCAGCTCTGACAGAGTCGAAATTGAGACCCTTCTACCCATTTCAGTGGCAAACAAAAATAAGGAGCGATTAAACAAGTTGGGGGTGTTTAACTGTTGTCATTAATCACTAAAATTAAACCTAGGATGTCATTGGAAATTATTATAGACTGTTATTACGATATCTCTATTATGTACGGCATGACAGATGTGGCCAACTTTTGATATGTTTATTCGTCAATAAAAAAAAATGTTTTAACAATAATCACTAGAATTAGCATGATTAAGCTGAATATTTTGCTGAGGCTGTTATTTCTTTTTGCAATGCTACTCTGCACAATTCCAGATGACTTATTTGGAACAATGTGGTTTTGCAACTGCATTCAAGCAGTTTACATAGTATATGCAGGTACTTGTTTGTAGCTGGGGAAATAGAGGGTTAAGTGCCTTGTCCAGAGTCATAAGGAGCTGCAGAGGGAATCAAACCCAGTTCTCCAGGATCAAAGTCCGCTGCACTAACCACTAGGCTACTCTCCACACCAAATAGCATTAAAAGTATTAAAATATAGCAGGGATGAAAGAAGGGGGAGGCTAACTTCTCCACCTTAAAAGAAATTACTGGATGGCCCAGCTGTGTACTGCTTACTCATAGGTACTACAGAATTTGGTTCTTCCACAAATAAAGGCTGTGCTATATAAAAGGATAGGACAACCTCAAGCTGAGTGGAAGAAGCCTTATTGGGTCAGTTTGGAACTATGGTTTCAAGCAACATAGGTATGCCGGGTTTGACCTATATACTTCTCCACTTAAGGCAATTTTATGGGATGAGACTTTAGTCCAAGGGAGATGCACCCAAGATGCTTTAAATGGATGTCTAGGAATAAGCTAGTACGAGTTCAAGACTGTATATCAAAAGGCTCAAGGAGAGATTCTGGCTAAATGCCAAGAGACACCCCTGGTTTTTTTCTTTACTACAACTTCAGCACTCTCTCAGGGTTAACTGTAAACATTTGAGCGCGCTAACTTCATTGAAGGCTATTTGCTCAAAAAAGAGATATGAGGTCTTCTTTCTAGGCTAGTGCTTCCCAATCTTTTTGTGGATTGTGACCTCATAGATTACTGCCAAATAAAATTGTTACACCCCCCCCCCCCCACCAAAGGTGCAAAATGCACCTATGGAGAACCCACCTAGATCACGACCCCTAAAGGCAGATTTTGAAACCCCATTTGGGGTTCTGACCAACAGTTTGGGTTAGCTCTTTCTAGGCTATACAAATTGGTGAATAGAAATCAGGATTAAAGATGTACACCCATACCAGCATCAGTGGAAAAGGAATAATGGAAGTGTCTGGAAAAAGGAACAATGGAAAACCGTATGGGAGAACATGGACAAAGAAACAGTGGAAAACAGTGTGGGAGAACACAAAGTCTGAATTTGCATGAATCATTTAGATATGCAGTGTAGAGAATGACACGGGGATGGGACCCGCAGTAACCGTGAGGATAGGGACAGGGACAAACTTTGTCCCCGTGACATTAGCTACTTTGAAGCTGTTAATGAACTGGATTGTTATTTATGTTTGAGTGATGCCTACAACGATATTTTGATTTTTTGGAAAAACAAGCATGCTGGCCATAACTAGCAAAATTTGCATGGGGGATCCCGTACATCCTGCTACCAACATATCTTCTAAGAAGACATCTTCTATTGCAGGAAGGACTGTGGAAGACAGGAGAGCTAGACTGAATCCTGAGTTTGTTGATGTCTTCTTATTCATCCACAGATTAAAAAACCATAACAGTGCTTCATAGGGCATATTTTTTCCCCTCTAGGGCATACAGAATGGGTTGTATTTTATACCTCTGGACATTTTAACAGTGTGAATTAGGCCTCCTTGGTGTAGTAGAAATCAGCTATTGTTGGGGTTGGAAGGGTAGAGGGTGGTGGTGGGATGAAGGAGAGTTATTATAGCCGCTCGTTATTATTGTTTTCTATTTATAATTTATACAGAACAGTTGCACAGCATATTGTTCCTTTTTATACATTAATAAAAACATTAAAATATAAAATCATAAGTGTTCAAGGCTTCTGCGGATGAGGACAGAGGCCACGGGGACGGAACAAACTTTGTCCCCGTGTCATTCTCTAACGCAGTGTAAGATTTTATTCTAGCAGAGTGTTCAAACCTCTGTTGTAGGGGCTGAGGGAGGAAGAAGGGAGACTTTAGACCTATCTGGTGGAAGTGCCACAAAATCCAGTGCCTCTGGCTTGAGGTTCATAGAGGTGAAAAAGCTGACCTTGTAAAACTACCTCTGAGCAGCACCTTGGGTTATATGGCTGAGCCACAGCTCATTGTAGTGGACAGAAAAGATATATAGATATATAGATATAGATATTTTTTTTTTGGCAGCATGTACGGTAATAGCAGCTCACTGGAGAATGATAAAGGCCCGTTAAACAGGAGGAATGGTGGGTTAAAATGTGGAAGATTATAGAAATGGAACAATATGTGGTAATAGCAAATAAAAAGGGTTATTTGAGGGGAGAAGATGAAAAGCAAAAACATATGAGAAATCAGATCCCTATAGGATGGGATGGGCAGAGAGGATCTCACACAAATATGACAAAGAAAGTTTTCCAACAACACAACACATTTAAAAGATTATAATGTTAAAATGTTTAAAGGAAATAGTCAAATTGTTGTTGGTTAGTGGCTACTTCCAATTATATACTCAGTCTACAGGAACTCGGAATGCACAGTATGGGTAAGGGTGGATGCAGCTGAGTTTTTGGAGATAGGGAGGGTCAGGAGTCTACGTAGTAGTTTCACTCGCACTCGTATGTGAATGGACATGCTGTAAATCCCAATAAAGGCAATTGTGGAGGTATGCAGAATGTGTATAATTGTTTTTCAAAAGTTAAGTAAAAATAAGTGAAAAAGAAAAGATAGTGGAATTAGAAAAGTACAGAGGACAACCAACATGATTAAGAGAATGGAATGACTAAAGAGGTTAGAGCTCTTGAACCTCGCTAAGGGGAGATATAAAATATGAGTGGAATAGAGCAGATAAACACTAAATTAATTGTCTACTACGATCTTCAGGTGCTGTCATCAGGTGGCACTAATGGTGTGGTTGCTATACCACACCTACAGGACTCCATTATTTTATTATCAACATATGGGAGCCATATCAGACTTGTGTTGGAGAGAATGTGGCACAAGGGTGATTATTTTCATATGTAAGCCTGCCCAGGTCTGGTGAAATTAGGACAATTTTGGGCAGATCTGTGAATCTTACTCCTTTTTATTGGCTGTTGGGCTGGAACTCCTCTCATATTAGGAAAGGCTAAACAGGTTAGGGCGCTTCAGCTTTGAAAAGAGACAGCTGAAGGGAGATAATTGAGGTCTATAAAATCCTGAGTGCAGTAGAATGAGTAAAAGTTAATTTTTTACTCTTTCAAAAAGTACAAAGATTAGGGGACACTCAATAAAGCTACATGGAAATAAACAAATAGGAGGAAATATTTTTCACTCAACAACTAGCTAAGCTCTGAAACTCGTTGCCCATAGGCGCCGGTATAAGAGGCTTGGAGAGGCTAAGCCTCCCCCTGCTGCAACAGAATGGATCAGCTCTGGAGTCCAGCTGCTCTGAGGGATTAAATTGTTGATTTACCTCCATCCTCACAGCAGGAGCTGCAGTGAAAGCCCTCTAGCAGTTGTAGAAATTGGTTTATGGTTTGTTTACCTTACTGCTGGGAAAGCAGGGGAGGTTGGCTGGAGGTGTCCTGGGTTGCCAGGGAGATATTTAACGAGGATGACTTCCTGACCTGCACTGAGGACAGATAGCAGCAGAACGGATACTGGGCCAGCATGAGATCAGAAAAAGTCACCAGACAACAAAGGTAGAAAAGATCATTTTATTTTCATTATAGTGTGGAATATGTCCACTTTGAGAATCAGGTGCTCAACATTAAAAGTTTATATTTATTTACTTATTTATGGCATTTTATCCCACATTAAACATGAATTAGGGTGTTTGTGTCTCTACATGAGAATTGTGATGATATGATCCCTTGTTTCATATTGTTGACGGTCTGCATTTTCCGTATGGGTGGTTTATTGGTGTATTAGGTCTGCCCTGTGTAATATTTATGGTACAGTAAGATTCAGAGTGTGTTTTTGGACAAACTTGTGCATAGTGTTTTGCACTTGAGCGATTGTGGTTAGAATATGCTTTGAGCAACCATTTTATTCTTTGACATATGATACATATCTAATATCTAAATTTAATAAAAGGTATTAATGTGACTTATTTTTATTTTTTCTGCATGTTATTAGACAATTATGGATTTAAGCTCCACCCCTAACCCCTCCCCCTTTAGCATCCCCAAACAGTTAGGCCACCGACTGCCTATGTCGTTGCCAGAGGATGTGAAACAGAAGTTAGTGTATCTGTTTAAAAAAAGGTTTGAACAAGTTCCTGGAGGAAAAGTCCATAGTCTGCTATTGAGATAGACATGGGAAAATCACTGCTTTGCCCTGGGATTGGTAGCATGGAATGCTGCTATTATTTGGGTTTCAGGTACTTGTGACCTGGCTTGGCCACCGTTGGAAACAGGATACTAGGCTGGATGGACCATTGGTCTGACCCAGTATGGCTATTCTTAGATTCTTATATAAGATGGATATGGCCTCCAAAAAGGGATAATTGTGAGATGCTCACTTATTTAATACATGCTAGAAAGCATACTATTGCTACTTTTTGGAAGACACCATCTTTGGCTCACTGGGCCACACAAGTAGCAGAGGTTATCTCTATTAAAAAATTTGATGTTTATAATAAGGTCTGGGGGAAATACTGGAAGAATCGGGAGAATGGTGCTATGATTTAATGTGGTTTTGGTATGTTTCTTCCTTTTTGTGGGAGGTGGGGTTTTCTTTGTTTAACCTATTATTTGTGCAGAAGATTATGATTTTGAAGTGCATCTTCATATAATGTGATTTGTCTGTCTTGTAAAAACAATCAATCGTCTATTCTTAAGTACAAAGTCTAAGGGACACATCATTAGGTTATTAAGGGGTTGATATTCAAAGTGATTTAAACCACACGATTAAATCGTTTGTGCAGGGCTATCCACTGATACTCAAGCCAACATAGAGGGACTGACTATACACTCATTCTGCACCTGGACTAGCTTGCTACACAAACTGTAACTCTTCGACAGTTCCTTATGCTCTTGCTTAACTATACAAAGGAACTTGTCTTGATTTTAGCTAACCATCAATTATCCCAACTAACTGTGTACCACGCATCTTGTTCCACATCATATCTGGTTCTTGGTCCCTCAGCTATATAGTAAGCCATATTGAAGAAAATCTTAGCATCATATCTACGTAGTTGAATGCTCTAATGCATGGGTTCCTAAACTTCTTCGGGCTCATGGCACCCTAGTGTCTGAGCAAATTTCCGCAGCAACCCCTCCCCCGGCCACATGGGTCTCTGCAACCCCACCCCCCCCCCCAAGCCACATGGGTCTCCTTTCCCTGCAGCCCTTCTTCCCAGAAAGTCCAGCACACCATTCCCTGCAGCCACCTCTCCTCCCATAAATCCAGCACCCTCTGCCTTCCCCAAATCCAGCATTGCTAGCTACCTTCCTTCCTGCAGGTTCAGGATCACTGCCACTTCCTTCTCCTTCCCCGCTGCCACTGCAGTGCTTGCAGCTTACATTTTGGGCCGTCCATGATTCACATAGGCAGGCACTCCAGGCCTTCCCAGTCTGCCGCATCCGGCCCTCTCTGATGGCAACTTCCTGTTGTGAGGGCCGGACGCAGCAGGGGGAAGTTCCTGTGTGAATCGCGGACAGCCTGAAAATGTAGCTGTAAGCACTACAGCAGCGGTGAGGTGAGAAGCAGGAAGCAGCAGATTCCAGACCTGCGGGACGGGAAAGTAGGGAGCGATGCTGGATTGTGGGCAGCAGGTGGTCAAGAAATGCCCCTGAGAAGTTCGCTGCAGCGCACAGTTGGGAAACACTGCTCTAATGCATGCTTATTAGGTGTATCATTGGTATTATGCTAACATTGTGTATTAGGAACGGCAACATCCTACTCACCCCCATACCAAAAGATACCAAGAAACAAACGATGATCTCACCAATTACCGCCAAGTAGCATCTATTCCACTAACAGTCAAGCTGATGGAAAGTATGGTAACCAAACAGCTTACGATTGCATACACAAATTCTCTATACATCATGAATCACAATCAGGATTTTGCCCCCACCAAGCACCGAAACAGTGTTAACCACCCTCCTGGCCAAATTCAAGCAGCAATTAGCAACAGCAATAGCATACTTCCCCTCCAATTCGACATGGTAAGCCATAACATACTATTAAGACTCCTAGACTACTTCGGGACTGGTGGATATGTACTCAGTTGGATCAAGGGTTTCCTAACCACCAGAACTATACCAGTGAAATCAAATTCAAATGTATCATTGCCATGGAAATCAGACTGTGGAGTACCTCAGGGATCACCACTATCACCGATCCTTTTCAACCTAATGACCCCATTAGCCAATCCTTATCCACTCAGGGCCTCAACCCATTATTTATGCAGACAATGTCACTATATACATCCCTTTCAAACTTGATTTGACAGAAATCTCCAACAAACTCAACCTCGGCTTGCATACCCATGAACTCATGGACAAATGCATTCCAACTAAAACTCAATACAGAGAACACACACTGCCTCATCCTGTCATCCCAATACAATACAAACATACCCACAAACTTATTCACCTCATACTATGCCCCTCCCTATTTCAGATAACCTGAAAGTCCTCGGTGTCACAATCGACAGACACCTTACACTCGAGAGTCAAGTTAACTCTACAATCAAGAAAATGTTCCACTCTATGTGGAAACTTAAAACGCATGAAACCATTCTTCCCGAGGGCAACATTTCGCAACCTGATACAATCAATGGTTCTAAGCCATGCTGACTACTGCAACGGAATTTATGCGGGATTCAATGGAACACTCATTAAGAAGCTACAGACTGCTCAAACACGGCAGCCAGACTTATATTTGGAAAATCGCGATTCGAAAGAGCCAAACCCTTCAAGAAAAAACTACACTGGCTCCCAATTAAAGAATGTATTACTTTCAAAATCTGCACACTGGTCCACAAAATTATCTATGCGATTGCCCCAGGATATATGATGACCTAACAGATCTGCCAACCAAAAACTCAACCAGATCATCACGAACATACCTAAATCTTCACCACCCTAGATGTAAAGGACTCAAGTACAAATCAATTTATGGATCCAGCTTCTTCCTATATAAAGCACAGAACTCTGGAATGTACTAACCAAAAACCGTAAAAACAACGTACAACCATTCTCAACTTCCAGAAATCTCTAAAGACCAAACCTGTTCGCAAAGGCATACCCTACTGACCCACTTAAAATGCCTGAACCCAGCAACACAATGAAGCCAAACTGGTATTGAACACGAACACTATGTACTCCTCTTCTCTGCGATTCCCTAATGTGTCTGTAACACATTTATCTTATGACAATATCATCACCGGAGGTGGCTAACGTCCTTACAGTACTATGTAAGCCACACTGAGCCTGCAAATAGGTGGGAAAATGTGGGGTACAAATGTAACAAATAAATACATAAGTATATCTGATATTTGAATTCCACTGCTGTTAAATGTGTAAATTTTTGATACTGTTTCACTGTAGTTCTATAAGATTTCAATTTACTGTTTTCAAGTTACCTCATTTATTGTATTTATGTTTATTCTTGGTTATTTTACTATTGTTATGCCATTAACAAAATTGGTGAGTTTTATGTTAAAATGTACCTGCTGTACACTACCTTGGGGGAATCTCTTCATAAAGGCGGTTAATAAGTCCCAATACATAAAATATATATTCAGCGGCACTTAACTAGTGCTGCTGAATATCAGCGCTAACCTGAAACCAGGAATTTTGTGGAATGTCCAGCGATGGAGTCGGAACATATGTGGTTAAGGGTCGATATTCAGCACTTCTCCTCCTAAGTTAATCAGACAGTTAAGTGCTAAATATTGAACTTAGGGGGTCTTTTGCAAAGTGGCAGTAAGCCCAACCGGACTACCGCTCGCTAATCCGGTGTTGCATGGCCCAAAGGAAATTGTTGGCTACTTTAAAGGTAATCAGACACAATCACCCCCAAGTCTTGCTCTTCCTTTGTACACAGAAGCACTTCACCCCCTATATTGTACCATTCACTTGTGTCACAAGAATCCAGGAATGGTACAATATAAGGGGTGAAGTACTTCTGTGTACAAAGGAAGAGCAAGACTTGGGGTGACTGATGACATTTAAAGTGGTCAAACAGGTAGAAAAAGCGACAAGTCAAGTCAGAAGGATGCTTAGAAGCAGAATGAAAGGGATGACCAACAGGAAAAAAAAAAAAGAGGTGATCCCTTGTATAAGTCTCTCGTGAGGCCCCATTTAGAGTACTGTGTGCAATTCTGAAGACCCAACCTACGTAAAGATATAAAACAAAATGGAGTCTGTCCAGAGGGCTGCTATAAACTTGGTAAGCAGTCTTGGACATAAAACATATAAGGACAAGCTTATGAACTCAACATGTATACACTGGAAGAGAGGGGATATGACAGAAACATTTTATTTCAGGGGCATTAATGTACAGGAAAGAGCCTTTTTCAAATGAAGAAAACTCTGAATGAGGGGACATACAATAAACTTAAGAAGAAATAGGCTTAGGAGCTATCTAAGAACGTATTCATTTATGGAAAGGGTGGTGGAAGCGTGGAATGGTCTCCTGGTGGAGGTTGTGGAGACGAGGACTATGTTAGAGTTAAATGGGATCCCTTAGGAAAAGGAGGAGTTAAAGGTTATGGAGGATGGGTAGACTGGATTGGCCATTTGGCCTTTATCTGCCATCATATTTCTAACACTGAAACTGCTACAGACACCAGAATATTCACCAGCTCCTGCTACCACTTCAAAGCTGCATCCAGAGTGATGTCGGATGACTCTCTGTTGCAGTCAGGACACAGCTCCTCTTTCCCTACTTCTCACAGTTCAGGGCCCCCCCCCCCCCCCCCAGAATCCCAACCACATGAGAAACAGTTTCTAATATGTGCCTTACCCCTGGACCACAAGCTGTAAAAACTAGTAAGGAGAAAATGGCTGCCTGTTAGCCCACTGCTTGGGGCCATCTTCAGTATTTGAACTGTGTGGGAACTGTCGAGTGGAGGGAGAAACTAAGCTTAATACGTATACACCAGGAGCAGAGGGACACCAGGTGAATCACTGCTGCTTCCTGATATCTATGGCTAGTGCAGAATTCTGCAATGCACAGTGGCACAGAATCCCCTCTCTCCCAATAGGTGTACATGTGGTAAAAGCAATTAGCATAGCTGAGTTTAAAAAAGGCTTGGATAAGTTCCTGGAGGAAAAAGTCCATAAACAAGATCATTCTGGAGAAAGTCACTGCTTATCCCTGGTTGGGGGCACACAGCAAAATGGAATCTTGCTACTTTTTGGGATCCTGCCAGGTACCTGTGGCCTGGGTCGCCCACTGTTGGAACAGGATGGGCTTGATGGACCTTTGCTCTGACCCAAATATGACAGTTCTTATGTTTTAGAACACCAATAACTGTTCTATGGAGAAAGCAGTTTCTCTCATTCCGGTCACACATGGAATACATTGCTCAGCACAAAACAAGTGACCACAAATCAGAAACAGGCCAGCACAAACTGAAAACTCTGCCTGAAGCGCAACACTGGAGGAATAAACAATTGCTTTCCTCCCGTACTTTGCAAACAGAAAGATATCAGAGATGACCAGGGGCAATGTGGACCAGCACCAGAACCTGGGGCTTGTTCTTGTCCTGTCAGGCTGATATTGAGCTGCCTTTTTTTTTTTTTAATTGGCTGTGGTAGTTTGGTTAAAAAAAAAAAAAAAGTTCCGAAATATTCTGCATCAGCATCCAGACTGCAGCCGACACCGAATATCTGGATGGAACGGAGAGCAGCTGTGATATTCAAACCACCTGTCCAGACAGGTAGCCAATGGAGTCAGGACGGCAGTTTTCCTGTCCCATCCGATTAGCAGTCTGAATATTTCCACAACCAGGCAACTGCCAACTCCACCCAGGTACTATCCAGATCTTTTTGCTGGAAATCACTGAACAGCCCTGGACTGAGGCTCTGAATATTGACACGTGTAATTTATTTTGCTGCTATGATTACTCATTTTCTAAAATTTTCCACTTCCTATTTTAATCACAGGCAGATAATTCTATAACAGGTTGCCCACTAAAGGTAGATGCTGATTTTGCCACCTATTTAAACCTATTTTATAAAGAAAAGCAGACACCTACTTTTCTTTATAGGATGGTAGCAAACAGCCAAATCCATGCATACATTATGACACAAACACTTATATCAGCCCTATACCTAGTGTAAATGCTGGCATCTGGATGTTAGCATGTATACATGCAAATGATGGAATTCTATACACATGTACCTGTTCCCATACTTTACCCATGCACACGACCGCAAGGATATGCCATACTTTCCATTTACATGCCTTCTGGCCACCTAAAACTAAGCTGTTCCTTATACAATTACTCCCTTTATTGTAGTAACTTAATAATACATGCCCTGCACATTAAAGTTAGCAGGAAAGGGATCAGGTAGGGATGAAAGGGAAGTTTACATCACCACTCCAATCTCGGGGTAAGATTCATAAGTTTCCAGGCATACTCTCATCCCCTACTCTGCACACACAAGTGCCACATCTTCCATCTCTTTCTGCATGTACACACACACACATATACCCCCAAGCTGGGGGGTATACCTCTTCTGGTCCCCTCTGCATACACACACACACACTCTCTCTCTCTCTCTTCTGTCTCCCCTCCTCTGCACACACATACATACACACTTGATCCCTTCTGTCCTCTTCCCCTGCAAGCATGCACACACACTGAGGGGCACTTCCGTTTCAACAAGGCAGTCATTCAGTAGCTCTGAAAATAGTTGTAGCCCTTCTTCTGCATTGCCTCTCACAGGAGCCAACCAGTGCCCATGCAGCTGAAAGTCACCTCTGCACTAGCCTCTCTCACTACTAGCCATTTCCAGACTATCCTGGCAGCCAGTGCAGACCTCAGTCAGTCAGCCATCTATCAGTGCATTATCCAGCTCCTCATGGTCTTTCTCACACACACCACTGACTAGATAGCATTTCCCCAGCCCCAGAAGCAGAGATAACATACAATGAACCAATTCTACAAGGTAGCCCATTTCTCTTCAGTCCTCAATGTCATTGACCACACCCATTCAGGTCCCTCAAAGAAAGCAAGCCCACCTACTGCAACAGAACAGCTGTGGCCTCTCTCAGTATGCAAATAATGTGCAACACACAGGGGATCACAGATGCCTTCCCATGAGTTCCTAGTCCTGCCATGACTCATACATCCTGGTGCACTTGAGGATACATGCCCAGTTCAAGAACCAAGAGATCACTGGTGGCTGGCTCATAGGTATGATGCACACGTATTGACAGACGACATCAACACAACACTAGAAGTCCATGACTGAGCCTAGCTCACACCAACAATAAGCAGGCAGCTGGGGCATCATTACCCCACCTCATGTTTCCTGGTCTCCCACCTACCCATTGTCCATTCTTTCCTCTCCTCCATCTCACATAAGTGATTGGGACTATCCACAGATGAAGTGGCTAATGACCTCCGTGATTACACCCAGCGATAAGGCTGAGAAGCAGAACAAAAAGGGCACACTGGCAAACCAGGCCCATTATCAAATGCACCTTTGGACTGCTCAAGACCCAATTCAGGTGCCTAGATCGATCCAGCTGTCTACAAACCCGAATAAGTCTGTAAGACATTCATAGCCTGCTCTAACCTGCACAACCTGGCAGTAAAGTGCAGACTACCACTTTCTGAAGGACTAGAGCCACGGAACAAGGATCAGGCACCACTAGCACACACATCAACAGCAGGGCATAAGGAACCAAATTTATATACCGCTCATGTCTGTGAAGGTATATCTTCAATATCTGACAAGCGAGATGTGTACAAAATGTATCCCACATCAATTAAGCCTTTCCTCTTTCCCACCCCCATCAGTGCTAACTCCCCAGTACCACCCGTGTGCTATGACCAAGGAATACTAAATGTGTTGTTCTAATGACCTTCATGTCCATTTTTTCTCTCTGTCCCTGAGACCACAACACAAGGAAGTGCAATGGAGGATCTCTGGAAAGACGTCCGCATGCAGTACCGGACAGCTTGGGACTGTCTCCATTATATGGACTTATTGGTTTCAGAGGTGGGCATGGGAATAGATTGGGGTGTGAGGAATGTGTTTAAACCTTTGTACGTAGTTTTAGTTGTTTGGTGAGGGGAACTGTTGCATGTGGATAGGTGTATATGGGGGAGGGGTAGCTTCTTTAAACTTCTGTATAGTTTAGCTGTTTAGTGAGGAGAAAACTGCTGTATGTAGTTGTGGGGGGGGGGGGGGGGGATGCTTTTATCCTTTTGTATCTTGCTTTTGCTGTTTGGTGAGGTAACACTGCTGCATGTGGAGGTCCTAAAGACAAGGTGGCCTGTTTCTGAATTAAGAAAGCATGGGACAGGCCTGTGGATCTCTTAGGGAAAGGAGAAGCTAGTAATTACTGATGTTGGCCAGACTGAATGGGCCATTTGGCCCTATCTGCCATCATGGTTTCTATATATGTGTGGGGGGGGGGGGGGGGGCAGGATTTAACCCTTTGAACAGTTTTAGCAGTTTGGTGATAGGTGTAGATGGGAGAGGAGCATTTATCCCTTGTATATAGTTTTACCTGTTATGATGAGGGAAATCCTGCTGTATGTTGTGGTGTGTGTGTGTGGAGGGGGGGGGGATTTTTAACCCTTTCACCAATTTTAGCAGTTTGGTGAGGGGAACCCTGCTGCATGTGGGTTGGTGTACAAAGGAGGGATGAAGAGGTCTGAGCTACAAGACTGCAGCAGATCAGTGTTCTCTAAATGACATGAAACTTTTAAACAATGTTCTGTGTACAAACAATGGAACTTGCATTGGTCACATTCACAAATGAATATGAAAGCTTTGCTCATTTGCTATCATGGGGGAGGGAGGAAGGCTGTTCTGTACTGCTTGCAGTTTAGCTGCATGCACTAGGGAGGGGGGCCTATTGGAGGTGACACCTAATTTTTCAGGCACCCTTAAGGCTATTGGGTGTCAGAGCTTGGGGTGGGGGCCCTGAGATACATGTCCTAAACTGCCTCATGGTCTCTGTGAATCTCTTCATAAAAGTGGTTAAAAAATCCCAATAAATAAATAAAATACCTCAGCTCTCACCATCAAAATCGTGGTGACCATGAGGCCCATGATGCAGTGGATGTACATGAAGGCCAGCAGCAGATCCTCTCTTAGGGACTCCAACTGCTGCTGGAATTCACCCTGGCTCATAAGCCTCATTGCCAGAACCATGGGCCTTGGGCTGGGGAGGCTGCCGGCTTCAGTGGGCCATCAGCTGCAGAGGCAACCTGGCACAGTCCAGCCCTTGCAGTTGATGTCTACCAGGCTCCCCCGTTTGCCCTTTTCGTGTTCAGATGGGCTCAAGTGGTGGCATAGGGCCGAATGAACTCCTCACCCCAGCCTCTCCTTCCTCCTTTCCCACAGGCTCCAGCGATGGAAGAGGAGAGGGCCTCCTCTTTCTCCTGCAGTTCCAGCTCTGATGTTGAGTCTCTTCCAGTTCCTCCCCATCAACCACCTTTACACATCAGTTGTGGGAGGAAGCAGCTCAGGTTAATCTTTGGTATAGAGTGCATGGCACAATTCAGCAATGCTTAGAGGGCGCAACCCTGGTTTTGATGATCTAGCCATCTACGTTCCTGTACCTCCTTCCTAGCCCTCTACCACCCATATGGGTCTGACCTGTCTCTCCCTAGGACCTCTTGCTATGCATTTATTCTCAAATTAGTGTTGCCTATATATATCAGCATAGCAGGTTTGGATACCCACATAGGCAACCAGTCTGGGGACTCAGATTGCAGAGATCAGTGATGTAACTGCCGTAAAAGAAACTCTGCTTTAGCAGACCACAAAAAAAGAGTTTGATTTTCTGTCAAAATGCCACTTTGAATGGTCTAACAGCATTTTGTTGGATTGAGTGATTATATGAGTCTCTAACGTTTGTGAACAGTGTATTTATTTACATTGAAAAACAAGGACCCCTGACACAGGCAATTACTGAAACACAGCTCTGTCAGATCAACAATAAAATGTAATAACCTGAGTGTGGCTCCAGTGACATCATTCAACTACATCACTTTGTATTTGTTTCTCTACCGGAGTTGGCGAACACCTTCATAGTACTATGTAAGCCACATTGAGCCTGCAAATAGGTTGGATACAAATGTAACAAATAAATAAATCATTATCCCTCAGCGCCTTTGCTTTTTGCTGTTTCTGTTTCCTGCAGAGCATTTTTGTTCTTCTCCTGTTTTCTCTTCCAAAAGAAAACAAGTCACATCACTGACCTCTGCAATCTGAGTCCCAGGTATCTGGGCAGAGGCTAGGCATTCACCTCAGACAGCTGAAGTGTGTAAGAAGGGGCTGGTACGCCAGAGGGTCCTACAACAGCTCTTTGGCTTTGGTGAGTTAGGAGGGAGATGACACCAGCTTTATTCCAGTATTGCTGCAGATATCTGTACAACAGTTACTCCTAGCACAGTTTCATGATCTTCCTGCACAGAGGCCAACCAGCTGCCCCGTTATCTTCAGGATCTGTGGGGGCTGGTAGGTGCTATATGGGAATGTGTACATTATGGGATGCTCCCTGCTGCTGGGGCATGCACTTGGGAGTTGGGTGATGTTTACACTCATGTCAACCAACAGAACAGATGATAGCTTGGTCTGGGAGATAACACTAATTGTTTGGTTCAGGGGGATGATGGGAGTGTGGCTTGAGAACTATACATCACAGGCAGGCCACCTAGAGCAGGTCCAGGTGTGTGGCCATGGCCGCTGTGCTGCATGTGAGCAGTGTAAATTTGTACTGGCTACATGACACTGTACTGTACCCTCTAAGGTCTGCAGCTGGGTTACACATGCTGTCAGTATCTTCCTAGCAGAGTGGCTTTGCAGGGTCTCACATAGGTGTGGAGGCTTGTTGGTAGTGTACATCCTTACCTTGCTAAGGTCTGCTAGATCTACTCCCAGACCCTTCTTACTCATGCTTGTGGGACCCTGCTACCTACAGAGGCATTTCTCATTCTGTAGCACCATGAGTGCAGGTAGCTTTCAGCTCTGAGAAACTGTGCTCACTCCTGGCCTCCAATCTTGCAGGTGCATGGCTGTGGTCGCCACCTTATGGCTGCACTGGACATTGCCAGGAAAGCCATCTACATGTCACGTGAATCCTAAGATTTATCGCTGGATGGATGACGCTGTACACCTACCACTGCACATGTATGGCCACTGTATTGGTAGCACTGCACATTATCACCTCTATACGGCTAGCACCACATGTTTATTGCTGCCACTGAATCCCAGCTCACGTTTTTCCCTGCAGGCACTACACAGGCAGCTTCTCTGGCAATGAGTCCTTGTGGCTACTGAATATTGTACATATGGGCTCAGCATACGTTTATTTATTTAGTTACATTTGTACCCTGCGCTTTCCCACTCATGGCAGGCTCAATGCGGCTTACATGGGGCAATGGAGGGTTAAGTGACTTTTGGCCAGAGTCACAAGGAGCTGCCTGTGCCTGAAGTGGGATCGAACTCAGTTCCTCAGGACCAAGTCCACCACCCTAACCACTAGGCCACTTTGCCTGTGGATCTGCTTTCTGCCCCTTTACGCCCCATCTAGATACATGTACCATGGTTGTATTTTGTGAGATCCACATCTATCTCCTATACATTTATTCCACTTGTAATAAGTCTTTGATTTGGGGGGGGGGGGGGGGGGTAGAGATAAAAATCAATCTATTTGGCACATACATGCACAACCCTAGTCTTGCACAGTATGTACCATATGCTGCAGGTTTTTGTAAACACATTCATGTTCACATGTCCATGACCTATCCAAATAACGCTGCACTTAAAACATTATTTATTAAAGTACCAATTATCTTTTTATGAATGCTATTGGTTAAAATATTTGCTATCTGACACTGTTATTTGGCAACCAAAAGAAGCAGATCACAATAAGAAAGGCTCCCTTCAAATCTTTATTCTTTTGAGGTCTGAAAATAAAACCAAACAAGCCTGACACTGGCTATGGATACAAGGGCTGCGTCAGGGGCTAGGTAATACCAAATGGGTGCAAAAACACCTCACCACCTTGGTTCAGAGCAACTCTCTCCAACAGATGGCAGAATCATTGCTGTTGGATCACTGGGTGAGACTGTCATCTGCTGGAGAAAGTTACTCTGAACCAAGGTGTGTGGTGAGGTGTTTGTCACACACCACTTACTATTACCTAGCCCCTGATGCAGAAACACGGCCAGTGTCAGGATTATTTGGTTTTAGTTTCAGAACTCACAAAAATAAGATTTGAACAGAACCTCTCTCATTGGATCTGCTCCTTTTTGTTGCCATCTTGGATTTGCAGATCGCCTGTCGTTTCCTTTGACGTTATTTGTACATATGTCCCAGTTGTTCTTTGAATTGAGACATTGTATTTGTAATTGAGTGTCCCTTCTTTATGCTTGGCCTAATATTTGTTTGTTGACTTTTATCTCAAGAAACAAATAGGAAATAAGGAAGCCTGGCCCTTAGCTCAGTCTCACTGCAAGCATTAGAGCACCATTTTAAAGGCACACATCCTTCAATTTCCCCTCCCCCGCAAAGCCCTGTACGTGGATTACAGAAGGGTCAAGCCAGCCCAGCCAGCTCCCAGTAGTGTTCTGGCTGTAGACTGGAGCCTCCAAACTGGATTAGGCTCTCCATCTGCCTGTCTAATTACTCATAAACTGAGAAGCAACTTTTAAACAGCAGGGTTGAAAGATCTCCAAGGACAGTGACTCATTCACTGCAGGCAGCAACCTTCAAATCTGAAAATGCCACTACCTGTTCTTCCAAGGACATGACCAGAAGCACCCACCCTATCCAGGACCCCATCTCCACAAAGCGTACGATACTTACCTGTAGCAGGTATTCACCGAGGACAGCAGGCTGATTGTTATCACATGTGGGTCGACGTCCGTACCAGCCCAGGAATTGACATTTTGCAAGCAAATAAAAACAAAGTTTTGCCAGAGTCTCTGGCCCGAGTGCAGCGCGCACTGTGCATGTGCGGAAGGATTTCCCACCCCTCGTGTGCACGTCTCGCAGTTAATCAAAAAGCATAAAAGAAATAAATAACAACTCAAAGGGGAGGAGGGCAGGTTTGTGAGAACAATCCGCCTGCTGTCCTCGGAGAATACCTGCTACAGGTAAATATCTTCGCTTCTCCGAGGAAAAGAGGCTGCTTGTTCTCACATGTGGGATATCCCTAGCACCCAAACAATGAACATTGGTCAATTGGGCCTCGCAAGATGAGGACAGCAAATAACATAGATTGACCTGAAACTATAAACAAAAAGGTGTGAGCAAAATCTAATAAAATAAACTAACTGACAGTGTAGCCTGGAACAGAACAAAAATGGGTCTAGGGGGGAGTTGGAGTTGGATTCTAAACCCCGAACAGATTCTGTAGCATTGACTGCCCCAAACTGACTGTTGCATCGGGTATCCTGCTGAAGGCAGTAGTGAGATGTAGCCAACTGGAGAATTGCGTTTTCCGACGGCGACTCCCCTCCTGTTGGAATCAAAGGAAACAAACAACTAGGCGGACTGTCTGAAGGGCTTTGTCCGCACCACTTTAAAAGGCCAATGCTCTCTTGCAGTCCAAGATATGCAAATTGCTTTCGCCAGGGCGGGTACGAGGACGGGGGAAAGAATGTTGGCAAGACAATAGACTGATTCAGATGGAACTCAGACACCACCTTTGGCAGAAACTTAGGGTGCTTGTGGAGGACTACTCTGTTGTGATGAAACTTGATATAAAGTGCATGCACTACCAGGGCCTAAACCTCAATGACTCTACAAGCTGAAGTAACAGCCACCCAAGAAAATGACCTTCCAGGTCAAGTACTTCAGATGGCAGGAATTCAGTGGCTCAAAAGGAGCTTTCATCAGCTGGGTGAGAACGACATTGAGATCTCATGACACTGGTAGAGATTTGAATGGGGGCTTTGACAAAAGCAAACCTCTCATGAAGCGACAACTAAAGGCTGATCAGAGATAGGCTTACACTCTACACAGCGATGATAGGCACTAATCGCACTAAGATGAACCCTTACTGAGTGGTTTGAGGCCAGACTCTGATGTGTAGAAAGTATTCAAGCAGGGTCTGTGTAGGAGAAGAAGAGGATATAGGGCCTTGCGGTCACAACAGACAGGCAACCTCCTCCATTTTGAAAGAGTAACACCTCTTCGTGGAATCTTTCTGGAAGCAAGCAGACTTGGAGGACACCCTCTGAAAGACCCAAGGAGACGAATTCTAAGCTCTCGACATCCAGGCCGTGAGAGCCAGAGACTGGAGGTTGGGATGTAGAAGCGACCCCTCGTTCTGGGTGATGAGGGTTGGAAAACATTCCAATCTCCACGGTTCCTCGGAGGACAATTCCAGAAGAAGAGGGAACCAAATCTGACACGGCAGAAGGGTGCAAATCAGGATCATGGTTCCACAGTCTTGCTTGAGTTTCAGCAAATTCTTCCCCACTGGAGATATGGGAGGATACGCATACAGAAGGGCCTGTCCCCCAATGCAGGAGAAAGGCATTTGACGCTAGTCTATTGTGGGCCTGAAGCCTGGAACAGAACTGAGGGACCTTGTGATTGATCTGAGTGGCAAAAAAACCACACTTGGAAGATCTTGCGGACTAAGCCCATGTTCAGTGACCACTCGTGAGGTTGCATAATCCTGCTCAACCTGTCGGCCAGACTGTTGTTTATGCCTGCCAGATAAGTGGCTTGGAGAAACATGCCGTGACGGCGCGCCCAAAGCCACATCTGGACGGCTTCCTGACACAGAGGGCGAGATCCAGTGCCCCCCCTGCTTGTTGGTGTAATACATGGCAACCTGATTGTCTGTCTGATTCAAAATGATTTGGTTGGATAGTCGATCTCTGAAAGCCTTTAGAGCATTCCAGATCGATCGCAATTCCAGGAGGTTGATCTGAAGCAGGGCCGCCGAGAGGGGGCCCGGCACCACCGTAGTTCGGGCCGCCCGCGTCTGTCGCTCCCGGAAGTAATTGGAACTAACCTTAAATGCCTCCTTTCACCACCTTCGCAGCAAGCAGCAACAGGGCAGGCCACTCCTTCCTTTCGTGTCCCGCCCTCGCCTGACGTAACATCCGCGAGGGCAGGGCGCGGAAGGAAGGAAGGAGAGGTCTTTCCTGCTGCTGCTTGCTGCGAAGGTGGTGAAAGAAGGCGTTTAATGTTAGTTCAGGGGCCCGGCCTGGTAGTGGGTGGAGGGGGGCCCGGCGGCGACGACGAGACTTCGGGGGGGGGGGGGCCCAGGGGCGGCCTTGTCCCGGGCCTGGATCTGGCTCTCGGCGGCCCTGATCTGAAGACCTTTTTCCTGAAAGGGCCAAGCTCCTTGAGTGTGAAGCCCTTCTACGTGAGCTCCCCACCCCAGGAGGGATGCATCAGTTGTCAGCACTTTTTATGATAGAGGAATTGGACTGGGCATCCCAAAGTCAAACTGGATCGAATCACCCACCACTGAAGAGAATTCTGAAAATTGGTGGACAGTTGGATCACATCCTCTAGATCCCCCGCAGCTTGACACCACTGGGAAGCTAGGGTCCATTGAGCTGGTCTCATGTGTAGACATGCCATGGGAGTTACATGAACTGTGGAGGCCATGTGCCCCAGGAGTTTCAACATCCGCCAAGCTGTGATCTGTTGAGACGCTCGCACTATGGACACTAGGGACAGGAGGTTGTCTGCTCTTGCGCGGGAAGATAAGCACGAGCTATCTTTGTGTTGAACAGAGCTCCAATGAATTCCAATTTCTTGAACTGGGGTGAGATGGGACTTAGAATAATTTATCACGAACCCCAGTAGCCTCTAGCATCTGAATAGTCATCCGCATGGACTGTAGCGCACCTGCCTCCGAGGTGCTCTTCACCATCCAATTGTCGAGATAAGGAACACATGCACTCCAGTCTGCGTAGCGATGCTGCGACTACCGCTAGGCATTTGTGAAGACTCTGGGCATAGACGCCAGGCCAAAGGGCAGTACACGGTACTGAAACTGCTGTGTCCCTAGCCGAAATCGAAGATACCGCCTGTGAGCTGGAAGTATCAAGATGTGTGTTTAAGCATCCTTTAAGTCCAGAGAGCACAGCCAATTGTTTTTCCTGAATCATGGGAAGAAGGGTGCCCAGTGAAACCATCCTGAACCTTTCTTCGGACTAGAAATTTGTTCAGGGCCCTTAGGTCTAGGATGGGACACATCCCCACTGTTTCTTTTGCACAAGGAAGTACCTGAAATAGACTCTCAGCCCTTCTTCCCCTGGTGGACCGGGTTCGACCGCTTGGGCCTTTAGAAGGACAGAGAGTTCCTCTGCAAGTACCTGCTTGTGCTGGGAACTGTAAGAATGAGCTCCCGGTGGGCAATATGGAGGTTTGGATTCTAGATTGAGGGTGTATCCTAACTGACTATTTGAAGCACCCACCGGTCGGTTATGAGAGGCCACCTTTGGTGAAAAAACATCAACCTCCCCCCCTACTGGCAAGTCATCCGGTATGGACCACTTTTACTGAGGCTATGCTGAACTGGAGCCAGTCAA
Organism: Microcaecilia unicolor; assembly: GCF_901765095.1. Lineage (NCBI taxonomy): Eukaryota > Metazoa > Chordata > Amphibia > Gymnophiona > Siphonopidae > Microcaecilia > Microcaecilia unicolor. The sequence continues at coordinate 69,337,296 of NC_044041.1, forward strand.
AAGCTCGTACCTTGCTTTTGCTGGGGAGTAGAATGGGCCTTGTCGAATGATGTTGACAACGAGAGCGCTGGGGCTGAGCCTCGGCAGGCTGCCGAGAAGCAGGAGTGTACCTACGCCTAGCATAGGAATAGGGAGCACTCCTCTTCCCTCCAAAAAAAAAAACCTCCTAGATGAGGAGGTAGTAGCAGAAGACGCCTGGCAAGAGAGAGAATCCATAGCATCATTATGCTTCTTGATCTGGTCAACTAAATCCTCTACTTTCTCACCAAAAAGGTTATCCCCCCAACAAGGAACGTCCGCCATCCGCTGCTGGGACTGAATGATCCAGGTCAGAGGACACGCAGCCATGAGAGTCTGCGCATCACTATACCTTGGGCAACAATCCTGGATGCTACATCAAATGTGTTGAACGTAACCCTGGCCAAGAATTTTCAACACGCCTTCTGCTGCCTGACCACCTGGCAAAAAGGCTCGGCCTGCTCCGTAGAGAGTGCATCAACCAAGCTGGACAGTTGCCTCAGCAAGTTCCGCAAGTGGACGCTTGTGAAGAGCTGATATGTTTGGATCTTGGTGGCGAGCATAGTGGCCTGATACGTCTTCCTCCCAAAAGAGTCCAAGGTTCTAGATTCTCTGCCTGGGGGCACCGAGGCATAGTCCCCTAGTGCTCTTGGCTCTTGAGAGCACAGTCCACCACCATGGAATTGTGAGTAGCTGAGACCTCATCAATCCAGGTTCACCGATATTGGGATTCAGCTTTTTTCGGGATCACGGGATTAGACAGAGGGAACGACTAGTTTCGCATTAGGACTTCTTTCTGTACGTTATTATAAAGGAGCCACTGCAGCCTCTTTAGCAGAGAAGGATACTCCAGGACCTTGAGCATCTCAGCCCTGGCTCATCCTCAACCTCCATAAGGAAAGGAATAGCCGCAGCCATTTCCCTGACAAAGGAGGTAAAGGATAGACTCTCCGGTGGAGAAAGTCTCCTTTCTGGTGGAGTGGAAGGATCAGAGGGAATCCCATAGGACTTGTCAGAAGAAAAGAACCTGGATCTTCCTCTTCCTCCCACAACGCTCATCTTCAGTATTGGACAAGACTTCCCTCAGAGCACACCGAAACTGAGCTCGCCTCGACGCGAGGAACAACGTCCTCGATGGCGGTGCCAAGAAGTCAACCACCCGCCTGGACTGCGGTGAAGCTTCCTCCACCGAAGTTGAAGGCGCAGGTGGCACCGAGGCCGGGGACCTCACCACAGGCAAAGAACCAGATACTGCCTGCAGCAGATGGTACGGAAGGCGCAAGCACCCCTGACACCGAAGCAGACTGGTGCAGCAATCCTTCCAGAAGCTCTGGAAGCAGGGCCCTGATGCGCTCGTCGAGAGCCGCTGGACAAGGCTGCGGGGTCGGTAAAAGAGCCAGTGGCAGAATCTGTCGAGGCTTCGGGAGCAGGTATCGGCTGCCAGAAGACAACGCATCAGCACCTCCTGTATAGCGGTGGAGCGATCCTCTCGGCGCCGACGCTTCTCGGGTTGCCGATTCCCTCTACGCCCGGAGCTCCAGCACCGTGTGTCGAAGGAGAACAATGATGGTGCTTCTTCGCCTTTGCTCGGTACCGATGAGGGAAGACGTGGAATCCTCACGTCTCCTAGGGGCTGGTCCGACAAAGGCCGGTCCCAGGGGGCCTGCATAACAGGAGGCCTCGAAACAGGTGGAGACCCACTCGATGCCTCACTGCTCCCAGCACTAGTTGGTCTTTCAGCAGAAGAAAATATGACTCGAAGACTTTTCCTGGGCCAGAGAGGAGCGCAGAAAAACCACCACACCTCAACGTGAAGAAAACTGATGAGACGTGTTCATGCGACGGGCAGGAACTCAGTCCACGCGCACCAGACTCTGGCAAACTGTTTTTATTTTGCTTGCAAAATGCTGATTCCTGGGCCGACGCGGACGTCGACCCCACATGTGAGAACAAGCAGCCTGCTTGTCCTCTGAGACATACTTTTTTCCAATAGTACCCACTGTACTTCATGCCCCACTTCCTCCAACATTCTCTGCAGCAGCACCTGTGTCCCATTTCCACTAACACCCTCTCCAGCAGCACCTGACAAATCCCACACCCCATTTCCACAAATACTTACTCCAGCAGTGCCCACTGTACTCCACCTGTTTCTACCCAATACTCTCCAGCAGCACCCACTCTATCCCATGCACCATCACCACCAGCATCCACCATACCCTACACTCCATTTCCAACTAACACTCTCTCCAGCAACACCCACATACAGTCTCCACCCAACACTTTCCTCAACAGCACCCACTGTACTCTGCACAGTGTCTCTATCCAGCACTCTTTCTATCCAGCAGTGTTTCCACAAATGCTCTCTCCAGCAGCACCCACTGTACCCCACACCACATCTCTAACCTACTCTCTCTCTCTCTCTCTCGCAGCACCCACTGCACCCAGACCTCCATCTTCTTCCAGCAACACAACCAGCAGTGGCATCCTGCATATTCACCTAAAACTCTCTAGAGCACCACCACCATACCCCGTACTTAGTCTCCACTCAGCACTTTCCAATAATACCCACACAGCAGCATAGAAATAGTAACATAGTACATGACAGCAGATAAAGACCTGTACGGTCCATCCAGTCTGCCCAACAAGATAAACTCATTTACATGGTATGTGGTACTTTATATGTATACCCGAGTTTGATTTGTCCTTGCCTTTCTCAGGGCACAGACCGTAGAAGTCTGCCCAGTATTGTTCTTGTACTAAGTTCTGAGCTAACAACGAAGCCCTTCAAAATTTACAATCCAGCCCATCCCTATCTTTTCTGTCACGATCAGGGCGTAGACCGTAGAAGTCTGCCCAGCTCCTGTTTTGTTTCCAATTACTTGCGTTGACACCCAATCTCCGCTAAGATTCCACGGAACCATTCCTTCTAAACATGATTCCTTTGTGTTTATCCTACGCAGTTTGAATTCCATTACCGTTTTCATCTCCACCACCTCGATTATAGTCTCAATTATCCGATCTTTAATAATCTGACCATACAGCATATCCCCCTTCAATTTCAACAATCCCAGATCTTATTCTTCCAACCTCCTTTCTTCACACATTACAGTTTTTCAATAATCTTCAAAACTTTTAGATCTTGCCTCAGTAGTGCAAAATTGCCAAAACTTAATTTTATGGCAATTCTAAACTGCACTAAGATCCTCATCGGCTTCTATTGTTTATATATCATCTTAAAGCACTTATCTTAAATACATTCGGACTGGGGGCTCAGATGTGTCCGACATGCATGTTTCGCCTCCTGGCTGTATCAAGGACCTCCCCCTTACGCCGATCTAGCGCTAGCTTGACCCATTTATCAAAGGAACAATTGCTTCACACACTGCAAGGAAGCCATGTTTGATCTGCTGTTGGTTAGTGTTAATAAACACTTTTAAATACAGATACCCTATGCCTGTTCTTTATGAATAAAGTATGTTTTCAGTGCATTTTTAAGGGGTTACCATTGTTTTCCTGTATTATCAGATTTTTTTCATTTATCCGACAACGGCTCAGTCCCATTTACATTGGATAATCGAGGCTGTACTGTACACATTACATATTTATAAACCACATTGTTTTGCCTGTCATGCCAGAGAGTATAACAAATGAATAAACTATATGACAAAGGAAAAGACCAAACGGCCCATGAAGTCTGCCCAGCTACATCACACTACAAAGATGTGATAACTGTTTTGTTTTTTTGTACCATTTTGGACAATATGTTTGTGACAAGGAAGCTGGGGTTTATTTATTAACAATTATAAGCCAACTGTAAGCTACATGAGCAGACACTTGCAGGATATCACTCCCTATCTATGTCAGTTCTCCTCCTCTGTGATTCTCTACTGTCCTGGGTACATGAGCATAAAAAAATGTTCATTCTTAATCCAATATCTTGAATCCCTTCCATTTCCCCAGTTTCTTACAACCAAGTTTTGCAATAACTCAGCCGCCAACAAAACTAGCCTGGCCAGACAATATCTGGTCACCATAATTTTTCACCACCACCCAGGTTGTTTCTGTTGGTATAAATCCAGCTACTCATTGCCTACTTTATCACCAAGGTATTCCTTTATTTGGCCCATCGTTTTCCACCTTATTACCTCTTGTCTCTGCTATTGACACAAGAAAAGCCATGCTGAATCAAAACAAAGCTGATCAAGTTCAGCATCCTGCCTCCCAAGTCAGCCAGACTAGGGGCTAGATGCACTAAAGTCCTCAGAAGAGCCGTTCCCTTACCGATTCCATAGCGAATCGGTAGGGAACGGCCATGCATCAAGGAAATGGAATGCAAATGAGCTGCTCATTGTAGTTCACTTGCATTCTCTATTCCCTCGGAAACCAGTCGGCCGGTCGAGCATGTGCAGAGCAGCCAAGCATTATGCTGGCTGCTCTGCGCATGCCAAAGATGTCCAAAAAGGACGTCCCTGACGAGCACCTGTCAAAGCTGCGGGCCGGAGCACAAGCTGCAGCCGCCGGTACAGCTGGTGATCCCTGCCACCCACTCTCGGAAGGGTGGATTGCAGCTGACCGAGCAGACCCTTTCTCCCTTGGAACGCGCGGCTCTGGGGGCGATGGGGGGGTGAGATTTGCACCAAATTACCACCGCCGGCACCGGGACGTGCGGAGGACGTCCAAAAAAACTATTTGGATTTCCCTTTCAATTATGCCCCCCTCCAGGTCTCTCTCTGCCAATCACAGCGTGTTTAGCTGACACCGGGTGACAGCTAAATGCGCTGTGATTGGCGGGGAGAGACCTGGAGGGGGCATAATCGAAAGGGACATCCAAATAGTTTTTTTATTTGGACGTCCTCATAGAAGAACACAAAAAATCTGGGGAAAAATGTCCAATTGCTCATCAGGGCCGTCCTTTTTTTTTTTCCCCCCATGTTTCAGTGAAGGACGTCCATGTTAGGCGCTTTAGAAGGACGTCCCTGACGAGCACTTAGACGTTTTTTTTCCCCAATTTTTTTTTATCTTTACATTTATTGAAGTTTTTAGAGGCTGCACAGCCCCAAAGAGAGGTACAGACCTCCGTTAGATTTTCCACGGTTAGGCAATCGGAAAAACGGTAGTGCATCTCATTACAATACGATTTATACACATTGGGGCACTAATTTGCTCATCTGCATTCCATTTTCGTTAGCTGCTACCTTGATCAGAAAATGGCTTGGAGAAACATTTAGTGTATGCCACGGTTTACTACTTGCTCATTAATGGCTCGTTAAGTTTAGTGCATCTGGTCCTCGGTCACAAGTAGCCAGCAGATCCCAAAATATGCATACACTTACACTGCTTCTACATTGCTCCTAGTACAAAATAAGTACCTGAATATATGTAAACCCGCTTTGAATGTAGTTGCAAAAACCTCAGAGAGGCGGTATATCAAGTCCCATTTCCCTTTCCCCTCCCTAAATAAAACAAATTGAAGTGGTTTCCAGATTAGATCTATTCTCATAGCTCATTTCCAGAGACAAGAAATAGATCTCCCAAGTGTACCTGGCTAATAAATTTTTTTATGGACTTTTCCTCCAGGAACTTGTCTAACTAGGGATCGGCGGAAACATCACTAAGTGGATAAAACGTTTTATCACCACCAGATCATATCAGGTCAAATCAACCTCATCAATATCGCCTGCGTGGTCATCAAAATGCGGAGTTCCCCAAGGCTCACCTCTATCCCCGATCCTCTTCAACCTTATGATGATTCCTCTGGCCAAATCCCTATCCAAATGTGGCCTTAACCCAGTGGCGTCACGAGGGCAGCTGACACCCGGGGCGGGTCGCCGCTGCACACCCCCCCCCCCCGGGTGCAGCGCGACGCACCCTCCCCCCTCCGTAGCGCAACACCCCACCCCCCGCCCGCAAGAACATACCTGGAAGGCGGTGAGGGGCGGGTGGGAGGGTCAATCCGCCGAGAGCACGCCGCTGGGGGGGTGTCGGCGCCTCGCTGGTTCCTTGCTCTCTCTGCCCGAAACAGGAAGTAAACCTGTTCTGGGGCAGAGAGAGCAAGGAACCAGCGAGGCGCCGACACCCCCCAGCGGCGTGCACCCGGGACGGACCGCCCCACCCCTTCCTACGCCACTGCCTTAACCCCTTCATCTATGCTGATGACGTCACAATATTCATCCCTTTCCAATCCAACCTTACAGAAATCTCGGAGAAAATAATCACTGCCATGAACATCCTATCATCCTATGCCAACGCTTTCAAGATGAAATTGAACAAAGAAAAAACTCAATGCCTAATCCTTTCATCACAACACGCTACTCTACTCCCAACCACCCTGACCACCCTGACGTTACAATCCCAATATCTGACAATCTAAAAATCCTAGGAGTGACATTACGCAACCACTAACTCTGGAAACTCATACAAAAGCCACGACGACGAAGATGTTCAACATGATGTGGGTACTGAAAGAGTAAAACCATTCCTCCCACAGAAAACTTTCCGCAACCTAGTACAATCCACAGTACTAGTGGCTGGTGGTTGGGCGGCGGGGATAGTGCTGGGCAGACTTATACAGTCTGTGCCAGAGTCGGTGGCGGGACTAGTGCTGGGCAGACTTATACGGTCTGTGCCAGAGTCGGTGGTGGGAGGCAGGGATAGTGCTGGGCAGACTTATAGGGTCTCTGCCAGAGCTGGTGGTTGGGAGGCGGGGATAGGGCTAGCCAGACTTATACGGTGTGTGCACTGAAGAGGACAGTACAAATAAAAAAGTAGCACATATGAATTTATCTTCTTGGGCAGACTGGATGGACCGTGCAGGTCTTTTTCTGCCGTCAAATACTATGTTACAGTACTCATCCATGCCGACTACTGTAACAGCATCTTCATCGGTTGCAAAGCCCAAATCATGAAAAAACTCCAAACCGCCCAAAACACAGCAGCCAGACTCATTTTTGGCAAATCACGATTTGAAAGTGCAACAACCACTTCGTGAAAAACTTCACTGGCTCCCTATCAAGGAACTCATAAACTTCAAAGTCCACACAATGATCCACAAGATCCTCCATGGCGAATCTCCAAGCTACATGACCAACTTGATCAATCTTCCAGCCAGGAATGGGTCCAAATCCTCACGTAAATATCTCAATCTTCATCTCCCCAATTGCAAAGGCCTCAAATACAAAACCTACTATGCACCCAACTTCTCCGTTATAGGCAGCCAACTCTGGAACGCAATACCTCGACACATCCGAACCACCAACGAACACCTACCCTTCCAAAAGCTGCTGAAAACTTACCTCTTCAAACAAGCTTACCCAAACAACTCAACTTAATTCTCGAACTTAAGCCACACTGAACCCGCAAAAGATGGGAAAATGTGCGATACAAATGCAATAAATAAATAAAAATAACTAAAAATCCACGCCAATAGCACTACCCATATTCCAATCCTCTCCCCCACATCTCTCCCTACTGTCCTACTCTTTATAACTAGATCATCTCTTGATACTCTGTACCATACTTTGTGCTACCTCAGTGATACTTCGTACCATACCTGTACCATACTTGGTCATCTCTGTGATACTTGTACCATACCTTGTAAGCCGCACTGAACCTGCTATCGAGCGGGAAAGAGCGGGGTATAAATGCTATAAATAATCTTCTGAATCCAGCCATACCCTCTGGAAACAAATTCTATAAGCATTGTGAGATGTATATCCTTATTTATGTTTTAAACTGATTATAGGTGTGTTATGTTTATGGGTCATGTAATGCTGCCTCTGACACGGGCATTTAGGATACTAAAACATGTTCAAACTTTAGATGGTAATATGCTCAATAACACTTGGTCATACCTTTTAACAGACAAAGTCCCTTTTTAAAAAAAATAAAGTACATATTTCCATATGGCTACTGGCTTATGTGGCTGCTTTTTTTTTTTTTTTTTTTTTGGGGGGGGGGGGGGGGGGGGGATTTGTGGACTGATGCAGTTGTTTAATGAATCAGAACACGGTGGTTTAATAAGTAGCCAAAAAGAGGCAATAATCTCAAATGGCTGTATATCATAAGTACATGCCATAATGGGAAAGACCAAAGGTCCATCAAGCCCAGCATCCTGTTTCCAACAGTGGCTAATCCAGGTCATAAATACCTGGCAAGATCCCAAAAATGTACAAAACATTTTATACTGCTTATCCCAGAAATAGTGGATTTTCCCCAAGTCCATTTAATAACGATCTATGGACTTTTCCTTTAGGAAGCTGTCCAACCTTTTTAAAACTCCGCTAAGCTAATTGCCTTTACCACATTCTCTGACAACGAATTCCAGAGTTTAATTACACGTTGAGTGAAGAAAAATTTTCTCAGATTCGTTTTAAATTTACTACATTGTAGCTTCATTGCATGCCCCCTAGTCCTAGTATTTTGGAAAGCTGTGAACAGACTCTTCACATCTACCTGTTCAATTCCACTCATTTTATAGACCTCTATCATATCTCCCCTCTCAGCCGCCTTTTCTCCAAGCTAAAGAGCCCTAGCCGCTTTAGCCTTTCCTCATAGGGAAGTCCATCCCATCCCCTTTATCATTTTCGTCGCCCTTCTCTGCACCTTTTCTAATTCCACTATATCTTGAGATGCGGCGACCAGAGTTGAACACAATATTCGAGGTGAAGTCGCACCATGGAGCGATACAAAGGCATTATAATATAGTAACATAGTAACATAGTAGGTGACGGCAGAAAAAGACCTGCACGGTCCATCCAGTCTGCCCAACAAGATGACTCATATGTGCTACTTTTTGAGTATACCCTACTTTGATTTGTACCAGCCCCGCCTCCCACCACCGGCTCTGGCACAGACTGTATAAGTCTGCCCAGCACTATCCCCGCCTCCCAACCACCAGTCCCGCCTCCCACCACAGCTCTGGCACAGACCATATAAGTCTGCCCAGCACTATCCCAGCCTCCCTACCACCAGCTCTGGCACAGACCATATAAGTCTGCCCAGCACTATCCCCGCCCCCCACCACCGGCTCTGCCACCCAATCTCGGCTAAGCTCCTAATATCCTCATTTTTGTTTTCCATTCCTTTCCTAATAATACCTAACATTCTATTTGCTTTCTTAGCCGCAGCAGCACACTGAGCAGAAGGTTTCAACGTATCATCAAGACGACACCTAGATCCCTTTTTTGGTCCGTGACTTCTAACGTGGAACCTTGCATTACGTATATATATATTTCGGGTTCATCTTGTCCACATGCATCACTTTGCACTTGTTCACATTAAACGTCATCTGCCATTTAGAGGCCAAGTCTCCTAGTCTCGTAAGGTCCTCTTGTAATTTTTCACAACCCTCTGGCGATTTAACGACTTTGAATAACTTTGTGTTGTCAGCAAATTTAATTACCTCTCTAGTACTCCCATCTCTAGGTCATTTATAAATATGTTAAAAAGCAGCGGGTCCCAGCACAGAGCCTGGGGAACCCCACTAACTACCCTTCTCCATTGAGAATACTGACCATTTAACCCTACTCTCTGTTTTCTACCTTTTAACCAGTTTTTAATTCACAATAGAACACTACCTCCTATCCCACGACTCTCCAATTTCCTCTGGAGTCTTTCATGAGGTACTTTGTCAAATGCCTTCTGAAAATCCAGATACACAATATCAACCGGCTCCCCTTTTAGCCACGTTTGTTCACCCCTTCAAAGAAATGTAGTTAGACTGGTGAGGCAAGATTTCCCTTCACTAAATCCATGTTGACTTTGTCTCATTAATCCATGCTTTTGAATATGCTCTGTAATTTTGTTCTTAATAATAGTCTCTACCATTTTGCCCGGCACCAACGTCAGACTCACTGGTCTATAATTTCCCGGATCTCCCCTGGAACCTTTTTTAAAAATCGGCGTTACATTGGCCACCCTCCAATCTTCCGGTACCTCGCTCGATTTAAGGATAAATTACATATTTCTAATAGCTCTGCAAGCTCATTTTTCAGTTCTATCAGTACTCTGAGATGAATACCAATCCGGTCCAGGAGATTTGCTACTCTTCAGTTGTAGAACTGACCCATTACATCCTCCAGGTTTACAGAGAATTCATTAAGTTTCTCCGACTCGTCAGCTTCGAATACCATTTCGGCACCAGTATCCCACCCCAAATCTTCCTCGGTGAAGACTGAAACAAAAAATTCATTTAATCTCTCCGCTACGGCTTTGTCTTCCCTGACCGCCCCCTTTCACTCCTCTGTCATCTAGCGGGCCAACTGATTCTTTTGCTGGCTTCCTGCTTTTAATATACCTAAAAAAATTTTACTATGTGTTTTTGCCTCAAACGCAATCTTTTTTTTTTAGAAGTCCCTCTTAGCTTTCCTTATCAGCGCTTTGCATTTGACTTGACATTCCTTATGCTGTTTCTTATTATTTTCAGTCGGTTCCTTCTTCCATTTTCTGAAGGACTATCAAATACTGATGAATAAATGGCCACAATACATTAGGACTGGAGGGTGGCCAATATAGTGTCAGTTTTTAAAAGGTCTCCCCATGGTATGGTCCAAGAAACTATAATTTCCATTGAGCCAGACGTTGGTGCTTGATAAAATGGTGAAGCTGTACTTAAAAAAAAAAAAAAAAAAAAAAGATAGATATAGATTTAGGGGAATAAATCTTAGGCAAGTCTTCTTTTACCAATTAGTTAGATTTTTTTTTTTAAAGGTGTAAATAGTGATCTGGTTTACAATAGTGTATTTGGATTTTTCTCCACAGACAAGCAGGACTATAGAACTCACACGCAAATTACCGTAACCGGCGGAGACCCAGAGCGGATACTGCCCAGCATTTTTAGCTTCTGGAAGCTTCATGCTTTGAGTGAAGACTAGCCTGTGTCATTCAGGTCTACAGCCTGAAGCAGCTGGAGTTTAATACCTTGCGAAACATGGTCGGTGTAGGCAGTGAATCTGGAGACCTGATTTAAAAGCTAAGTATCTAAACAACTTTTAATTATTTTGAAAATATGTGTGAGAGTTAGTAAGTTGTTCACAGAATAAGTAGCCTGATATAAAAGTTTTCTTTGACCGATGAGGAAACAGGCGAGTCATGAGCAGTTTGCTCATGTGAAGAGAGTCCTCGCTGATATGGATAAAAGTTTACTGAATGAGTGCTGAGCAACTTCCTTTTACCAACAACCCTGAGAAGACTTTTCCCTTTCCGCTGCTGTCCTGGTTATCCTGGCTTCCCCTTTTAATGTGTCCTGGTTATCTTGGCTTCCCCTTTTAATGTGTCCTGGTTATCTTGGCTTCCCCTTTTAATGTGTCCTGGTTATCTTGGCTTCCCCTTTTAATGTCCTGTCCTGCTTCTTTCAGCTTTACCTCAAGTCTGCCCTGGGCTTCTTTTCTATTCAATTTTTCAGCCACTTCCTTGGTAAACCAAACCAACCTTTCCTCTCTTATTTACATTTCTTAGTGCCTTCTAGTTTAGTCCATAAAACATTTCCTTCAAGGAGCTTCTGAAGGTCATGTACTGTAACATCTTTCCATGAAAAAGAGCATTATAACCTATGAAGAATTCAACATTTTCTAGAATCAACATAACTACAAGATTTTTATAACATCAGTAACAAAACTCGTACAAAGAGACATGCTGAAAAGCAAATGTTTGAATGAACAGAAATAGGAGACATTCAACCGCTTTGACTGTAACCATAGAAAGGAGGTATAGCAAATGCCATCCCCTTTCCGTTTCTAAAGATGCACTCAGAAATGCAAGTATATAGTACATGTACATATGTGCAAAGAAGGAAGAATCTTTGTCAAGTCTTCCTTCTTTGCACATATGACCACCCTTAGACCACCCTTGTGCTTTATTCCTTGCCATCTGGCTCTCAGCTGGACTTCATCCTCTGCTCTATCTTCTTTACTCTTGCACACTGCTCTTCCTAGTAATTCCCTTTCCACTTTCTGCAAAGGAGAAATAGTGTTTCTCTAAAACCTCTGGAGCTGAAAATTGTGTACTCTCCTCCTCCATACAAATCTTGCTCTGCAGGTTCTAAGAGTTTAATGAGGACACACTGTCCAGATTCACTGCCACTTCCTATGGGTCTGGTTAGTGCAGCTGAAGGGTGTACAGCAGCAAGGAGGGTGGCTGAGATGTGCAGTATTGGATTCAAGAGGACAGCATTGCAACTGAAATATGTATACCAGCAGGGAGAAGAATGGGGTGATGGGGGAGGGATGCAGTACTGGATTCCAGGGACAGCTCTGCAGTTGAAGCATGTATACCAGCAGGGGTGGGGTAGGGTGGGGTAGGGGGCAGAAGATAGTATTGATTCCTGGGACAACTCTGCAAGCTGGAGTGGGATTGGGAATATAGGGTACTGGATTCTAGGGATAGCTTTTCTATGGTTCTCCATAATTTGCTTTCTCATCTTATCCTTATTTTCTTAGCTCGTGATTTAGATTGGACAAGAGGAACAGTGTCCTTTCCTGGCAGAGTTAAATAAAACTTTACAGGGGGCTGCTTAGCATTGAAGAGACCTCTTTAATGTAAACAAATGCTCAGAACATTACAAACAGAAGTGTGAAATGAACAAAAATAAACAAATTAAAAAAAAAAAAAAAAAAAAAGCAAAACAAAACAAAATAAATACCACACCAGGCAATGGCACAGCTTCTTAGTCAGGTACAGAGATCCCATTCAGTCAGATATTAAGCCTAGCCTCACATGGTGTGGGCTTACAGGGCCCTATAGTTACCAACCCAGTCTAGTCACATGACATTCAGGTACAGGAGCCCAGAGTAAGATACCCAGTATAGTCTAATGACACTCACTGGCAAGAGGTTTGGGATGAGATAGACCAACCCTCTTCCCCCCCCCCCCCCCCCCCCTCCAATATCTAAGACAGTGGTATTATAGGGCCTAGAGTTTACATCCAGTCTAGCTAGCAGTACAATGCTTCTCCATTGTGCTGAAACCTGTGGTACCTCTGTTTATTCTCTCTCTCTCAATTCAGGATGTGTCATGATGTGAAGCATGTCTGGTGTCTCACTGGTATAGTGAAACCCTTTAGCAGGGTCTGCTAACATAGGAGGAGGAGGGATAGACAGGGGCTTGTTTTACAATATCAGAACTAGGCACACTAAGTGCACAGAGGAACTGCACTATAAGAATGCTTCCAGGGCAGAACAGATGCTGTCTGCTCATGCTAAAGCCAGACAAGCATTGGGGTGCTGGGCTGCCTTCATCTTCCTGTTAATGAAGAAGCAGACAACAGACTCATTTAATGTTATGGGAACAGTATCCCTAGAATTAAATTTGATGGCAAGTTTAAGACCCTTCATCTTCCTGTGAGATCTCTCCCTTTGCTACAGCAGACAGCAAGCTCTTTTCCCTTGCTATAGCTGACCGTAGGCTTTCTCTCTTGCTACAGCAGACTGTGGGCTCTCTCTTCTCTCTGTGCCCTGTCTCTGTCTCATCCTGTAGAACACCTGAAAGGTGTCAAGGAAAGTAGAAAAGCAAATAAAAAGCATTAGAAGCAGATCCTGAGACATAACAACAGACTATTACAGGGTCTGCAGGGTAAAGTGAATTCTCCATGGACAGTCAGGAAGAGTCAGCCACATTCTGGTGTTGTCATTATGGCCAAATGAGCTCTTGAGTTCAGAAAAACCTAGAAAGGTCTTTCTAAGCATGTGTTAGACACCCACCACCAAAGTGCCCACCCATTTCCTCTACTATCTGGCCTGTCAGAGAGATCTTCCTGCTCTCCTCTGTTCCCTAGAACCACTTTTCCTCTTCTACCTTGCTTTTGTCTTTTTTTTTTTTTTTTGTCTTCCCAACTCTTCTCTCTCACACTCTGGTCCCTAATGCCTTTCTCTGGATAAAGGATGCAGCAATGCTTTGGCCATGCATGTCCTCAGACTCCTTGCTTGCAGCGAAAATCAGGCAGAGGGAAATCCCAGAAACAGGTGCTGCCATGGAGCCCATAAGATCAGGAAGCACCTGTGTGCCAAAGTACTGGCACCCTGCTGCCAAACATCAGCACAGACTGGGAAACAGCTAAGCACAATGGTGCTGTCAAGATTCTGCACTTCACTACATGGAGGAAAGTTGAATCATTGGCACTAATCACCCTTAAAGCACTAGTTTATGGAGACATGCAAACCTGAATGGTACTCAATTCAGTGCCAAGGACTTTGAAGGAGAGGAGCTTTCTACTTTGTGGTATGGATGGTCCGAGGTATGGGGAGTGGGGATCTGCACCAGTACTCAAAAGTGGGGGCATACACAAGCCTGCTGCACAATCTTCCAAGTCCAGGCAAGCTCCTTTATGGAGCACTTCTACTACTGCAGTGCATCAATCATCAGGTTCCACGGAACCAACTCACTGCCACCAGATTCTCCATTGTGCTAATGTTGAACAGCTCCTTGAAAGGTAAGGCCTTGACCCTAACCACACAAATTAGCAGCTTAAGGCCCGTCTCAGTGGTGCTCACTGCACTGGCAGGCCATTCTTTCCATCACTCCAGACAGCATTTCAGTACAGACACTGCTACTCAAACCATCAGTGCCAAATCCACATTCCTGTGTAGGCTGCAGAGCCTCTTGCACCTCTCAGCACAGGGTTCAGGAACCCAGACCACAAGTTAAATCAGAAGCTACCTCCAGCTGTAGCAGTTACAGCCAATCCCCAAATTGTTATTAAAAAATTTTAAAATAATCCTATTTGCAGCATCCTGGTTTCTGTTTCCCAGTTGTGTGCTTTGCGCTCCTCAACCAAATATTTCTGTTTCTGCCATGGATCAAAATAAGAGGAAGCCTAAGGCAGACTGCCTTCTGAAGAGAGATGGCCATCAGTTTACATCCAATTCTGCTAAAACCACAAGAACCTTGAGCTCTGTATCATGCCTCCAACTACACTTAGTCCAATTACCTGTGCCAGCACATGCCAATAAATTTAGACCTATTTCCTCGTACCGCTGTACAGGAATATGTCAGCATTGCGCATGAGCGGCTCTGTGCTGTTTCTTTCAACCATCTTCTGTCTTAACCCTAAACAATTTTTCCTCTTTTTCCACAATGTCCTGGAAAGGGATGTACGAGGAGGCTACTCTTCAGAAGAGATGGCCACTCACTCTCTCCTGCTCTAAAGCAACCACAAGAACAAGCAAGCGGCATCAGGCCAAGGTCCATCAATCCCTGCATGATGCCCTCCACAATGTTTGATCCTGCATCATAAGCCCCGACAGGCCAAGAACCCCCCCCCCCCCCCCCCCCCAAAAAAAAAAAAAAAAAAACCTAATGCCATTGGGAGGAGCTGAGAAATATCAACTGTTCTGAAATGTAGCTGGATTCAGCAAAACACAAGGACAACAAGGGAATTTAAGTAAAAATTAAATTTCACACCCACACAATTCAAAGAAACAGACCCAGAATCCACAGCAAAGCTCACACATCACAACAAATGGATGCACAGCTCTCACGCCAGATACATTCCCTAGAGTTTTCAGTCCCTTCTAGGAGTATATGCAAGTAAGGTCCCCAAATCCAGCACCAAGAAGGGGGTTAGCATATGCAGTACTCTCCAACCCAGTGAAGTCGCAGACTATCTACACATCACCATTCCATTTTTTCATTCCTTCTCACACACATCATTCACACATCTCAGTTTACAACTCCTCTTATAATATTTGGCAAAGAGGTCTCCACCAGTTCACATACCGCTGCTTGCTTCACTCCCAGTCCACCATAAAACTGTTAAACCATTTGTCTCCTCAAAAAATGTTCACCAACTTCAGGTAAGGGACCACATTTTGGTCACCTGCACATTTGTGGTTGATGGTCCAATGAGGAACATGCTCCTGTTTCAGACACCTGCCCTGCCCCTGTGGTTACAACAAAAAGTCCTTACTTGTCCCCTTTGGGGAAAATATCTGGTTTCGGGGAAAATATCTGGTTTCGGGCAAAGGGACCACCAAACGTGCATATATCGCCATGTCTCTCTAGATCACTTTCTTGCCTCATAGCCACAGTCACTTTGCTGACGATCTCAAAGATCTACAATCCCAATACAAGTGCCGCATATATTGCATATGGACTCACCTCTTTCATTCTACCATGCAGTCCTCCTTCAGGCAGAATGCCTCCACCAACAATCATTCCGTTGCTTTCCAATCTCACCAATCCTTATGACTTTTTTTTCAAGATTTCACAAACAAAGAGCCCTATTATCCTTAGTTTTCTATTGACCAAGGCAACTCTCCTTTTCCCTCTCTCTGAGACCAAGAAGTGAAATCAGCAGGTCCCTACAACTCTACACTTTACTTTTCACCAAAAAGCCTGAACCATGATACAGAGCAATAGGTAAATATACCCACCCAGATACTGGAAAAAACCATTACACTCAAGTCTAAGGGTCTACTATCTTCTATAATTCACCTAGCAAAAACTAATTATCTTGCAAAGGAAACATTTGACTTGCAGGTCCCATGCTTTCTAAGTGGATAAGCTTTTCTCTTCAGTACTTCCAAGCATTCACACAGCATTTATTTGCTTCAGTGCCATCCCTGGCCTTCACGACCCAACAGATTCAGTTTCCTCTCCATCACCTGCTATTAAAATCAGGGCTTCCTACACAAATATGGTCCTTTCCTCTATAAAGCGAATGCTACATACCTGTAGAAGGTATTCTCCGAGGACAGCAGGCTGATTGTTCTCACTGATGGGTGACGTCCACGGCAGCCCCTCCAATCGGAATCTTCACTAGCAAAGTCCTTTGCTAGCCCTCGCGCGCCCGCGCGCACCGCGCATGCGCGGCCGTCTTCCCGCCCGAAACCGGCTCGAGCCGGCCAGTCCAGTATGTAGCAAGACAAACTCTTAAGGGAAGACACAACTCCAAAGGGGAGGCGGGCGGGTTTGTGAGAACAATCAGCCTGCTGTCCTCGGAGAATACCTTCTACAGGTATGTAGCATTCGCTTTCTCCGAGGACAAGCAGGCTGCTTGTTCTCACTGATGGGGTATCCCTAGCCCCAGGCTCACTCAAAACAACAACCATGGTCAATTGGGCCTCGCAACGGCGAGGACATAACAGAAATTGACCTAAAAAAATTTACCAACTAACTGAGAGTGTAGCCTGGAACAGAACAAACAGGGCCCTCGGGGGGTGGAGTTGGATCCTAAAGCCCAAACAGGTTCTGAAGAACTGACTGCCCGAACCCGACTGTCGCGTCGGGTATCCTGCTGCAGGCAGTAATGGGATGTGAATGTGTGGACAGAAGCCCACGTCGCAGCTTTGCAAATTTCTTCAATGGAGGCTGACTTCAAGTGGGCTACCGACGCAGCCATGGCTCTAACATTATGAGCCGTGACATGACCCTCAAGAGCCAGCCCCGCCTGGGCGTAAGTGAAGGAAATGCAATCTGCTAGCCAATTGGAATGGTGCGTTTCCCTACAGCCACTCCCCTCCTATTGGGATCAAAAGAAACAAACAATTGGGCGGACTGTCTGTGGGGCTGTGTCCGCTCCAGGTAGAAGGCCAATGCTCTCTTGCAGTCCAATGTGTGCAGCTGACGTTCAGCAGGGCAGGAATGAGGACGGGGAAAGAATGTTGGCAAGACAATTGACTGGTTCAGATGGAACTCCGACACGACCTTTGGCAGGAACTTAGGGTGAGTGCGGAGGACTACTCTGTTATGATGAAATTTGGTGTAAGGGGCCTGGGCTACCAGGGCCTGAAGCTCACTGACTCTACGAGCTGAAGTAACTGCCACCAAGAAAATGACCTTCCAGGTCAAGTACTTCAGATGGCAGGAATTCAGTGGCTCAAAAGGAGGTTTCATCAGCTGGGTGAGAACGACATTGAGATCCCATGACACTGTAGGAGGCTTGACAGGGGGCTTTGACAAAGCAAACCTCTCATGAAGCGAACAACTAAAGGCTGTCCTGAGATCGGCTTACCTTCCACTTGGTAATGGTATGCACTGATTGCACTAAGATGAACCCTTACGGAGTTGGTCTTAAGACCAGACTCAGACAAGTGCAGAAGGTATTCAAGCAGGGTCTGTGTAGGACAAGAGCGAGGATCTAGGGCCTTGCTGTCACACCCAGACGGCAAACCTCCTCCAATGAAAGAAGTAACTTCTCTTAGTGGAGTCTTTCCTGGAAGCAAGCAAGATACGGGAGACACCCTCTGGCAGACCCAAAGAGGCAAAATCTACGCCCTCAACATCCAGGCCGTGAGAGCCAGGGACCGGAGGTTGGGATGCAGAAGAGCCCCTTCGTCCTGCGTGATGAGGGTCGGAAAACACTCCAATCTCCACGGTTCTTCGGAGGATAACTCCAGAAGAAGAGGGAACCAGATCTGACGCGGCCAAAAAGGAGCAATCAGGATCATGGTGCCTCGGTCTTGCTTGAGTTTCAACAAAGTCTTCCCCACCAGAGGAATGGGAGGATAAGCATACAGCAGGCCCTCCCCCCAATCGAGGAGGAAGGCATCCGACGCCAGTCTGCCGGTGGCCTGAAGCCTGGAACAGAACTGAGGGACTTTGTGGTTTGCTCGAGATGCGAAGAGATCCACCAAGGGGGTGCCCCACGCTTGGAAGATCTGGCGCACCACCTCGGGAGCTGAGCGACCACTCGTGAGGTTGCATAATCCTGCTCAATCTGTCGGCCAGACTGTTGTTTACGCCTGCCAGATATGTGGCTTGGAGCACCATGCCGTACCGGCGAGCCCAGGTCCACATGCTGACGGCTTCCTGACACAGGGGGCGAGATCCGGTGCCCCCCTGCTTGTTTACATAGTACATGGCAACCTGGTTGTCTGTCTGAATTTGAATAATTTGGTGGGATAGCCGATCTCTGAAAGCCTTCAGAGCGTTCCAGATCGCTCGTAACTCCAGAAGATTGATCTGTAGATCGCGTTCTTGGAGGGACCAGCTTCCTTGGGTGTGAAGCCCATCGACATGAGCTCCCCATCCCAGGAGAGACGCATCCGTGGTCAGCACTTTTTGTGGCTGAGGAATTTGGAAGGGACGTCCCAGAGTCAAATTGGTCCAAATCGTCCACCAATACAGGGATTCGAGAAAACTCGTGGACAGGTGGATCACGTCTAGACCTCCAGCGGCCTGATACCACTGGGAGGCTAGGGTCCATTGAGCAGATCTCATGTGAAGGCGGGCCATGGGAGTCACGTGAACTGTGGAGGCCATATGCCCCAGCAATCTCAACATCTGCCGAGCTGTGATCTGCTGGGACGCCCGCACCCGGGAGACGAGGGACAACAAGTTGTTGGCTCTCGTCTCTGGGAGATAGGCGCGAGCCGTCGAGAATCCAGCAGGGCTCCTATGAATTCGAGGTTCTGCACTGGAAGAAGATGGGACTTTGGGTAATTTATCCACAAACCCCAGTAGCTCCAGAAGGCGAATAGTCATCTGCATGGACTGCAGGGCTCCTGCCTCGGACGTGTTCTTTACCAGCCAATCGTCGAGATATGGGAACACGTGTACTCCCAGCCTGCGAAGTGCCGCTGCTACCACAGCTAGGCACTTTGTGAACACCCTGGGCGCAGAGGCGAGCCCAAGGGTAGCACACAGTAATGGAAGTGGCGTCGTGCCCAACTGAAATCGCAGATACTGTCTGTGAGCTGGCAGTATCGGGATATGTGTGTAGGCATCCTTCAAGTCCAGAGAGCATAGCCAATCGTTTTGCTGAATCATGGGGAGAAGGGTGCCCAGGGAAAGCATCCTGAACTTTTCTTTTACGAGATATTTGTTCAGGGCCCTTAGGTCTAGGATGGGACGCATCCCCCCTGTTTTCTTTTCCACAAGGAAGTACCTGGAATAGAATCCCAGCCCTTCTTGCCCGGATGGCACGGGCTCGACCGCATTGGCGCTGAGAAGGGCGGAGTGTTCCTCTGCAAGTACCCTCTTGTGCTGGAAGCTGTAAGACTGAGCTCCCGGTGGACAATTTGGAGGTTTTGAGGTCAAATTGAGGGTGTACCCCTGCCGGACTATTTGCAGAACCCACTGATCGGAGGTTATGAGAGGCCACCTTCGGTGAAAAGCTTTCAACCTCCCTCCGACCGGCAGGTCGCCCGGCACGGACACTTGGATGTCGGCTATGCTCTGCTGGAGCCAGTCAAAAGCTCGCCCCTTGCTTTTGCTGGGGCGCCGCGGGGCCTTGCTGAGTCGCACGCTGCTGACGAGAGCGAGCGCGCTGGGGCTTAGCCTGGGCCGCAGGCTGTCGGGGAAGGAGGATTGTACCTACGCTTGCCAGAAGAGTAGGGAACAGTCTTTCTTCCCCCGAAAAATCGTCTACCTGTAGAGGTAGAAGCTGAAGGCTGCCGGCGGGCGAATTTGTCGAATGCGGTGTCCCGCTGGTGGAGAGACTCTACCACCTGTTCGACTTTTTCGCCAAAAATGTTGTCCGCACGGCAAGGCGAGTCCGCAATCCGCTGCTGGATTCTATTCTCCAGGTCGGCGGCGCGCAGCCATGAGAGCCTGCGCATCACCACACCTTGAGCAGCGGCCCTGGACGCAACATCAAAAGTGTCATAAACTCCTCTGGCCAGGAATTTTCTGCACGCCTTCAGCTGCCTGACCACCTCCTGAAAAGGCTTGGCTTGCTCAGGGGGAAGAGCATCAACCAAGCCCGCCAACTGCCGCACATTGTTCCGCATGTGTATGCTCGTGTAGAGCTGGTAAGACTGGATCTTGGACACGAGCATAGAGGAATGGTAGGCCTTCCTCCCAAAGGAGTCTAAGGTTCTAGCGTCCTTGCCCGGGGGCGCCGAAGCATGTTCCCTAGAACTCTTAGCCTTCTTTAGGGCCAAATCCACAACTCCAGAGTCGTGAGGCAACTGAGTGCGCATCAGCTCTGGTCCCCATGGATCCGGTACTGGGACTCGATCTTCTTGGGAATGTGGGGATTAGTTAAGGGTTTCGTCCAGTTCGCAAGCAATGTCTTTTTTAGGACATGGTGCAAGGGAACGGTGGACGCTTCCTTAGGTGGAGAAGGATAGTCCAGGAGCTCAAACATTTCAGCCCTGGGCTCGTCCTCCACAACCACCGGGAAGGGGATGGCCGTAGACATCTCCCGGACAAAGGAAGCAAAAGACAGACTCTCGGGAGGAGAAAGCTGTCTTTCAGGAGAGGGAGTGGGATCAGAAGGAAGACCCTCAGACTCCTCGTCAGAGAAATATCTAGGATCTTCCTCTTCCTCCCACGAGGCCTCACCCTCGGTGTCAGACACAAGTTCACGAACCTGTGTCTGCAACCTCGCCCTGCTCGACTCAGTGGAGCCACATCCACGATGGGGGCGTCGAGAGGTAGACTCCCTCGCCCGCATCGGCGAAGCTCCCTCCGCCGACGTAGTCGGGGAGCCTTCCTGGGAGGTGGCCGCTGCCGGTACCGCACGCGGGTACCGACGTCGGGGACCTCAACCTGGGCGATGGGCCAGCCGGCGCCACGCTCGACGGTACCGGAGGCGCAAGCACCGCCGGTACCGGAGGGGTAGGGCGCAACAGCTCTCCCAGAATCTCTGGGAGAACGGCCCGGAGGCTCTCGTTTAGAGCGGCTGCAGAGAAAGGCTGTGAGGTCGATGCAGGCGTCGACGTCAGGACCTGTTCCGGGCGAGGAGGCTGTTCCGGGCAGAGTGGAGCGCATCGACACCTCTTGGACAGAGGGTGAGCGGTCCTCTCGGTGCCGATGCCTGCTGGGTGCCGAATCCCTCGGCGACCCAGAGCTCTCGGTGCCGACGCGGGGAGGAGACCGGTGTCGATGCTTCTTCGACTTCTTCCGAAGCATGTCACCGGAGCTCCCCGGCACCGACGAGGAGGACGTAGAATCCATCCGTCGCTTCCTTGGGGCCGAGGCCGAAGAAGGTCGGTCTCGGGGGGGCTGTACCGCAGGAGCCCTCAGGGTGGGAGGAGACCCACCCGAAGGCTCACCGCCACCAGCAGGGGAATGGACAGCCCTCACCTGCACTCCTGACGATGCACCACCGTCCGACGACATCAGCAGACGAGGTCCCGGTACCACCGACGTCGATGCAGCTATCCGATGTCTCGGCGCCGATGCAGAGGCCCGATGCCTCGATGCACTCGATGCAAGGGCGGCCGAGGAAGATGGTCTGGACGCTGACGACGTCGATGCACTCGAAGATCCCGGTGCCGATGCCGACGAAGAGCCCGAGAACAAAACGTTCCACTGGGCTAGTCTCGCTACCTGAGTCCGCCTTTGAAGCAGGGAACACAGACTACAGTTCTGAGGGCGGTGCTCGGCCCCCAGACACTGAAGACACGACGAGTGTCGATCAGTGAGCGAGATAACCCGGGCGCACTGGGTGCACTTCTTGAAGCCGCTGGAAGGCTTCGATGTCATGGGCGGAAAAATCACGCCGGCGAAATCAAAGTCCGAAATGACGGAAAAAGAGCACCAAAAACTTTAGAGGGAGAAAATCTCGACCGAGGCCGAAAAGAGGCCTACCCCGACGACGAAAGAAAACTTATCGGGGCCAAAAGCTGGAAATACGGGGAGGATTGAAACGAAACCCGGTGGAGGGGTTCCGGAGCACTTCCCGAGTACAAGGAAAGCTTTTATGAAGAAAAAACACGTTCAACAATATGGACGCGCGAGGTCGACTCTCCGGGGCTCGACACGGCAAAAATACGACCGTACCGAGTGCGGACAAAAGAAGACTGGCCGGCTCGAGCCGGTTTCGGGCGGGAAGACGGCCGCGCGGGCGCGCGAGGGCTAGCAAAGGACTTTGCTAGTGAAGATTCCGATTGGAGGGGCTGCCGTGGACGTCACCCATCAGTGAGAACAAGCAGCCTGCTTGTCCTCGGAGAACCCTATTTACTGTATCATGCACCTCTGCAATTTGGACCAGCAAGCTTTAAAATAGGAGTACCTTATGCTTCATGCACTGTATGTCAGCTGGACAGTGTGGTTGGTTGAATGCTGATCTGAAGCACTTGCTGTTGGCAGCCAAGGGGTTGGTCTTCATCCTTTGATAACAATTATCATATTTCTTTTCTGGTTTATGGTGCTGCTTTCTCACCAACTCCACACATCTTACAATAATATAGAGCTGAATCCCTATACTGCTGAAACAGCTTTAAAGGAGCCCTCACCTTCCATCTCAATGAAATCACACACTTCTGGAAGTCTCCAGTTGGTGTCCCTCTGGCCTTGTCATATCAAGCTACTCTCTTTGCTATCTGGCTTCTGGGATGCATTTCTTCTCCACTTACAAGCAGGAAAGATGGACATCAAAAACCCACCAAAATCTGAGCATACCCCAAACAGCAAAGGAGTTCTCATCTCTCATTTAGAAGTAACCAAACACCATATGGATCTTCTGAACTCATCTGCCCCCTATAATTCAAATTCCCTGGTCACTGCCATAGCCTGTACTTTCAATAACTGGATCCTGGAATGTATTTATTCTCCGCCTACAAGCAGATGGGCTGCTCCTGTGACAACGGTCCTGCATTCTTGCCCCCTATGATTCAAATTCCCTGGTCACTACCATAGCTTACTGTACTTTCGATAACTGGATCCTGGAATGTATTTATTCTGTGACTACAAGCAAACAAGCTGCTCCTGTGACAACGGTCCTGCATTCTTGTCATAGACATATCACCGATCCTGGCATTGTCCTGAAGTCGTGCCTCCAGCAGTTCTCTTAATTCAATAGTAGACACACTGGTCATCATCGTCATCATTTAATCTCGTGTTTGGCCTCCTCTTAGCACAGCATACTACATTTGCTGTAAAGGGTGAACACACACTTGCTTACATAAGACTGTTTGGCTGACTCATCTTGCTTGTCCATAGAAAAAAAAGAGAGGTTACTTACATGTAATGGTGCAGTCTCCATGGCCAGCAGAATAAGTCAGCCACATGAATCTGCCCAACTTCTCCCTTATGATAAACCTGCATACAGCTGGAGAATGCATTAGAGAGGAAATGGGTGGGCATGATGGTTGTGCGGGGGGGGGGGGGGGGGGGGGGGGGGGGGTTGCTAACAATGCTCAGAAATGTATATCTAAACTTTTCTGAGCTTTAGGAAAGCTAATCCATCCATGGTGCCATCAGATGATATCACCACCAGTGTGCAGATGAGTTATCCTGCTGTCCATGAAAAACTCCGTTACAGGTAAGTAATCTCACTAAAACCACAAGTATTAATTATTTTTGCTACAAGTTACTTTACATGTATAAGAGCTGGGTATGGCGAGTGTAAAGGATGAGAGCAGAGCATGCAGGCAGGCCTACATGCTCCCTGCTTACCTGGTACTGTGAAGTTCTGAGTGTAAATGATCTCATCTTCTATGTTGTACAAGTCCTCATCATCCTCACTGTAGCCATGGAGATCCTCCAGGTAAGGCACCACCGTCATACTGCGCCACCTGTCCTTTGTGTCTGGACTGGGGGGGATGGGCACCCATGGTTCCGTCTGCGGGTGCTTCTTACGAAACCAGCTGCAAAAGAAAAGAGAAGAGTACCAGTACGGCCCAAGACACCACCTGCCAGAGGTACCCATGCCCATTCATATGGCACCACAATCAGCTGATCTAGTATTCTCTGCCCTATCCAAAGGGCTGACAGAACTGCTGGGGTGGGGGAAGAGATTTTTTTTTTTAAGTCAGTAGCTAGAAGGAACCAGAGGCAGATTTCTAGTGGAACACCCTATCCCATGCCTGCTGTCCTCAAAGGCCAGCTCATCCCTGCACCATGATTTTGTACCCATGGACATTTCAGAAAAGGCAAAGAACATGCACATGTACCCTTTGTAAACTAACAGTATAAAGTAATTCCTCTGAACCTTGCACCTAGAAGGGAACTAGAGCACTGCCCCAGAGCTAGATACAACAAAATACCTCAAAAGGTATAAATAAAGCAAAAGGAGGAAAAAGTGGAACAAGAGGCCATGATGGAAGGCTCAGGAATGGGGGATGGATGCCGTGGAGACAAAAGTCTGAGCCCTCATTCCTGAGCCCTCATTATGAAAGGATGGTCTGACAGCAATTTAAGAGAAAGTAAATACAACATCCTAGGGGCAAGCTGTATTAATGCATTTTTACCTATCCAGTCTATGAGAAACACTATATACATCTGTTCCATCTACATGTTCCTTATTTTCCATCATAGTCTGTATTTTTTTTTTTTTTAACTCATAGCCTCCCTCCCCTCACAGCACATCAAATATAGAAGGAATGAGCCTTGTGAACCACATGCGTATACACCACCCACGCACTATTCTCCAGACATAAAAGCCTATTAAGATGACAGTACTAGAGAAAGCTTCACACAGCAAAACACTGCAGGACTACCAGAATTTAAAATACCAAACCTCTGGCACTGCTGCTTCCTACCACCCTACACCAATACGGCCAGGAGCTATTCAACTGTAATGCGCAACCCACTCTGGTGTTTTGTTGTTTCTATCAGTCTGGCTAGGAGGTCCCTAGTCAGGTTGCCTAGTTACCCCCAAGGATATGACCCAGCTGCCAGCCACATAATTTTATTACTGCTTATCAGGTGTTCTCATATCTAATCCCACACACAGAATGATCAGAGCCCTCGAGCGCGTGAAAGAACGCACAAGAGGGCTCTGAACGCAACTAGCATGCAAATGCATGCTAAACAGGGCTAAACATGATCAGCGGCCAGCGCGCCAAAGATTGGGTCGCTGGCTGTGGCAAACCCTACACCAGCTCCGAGCTGGCGTTAGGGTTTGCAGATCATTGGGGAGGAATGGTGAGCCCTGTCCAGCATGCATTTGCATGCTGGTAGGCCCCAATTCCCCCCAAGAGCAAACCTGCCAGCGACAGGGGGCTGGAGGTCTGGCGGACCTCCGGTCCCCCCCCCCAGGTCAGGGGGGGCTGCAGATCCGGTGGGTCTCCAGCCCCCCCCTAAATCCCCCAGCAAAAGGTTCCTGGTGGCCTAGTGGGTGACCAACCAAACCCCCCCCCCCCCCCGGACTTCCGGCCCCCCCCCCCCCCCCCAGGTTTAGGGAGGGCTGAAGATCCGGTGGGTCTCCAGTCCACTCCTAGTCCTCCACCAAGGGGTCCCTGGTGGTCCAGTCCTCCCTACCTCCCACCTACCCCCCCCCCCCCGCAAAATGGGGGTGCCCAGCCCTGCCCAGTGGGACCACCAGGGACCCCTTGCTGGGGGACTGGAGACCCACTGGATCTCCAGCCCTCCCTGAAACTGGGGGGGGGGGGGGGGGGGGGGGGATCATCAGGGGGGACCACAGGTCCAGCGGACCTCCAGCCCCCCTGTCGCTGGGGGGGGGGGGGGGGGGGGGCGGGGTTGGTGGTCGCCCACTAGGCCACCAGGGACCCTTTGCTGGGGAAGTTGGGGGGGGGGGCTGGAGACCCACCGGAACTCCAGCCCTCTCTGAACCTTGGGGGGGGGGGGGGGGGCGGTATCGTCGGAGGGACCTCCATCCCCTGTGTTTGACAGATTTGGGCTTTTGACAGCCTAGACCTGTCAAACAAGTGCGGGAGGATTGTGCTGTGCTCAGGCACAATTCTCCCACACTTCTATCCCATGATCAGAGATAATTGCATGCAAATTTAAGCACGCAATTATCTCTGATCATAGGTCTAATAACGCCCCGCGCTGTTCCAGCACTATTTTTGGCGCGCTTGTTTGGAACAGTGCGGGGTTTTGATCATCTGTCTGTGAGCTCCTTAGCTCTTTAAGAAGGGGCAGAAATGGCTAGCCCTGTCCCATGGGACTGACTACACAATTTTGTGCAAAGCAAGGCAAGGACACACCCCAGTCCTCTGCTGCCCTCAGGGTCCTGCAGACACAAGTGCTCCTGGTCTCATTATCATCTCCTGCAATCCAATCATCTATACACATTCAGAGACACAAGTCTGGGGAAAAGGCAAGAGAGTTTCTATGGAAACTGAACTACTGCAGTTTATAAGCATTAAAAGCCTTCAGTAGAGGCCAATCGCATTTCATTTTCGGTTTTGGTTACAGCAGAGAAACTGATCCAAAACCCTTTTTCTGCCCCCTGTAAGTTTGGGTCGAAAGGTTATTACATTTTTAGGGCATATTTCAGTTTCGGCAGATAATGACAGTGTGTTGTTCTCAGTGGAAGCCAAAACTCAGTGCTTTGTTCTATTTGTCTCTCTCCTTCCCCCTGAACAGGATTGCAGTCCCCTTCCCAGATCACCCCTCCCCTGAGTGCCTCATTATCCACTGCCCCCCCCCCCCCCCCCCCCCCCCCCCATTTTACAATCTGTGGTGGTTTAAGAATGTAGTTGGGGCAGGAGCAATCCCAGTTACTTCTGCCCATTCCAATTGTGCTCTCAAAATGGCTGCCATGACCACAGCATCACTCCTTTCCTGACTACACCACTAGACTACCAGGAATTGTAAAATGGTGCTGTAGGGTGGAGGCTACTCTTTGTTTTCTTTTTTTTGTACTGCAATTGCAAGTAATGCAGTTATGATCTTGCACAATAGGTTATGTGGTAAATAGAGTATTCCAAATAAATGCTTTGATATGAAATTTTAGCAGGAATTTAAATCTTTAAATGTCAGGTTCTCAGATTCAGAGCCCGCGGGGCTGGGCTCTGGAGCAAACGTGAGCCCTTGGGCTGCTGACGAGGAGCGACAGCAGCAGGCAAAACCCACCAACCAACGCTGGGTAAGCACCACCGGCAGGGACTGCAGGCACTGCCCAGCGAACCGGAACACAAGGACTGGAATCCACCCGGACTGGAGGACCCAGGACTGGAACACTGGACTGCAATCCCCAGACTGGAGGACACAGGACTGGAACCACACACCGGACCAGAACACACTGGACTGGAGCGCACCAGACTGGAACACACTGGACTGGAGCACACTGGACTGGTCCGCACAGCTTCACCTGCACTTAGCTACTAAGCCCCCCAGGAGTTGAGCTCCTGGGTTCGAGTAGCCGACAGGACTTACTGGATACCGGATGACATAGGGACCAGGACTGGAAACAGAAGTGCTCCTAACCCTAAACTGATCTACGTGCTCCCAAGCCCTAAACCAGCAGGAGTGTTCCTAACAGTAAACTGACAAAAGGACTTCTAAGCCCTATACTAAACAGGAGCTCCGAAGCCCTGCTCCAGAAAGGGACTTCCTAAGCCCTAAACTAACAGAGCAGGGAACTAAACACAAAGCTAACACAGGTGCTACTAAGCACCAAGCTACAAGCAGAGCTCTACACTAATATGCTAAACACAAAACTAACAAGCTACCTAAGCACTGCTCTAGCAAGCTAGATACAACTAACACGGTGCTTCCCAAGCACTACTCTAGCAAGCAACCAGAAGAGCTCCTAGCACTAAAAGGGAAGACAGGGGAGCCACAAGGAAAAAGAAGGGAAGCTAACACATAAGTCAAAAGTGATTCTAAATCACCAAACACCAACAGCAAAGACTGCAATGCTCCCAATAGCACAAACACCAGAAGTACTTCTAACAGCGAACTCTGCAGTGTTCCTAACACCACCAAACCCTGAAGTACTTCTATCAGCAACAGAGCTTCCAAAGCCCTACACATAGCAATGCTTCCAACACCAAGAGGGAAAAGCAGGGGAACCATAAGGGAAAAGCAGGAAAGCCAAACACACAGTCACCAGTGCACACTGCACTAACTCTAACCTGGCCCTTAACAAAAGCAAGCAGGGAAACTAGACACAAAGTCAGAAGTGCACACTGCACTACCCTACCTAAAGCAAACACCACTGTTGCAAAGGCTCTGAAGGAAACAACACCACTTCCTTATCAAGGCCCTCCCTGATGATGTCACACTCCCTAGACCTAGGCAAAAGCACACTGACCCAGAGAGGCCCAACCCACACCAATGCAACACTGTGAAGCACTTGAAGCCAGTACACCCAAAGAGAGGTAGAGCAACTCAGGCAACACACACACAGGTGCAGTATAGTGAAACAATTAGAGCCATGCTGCTGGAAGCTGCCAGCTCAGAAAGGACAGAGAAAAGAAACAGAAGCCAGCTAAGAAGCTGACCCCCAGGAAAGAGGTAAGTTTGAGAGGGGTTCAGACCCCAATCATAACATTAAATTTGGAATAATTTAATAAATGATTGCTTCTTGCTGCATCTGGTCCAAGAACCAACAAGAGGGGGAGCTATTTTAGATCTAGTCCTTCTAGTCTATCTTTATTAATTTTAAAATTATGTTAGTTACAAGATATACAGGAAATTCTTGAACAATCTTGAACATAACAAGAAACAATAAATCTGAGAAGAACAACAGCAGCATATATTATATATCAAAGCAGATTAAGAGTTACATGGGTTGAGAAGACATCAGGATGAGTTGTCAACATTTTTTTAAATAATGAGAAAGTGCAGACCACTTCTTAGAAACTCTAGATGAGAGAGCAGATTTTTTAGCAATGTACATTTCAAATTTATATGTAGAACATATTAAAATTCCACCAATGATCACAGTGCTCCAAATGTAGGGACCTCCAAGAGGCAAATATAGATCTTAGTGCGATATCAATCAGAGTAGTAAGCAAGTTACAATCATGTTCATTTAAAGAAGTTATGAAACAGATACCTTTATATAAAATATGCTTAAAAGTCAAAGGTACTGAAATTTTGAGTATATTGCAGACAGTTTTCCAAACTGTGGAACAAAAGCATTGTAATTTAGAACATTCAAACAGCAATCAAACCAATCTTTTGGTTACAGGACCAACATAATTTGGTATAGGAAGGATCAATAAAGTGAGAACGTATGAGGGTCCAATGTGCCCTATGCATAAAAAAGTATGAGGACTGAGATATTGAAGAGGACCTAGTTGATTTAAATAATGAGGTCCAGATATGTTCCCAATCAGATTCAGAAACAGGACCTGCAATATCCTCTTCCCACAATTTACGTAGCCCAAAAAAAGTTTAGGGGATGATAAATATTTGAAGGATTTATAAAGGTATGAGGCTGTGTATCCAATACTATGTAAAGTGGAACATATGTTAAATCAGGTGAAGGAGACAAGAAGTGAAAGAAATGTTACTTTTCTTTAAAGCTGACTAACTGAAGCCATTGAAAAACATGGAATCAATCTGAAATGTAGATTGCATTTCTGCAAATGTTTTCCACGTTTAAAATGAAGTAATAATGGAACCTAAATCCCATATATTTAAAGATTGCCAATTAGACCATGAGATTGTTTTTTTTTTTCATCATTAAGCACTGAAGGGTTATTCCATAAAGAGTAAAAGGTAGATTTAGCCAAGGTACTTTACTTAAACATGACTCTTGTTCTTTAAAGTAAATGTGCTCTTAATAACTGGATTATCAAAAGAGGATTTGGGGTCGGAGCATTCCAATAATTCTGTTGAGGGATAGGGGTTTAAAAAGTAAAGATTCAAAAATCATCCATCAAGGGTGGGATAGAGGGTCTGAAGGAAAAATCCACTCCAGAGTGTCTGAGAATAAAGGCTTTATGATAAAGAAATAAATCAGGAAAATTTACCCCACCATGAGATTTCAAGGCAACGTCAAAAGTGTCATAAGCACCCCTGGACAGGAATTTACGACACGCCTTCAGCTGCCTGACCACCTCCTGAAAAGGCTTGGCCTGCTCTGAAGGGAGCTGATCGACCAAGTCCACCAGTTGCTTCACATTATTCCGCATATGAATGCTCGTGTAGAGCTGGTAGGACTGGATCTTGGCCGCGAGCATAGCGGAATGATAGGCCTTCCTCCCAAAAGAGGCGTAATCCCTAGAACTCTTGGCTCTCTTGAGAGCGGAATCCACAATCCCAGAGTCATGAGGAAACTGGGTCTTCATCAACTCCGGGTCCCCGTGAATCCAGTACTGGGACTCAACTTTTTTTAGGGATGGTGTGATTAGTTAATGGCTTCATCCAGTTCGCCATCAATGTCTGCTTAAGGACATTATGTAGAGGAACAGTGGATGACTCCTTAGGTGGTGAAGGATAGTCCAGGACCTCGAACATCTCAGCCCGGGGCTCATCCTCAGTGACCACTGGGAAGGGAATGGCCGTAGACATTTCCCAGACAAAAGACGAGAAAGACAAACTCTCGGGGGGAGAAAGCTTTCTCTCTGGCGAAGGGGTAGGATCAGAAGGGAGACCACAAGACTCCTCATCCAAGAAATATCTTGGGTCTTCCTCTACCTCCCACGAGGCCTCTCCCTCGATATCAGACACGATCTCTCGGACCGCAATCTGAAGCCCGGCCCGTCTCAACGCCGAGGAGCGATGTCCTCGATGACAGTGTCGAGAAGTAGACTCCCGTGCCGACGGCGATGAAGCTCCTTCCACCGACGGGGAAACCACTTGGGTGGCCGCTGATGCCAACACCGCAAGCGGCACCGACGCCGAAGGCCTCACCACAGATGGGGAGCCAGCCGCCGCATCTATTGACGGTACCGTAGGCACAAGCACCGCCGGTACTGGAAAAGGCAGTTGCAGCAGCCTTTCCAGGATCCCTGGAAGAATGGCTTGAGGCGCTCGTCAAGAGTGGCTGTGGAGAAAGGCTGGGGAGTCGGTGCAGGAGTCGAAGCCCGAATCTGCTGAGGCGGTGGAGGCGGTACTGGGCTGTCCGTAGTTCATATCGACACCTCCTGAATGGAGGGTGAGTGGTCCTCCCGGTGTTGACACTTCATGGGTGCCAAATCCTTCGGCGTCCCAGAGCTCTCGGTACCGTGACGGGAGGGCGACAGATGACGGTGCTTCTTCGCCTTCGCTCGAAGCACGGTCTCGGTACCCCCCCGGTACAGACGAGGAAGACGTGGAATCCAAATGTCTCCTCGGGGTCGGGTCCGAAGAGGGTTGGTCCCGATGGGCCTGCACCGCAGGAGCCCTCGAGGCAGGTGGAGACCCACTCGATGGCCCACTGCTGCCAGCGTGAGATGAGCGTGAGATGGTCTCTGGACAGCCATTACCTGCATTCCGGACGTTGATGCACTGTCCGGTGCCGACATCGACACCGCCGATCTCAGTACCGCTGCCGACGTCAATGCCGAAGAACTGGGCGAAACGTGGAACAGGCGCTCCCACTGAGCTAATCTCGACGCTTGAGTCTGCTTTTTAAGACCGCGGCACAAAGTACAAGCGTCGGGGCGATGACTGACCCCAACACACTGAATACACGAAGCGTGTGGATCAGTGACTGAGATTGCCTGGCTGCACCGAGTGCACTTCTTGAAGCCGCTGGCGATCTTCGATGACATTGACGGAAAAATCGCGGTGGCAAAATCAAAAGATGCGATGGCGCCAAAAAAGGGGAAAAAACAAAAACCCCACACGAGCAGCTTACAGGGCCGCACACGAAAAGAAAACAAAAAAAACTTCCGACAAACTAGAATAGGAAGGTGAAGTCGTCTTTTTTTTTTTTTTTTTTTTTTTAAGAGCAAGCGAGCGGACTCGCAAAAAACGAAGAACAGGGGAAAAAAGCGAAAAATCGCAAAGGGCTCTCTCCTGAGGCGCAAAGTGACCGTAAAACAGCCGCCCTGACCGCGGGGAAAAAAATGACTGAGGGGCATGTTCGCGCGACGGGCGGGAAGACGGCCACGCATGCGCGGTGCGCGTACTCGTACACACGAGGGCTCTAGCAAACTTTGTTGCTAGGAAGAATTCCGGACCTGGGGCTGCCGTCGGACGTCAACCCATCAGTGAGAACAAGCAGCCTGCTTGCCCTTGGAGAAAAATGATTTACACAAATGATCTGGAAATCAGAACGAGTGAGGTGCTTAAATCTGCAGATGACACAAAACTATTCAAGTTGTCAAAACACATGTGGATTGTGAAAAATTGGAGGAAGACCTTAGGAAACTGGAAGACCAGGCATCCAAATGGCAGATGAAATTTAATACAGACAAATGCAAAGTGATGCACAATTGGGAAGAACAAATCATAGTTACCTGATGCTAGGATCCACCTTAGAAGTTAGCACTCAATAAAAACATCCAAGTATCATTGTAGACAATACAATGAAATCTACAGCCCAGTGTATGGCGGTGGCAGCAGCAGCAGCAGCAAACAAAAAAGCAGACAGGATGCTAGGAATTATTAGGAAAGGGATACAAATAAGACCAAGAATATTATGTCTCTATATCGCTTCATGGTACAACCTCACCTTGAGTATTGCATTCAGTTCTGGATGCAGTATCTCAAAAAAAGATATAGCAAAATTAGAAAAGGTTCAAAGAAGAGTGACCAAAATGATAAAGGGGATGGAACTCCTTTCATATGAGGAAAGGCTAAAGGGGATGGGACTTTATATACCACCTTTCTGTGGTTACAATCAAAGTGGTTTACATATTATATACAGGTACTTATTTCGTGCCTGGGGCAATAAGAGATTAGGGCTCTTCAACTTGGAAAAAGAGATGGCTGGGTGGGGGGGGGGGGGGGGGACGTATGATTGAGGTCTGTAAAAGTGAATCAACTTTTCACTCTTTCAAAAAGTACAAAGACCAGGAGCAGTGGCGTAGTGAGGGGGGGGGGGGGGGGGGCTGCCACCCAGGGCAGTTCGCCGTTGCACCCCCCCCCCCCCGGTTGCAGCACGACATAACCCCCCCCTTGGCGCATCGACACCCCCCCCCCGACCCAGTGCCCACCCTCTTCCGTCTAACCAGCTCCCTACCTTTAAAAAAAATATCAGAATCCGAAGCGAGGCGCAGCGCCTCACACCTGCATGTAAAAGAAATGTGCACCGTCTCATCGGGCCTTCCCTCGCTCTGTTTGTCCCGCCCTCCGCTGACGCAACTTCCTATTTCCGCAAGGGCGGGACAGAGCGAGAGAAGGCCTGATGAGATGGTGCACACTTCTTTTACGTGCAGGTGCGAGGCGCTGCGCCTCGCTTCGGATTCGATATTTTTTTAAAGGTAGGGAGCTGGTTGGACGGAGGAGGGTGGGCACTGTGGGGGGGGGGGGTGTCGATGCGCCGAGAGGGGAGGAGCTGGCAGGGAGCACCCCCCCTCCGAGCTGACACCCGGGGCGGACCCCCCCTCCCTTGCTACGCCACTGACCAGGAGACACTCAATGAAATTACATGGAAATTCAAGGAGGAATATTTTTTCACAAAGAATAGTTAAGATCTGGAACTCACTGCCGGAAGATGTGGTAACAGTGGTCAGCATATCTAGGTTTAAAAAAAGTCTTTATGTAGAGGATATTTTGGAGGTAAAATACGGTCTTTCATTATTTAAATTATTATTTGGAGGTAAAATACAGTCTTTTGTTATGGACTGGATACTGTGGGCTTAGCAGAGGTATGATGAAGACTGCAAGCTCTGACAATCCCCAGCAGCCTTACTGATCCACATTCACACAACCAAATAAGTTTCCAGTTTCAGCTGAAACCAGGTGGCGAGTGTCCACTACACTTTCGGTTTTGACCTAAAACTTTCAGACAGTTTCATTTTCAGACTAAACTGAAAAAAAAAAAAAAAAAAAAAAAAAAGGAGTTTCATTTGGCCTCTAGTCGTCAGTAATGAGCTGTCCAGGTACAACATCAGACACTGGGGAAACAGGGATCATCTCAGTTATAACAGACACAGGAAAGACACCCAGTGATATGACCTTCACTGTAACACACAGTTCTGCCAGTGCACTGACCCTCATATACACACACAGCTCTGTCAGTGCACCTCACTACAGCTATGCCAGTGCACAGACCCTCATATATGTTTATTAAAATTTATATACCACCAAGCCAATTGTGGATCTAAGCAGTTTACAATAATAGTAATTACATAAATAGAAAAGAACTGCAGAAAAATGATAGAAAAGACTTAACAATCAGATCCAAAACATACATTCTATTGTTACCTGCATCGTACCTCTCAGGAAACCTAATATACCTTATCCTTCTCACATACAGCTCTGCCAGCACACCTCACTTCTGCTATTTCAGTACCAAGACCCTCATATACATACACAGTACTGCAGCGCACCTCACTCATGCCCTGCATTTCCACACTATGCATGACAGATTTGGGACCTACAAAGATCATTCAGCTATCCTCAGGTTATGCATTCTGAAAATTATCAGTTAAACCAGACACTGGGTTCAGTTATCAAATGGGTTGTGGGTTTTCTGGCATAAGGCGATTTCATGCTTTCTGAAGAAAAAAAAAAAAAAAACATGTCTGCTCTGCCTACATGGCGTCTCTGAGCAAAATATACCTTTTATTCCCCTGAAATCAGAAAATGCTGACCCAAACCCTTCTGCCAGGGAAAAGGAATTTGAATAAAGTTATAAATCAGGAGAGGGAAGGAGAGACTAACTAGCTCAGATACCCAGCAGCTAACAACATAAAAGTGAGGACACCCACAGTCACATCTAAGGCTACAGGAAAGAACCCCCACTCTTTCCTTCCTGCACACTGGGCTGACAAAAGTCCATGCAGAATCTCATTTCCCAGGACAGCAAGCTGTCCTAATAATGCATAGTCTGTGCTTGACAGCTATTGACATATAACAAAAGGCAGAATGACAGGGAAGAGAGAAACCTCAATGGTCTAACTGCAGGGGAGGATAAGGGAAAGAAACGGGGGGGGGGGGGGGGGAAATGATGTCTGGGAAATAACACAATTAAAGAACACTTTTCCAAAACTCATTCAGTACATTTTTTCTCAGTTTTGAGTTATGCAATTAATTTTGTTCATCAAAGAAAGATTTATTGTAAGTTTATTCCTGTGCCAAAACACATTAAGTCTAAAGTATTTTAATTAATTTTGTGTGGAGTACTGTAGGCGAAACTCACTCAGTACAAAAGCTGCTACCTATTTTCAGAGCCGCGGGTGGGGGGGGGGGGGGGGGGGCAAGATTCCCCCGCTCCCCCGGGCCCAGCCTCCAAGGGGGGATCCAGTGCTGACAGCCTAGGTGACATGCCAGTGTCTTTTCCTTCCTTCCAATCTCACCCCCATGTCCTCTATTTCCCTGGAGTCATTGAATAGCAGGCAGCAATGAACAACAGAGAATGCTCTGCTGGCCATGGGTCCTTCTTCCCACTGCATCCTACCTATGTGGAAACAGGAAGTTATTTCACAGGAGGTGGAATAATTGACCTAACAAACCATGTAAATTACATGCTACAAAATGGACTCTTCCCAAAAGAAAAAGGAAAAATCTTACTCACCCCAATTCCTAAAGACACAAAGAAAAACTTAAGCGAAATTACCAACTACAGGCCAGTAGCATCCATACCACTAACAACCAAGATAACCGAAGGAATGGTAACCAAACAACTCACAAACTATCTAAACAAACACTCAATACTGCATGATGCCCAATCCGGATTCCGGTCAAACCATAGCACAGAAACGGTACTAGTCATCCTTATGACCAAATTTAAACAAATAATAGCAACCGGGAACAATATACTCCTCCTACAATTTGACATGTCAAGCGCCTTCGACATGGTCGACCACGAAATCCTACTACACATACTTGAATACTTCGGCATTGGAGGAAATGTCCTGAACTGGCTCAAGGGGTTCCTAACCCTGCGCTCGTATCAAGTTACATCACACTCAACCACGTCCAAGGCATGGACACCTGAATGTGGAGTTCCACAAGGATCACCTCTCTCACCAACTATTTTCAACCTAATGATGATCCCTTTAGCAAAACTCCTATCAAACCATAACCTCAACCCACATATATACGCCGATGATGTGACAATATACATCCCTTTCAAACAAGACATCAAAGAAATCTTCAACGAAATCAATCAAAGTCTACTACTACTACACATCATGAACACATGGGCAGACACATTCCATCTGAAATTAAATACTGAAAAAACTCAATGCCTGGTACTCACCTCCCAATACAACACTAACAAATTCAAAGTGATAAATACACCAAACCTAAACCTTCCAATCTCAAAAACGCTAAAAATCCTTGGTGTCACTATCGACCGCCACATAACACTTGAAACCCATGCAAACAACACAACTAAGAAGATGTTCTACTGCATGTGGAAACTGAAAAGGATAAGACCATTCTTCCCAAGATTCGTCTTTCGTAACCTAGTACAATCCCTCATCCTCAGCCATCTGGATTACTGCAACTCATTATACGCAGGCTGCAAAGAGCAAACACTGAGGAAACTTCAAACAGCCCAGAACACAGCAGCCAGACTCATCTTCGGAAAACCAAAGTATGAAAGGGCAACACCACTACGAGAAAAACTACACTGGCTTCCACTTAAGGAACGCATCACTTTTAAGGTATGCACACTAGTCCACAAGATCATTCACGGCGAAGCCCCAGCCTACATGTCCGAGTTGATTGACTTACCACCCAGAAATGCTAGGAGATCTTCCCGAACATACCTCAACCTCCATTTCCCTACTTGCAAGGGCGTGAAATACAAGACGCTACACGCGTCAACCTTTTCTCACACGAGCACGCAGCTTTGGAGCACACTGCCACGCAACTTAAGAGCGATCCACGAACAAGCATCCTTCCGCAGACTACTGAAGACCCATCTAACTGAAGACCCATCTATTTGAATCAATTTACGGAAAGAACCAAAACACATAGAGTCCACACTCACTGTTCATCAATGCATCATACATCCACTTATGATCTCCCATCCCCTATAACTCAACACTACTCATACACTTACTCACAGAAATATGTACACCATATGCCTTTGTGTCTTAACACTGCCCTTAAGCCTCATGTTGACATCCCATTGTGATATTCCTAATGATAATTCGATTATCTCGCATAATTTGTACAATATAACCCATAACCAAGTTATAACAAAAGTATTTTCATTATTCTTATCTTATTGTAAGCCACACTGAGCCCGCAAAGAGGTGGGAAAATGTGGGATATAAATAAATAAATAAATGTGGCACCTGTTAGTCAATGACTGTAGGCAGGTAGAGGATTTGGGGGGGGGGAGAGGGGTTAACATTTTTTTTTGCCCAGGGCCTGGATATGTCTCTTGGCAGCCCTGCCTATTTTTCTCAAAACTGCTGTTGATGGACTGAGCTTTTTCAACTGCTGTTCCATAGACCCAACCTGAGAGGCATCTGTCTCTAGGAGGCACTCTGAGACAGTGCGCAGATGAGCTAAGTGCACAAAGCACCCAGAGATGGATATAAAGGGAGAATCTGCAGTGCTGATCCTGGGAGATGTTTTCAGGCTCACAGTTACCACCTTTGGTTTTAAACAGGATGAAAATATCTATAAAATAATGAGAAAATCTAATCTTACAAGACACTTACTTGTGCTCTCTGATCTGCTGGATTGAAAACCTCTTTGCTGGATCATATGCAAGCATTCCTTAAAAAAAAAAAAAAAAAAAAAAGTTTTATATAGCCTCTGACTCATAGCATCACAATCCAAACTACTAGAACAAGGCACCTGTAAAAGACCAAAACACTTAGGGCCTGATGCACAAAGGCAGCCGTAAAATATGGCTACCTCGGTAAAATTGTGAGAGGCACAAACAGCGAAGAGATCACATGCAAATAAGCTGCACAGATCCCCCTTTGTGCTTCAGTTGCTGTTTGCAACTGTGAGCTGTCAAATGAATTTGACAACTCCTGATGCAGACCCGACCATACAGACACCCCCCTGCACCCCCAAGGAACAAATACTTGGTGTTCCAGTGGACCCCTTACTCCTCTCCTACCCACACGAAGAAAGGCCCTGGTAGTCTAGTGACTCCCAACCCCCCCCACCACCACCCCCTTCCCAGCCCCCCAAAACAACAATGGTCCTGTTGGTCTGGTTACCCCTCCCCTCCCCCCATACCTGTAAAACTGCTGTTTCCTTCCTACCGCCCTGCTTCACCTATTCCTCCTTCCATGGAGGCTCAATACTGACCCTAAAAGTTGTTAACAGCCCTATGATGAACCCTTCTCCCCCAATACCCATATCTTTCCACTTGCTCCCTCACATGACCCCCCTCCCAATACCACAACTCTCCCCTTTCACCCTGAGATGGACCCTGATACCCACACACGCCTTTTGTGCCCTCATGTGAACCCCCCCCCCCCCCCCCATACCCAGACCTTTCCCCTCATGCCGAGGTGGACTCCGATACACACCTCTCCTCTCTCCAAGAACAGTGTAGTAAGGTTTTACCATGAGAACCATAACTAAACTTCCATTACCTGTTCTGCCTTAATGTTTGCTATGTGACAGCAGCAGTATGAAGGCACAACAGGCACTCATTTTCATATTTAAATATCGAGATAAGCAGTTACACTTCCAATTAAAGCCCAATTAGTCCAAGATATTCCTCACAACTGGGTGATAATGCAGATCTGAAAGAGCCCCACAAAGTGCACAGATAGCACACAATCTTATTTTTAAATAATACTGTATATGAGAAATCTACAGGTACATATTCACATTCTTAAACCTTTAAGACTTCAATACAGTTTTCCTTAACACACGTTTAAAAACCCTTTTTTTTTTTTTAAACGTAAAATTACCGTTAATTACCAAGTCAGCAAGGAAAAGGGAGAGGGAAAGAGTAAGTACAGAAGAATGTAAGCCCTCTCTCCATATTCAAAATCTACTAAATACATGGCCAAATCTTTACCCATCTTTAAACATAAACATCTTCTATGAACAAGAGCCTAAACTATAGCTTAGTGTGAAATTGTGTGGTGCTATAGCAGAGGAGATCCAGGATGGGAAACAGTTTCTCTGTGAAATGCACAAGGAATCACAGGAGGGTAATGTGCTTGGTTTCTACTACTACTACTACTATTTAGCATTTCTATAGCGCTACAAGGCATACGCAGCGCTGCACAAACATAGAAGAAAGACAGTCCCTGCTCAAAGAGCTTACAATCTAATAGACAGCCCCGAGGTTATTTTGTAATTTATTCTAAGTATTTGAAAGAGAAACTCCACAGTAGCAAGGCATCATCCAAGGGTTAGGGAGTGAAGAAGAGGAATTCTGCTTCATTGTTTTGCCCCAAACATGTCAACCTCCCCGTGCCTGTGGCCACTGAACCAAACAGCACAGTGCTAAACTTAGCTGGCAGAGGCCACCAAATTAAATCATGGGCTCTGAATCATCGCTTCTTAGAAGCATCACACCTTAGGCCAGCTCTCTCTTCTGCCAAGTTATTCTGAGCAGCAACAAGGATAAAAACATAACCATGACATATAATAAGAGACAGAGGAGGAAAGGAAACATTGTCTTACCTGATAATGTTCTTTCCTTTAGCCATAGCAGACTATCAAGAGACTTGTGGGTTATGACCATTTACCAGCAGGTGGAGATAAAGAGTACCAAACTGAACTCTGTCACATAGAATGGTATGCTACTTGGTCAGTCAGTATTTCTCGTACCAAAGCAGAAGTAATAAGGCAAACATTTCTCACCGCAAGAAACCTAAGCAGAGAAACAGACAAATGATAGTGTCAATTCTGTGAAAGAGTGGGACTCTGATTTGTCTGCAGTGACTAAAAGAAAGAAAATCATCAGGTAAAAATTTTCCTTCCTCATCATCAACAGAAGACAAATCCAGAGACTTGTGGGATGTAGCAAAGCAGTCCATAAGTAGGGTGGGAACCAGACACAGCCGCGGAAAGAACCAATGCCACAAAGGATGCCTCAGACCTTGCCAAAACCATCAACCGACATGGTCTGGAAAACATGTGTCACAAGGACCATGTAGGGGCCCTTCATAGAGAATGAAGAGGAGACATGCCCAGAGGACATACGCACAAGCAATAGGCACTCAACTCCAGAAAGCTATGGCTGCACATAAGGCTGCACTGCCCCAACTGCGGCGCACTAATAGCAGGAAGGGAGACTACACCCAGACATCCACTGGTGGCCTGAAGGCATCAGAAAGGCCCATAGCAACTGCGATATAAAGCAGCAGATGGAAACTACCAGGATGATTTTCCTCTCAAAGAATGAAGGAAACAACGGCTGATTAATGGAAATGGAAATGTGGATACTGCCACAGGCAACAATGGTGGGACTGTGCCAAGAGTCACCCTTGATTCAGACACACAGAACTCTGCGGCACGTCTCATATTCCGCCAAAACCGATTTACTCATATCACCCCTCTCCTCAGGTCACTTCACTGGCTTCCAATCAGATACCGCATTCAATTCAAGCTTCTCCTTCTTACCTACAAATGCATTCAGTCTGCTGCCCCTCACTACCTCTCCTCCCTCATCTACCCCTATGTTTCCGCCTGTAACCTCCGTTCACAGGACAAATCCTTCCTCTCTGTACCCTTCTCCAACACCGCCAACTCTAGGCTCCGCTCATTCTGCCTCGCCTCACCCTATGCTTGGAACAACCTTCCTGAGCCCTTACGCCAAGCCCCCTCCCTGCCCATCTTCAAGTCTTTGCTTAAAACCCACCACTTCAATGCTGCATTCGGCACCTAACTCTTACCGTTCACTAAATCCAGACTGCCCCAATTTGACCGCCCCTATTGGACTGTCTGTTCACTTGTCTCTTAGATTGTAAGCTCCTTGAGCAGGGACCGTCACTCTATGTTAAATTGTACAGCACTGCGTAACCCTAGTAGCGCTTTAGAAATGTTAAGTAGTAGTAGTAGATCTGCACAGAAGACTGTGGAGGAGTAACCTAATGGTTAGTGCATCAGGCTTCGATCCTAGCAATCTGGGTTCAATTCTCCTTATGACCTTAGACATAAGACAAGCATCACCACATTGGGACAGACCAAAGGTCCATCTAGCCCAGCACCCTGTCTCCGACAGTGGCCAATCCAGGTCACAATCACCTGACAAGATCCACGGAGCAAGCATTTTGTACTGCTTGTCCCAGGAATAGTAGATTT
The DNA here is from genome assembly GCF_901765095.1 of Microcaecilia unicolor. NCBI lineage: Eukaryota > Metazoa > Chordata > Amphibia > Gymnophiona > Siphonopidae > Microcaecilia > Microcaecilia unicolor. The sequence goes on from NC_044041.1 coordinate 69,379,122, forward strand.
TTCCCTGCGTTCCTTTAACAACACTCTATGGCCTTTTCCTTCAGGAAGCCATCCAAACCTTTCTTAAACTCTGCTAAGCTTGGGCAAGTTACTTAACCCTCCATTGCCCCAGGTGCAAAAATCTTAGATTGTGAGCCCTCTAGGGACAGAGAAAGTACCTGCATATAATGTGTACAGTGCTGCGTATGTCTAATAGTACTACAGAAATGATTAGTATTAGTAGATTTGAAATTAGTGAAGGAACCAAGCAAAAAAATGCCAAGCTGCAGTCATGATGACCAGAGATGGAGCCAGTTCGAGCCTGAAGGCACACAGGAGAACTCTGACAAAAGATGGGGAGGATCCTGTTGCACAACAGGGCTGAAGCACAAGATAAGGTAAGACTGCACCCCAGGCTCGGAACCAAACAAAACCCTATAGACATAGGATAAGCTGAAACACTTCGCCAGCTAGCAATATTTCACACAGAAGGGGCCAAGCTGTGCACTACAGAACACCAGCTAGAACAGATTCCCCAACAAAGTGGGAAAGTCAGAGATGACAAGGATGAGACCAGTCTGAGAGTCAGATATGGAACAGTGTCAAAGCTGCTGGGCATGTTCAGAAACGGGTGCCCTTCCAGCTCCATGACAGCACAGTATTCCACATCCAGAGATGAAGCTGTACCCAGATCCAGAGCTGAACTCCAGAGCAAGACAAGGAGCAGTGCTCTGTAATCAGAGTTGGAACAAACTATTAACTGACATTTTGGAAAATTCAGAAGTTATAGATAGAGTTATTATTAGTGACTTTCGTCTTTGATTTAGATAGGAACAATGTTTTGAAATTGTATTTCCGATACATGGTTGATAGTTTTTTGGGTTCAAAGATGCATATATTTCCTGACACATCAAGGGAATCGCAGACTGGGAGGTGTGAGGTCTTGGCTTTTAAGCCAGGAATCATTGCCCTAGGTGGGACCTTCCTAGCGCGATTCCCTTGTAAGTGTTTTATTTCCTTATTACTTATTTGTTTGAACCTAAGAAATTATAAGAGTTTGTGGAAACAGATGAAGAATCCTCTGCAGCAACTTCCTTCAGTTACCACTGTACTGGCTGCAATAACCGATTAACCTTCCTCCCTCAGAAAATGTGAAGTGTAAAATTAACCATTTTGAGTTTTTCTTATTTTCTTTGATTGTTTTCCTGATCTTAGATCTTCCAATTGTGGACAATTATGTAAATATATATTGTTGAGAGAAAATGTTTTCCTTTTTATATTAATTTCTGTATTTCCTTACATTTATGTGATAAATGTGAATGTAATTAAGTAAAATGATAAATAAAATAAAAAAAAAAAAAGAGTTGGAACAAACTACACATCCAGAGAAATCTTTAGACAACTCCAAGAATGACGCTATGAGGCATAACCAGAGGAAGAAGGCAATCCACTTCCTTAAATGAAGCCTCACCTCAGAGATGGAGTTGGGCATATATGCAGAGGAGCCGCCATGCCCCAAAACCCATAAGGAAGCTGTGTCCCACAGAGATGGTGCCAATGGAGACAACTGTACTTGAGTGATACAGAAGAAGCAGAGATGAAGCCATGCTCTGCACCCCGAGATATTGCTATGATCCATATTCATAGATGGAGCCTTGCTGATTATCCCAGACAGAGCTACACTCTCCACTGCCCCAGATGGAACAGTGTACTAAATTCAGATACGGAGCTGCGTCCAGTCATCAGAAATGGGACTGTGCCCCATAAAAGAAGCCTCTGCCACCAGGCACAGGCAGCCATGTTCAGAGTGCCCCCCGCTCCCACTCCCCCTTCACTCTCTCCTCAATCACTGGCTGACTACTTCCGCGACAAGGTGCAAAAGATCAACCTTGAGTTCACTACCAAGCCACCACCTCCTCTTCAGCCTCTAGCCCCATCCATCCAACAACCAACCAACCATGGCCTCTTTCTCCTCCTTTCCTGAGATCACCGAGGATGAAACCTCCCGCCTTCTTTCCTCCTTGAAATGCACCACCTGTTCCTCCGATCCCATCCCCACCAACCTACTTAACACCATCTCTCATACTGTCACCCCCTCCATCTGTCGCATCCTTAACCTTTCTCTCTCCACTGCAACTGTCCCTGACACCTTCAAGCACGCCGTAGTCACACCACTCCTAAAAAAAAACATCACTTGACCCTACCTGCCCCTCCAACTACTGCCCCATCTCTCTCCTACCCTTCCTCTCCAAAATACTTGAGCGCGCCATTCACAGTCGCTACCTTGATTTTCTCTCCTCTCATGCCATCCTCGATTCACTTCAATCCGGTTTTCGCCCTCTACACTCGACAGAAATAGCACTCTCTAAAGTCTGCAACGACCTGCTCCTCGCCAAATCCAGAGGCCACTATTCCATCCTCATCCTCCTCGATCTATCCGCTGCGTTTGACACTGTCAATCATGATTTACTTCTTGCCACACTGTCCTCTTTTGGGTTCCAAGGCTCTGTCCTCTCCTGGTTCTCCTCTTATCTCTCCCACCGCACCTTCAGGGTACACTCTCATGGATCTTCCTCCACTCCCATCCTGCTATCTGTTGGAGTTCCCCAGGGATCTGTCCTTGGACCCCTTCTCTTCTCAATCTACACCTCTTCCCTAGGCTCACTGATCTCATCTCATAGTTTTCAGTATCATCTTTATGCTGATGACACCCAGCTATATCTCTCCACACCAGTCATCACCGCGGAGACCCAGGCCAAGGTATCGGCCTGCTTATCCGACATTGCTGCCTGGATGTCCAACCGCCACCTGAAGCTGAACATGTCCAAAACCGAGCTCCTCGTCTTTCCACCTAAACCCACTTCTCCTCTTCATTCTCTATCTCAGTTGATAACACCCACATCCTCCCCGTCCCATCTGCCCGCAACCTCGGAGTCATCTTCGACTCCTCCCTCTCCTTCTCTGCGCATATCCAACAGACTGCCAAGACCTGTCGCTTCTTCCTCTTCAACATCAGCAAAATTCGCCCCTTCCTCTCTGAGCACACCACACGAACTCTCGTCCACGCTCTCATTACCTCTCCCCTTGACTACTGCAACTTACTCCTCACCGGCCTCCCACTTAGCCATCTATCCCCCCTTCAATCCATTCAGAACGCTGCCGCATGTCTTATATTCCGCCAGAACCAATATACTCATATCACCCCTCTCCTCAAGTCACTTCATTGGCTTCCGATCAGATACCGCATACAATTCAAGCTTCTCCTCCTTACCTACAAATGCACCCGGTCTGCGGCTCCTCACTACCTCTCTACCCTCATCTCCCCCTATGTTCCCGCCCGTAACCTCCGCTCTCAGGACAAATCCCTCCTTTCAGTACCCTTCTCCACCACTGCCAACTCCAGGCTCCGCTCATTCTGCCTTGCCTCACCCTATGCCTGGAACAATCTTCCTCAACCCCTATGCCAAGCCCCCTCCCTACTCATCTTCAAAATCTCTGCTTAAAACTCACCTCTTCAATGCTGCTTTCGGTACCTAACCTTTCGAGAAATATAGTATGCCCTATCAGATTGACTCTACACTTGTCTTTTAGATTGTACACTTGTCTTTAGGTTGTACACCTGTCTTTTAGATTGTAAGCTCCTTGAGCAGGGACTGTCCTTCCATGTTAAATTGTACAGCGCTGCGTAACCCTAATAGCGCTTTAGAAATGTTAAGTAATAGTAGTAGTAGAGTCAGGACTAGGGCTGTATTCCACAGAAAAAAAGGAGGGGTTTCCTCCCCATTCAGATATGGAACCATTCCAATCGACAGAGAAGAAACTGGGAACAGCATCCCAAGACAGAACTGAACCAAGACTATGAGTGAACTATGCTAAATATGTTGATGTGGCCCCCAGGTGCAGCCAGAACTGTGTTCCACAGTCAAATACTGAGCAGTGCAGCATGTGGAAAGGGGAAAACTGTGCTGGACAGACATTGATGGAGCCACGCTCCACATGTACCAACAGAAAAAGCTCAACAGCCATAAAAGAGCCAAATTCTGTCCATGAACTAGCCAAGCAGCCATAGCCGTGCACTGAGGCAAAGGCCACCAACAGCCACAGGAAATGCCAGATGACAACACAGCTACAGTTGCTAACAGTGAAGGAGTGCCTATAGAAGCAAAAAGACAAACACCACCACCTGCCCAGCGGGAGAGAAGGCACTCGAGACAGCAAGAACCTGACAATATGCACTGGGCAGTGAGGCCAGGCACACTGTGTAGCCCCCAACATGAGGGTCTCAGAACAGTGGTCATGAAGAGACTGGTGAAGGTGCCGCAAACGGTCTTCCACCAATCAGCAGCAAAAAAAAACAGAAGGCTGCAACCTGTCAGGTGCCCAGGGGGAATCCTACCCAGAGCCTACTTCATAGTGCAAGCGCTAAATAATCTGAATGTAACGGCCCCAAGATGGCTAAAGGCACAGAGAGCTGCAAGGTAGAAATGCTGCCATATGCTGAAGTCAAAGTCTGTGAATGCAGTTGGGAGTTGAAGGCCGACAATGCCACAAGGGACCGAAAAACAGGTCAGACAACTGGGAGTCTAAAGCTCCCGACACCACATGGGATTGCCGCCTTAGGGAGGCCATGCTGGGATGGCCGATGTGCCCAGAAGGTGGTCGCTGCAACAGCTCACCACTAGCGGCTCATGTGGATATGGGCTGCCAGCATCCCTTGCATCAGAGAGAAGAAAAAAGGCCATGACTCAGGAAGAAGGAAAAAAAAAACCAAAAACCACAGTCCAAGTGGCATAGAGCTACAGCTACCAAAACAAGGAATCCTGCAATCCAATACCTGGAGTAAATGCAGCAGAGGGCAGTAAAAGCCCCTGCAAGCACTGATATAAGTCAAAGGCTGCCTACACAGTTGGGAAAGTACACAGCTGGGAAAGAGCAGGCCAGGCAACTGTGAGGAGAGGCTGCCCCTTAGCTCGAGGCAAGAAGGAAATGTACCCCCCCCCCCCCCAGGAAAAGAGGACAGCCCACACCAGCATAACCAAGGCCTCAGAAAGAGAAGTGAGCTGCAGACTGAAAATGCAACCAGGAGTGGCCTGGAGAAGGCTGCAAAGGCAGCTCAGAAGCAGCATGGTCAAAGCTTTTTCTATGTGGGAATTCACCGTGCGAGGAGCCAAGACCCAAAATCACAAAGGCAGACAAAAAACCTCAGTCAATCAAGGGAACTACTGCTGCCCGCAACAGCCTGAAAGCTGCGAAGAGATAAGAGGAGAAAAAGCAATCCATTCTTGCAGCCTGTGACACAGACTGTCAGGAGTCCGGAGTAGTGAGCCCTTGGGCCACTGCCAGTGACCGGCAGCAGCAGGTGTACCACCCAAACAGGAAGCGAGGCTGAACACAGACAGGCTGGTACAAGCAGGACCAGAACCGGATTCTGGAACGGGCTTGGCTGGAACCGGATGCTGGAACGGACTTGGCTTGGCTGGAACCTTATCCTGGAACGAGCTTGGCTGGAACCGAATTCAGGATTCTCAAACAGGCTTGGCTGGAACCGGATTCAGGATTCTCAAACAGGCTTGGCTGGAACAGGATTCAGGATTCTCAAACAGGCTTGGCTGGAACAGGATTCAGGATTCTCAAACAGGCTTGGCTGGAATGGAAGCTGAAAGCAGACAGGGTTGGAACAAACAGTGGAGGAACTGAAGCTGAAGACAAACAGGGCAGACACAAGCAGGATTAGAATTGAAGCTGAAGGCTTGCAGGGCTGGAACAAGCAGGGTTGGAGTAGAAGTTGAAGACTGGCAAGACAAGAACTAGCAGGGCTGGAACTGCAACAAAACCTCATCTGAAGCCCTCTGTTGCAAAGGCAAGCCTGAAAGTTCCCAGGTGCTTAATAAAGGCAATTACAGATGAGATCACAAGTAACAGTGAGACTTGGCAGCAAAAATACCAGAGCACGGTTTGGCTGCAAGAACACCACAGCGAGGCTTGGCAGCAGGAACACCAGGGCGAGGCTTGGTTGCAAGAGCACCAAAGTGAGGCTTGGCTGCAAGAACCCCAAAGCAAGTCTGGAATGCTGGAACATCAGAATAGGACTGGAATGAATGGGAAACAGGAAGAACACAGTCCATAGCAGCCATAGGGCCTGGTCACCAGGAGGCGAGGTGAGTGTACGCATGGGATACAGACACAACCGTGACAGCCTGTGACTAAAATGGCTGCCAACTGAAGAGAGGTACTGTAAAAAAGTACGTCAAAATCACTCCTGCGCTGCCCCAATAGTACTGTCCCAAAAACATAGCTAAACCCCCACACAGGCTGCCCAAAAATAAAGCGTACCGCCACTGGCGCACTAACACGACAGAGAATGAAAGCCCACATTCACAATTTTGACTGCTTTATCAGTACCCATAGGCTTCAACTTTGATCAGGTGGCTGAATCCAAACTGCAGACACACCCCCTCCCCTCCAGAATGCCATATAAGCAGAAATCTGCTCTCTTCCAGCATTATTTTCCCCCCAGTTCTGTAAGGAGAAAGAAGAAGGAAGAAAAGACATGGAAGGGGAGGGGGGGGGGGGGGGGGAAGGAAAGACATGGAAGGGGAGGGGGGGAGGGAACTGGCTCCACCAGGTGCACCCCAAGTCAGGTACTTCTACAGGCCCAGACACCCCAAGCTCAAATGAACCAAGGAACCTGGAATAAGAGCCACAAAAGCAGGAGAAACCAGGAGCTTGTGAGATATTGCCCACTGGCTGCTGGAGATACAGAAAACTGACTGACCAAAGAACATTACTGTCCTATGTGGCAGAGTTCAATTTGGTACTCGCTATTTCCACCTGTTGGTAGATGTCATAACCCACAAGTCTCTGGATTCATCTGCTGCTGACCAGGAAACAAATATATTCACATACAGAAGAGACCGAGAGAGGCATATACACCTACTAAATGGAAAGAGACATCACACCCCTAAACTAAAAAGGGGACCAAAACAGATATACACAAACCGGTAAGGAAAAAAAAAAGTGACACATGCACCAAGGGCTTAACCATCTGGATCAGGTGGTCTCCTAGAGTGGCAAACAGCAGCCATTCAAACCTCAAAGAGCCATCCAGAGCTACTTTTATCAGCAGGATTATTTTCAAACTGCCAATTTCCCTGAGTAAGAGCTTATGGAAATTCTCCTTATCATGCATATTTTATACATATACAAAGTAAAAACTTAAACAGTATGCTTCTACTTATTAATTTTTACAAGATTGCTGTGGGAGGGTAGGGCTGGGGTCATCATAATTGCTAACAATCTCAGGAAGGAAGGGTGGGCTAATGTTTGAAAGTTAATTGAGGGGGGCAAAAGGCTAAAGGTTTGTCTAGGATAATACCTTTGACTGACCCTGTATACCCCCCCCCCCCTTAAAGGGGAGAATTTGTGCAAGACATTTCCTTATACTGAAAAAGGGAGACATGCCCCCACTCCCACACTAAAAGGAGAGAGGGAATGGGAAAGAGGGACATACACACTAATTCTGGACTCTGCTGTTGACAAGAACCCTGTTTTCATTACCACTGAGACTTGTGGAACAAATAAAACCTGGTAATCTATAATAACCCTTGTGTCTACTGTGGATATCTGAGTATCCAATATCAAGACCCCAATGGACAAAAAGGGCGACCAGTAAGCCAACAAACTGTGGTCTTACCTGGATTTAAGACTAGCCAATGTTGCTGAAGCCCAAGTAGGTACTGACTTCAAGCAGACTTGTAAAGGGGCGAAATCAATCTTATCCTAATCAACGGAGACAAAATACTAGCTATCCTGACCTCCCTTAATCTGGCTAACAATCTATGGATTAATAAGATCAAATGCAGCCAATAGATCTAAAGAAACTGCTAAACAAAAGAAAAACCTGTAACATCAAGCTTTGCATGAACATCACCAACTACTGATAACGATATAACTGTATCCATGCTACGATTAGAACAGAAACCCGGTGGTCAAGGATGAAACACTACAACTTGCTCAGTATGAGCAGATAACCGAGTATGCACTAGAGAGCTGCACGGGACGGGGATTCCCATGGGTATGGAAGAAGTTGCCATGGGATGCCTTGCCTTGATTTTCTCTCCTCACATGCTATTCTTGACCCATTACAATCTGGTTTTCGCCCTCTCCACTCAACCGAAACTGTGCTTACTAAAGTCTCCAATGACCTGTTACTGGCTAAATCCAGAGGTCAATATTCCATCCTCATTCTTCTTGATCTTTCCGCTGCTTTTGACACTGTCGATCACAGCATACTTCTCGATACCCTGTCCTCACTTGGATTCCAGGGCTCTGTCCTTTCCTGGTTCTCTTCCTACCTCTCCCTCCGCACCTTTAGTGTTCACTCTGGTGGATCCTCTTCTACTTCTATCCCTCTGCCTGTCGGCGTACCTCAGGGTTCTGTTCTTGGTCTCCTCCTCTTTTCTATCTACACTTCTTCCCTTGGTTCATTAATCTCATCCCATGGCTTTTCCTACCATCTCTATGCTGACTACTCCCAAATCTACCTTTCTACCCCTGATATCTCACCTTGCATCCAAACCAAAGTTTCAGCGTGCTTGTCTGACATTGCTGCCTGGATGTCTCAACGCCACCTGAAATTAAATATGACCAAAACCGAGCTTCTCATTTCCCCCCCCAAACCCACCTCCCCGCTCCCCCGTTTTCTATTTCTGTTGATGGCTCTCTCATTCTCCCTGTCTCCTCAGCTCGAAACCTTGGGGTCATCTTTGACTCTTCTCTCTCCTTCTCTGCTCATATCCAGCAGACCGCCAAGACCTGTCGTTTCTTTCTTTACAACATACGTAAAATCCGCCCCTTTCTTTCCGAGCACTCTACCAAAACCCTCATCCACACCCTTGTCACCTCTCGTTTAGACTACTGCAATCTGCTTCTTGCTGGCCTCCCACTTAGTCACCTCTCCCCCCTCCAGTCGGTTCAAAACTCTGCTGCCCGTCTCGTCTTCCGCCAGGGTTGCTTTACTTATACTACCCCTCTCCTCAAGACCCTTCACTGGCTCCCTATCCGTTTTCGCATCCTGTTCAAACTTCTACTACTAACCTATAAATGTATTCACTCTGCTGCTCCCCAGTATCTCTCCACACTCGTCCTTCCCTACACCCCTTCCCGTGCACTCCGCTCCATGGATAAATCCTTCTTATCTGTTCCCTTCTCCACTACTGCCAACTCCAGACTTCGCGCCTTCTGTCTCGCTGCACCCTACGCCTGGAATAAACTTCCTGAGGCCCTACGTCTTGCCCCATCCTTGGCCACCTTTAAATCTAGACTGAAAGCCCACCTCTTTAACATTGCTTCTGACTCGTAACCACTTGTAACCACTCGCCTCCACCTACCCTCCTCTCTTCCTTCCCGTTCACATTAATTGATTTGATTTGCTTACTTTATTTATTTTTTGTCTATTAGATTGTAAGCTCTTTGAGCAGGGACTGTCTTTCTTCTATGTTTGTGCAGCGCTGCGTATGCCTTGTAGCGCTATAGAAATGCTAAATAGTAGTAGTAGTAGTAGATTCCCACAGAAATGAAAGACGTTGCAGTGGGATTCCAATGGGGATGGAAGAAGTATCGTGGAACTCCCATAGGAGTGTTGTCAAAAATCTCTGGAGACTCCAGAATGAGGCTTGGAATGCCCAGAGGGGCAGCTAAATACCAGACAGACTTAAAATACTAAATGGTTGAATAGTGAACATAATAATAAAAAAAAAAAAAAACTACGGGAGGCTGGTGGGGTTGGGAGGAAAGAGGCCTGTGAGCAAGTAAATAAACAGTTGACACCTTCGGGTATGCATGGGGATGGAATGGATCTAAGTGGATACGGGTGGGTATGGGTTTGATTCCATTGGAGATGAGCAGAGAAGGGCGAAATTTCTGTCCCCATGCAACTTTCTAGCATGTTTGACACAGGTCAATAATGAAAGGGGAACAAAAAAATAAACATTTATAAACGGGTAAACCACCTGGTATAATTTGATAATTTTCTATTATTTAATGTTATGCCGAAAGGAGAAAAGAAAAAGGAGGGTCCGTACAGCTTCCACAAATAGCCAGAGCATAAAACAAAGGAGGAAGGGAAGAACAGTCCAAACAACCAGGCAAACGAGAGGTAAGAGCTTCTAAAATATTTGCCCAAAGGTAGTAGTCCGCAGTGTAGTAAAGAGGTAACCGAAGTGACCCTACACGGGTCATGATTTGGCTAAAAAGCCTTCCTCAGATTGCCTTGTAACGTACAGAAGGAATCTTGGACTAAATACATCAAGTTCCTCATGAAAATGTGACAACTATATGCCATCTGAAGTAGGAATGGCACATTCATCTTCATAACAACTATGTTTTGTCAGTCTGGTACTAAACCCACCGAGTGTGTTATTAACTCACTGGAAAGCAAAACACCTGGAAAATATTGGCTCAGTACTTTAAAATGGAGTAAATCCATACAATCCTCCAAAATACAAAAACCTACTATCAAAGATAAGCTAAATGTATGATTTGCGTACGTTATTTTTATTAGACGCTCAGAAGTAAAGCCCTTAAAAGCTTATTTCTTTCAACGGGCAAAATATTCCTCATTGATCCAATTAAAAAAAAAATAAGCTTCACAGTGCATATCTTCAAATCATTACTTCTCAATGACATGACCAAATAGTGTTGTCTTATGGTGGTATTTTGAACTGTCTGAAGGTGCTTAAGCAGAGAGAGATTGATCCCAGAATATACTTTATTATAATAATGTAGTCTTGAGAAAATAAGAGCATAAAGCAAAGTCAGCTGAGAGAGACCATCCACGTAATATGCACCATGCAAAACCAGTACAAAGCCAAAAAATTGCTCATCAATACTGCACTGACTTGGCAATCAAAGGGAAAGTTGACGATCAAGGATGATACCTAAGTACCTAAAATGATTAATGAGAGAACATGTCTGCAAATACTACTGACTGAAATCGATTTTGAAAAGCACTTTAACAGTGTGGAATAAGATACAAGCCATCAAACTGCTTGCAATTCCTGCACTCACACTGTGTGGAATTGCAGAATGGCCTCAAAGACCTTGAAAAACTGGATGCAATTCCTGCACTCACACTGTGTGGAATTGCAGAATGGCCTCAAAGACCTTGAAAAACTGGATGCAAGAACGAAAAAACTCTGCCATGGCCATGAAGTAATATGCAAGAAGCAGTGGTATGCACAATATCTGCATAAAAGTGTTGAAGAAGTAGAGCAACTATCATAGGTCTCCCAGCATATGGTACCTAACAAAAAAGCCCAAATACTCAAAAAGTGTTGAAGTACCAAAGTGAACAGCCACAGTCACTCCGTCCTTAAACTTAGAGAGAAGGCCTGAGTGACAATTCACTAGCACATAGAGGAAAGAAGTAACAATTTGCAATTAAAAAACAAACAAAAAAAAAAACCACAATTCTTTAAGAATGAGATCAGTAAACAAAGAAAAATGATTACACACAATAATACAACAGGAACTACAGAGTTACTTCAGAAACCCCAAGCAGATCAAAACCAGACACAGAGACTAAAAGTTATAGCACAGTACAGTAAACTACAGACAAGATGGTTCTTGACCACAATGACTAACTGGAGGGGACACAAAGATGGCGCATACCAGACAAGCTCAGTGTAGGGGCTGAAAGTAGTTTGTAAGCATTTTACAATAAGCGTAAGACAAAGAAGGCTGAGAAGGCTAGCATTCCAAGCATCATGCAGGCTAGACCCTAAACATCTTGAAATCCTCCGTCCTGTCCTTAAAGATTTAAGCATGTGATGTATGGCTGCAGAGCATGCCCTAAAGGGCATGGACTGTCCCTTAAGAGCTCTGCTGGACAGAACTGGAGTGTGCTGGACTCTTAGCAACCCCCCCCCCTCCTAAAAAAAATCCTGCCAAATTTATTTCAGTGCATTTATACCCCCCATTTTGCCACAGTGTTGCGGCCCCAAAGCGGCTTACAATGAACTAATTGAAAATAAATAAAAACAAATACATTGCAGTTACATTTTAGTAAATTAGAGTGGGAAAACAGGGAAGAAAGGGAAAAGATAAAGGGAGACAGAGATGACCGACGAAAGTCCAGCAAAATGATCCCCATTCCGGAACGCTGCAGGGCCCAGGTGTAACAAATGAAGCTGGAGACGGACAACCAAGGCGACAGAGTCATCAGAGCAGGGAACAAGATGGCAGACCAACGGTCATCCTCCGCAGCCTCAACCATCGGGGCACTCCAGCCAGGGACCACCACCACTGCAATTCCATCAATTCGGCCGAAGAAGAGCCAGGAAATTAATCCTGCCGGCTGCCAGAAGATCGCGAAGGCAGCAAACAGTCCAACAGTTAAGATGACGGGGAGGAGACAACAGCAGGGCATCCGGAAGACAGCAGTCGAGCAGCAGCGCCAGGAGCTCCAGCAGAGCGCCGCGGGCAGCCCCGCCAAGCAGTGGCGAAACTGGCAGCTTGACCGGATCAAGAGGAGCCCGAAACAATGAGATCGCGAGCCTGCACTGAAGCAGCCCCGCAGACGCCCCGACAAAGCGGGAATTCTGTACGCTGACTCAGAGCAAATGAATATATGGTTCTCTTATTTTCGTATGTCTGCCATGAGAAAGCAGAAGATAAAGCCCCATGAAATTTCTGCTTGGTCTCTGGGTATTAAGGGCCTGATGAACTAGCATTTTCTCCCTGTGTCTGTTCCTGCGCTTGTCACCTCCTCTCGTCCAGCTCAGGAAGGGATGGATATGTTATCTTTGAGCTCAGTGGAACAAATGCCTTTACCATTGCCAGCTGCATCTCCCTTGGTTATATCTGATTTAACTGTGGATGGTGCCTTCACCCACATGACTGTTTTCTTCTATTCCCTTGGCTGTTGTATTGGCTACTTCTCAGAAATATTGTGGGTTTGGACTCTACCGAAAATATACCAATTTCCTTATCTGATATTTTACAAGCTATTAATGGACCAGAGAGAGTACACTCTGCAATCCAGTTCAGTTATGCTCTTTTTCAAAGAAGGCAGTAACCACATTTACTAATGTTGAGTCTAGTTTGAATATATGTGCGCATCATCTGTTCATGTCATTCAACTTCTTCCATTAGGGATTCATCATCCCTGCATTTTATTTATTCCTTAATTCTAAACTTTCTATACTTCCTTGACTGTCAAGCAGGGCAAAGTGGTTTACAATCTAACAAAAAGAGGAAAAGAACTACAATAAAAATAGGAAAGAAAGAAAAACAAACAAACATTCAACATCACTAACACCTGAGCCAAAACCTCCTCCTCCTCCCCCTCCCAATTCAAAGTAGCTGGTGGCATATGTCTGTTCAAAAAGCCAGGTCTTCAGCAACGATTTAAACTTTAAGGAGAGTTCACTATGCAAGGAATTCCACAACGATGGTGTAACAAAAAAAGAAAGCACTATACTGAGTGCTTTCCATCTGGGTCACACGAGGCCCAGGCAGATTCAAACGATGGTCATTTAGAGATCTCAGAACCCACATTGGTGAGTGAAAAATTGTCAGTGTAGAAAGGTATAGTTGAGTGCCCTGACAGAAAGCTCAGAAAGCCAAATGAAGAATTTTGAATTCAATACAAAAACTGATAGGTAACCAATGATGACTTTTTAAGTACAACAAAAAAGTGGTATGTCTTGTGCAGGTGGCAAAGAAGGCTGATAGCCATGTTTTGAAGCATCTGAAGTCGTTCAAGCACAGATTTAGATATTCCTAAATAAATGCTATTACAGTAATCAAGACTGGTCATGAACAGTGCTAGAATCAAAGAGTGAAAGGCCGCATGATTAAAAAAAAAAAAAAAGTACATACAGTACATAGCTGTCACTGAAGGAAGAAACCAGTCCTGAATGGTCGCCTAGATCAGCCCCTACACTTTCCTGCTTTTTATTAGCACCATCCAACATCATCCATACAATTACCTGTTTAATCTTGCCTGCGATTCTGAGTGATCTCCTTGGCAGCCATGAGCAAGGCTCCATCGTCTGGGCATAAGGAAGGGGCACACCGGCCAGCTCGCCAGTCTGGTAAAGGCTCGCATCGCCACCTGTCACTGGTACCCCCTTCTCCTTCTGACTCGGTTATATCTTTGGCCAACGTGCATGCACCGCCATTAAAATGGGGCTTCTCAAAGACTCTGCAGCAATACCTGGCATATATTCGGGCTGAAATAAAAAAAACTAACAAAATAATTCTAGACCGGATTGACGCCATTAGTGTAGATCTTCGAAAATTTGGGGGCGGGGGGTGCGTAGAAGATTTGGAGGACCAGGCTGAGGAACACTCAGAACAGCTGACTCATGCAGACTCCAGCTTCCTTCAGCTCACGGTGCAAATGGATGATTTTCAATACAAAATGGACAATTTGGAGAACTGGGGGCACCGGAAGAATTCAGTGTGTCCCAGAATTGGGCAACTCAGAATGACTCCACTATTGTTTGCCTTCTCTGTGAGAAATTGCTGGGAGAGAATGCTGGAATAGAAGAAACTGCACTGGAGAGAGCACACAGAGCTCTGCAGAACAAGCAGAAAACCAGCCTATAGACATGGTCCGATTTGTCAAGTTCAATGACAAGGAACATCTTTTACATAGGGCCCGGCAGATTTCTAGTGTGGAATACAACAAAGTGAAGATTATGGTATCCCAGGACTTGTCTCAGTTTACACTGTCGTGGAGACGAGGAATGAAACCGGTGTTAGACTTTATCAAGGGAAAGGTTTGCGTATTGCTGAGCTCTTCCTTTTGCTCTTTGTTTTGCTGTTCAGGGAAAGTTGCACAGGGCTTGTCAGCTGGCAGAAGCTTGGAAGATTCTGCAAAAAGCTGGTATCACGACTTCTCCAACGCCTCCAGCTGTGGTAGCTCCTGTAACTACAGCACAACTTCAGCAGTGGCAGTGAGTATCTACCAAGAACAAGAATTCTAAGCCTGATTGTTTTCTTTCCCTTTACCAGTTGCCTGTCTGGTGTTTGCTCTGAGTAGCTGAGGATTTTAATGAAATGTTGGGCATTTGAGTGAGCTTATTTGGGAACATTTCTTTAGTACAATTCACCTTTTTCTGGAATGCATAGTGGGAGGTCAGGTGGGCTGTTATGGAGGGTGGGAGGTGGGTGAGTGTGGGGATGGTTTAGGTGGTGTATTTGGTGCTGTGGGTTAGGTTATTTATTTCCCATTCAGAGGTCCTTGTGGATGTCTGTTTGGTGGTGGTGGAAGGGGAAGAAGGGGGACGGGGTGGGTGTAGGTGGAACTTGGGTAGGGGACTTCTTTCTACGCTGATGTCATTGGGTCTACATTAATGCCTTATTAGCTGCACTTTTGTATTACTGTTTTACCGTGTGTACTAATTTGAAAGTTTTAACTTACAATGTCAAGGGACTAAACTCGCCACAGAAATGCCTCAAGTTGTTTAAAGAGGTTCTGCATTTTGGACCTAGTGGTGTTTCTGCAAGAGACCCACTTCAAAAGAGAACATGAGAGATTCCTATCTCATCCACAATATCCTCATGTGTACTGTTTCTCTGCGGGTGATGGCTCTAAGAAGCCTGGAGTCGGTATTCTGCTTCACTCTTCCCATCAGGTACAAGTTGTTCAAATAAGAGACTCAGTTGGTCGATTCTTGCTCTTGAATCTGCCTCTTGATAATTTGGCTGTAACATCTGCATCTGTTTATGCCCCAAATGAGTCACAGGAGGGGTTTTTTTGACACTCTTCATTCGGTCTTTCTATACTATACCACTGGTCACATAGTAAGAGGGGACTTTAACACTACTCTCCATCCAGCCATTGACCGATCCAGCTCCCCTGTGGCTAACGACTACGACTTCCAAGGCTTTTGTTGATCTTGCCCGGGATCTAGGTTTGTGCGATCCACGGCATCTGCAGCCTATGGTTCATGATTATACTTTTTACTTCCACTCTCATGAGTCTTACTCTCAGATTGACTATGTCTTAGCGGACACTTGTTTAGTGAAGGGGAGGGGGTTACATCAGCTATAGGCCTTTTCACTATCCCAGACCACGCACCTGTTTGGGCTATCACTACCTCCCTTTGTGAAGAGGACAAAGAGAAGATATGGACCCTGAACACTACTCTGTTGAGGGAGAAGGAGATTGTGGCGGGCTACAGGACTATATTTCAGACTACTTGGAAGTTAATTTACATTCGGTCTCTTCTTTAGGGGTGGTATGGCACACTTTAAAGGCCATATCCTGGGGTTATTTCCTGCAGAAAGCTAGTCACAGGGCACGTACTCAATGTGCGGCGGTGGCCAAGAGCCTTTCTCCTCTTTGTTGTTTGGAAGAGAATCAGTTTTGCGGGAAATACAGGCAACCTTTTGCACTTAGATAGTATTTATTCGGACCAGCTCCAATTTTTGTCACCTTAATCAACAAAATCACTATGATCATAGTAATAAACCGGGTTGCTCCCTGGCTCTTAAATTCAGACAGCAGAAGGTAGATCGCACTATTCTTAAAGTAGGGGATGGTGTCGCGAAATGCCTAGCCACCTGCCTGGGGTTACCCCATGGCCACTTAGAGAGTCTATCCCCAGTCAGCTCGTGCCACTTGTGCTCTACACTAGCGCCCTACCCCCACCAACTGGGTTACAACCGCCTCTGGGCGAGTCTCCCACTCTCCAATTATCCCGTGATTTCTAAGTTACTGGAGCCACACTCCCAGTGGTCTCAGAGTTCCCAGAAAGCATTCACAGAACCAACACGCAAAGCACCAGGATTCTTTACCAGTCCAGACAAGCAGAACAAACAAATTGTGTTTATTCTCATAAAAATATTGAGCAGTGGAACAAAAATGTACAAACAGTAACGGGCTTAAAACACACTGTTTCTTCACAGATGGCAAGGACAATTTTTTTTTTTACTAAATCTCATAAGATTTGCCAATGTACTCAAGCTTTTTATCAGTCTTTATATACAGCAGACTCCTCCATTTCTCCTGAGGCTATTGATACTTATCCATCGGCTCACTCACTTCCTACTTTGACTCCGGCCCAATGTCCATGTCTTGAGAGGCCTATTACTCTAGAAGAGGTTCATAAGGTCAAACAGCTCCCAACAGGTAAATCTCCAGGGCTCGGTGGCTTTCCTAATGAGTTCTATTAAGCATTTGCCAGCGAACTGGCCCCCTTAACAGTCCTCCTTAATGAGATTTGTGTTTGGTTCATACTTTCAGGGTTGGATCCAGACTCTTTATGCATCCCCCAGGGCTTGGGTCCGTATCAGTGGGGGTAATTCTTCTATGTTCCCCTTGACCAGGGGTACTCAGCAGGCTTGCCCCTTGTCACCTATGGTTTTTGCCCTGGTCATGGAACCTAAAGTTATATGTGCCAACCCAAATATTTCAGGTGTTGACATGGGGGGGGGGGGGGGGGGGGTCGAGAATATAAGTTGACATTATTTCCTGACAATGTCTTGCTCTCCTTGACTAAGCTGTTGAGCTCTTTCTCTAACCTTCTACACGTCCTAAATGAATATTCTTCCGTTTTGGAGTTTAAACTTAATATGCGCAAGATGGAAGTTCAGGCGCTTGGAATTCCCTTACAATTGAAGATGTCACTTCAACATACATTTCCATTTCATTGGGTCTCCAAGGGGCTTAAATATCTTGGGGTTGTCTTGGTGACTCTTTTTTTGTGCCTGTTTTCAGCAAAATATCCCCCCATCACCACCATGAGTGACATAATCGAGATTTAGAATGCTGGGACCACTCAGAGCTCTCGTGGTTGGTCAGATTGCTACGCTGAAAATGAATATTCTTCCTCATCTGATATACCTTTTTCAAGTTCTCCCTCTTCAGTTATCTCAGAGTTTCCTTTCTGGTTTACAGAATCGTTTGAACCACTATTTGGCATAGAAAGCACCCCCGCTTGCCTCGCTCTCTTCTGTATATATATTCTAGGAAGGGTGGTCTGACTCTGGGTGTACCTAATGTTGTACGGTACTATCTAGTTGCACAGGCATGGGCAGCTCTATAGTGGTTTCAGGCTTATTCACAAACTGTGGGTACATCTGAACAGATTGCTGTGGTACCTCCTCCCCTCCATTCCATCATGTGGCTTCCGCATAAACATCACAGACTACCACTCGGCATCTGTCCTTCTGTACACACCATCTTTTATTATTGGGATGGGTTGATTTCCAAGCCTGATCTAGTGGTCTCTCGTTTAACACCTATAGCTTTTAATCCACTTTTTCCTCTGGGACTTGTCCCAGAGCCCATTATTTGTTGGGCTTTGCTGGGTCTCAACACTTGGGGTCAGTTGTTCAAGGATGACGCTTTGAAACCTTTTGCTACTTTGGCTGCAGAGTATCCGATCTTACCCCATGAGCAGTTTGCGTATATTCAGATCAAGCATTTTCTATCTTCTTCAGCTATTAATGCACAGATAGAGAGGACTTGTTTCTCGAAGATTTCTGTGAAGATTCTAGGGGAACGAGAGGCCTTATTTTCTGTTCTATAAATTTCAACAGACTCGTGTCCGTCCATCGTGCCTACATCACCTCTAGTGGCAGGGTGAATTGGGGATAACTATTCGTGATGATGACTGGAATCTCAGAGTAGGCTTCCTTGAAGGTTTCTATTTCAGTTCCCTTAAAGGAGAATGCTGTAACGGTTCTATATATATGATATCTGACCCCCTGCCCCTTTCCATCAAATGTTCCCTGCTGTACCTTCTTTGTGTTGGGAGAGGCTGCAGGGAGCAGGGTACCATGGGTCACCTATGGTGGTCTTGTATTAAGGCGAAGGCCTACTGGAAAACTATACAATACTGCTTACAGCACTGGTTGGCCTGACCGATCCAGTGGTCGCCAATTTTCTTCCTAAGAAGCCTCCTGGTTTGTCCAAATCACAGACCTTACTGGTGCATCATGCTACGTCCGTGACGAGGGTGACAATGACTGCTCATTGGAAACAACCCACTGTTCCTCCTCTAGTCAAGTGGTTGAATAAACTTAGGTACGTTTGCGAAATGGAGAAACTTTGGGCAGTCTGATACCACAAACTTGCAAAATGGGAGGCAATATGAGAACCCTTCCTGAGGTCTTGCTCTTATTGACTCAGCGTGGTTTGTTATGACTCAATTGACATCAGACCTTGTGTGTGTGTGTGTGTGTGGGGGGGGGGGGTTCACTGAAAGAGGGGTTCAACGGGTTCTGGGGTATTTTCCATACCATGAAAACAACTTAAAATGTTAGCGTTTTGTTTTGTTCAATACTGTAGTATAGTTGCTGAATTCCATATATTACAATTAGGGGAGCGTAGCTTGTTTTTTTTTTTTTTTTTTCACTTTATTGCTCTTAATTGTGACTGTGCTTTCTCTTGCTTGTAATACTGTCTTTCCTGATTGGATGTATTTTTGCCTTGGTTTCAGTTCTTAATAAAGCCTTCTTGAAATTAAAAAAAAATAATAATAATAATAAATTCAGGGCTTCAAACTTACATATTTTGAATTTTATATTTACTACACTTCTATTCCCTTAAATTCTCTTTAGAAAATATTTAAAGGAGATTTTGATTTTGGAAAATGTAGAATTTGCTTTGTTGAATTATTATTATGTATTTTCTAAGCATCAAGTCCTTCCTTAAGGGGGAGGGGTGAAAACTGACATGGAAATATTAATGCCTCAGGAGACTCTGAATCTTACAAAATTTCTGGAGGATTCACAAGATAATATTTCTGCTATAGCAACATTGTGTGCAAGTTTGACATCTGATAAGGACAAAATTTTGGTGACGAAATCCCATTAAAAAATATATTCTGTGTTTTGTGAGGCTAGAGTTCAAATTTTCCCAGATGTTGCAAGAGCTACACAAATGCAAAGGAAAGCATTTTTGCTTTTTAAAAAGGCAAGTTGCTGCATTTGGGGCTACAATTTTCGTAACGTTTCTCTGCATCATTGCTTTTTCCAATAAGAAGTATATTTTTGCTGATCCAGCGCAGCTGTAGCAGCTCTTGATGAACTCTGAGAAAATGGAGTAACTGAAGCTTCTTGAATTAGGGGATTTATGACTTTAGTACAAATTATGTTAGGTGTTCTTCTTTCTCCTCTTGTTTTCCTCTACTGCTTGCTATTTATGTTGTGCGCTCTCATGCCTTCTCTTCTGTGTTGAATGTAAAAAATTTGAAATTGAAAAAAAAGAGAAACAAAGATGGTTCACAGCCAGTATATATATATAAAAAAAATGGTAAACAGACAAGTACAGATTCTAAGCAAAGAACTCAGTCACTAATGAACAATGTGCCGATGTCAGAGGCCTGTATACAGAAAGGCACAATAAAGTAGCATGTCTCATCCACTGGAAACTGTGGAGACACTAACATCTCTGTAGCAGAAAAACACTGGGATCACACAATCCTGGCAGAACTGTAGAAAACGAAAAAGCACAAGAATGTCATTGCTAACAAAATGTCAATACTGAGTGATTATTATAGACCCGATGAATAGTGTGTAACTTGACATTCAGACCCAGTGATGGTGACAGATTTCTAGTTTTTAGTGTACTAGAAGCCTAATAGGCCTACTAGGTAAGTGCCTGCATTTCTGCTGCCTTTAAACCATAACTAGTTGCATATATTACACACAAGATCATGTATGGTGAAGCTCCAGAATATATGCTCAATCTCATTGATCTACCATCTAGAAATGCCATATTATCTGCTAGGTCCTACCTCATTCTCCATTTTCCAACCTGCAGGAATGTTAAATACAAGACTCTTTTTGCATCATCATCCTTCCCTTATGTCAGTCCGAAATATTGGAATGTCCTACCAAAACAACTTAAGGAGCTCGCCGACCACCAACTGTTCAAGAAGTCCTTAAAGATGTTCTTATTCAACAAGGCTTACTCCATTGGTAACTCCAATGCTTAACCTCTCCCACTTGCCGTCACTTCACCCCTGTCATTTACCCTGTGTTGTCCCCTGTTCCAACCCCTCCCGTCACTTTCTGTTTCTGGGCCATCATTGTCTTGTTTTGTATCCACTTGATTTATTGTAAGCCACATTGCGCCTGCTCATGTGGGTAAATGTGGGGTAGAAATGTACTAAAATAAATAAATAAATAAATAACATTTTTGCTTTTGAATGTGCAAGCTGGGGGGCTCAGGAGTTACATTTATAAACCTACAAAAATGAAAGCAGTTATTACAGACCAAGCACAATCCTGGGTCTTAACCCTCCATTGCCCCATGTAAGCCGCATTGAGCCTGCCATGAGTGGGAAAGCACGGGGTACAAATGTAACAAAACAAAAAAAAAACTAGTCCCAATTACGGTTGCAGGACTTCCATTGTGCTCAAAATGAGAATGTCATTATGGTGACATGGGACTTGAAAGACCTACACATTTCTGGAAGCAAATTTTTTAAAGGGAGATGCCAGCTGGAGGTTCCCTTTGAAAATTAAAGTGCTGGAGCTGTAGGTACCCCAGTACATACAAGTTCTGCATGTGTGGCAGGTTCAAAATTCAGTCACTGGGCATCGCTTTCCAAATCTGTCCTTCTTCCTTCATCCTGCAACCACACACTGACTCTGAAAACAAAAAAGAGTGGGCCATTTCCAACCCAGATAAAATTATTCCAAAATTATCCTCTAAAGTAAAATAGTTTTTATGATACCCTTCATCCCATTTACCTGAGTTCTTTGAGCTCTGTCTTTCCCTTAGTAGAGGGGCAGGAGAAGGAAAACATCAACCCAAAAATGGGGAATAGAGGGGCACAGAGAGGTGAGCTGGCAGTCAGAGATTACCATCTTTTTAGCTCAGACAGGAGATTATAAAACAGAAAATCTGACACACTAAATATAAATTTGGAGTGTCTGCTGGGGTTTGTATGAGGGATTCTGTTCCTGAGCTCCCAGTCTAGCTCATGATACCAAGGACTGTTTGTAACTATAATACTTTGTACTTGATAAATTGGTTACTGAAAAATCAATCTTCTATTTAAATGTTCTGTTTATTCTGAGGTATTGCCTTGTGAAACTAACAATCTTCTCCAGGATCTAGATATTGCAATTTACCTCTGCTTATTCAGTTCCACACTTGGCTGTTTGTAATTAGTTGAATTCTGAAGACAAGGACAAGGGTGAGTGGATACAGGCTTCTGAACTATTGGCAGTCCAATTTTGACCATATTAAAATAAAGCAAGAACTCACTGTAACCATCTTACTAGAGAAGCTCTAAGTGCCTGTCCGAGAAGCTGACAGGTGGAGGATGTGACTCACATTCACGGAAAAACTGCCAACAACCCAAAAAGCACTCAATGGTACTGCCATAGGATGATGAACAAAAACTGTCAGAGGGGCTTACAGAAAAAGGAAAGGAAAGAAAAAAAGAGGCACAAAGGAAATTCAGTGAAGAAAAGGTAGGCCAGGATCCAGCATAGAAGCAGTCAGTGAAGAAAAGGTAGGCCAGGATCCAGCATAGAAGCAGTTAGAGCAGAAGGAAGCTGGGAAACAGACATGGAGCGAACAGGGGTGGCCCAGCCACTAGGCAGATTAGACAGACAGCTAGGGAATCGGCAAATAGCCACAGCAGTCAAAGTACAATATACACATGATGCTCAAGTGTGCATTTTTACAGCATAGTTCTGGGATGAGTGATGTTGTGGTAATCACGATTATAAAAGCTAAAGGATTACCTAGAGTACCTAATACCCTTACACCAGCTCTGGAAGAAAGACAGCACAAACAATCAGTTTCTCAGTCAGTAGAGGTCATGACAGCTTACTCTTCCACACACACAGTTCAGCACTGCAGTCGCAGGGGTCCTTGTACCAAGCCATGGGGTGCTCAGATTCTGCCTTCATGTTTCAAAGCCACATGGTAGAATCCTGAACCATTTCAGCATGTATCCTGATGTGCTTCAAAAATAGCATCCCTGGTAATGGATCCTGTTACCCAAGCCCTTAGCTGCATTGCTGCCAGAGCACCAAAACTAGGCTTTTCACAAGCAGCCAAAAAACAAACAAAAAAAAAACCCCTAATGCTGGGAATAAATCCTCTTAATGCAGTGATCAATACTGAGAGATTAGATTAGAGGAGAGTAAAACAGAGTAGGTTTTAGGTCAGCACTAGTTTCACAGAATGCATTTTTTTTCCTCACTATGAAGCAACACTCTAATGTGTACCACCAGTGCCACCTACTGCACTACAATAGCACCACAGATATGAAAGACCATCTACCATAGGCAGAGTCTTCTGGAACTTGCGTTTAGCTCATAAAAATAGAGACAGGGAGTCCGGTTCCCCCCCCCCCCCCCCCCCCCCCCCCCCCCCCCCCCCCCCCAAATCTCAAAGGAATTTACTCAGATAACCGAACAGTTTCCTGGGAAAAACCCTGGGCTAAAAACTGCCCTGTGCTCAGCAGCTAAATGTAGCACAGAGAACAAGGCAGTGGTCAGGAAATAGAGGGGGGGGGGGGGGGGGGGAAAGGAACTGCAGAGGACTTCATCTTGTGGTAAAACAGGTATTAAGTCTGACCTGAATTTTCGGAGGGAAATTCCACAGAAAGCAGGATATGCAAGCTGATTTTCAAAAGGAAACTGATTACCTGGGCTGCTTAAAAATTGATTTTGGATTCATGAGCTGTTGCCATATGCCCCTATCCCTCGGACTACAGCTACATACAAACATTCTATGATTTATTACAGCTCTGTTCAGTGGACCCATTCCCTCAACCCTTCCCTGTGCAAAGCCCACTCACCTCTCAGGAGGTTGGAGAGGAGGGGACCACAGTCCTCTGGAATTCCATAATCTCCTTTCCCAATGTTTTCAAATAATTTATAGATGTTATCCCCCTCAAATGGGTACAGACCTGTGGTGATATTGTATCTTAAAATAAGAGGGGGGGGGGGAGAGATAGAGAAAAATGAGAAAGAATGCACAAAAAACAAAAGGTAATGCAGCACATGGGTAACTGCGCAAGCAGTAAACACTAGCAGAAGGTAAGACTTCCAAGAAGCCACAGGCCTCCAGGGCCAGATGCACAAAGCTTATCTTGCTATTAACGTTTGCTTTAAACTGGTTCTAGCCAGTCTAAAGCAAACGTTTAGGTAGCTAGGAATGCGCAAAGGGGTTTTCTGTGGCTCTAACGTGTGCTGTTAGCAGCCACCAAGAACCCCATGCAAATACATTCTAATGAGCAAATTCATAATCTAATGTGTATTCCACGGGATGCACAGCTCTAGAGCAGCCCTAATTTAGCAAGGAAATTTTAAGGCTGCCCTGGAGCTGTCAGAGAGCAGAGAAGCACAAGTAGGAAGCAATAAAAGACTGCCTTCTTGTGCTTCATACCTCTCACCTCCTAGCGCTACCCTCCCCCTTGAATTTTTTTTTTTTTTTTAATTTCCCTGGTTGTCCAATGGACCACAACACCCTCCCTGGCATTTTGTTACTTCTCTGGTGGTCCAGTAGACCCTGACCTCCCCCCCCCCCCCCCCAATCTTTTTTTAAACTTTTCTCTGGTGGTCCAGTTGGCCATGACCCCCCCCCCCCCCCCCAATGACCCTGGAACATCAGAACCTTTTTTAAAAATTTTCCCTGGTGGTCCAGTGGACCAAACCCCATCCCCTGTGCAGGCAACACACCCCTCCCTCCCACTCTTCCCTGTATCTTTTACAACAAGGTGGAGGCGGGAGGGCAGGAGCAACGAATCCTCCCTCGGGCCTGCCCGGAACAAAATGGTGGCACCCAGACCCTGCCCAGTGCATTCTGGGATGAACTGGGCAGGGCTAAACAGCATGAGTTTTTTTCCCTTATATGGTATTTAGCCCTGAACCAGTGCATCCCAGAATGCACAGGGAAGGCCTGGGTGCTGCCATTTTGTTCCAGGCAGGCGTGAGACAGGAGGGAGGAGCCGTTGCTGCCCTCCTACCTCCACCATATTGTAAAGGTACAGGGAGGGAGTCAGGTGCGGAAGGGTGTATGCCTGCGAAGGGGAAGGGGTTTGGTCCACTGGACCACCAGGGAAAGTTTAAAATAAGGTGGGGGGGGGGGGGGGGTCAGGGCCCACAGGAACACTAGGGTAAATTTTAAAAAATAATTAAAAAAAAAAAAAAAAAAAAAAAAAAAAAAGAGAGGTGGAGGTCCAGTGCATCAGAGCTGTCAAATGGATTTGATAGCAGTGTCAAATCCATTTGACAGCTCGAACTCGCAAACAGCGAGGATGCACAAAGGGGGATCCATGCAGCTCATTTGCATGCAATCCCCTTTGTGCATTGCTGGCTGTTAGCAATTCCCTAGATTTTAGCAAGGCAGCTGTATTTTACGGCTGTCTTTGTGCATTGGGGCCTCAGTTGCCTTGCCAGACATGCATTGCTTTACTGTCTACCCCTTGGGGAAGGCTACTGGGCAGTATGAACTGTCTACACATCACCTCCCGCACAAATTCCTGACATCTCCATGGAAGTGCAGAGCCAGCCTAGACTGCGCCAATAAATGCCACGCAGGGTGTTTGAGGAAAATTGGAATATGATGCATGCATGTGCTTTCAGACTATCATGAGATGGAGAGCAATATAAAGGACAAACCATCAGGCCCAGAATACATGGCAAAAAGACCATAGTCTCAATCAGAATATTGCTGCCTGACACTCACAACGTCACTCCTGCTGACCAGATGTCCACCTTAAACCCTGAAAAGGTGTCCAAACCATTGGCAATTTCTGGGGGTTGGAATGCAGGTGAACCTTGGCTTGTCCTACACGTGTCATCCTCTGCAAATGGGTGCAAGGCCTGGAGGAGAGAGAGGAACTCAGATCAGAAAAAGTCAAACTAGCAAATGGCCAGCAAAAAAATAAAGAGCTGAATAGGGGCAGGGACAGAACTTGTTTATCACACAAACCTCTGCTACTCCCAAGTCAGATATTTTCAGTGTTGTGTTGGTCGTTAGCAGAAGATTTCCAGGTTTTATATCCTTGTGCACAATGCCTTGGCTGTGTAAGTATTCTAAACCATCCATAAGCTGACAGAAGTACCTATACAGACAGAAAGAGTCAGAGATATGGCGTGAAGAAACTTACCAAGATTGCACTCTACCTGTGGCCAAGGAGAGGCACAAGAAAATTTGTTTGGCTCTCAATTCTATTGCTTTTTAGGCCTACTATTTCTCCTTGCTTCTTTAGGTTTCAGCTTAACCGGGATTAGTCTTTACTATACTATGTCACCGTAAACTTGCATCCAGAATCATATGGAGATTATGTCTTACCTGATAATTTGCTTTCCATTAGTCCTTCCCCCTATTCCAGAACCTGTGGGACAGTTGTGTCCATCAACCAGCAGGTAAAGATGGAGAACTGAAAACTAAGCTAAGCTGAGACATCTCTCTCTTGGCACCCAGTACAGCTCCTCAGTATTTACGTAAGCAAGCAGTAAGGATAAACTCTGAATAAACACAACAATCTTAAACAACTCATTTACCTAACACTAACTAGACAAGCAAACATGCGTGAACCTTTCTCATCTCTGGACAACTTGTACAGAATAAACGATAATGCAGGAAATGCCATGCAATGTAACGACCTTTATTTGAGCCATTACTTCGCACCGACTAAATATCTCAGAAACCACGGGCAGGCCTCTGGAATAGTAGGAAGAACTAATAGAAAAAAAAAATGGATCAGGCAAGACCTAATTTCTCCTTCCATTACATAGCTTCCCACTATTCTAGAACCTGTGGAATATTAGAAAGCAAACCCTAGAATGGGTGGGTAGGATCCTGGCATCACCGTCCTGAGGACTTAAGTCCCAAAGCCGTCTTCTGAACGCGCTGCGATGTCCACCCTGTAGTGCTTGGTAAAAGTATGCAGCATCGACCACATCACCACCTTGAAAAGATCCATAGACAGTAAGGTAGTCTACACCCAGGACATCATTGTACGCCTTGAAGAATGAGCCCATTTTCCCACAAGCAAATAATATGGTACAATACTCTCCTTCAGCCATCTAACAATTGAGGGCAAGCCTCTGCTTACCAAAAAGCACAGTCTGTTCAATTTGCGAAACCCATTAGCGACTTACAAATATCTAATGAGGGCTCTACACACAGCGAGAAACTTGAAGGAAGAATGCTGAGCCAATTCGTCCGCTCTGCGGACAGAAACTCCACAGACAGGTTGAGATGAAATGCTGATACCATTTTTTGGAAGAATAGAAGGGCCTGTGCAGAGGGAGACCCCCCCTACCTCCGAAAAGCAAAAGGAAGGGATTTCATCAAGGGACAGCCTGCAATGCGATCCTTTTCAACATGCGTTTTATCATGGACCAAGGAGGGAAGACATATAGTAAGATGCGTCTCTGGCCAGGGCTGCATTAGGGCATCAATCCCAGTTCCTTCCAATGGCTGAAAAACTTGGGCATTTTGGCATTCCTTTTTCTCGTCATCAAGTCTAGAAGCAGAGAACTCCATCAGTCCAGTCCATTATCAGATGAAAACCCTGGCTGGATAGTTCCCATTCTCCTGGGACCGCCTACTGAAAAGGTTCACCTGCACATTCAAGGACCCAGCATTATGAGCTGCCGGCAAGTAGAGAAATTTTTCTCCACCAAATTCATAAGGCCACCTCCAGTGCCATCAGATGGTTGCAGGTCCCGCCTTGCTTGCTGATATAAGCCACCACCATCGAACTGTCATAGAAAACTCAGACTGGGGTCCCACCAGAAAAGTGAGCGAAGTCGCTAAGACATTCTGCACTGCCCCGAGGTTCAAGCAATTTATCGACCACCGAGGCTCCTGTTCTGTCCAGTTGCCCTGTGCCAGATGGAACTTGTATTGGGTTCCCCAACCTAACTTGTTGGTTTCTGTCATCACTACCCACTGTGTTGTCAGAAAGGGAGCTCTGATGGTGAAATTTCTGGGTGACAACCAACACTGTACACTCCATCTGGCAACTAGCATCCAAGAAAGGTCATACTTCTGTGACATAGGAGACAAGTGTCTAAGAAGAGAATCCTATAATGACCACATATGAGCCCTTACCATGGAACCACTTCCATTGACACTGTCATTGATCCCAGACCCTGGGCATGCCTTGACCAAGAAGACAAATCTGTTGAACAAGCTTCGACTTCCTGTGTTCCATGAGGAAGATCCTCTCCGTTGCTGTGTCGAATAGAACACCCAGATACTCCATGTCTGCGATGGAGTTAGTCTGCTCTTCTTGAAATTGATCACCTAATGCAACAACTGCAGAAGACAGACAACTCTGGCCATTGTCACCACACTGTCTAAACAGAACGATGCACAAATGAGCCAGTCGTCGAGTTACAGGTGAACTCTGATTCTCTAGCACCGAAGAAAGGCCGCTACCACCACCATAACTTTAGTAAACGTTCTTGGTGCCATGGCAAGACCGAAGGGCAAAACCATGAACTGGAAATGACAGCCCAGCACCGCAAAATGGAGAAACCTCTGATGTGAAGGCCATCTGGGTATATGCAAGTACGCCTCCTTGAGATTGAGGGTGGTGAGAATTCTTCAGCTTGAACTGAGGCTATGACTGCTCTTAGTGTTTCCATGCAAAAGCGGGGCACACAGAGGTAGCGGTTTAGAATTTTGAGATCTAAGTCTTGATGAAACTTGCCTTCCTTCTTTGGGACAATGAAGTAGACCAAGTATCTGCCTTGTTCAGCCTAGGGAACTGGAACAATGGTCCGGAGTACCAGCAAGGAATATGATGGCCTGAACCTTAACCACCTCGGTTCCTTTTTGACAAGGAGACTGCAAGAAGAGAGGAGCAATCGGCCAGATGAACTCCAACTTGTAACCTTCTGTAAGAATATCCAGAACCCACTGGTCCAACGTGATTTTTGCCCATACCTTCCAAAAGTCCTGAAGACATCCTCCCACTGGAGGAAGAGAAGAGTGGACCAGTCTCGCATCATTGTAAAGCTCTGGAGTCATTAGGTGTCCTAGCTGAGGACTTCCTGTCTGCATGAAAGGAAGACTGACGTGCCTGAAAGCAGGACTTCTGACCAAACTGCTGATGACTAGGCCAGTACCATCTACTACCTCGAAACTGAGATAGAGCGCCCCCCCCCCCCCCCCCCCCCCGCTACAAACAGATAACAGAAAGTTTCAGCTTATCCTCCAGCAACCATTGTGGCTTAGTTTCCCCCACTTCTTTCACCAAGTTAGTGAGATCGTCTCCAAATAACCACTTACCCTGGAAAGAGCAGTTGGCAACTATTTGCGGCATTGGGCAGCGGATCATTTAGTTAATGTGCCGTGACAGCCAAAGATGTACTGCAGCCCGTAACATGGCATAAATAGCATCCGCCAAATAGGCCATCTCCGCTTCCAGCTGAGCATTATGGCGTCCATCTTGTGTTGCAGACTGCTGTCGCCACTTCAGGCATGCTCTAGCCATGAATGAGCTGCAGACTATTGCAACTTGCTTCTCACAGGTCTCCCACTTAGCCATCCCTCTCCTCTTCAATCTGTTCAAAATTCTGCTGCACGACTAATATTCTGCCAGGGTCGTTATGCTCATATTAACCCTCTCTTCAAGTCACTTCACTGGCTTTCTATCCGTTTCCGTATACAGTTCAAACTCCTCTTACTGACCTACAAGTGCATTCACTCTGCAGCTCTTCAGTACCTCTCCACTCTCCTCTCTCCCTACATTCCTCCCCGGGAACTCCGTTCACTGGTTAAATCTCTATTATCTGCACCCTTCTCCTCCACCGCTAACTCTAGACTCCGTTCTTTTTATCTTGCTGCACCATATGCCTGGAATAGACTTCCTGAGCCGGTACGTCAAGCTCCATCTCTGGCCGTCTTCAAATCTAAGCTAAAAGCCCACCTTTTTGATGCTGCTTTTAACTCCTAACCCTTACTCACTTGTTCAGAACCCTTATTTTATCATCCTCACCTTAATATTCCCTTATCTCGTTTGTCCTGTTTGTCTGTTCTAATTAAATTGTAAGCTCTGTCGAGCAGGGACTGTCTCTTCATGTTCAAGTGTACAGCGCTGCGTACGTCTAGTAGCACTATAGAAATGATAAGTAGTAGTAGTAGTAGTAGCATACTGTCGCTTGAAGGTCCAAAGAAGCCACTTCAAAGGCTTGTTTCAGCAAGCCTTCTAGCATTCTATCCTGTAGGTCATTAGGGCAATGCTCCCTTCCAATAGCAAGGTGGTCTTCTTAGTCACTGCTATAACAAAGGAGTCCACCCTGGGAAGCTGTAATTTCTCTTTCTTCTCCTGAACCAGCAGGCAGAGGCGAGCCCTGGCTCTTCCCACTCTTAGCCTGCATCCGGCGAGACCCATTCTGCTGTAATCAGGTCTTGAATGTCTGGATATATCAGGAAGGCTTTAGAAGGACCTCTAAGCACACTCATGATTGACGGAGATGGAACTCCTGATGCTGAAGCGGAAGGCTCCTCAATGGAAAGCACCGTCAATGCCTCACAAATAAGAGTATCAAGGTCCGCTTTATGAAACATCCTCAGTATTTTCAGGTCATCCCCTCCTAAGGAGGGAGCTTTCCCTCTTCCAATGGCTCCTTCAATTAATAAACTGAGGCCACATCAGATATTGAGGGAGAAGCAGAGATAGACCTCCAGGAGAAAGATGAGTCTAAATGAGATCTCTTAGAAGCTGGAGGGGCAATGGAGCGAGAAACTGAAGCACCTTGCAGCAACTCTGAGTGTCCCTGCTTCAGTAAATAGACCTCTGGTGTAAGAGCAATATAAACTCTGGAGAAAACAAAGACCCGATGCAGCTGAATGCTCTGTTGGGCCCTGAGGTTATAAAATGGTGGCTGTGCTCTCCATGTGATCAGAAGCTGTTCCTCACTGCCAGTCGACCCTCGTGTTCTCCTGCAACAAACTGCGTACCAGCCCTACCGAAGACACCAAAGTCCCCAGTGTAATTGGATGCTGCAACAAATCTGCCAACTATTTCCCCCACATCCCATGGGATTCCCGGCTTGCACACACTGCAATACCCCAACTCCGGCCAGTAGGTCCCACAGTGGGGAAAACCGCTTAACTGCCTCTGCGGCAATCACAATCCACCCCCAACTGGCACAAGCGCCGAGTCAGGACCCCTCTCCTGCATCAAGTAGAACTTGTAGCCCTCCAAGCAGTTCAAAAAAATCGGTCTTACCACTGACTGCTGCTCCCCCCCCCCCCCCCCCCCCCAAGCTCATAGTCTCCACAAGTCTTAACCTTGATGAGAGAGTATCAGACCTGATACTTTGTCCCATACTCTCCAGTAAACCTTTTTTTCCTTTCTTTGATTTTTATTTTTTTACTTTTACTTTTATTTTATTTTATTCTTTTTAAGGTTTTTGTGCTGGAAAAGGAGATCTTCACAGGAAACAGGGGACAGGTGAAGGGAAGGAAGAAGAAAATAAATTTTCAGGGCATCAGAGACAGGGATCTGAAGACTCCAGATGATTCTGTAGACTCGAGCCACTCAAAGCTCAACTGGACCAGGAGCAAATCACTCAGAACCAGAAGTTGAAAAGTGTGTCCATCTGAGGCAGTGGGCAATGAATAATTCTGAGAAATCATATGAAGGGTTAATTCTGTTAAAAGCTTGGTATTTGAATTGAATTCTTATTTCAAATTTCAACTCTTTACTCTGCAAGTAGTGAAGGAATGCAGGCTGGAGTTAATTACTAGAACTCTAGCTGTCGAGCAAAAGGGTTAAAAAGGTCAGAGACAGGAATTTCTTTCACCCTGGTGAATGATGAAAGCTGGCTCAACATCTGTACATTATTAGGCATACTGAATAGTTTTGTAAGCAGGCAGTTTGTTTAGGATTAAATTGAACACTGCTTAGAAGGAAATAGTTAGAGTCTAAATAATTCTAGATATAAATGAGTTAGATTTTAGAAGTTCTTGCTTATAAGGAATACTGATTCTGTGTATTTTAGAATATGTTCTATTCTCTGTAATTTCTATGTAGAATACCTTTTTAAATCTAATGTTACTCTCTGCTGTATTTTCTAAGCAAGGACTGCAGTGAAGAGGTCAAACATGTGGTTTGACTTATCTGCAGTTCTGGCTGGTTCAATGTATAAGCTGATAGGTGAAAGAGGTCAGGACTAGTCAGCTCTCTTCTCCTTGATTAATTGTAGGTAAATGTAGAAATGGTCCTGAATGCCATTAAGTAAGATTGGCTTTTGACCTCTTTAATGAATGCCAGAGTTCAGCTAGCAGGTAGTATGAAGCTGATTAGGAATATGAGAAATCAATCATAATAACATGTAAGAGACTGGAGACCAAATGTCTGGTGTAAGGGGCCCCAGGTCACAGGTCAGTTTAGGATGTCTGGAACCTATGTAACTGATATTTTTAAAGTAATGATTGGTTGAGGCCAGGTAACCAATCTATTCCTTAACCAATTGGAGAGTAAGGGGGGGCAAGGCTAGGAGGGG
The DNA here is from genome assembly GCF_901765095.1 of Microcaecilia unicolor. NCBI lineage: Eukaryota > Metazoa > Chordata > Amphibia > Gymnophiona > Siphonopidae > Microcaecilia > Microcaecilia unicolor. The sequence goes on from NC_044041.1 coordinate 69,411,567, forward strand.
GATAGAACAGTATTTAAGTAGGAGCAGAAGCAGTTTACGTCAGAAGAAAGGAAGGAGAGCTGAAAGAAAGCTGGAAGACAACAGGAGAGAAAGAGAGCAGAAGGAACAGACAGAAGAGAAGAGAGCTGAAGAGGACAGACAAAAGCCATAACATCCAGAGAGCTGAGAGAGAGAGAAGAGAGCTAGAACTGATGTTCTACTTTGTTTGCTGGCAAATAAAGAAGATTTCTCCCTCATTCTGGTGTGTGCTGTCTGACTCCTGAAGTATCACAAATTCCTATCTCAATTCCTGCAACAATTCTTGGTGGCAGCGGTGGGATGAATCCTGCATTAATCCCAGCACCCAACTGACTGGAGAACATTCGCCGGGTATGTATTCTGTATTTTGTATTGTAATTCTAGCTAGAAAATTGTAAATCAGCCCCTCAAAGAAAATTGAGGAAGGAGAGCCTGATCAACTCTCAGCGAAGGCCCTAGTACCTTCTAGTCGTGGGGACTAGAAGCGAAACCGCTTGAGCTTATCTGTATCTGAGAAATCTGAAATTGTTGGGTGGGATTTTCTGTATGGAATGTGTGATGCGTGAATGTTAAAAGAGTGGGGACCCCTTACCGCAAATCCAAAAACTCCCTCCCTTTTGTGTGTTGTAACTGTAAGCATTATGGGTGGGACATCATCTAGACAAATTGCTACCCCCCTAGATTGTATGCTTAAGAACTTTAAAAAAGGATTTTTAATTAATGACTATGGACAGACTTTAAGCTCAAGTACTTTAAGAACCTTGTGTGAAGTTGAGTGGCCATCTATGGGAGTGGGGTGGCCCCCTAGTGGCAGCTTAGATATTGAAGTAATCCGGAAGGTCTACAGCATAGTTGTAGGAGAACCAGAATATTCTGAACAACTCCCTTATATAGATTCCTGGGACAGCCTTGTGACTGACCCTCCCTCGTGGTTGAAAACTTATATGGGATCCCCAGTAAAATTCATGTTAGGCCAAGTTCAAAGAAAGATTAGAAAATCTAAACTAGAAGAGGGAAAGAGCCCCAGGAAGCCTACCACCCAATCGGTGGCTTCCGCCCCTACCCTGTCTGAGAAACCCATACTCTCTGATGACCCCTCAGACCTTGAGCCACCACCTTATGGCCCATTGTTGGGGTTCCGTGCCACCCCCAGAGATCCACGCCGCCCAGCCCAAGCCTCTCCAGCACAGGCTTCTCCGGATAGTTCTTCCCCTCCTGTGCAAAACCTGCCACACCCTAGGTTGGACTTTTCACCCAGTCTCTACCCTTCTGTGCCACATCCTCTCCTGTTAACCTCTGAAGACCCGCTTTGGGTTCCACTCCCTGACTCCTCAACTCCTGACAGCCCAGCCTCTCCCTCTAATACCCCTACCCATTCATTAGGGGCCCGGCATCCCTTTCAATGGACTGAATCACCTGTGACCACCTCTCAGTCTATGAGTACCCCTCCCCATCCCTCAGGGGTTCAACCTACCTCCACTGAATGGGTTAGACCCGCTGCAATTACTTTTGAGCATGATAGGAGGGTAGCTCCTAGCTCTACCTCAGGTTCCATTCCCACCTCCTCGAGAGTTCTGCCACTCCGACAGGTAACCATCACTCGACCGGATCCTAATAATGAGGGTCAGGTTATACAGGCACAGGCCTATCAGTATGTACCCTTCACAACCACCGATCTCCTGAATTGGAAGACGCATTACCCCTCTTATACTGAAAAGCCTCAGGCAGTGGTGGACCTAGTGACTAGCATTATGGTCACCCATAACCCAACCTGGACTGATTGTCAACAACTTCTCCTGACCCTCTTCACAACTGAGGAGAGGCGGAAGATTTTGCAAAATGCTGAGGCCATCACGCGAGAGCGTGTCCCCGGGGGGACACAGGATCCAGAGGGATGGGTTAGAGCTCGGTTTCCTCGCGCAGCTCCAGCTTGGGATCCAAATGATGGGCAGCACTATGAACTGTTGTCTGGCTATTGCCGGGACTTACTGGAAGGTATGAGGAAAGGCATAAAGAGGCCCATTAATCTAGCAAAGGTCTCTGAAATTCTCCAAGGGGCAACTGAATCCCCTGGGGCCTTTCTAGAGCGACTAATTGAAGCCTACAGAACATACACCCCATTTGACCCTGAAGCCCTAGAAAACCAGAGAATGGTGAATAGCGCATTGGTGGCCCAGAGTATGCCAGATATCCGGAAGAAGTTGCAGCGTCAAGAGGGATTCGCAGGGATGAATACCACCCAGCTAATTGAGATCGCAACCAAGGTTTTCATTAATAGAGATCAGGAGGTGCGCCGAGAGGCTGACCGGAAGATGCAGAAGAAGGCCGACCTTTTAGCGACAGCCATTACTAATTCCACCCTTAACCGAGGTCGACCTCTAGCTAATGGGAAGCCAAAGTGGGATCCCGGACCACCAGCCAGGCCCCGAGATTCCTTCAATCAATCCCGGCCAAGGGGGGAGAATCCCAGACCAAGATTGGAGAGGGATCAGTGTGCCTATTGTAAGGAAAGAGGGCACTGGAAAGATGAATGCCCCCAGAGGCGCCAGGGACTGAGAAGGGGACCAGGAGATCGAGGAAGCCGAGGCCGAGTTCGAGAGGGAAGATATGAGCCTCCTGAATCTGACATCATCGGGATAGCCGAGATGGCAGAATGGGACGAATAGGACAGACCGGGTTCCTACAAACTGGGCTCCCAGGAACCTATGGTCAAGTTAACTATAGGGAGCCGCTCAATTCCATTCATGATTGATACAGGAGCTGAACATTCTGTTGTGACGGAGCGATTAGCGCCTGTGTCTGGAAAAACTGTCCGAGTGGTGGGAGCCACGGGGGTGCAGAACCGGAGGCCCTTTCCTGACGACCCGTAGATGCCAATTAGGCTCACACACAGTCACTCATGAATTCCTGTATATGCCAGACTGTCCAATCCCTTTGTTAGGCCGAGACCTGCTGTCCAAGCTTAGGGCCCAAATTTCCTTTGATTCTGATGGCCAGACTTCAGTCTCCTTTCGGCCCCCGATATCCAGCCCTAAGGGTATATTGAGTTTCTGCTGCCCTCTTGAAGAAGAATGGCGGCTGCATCAATCGCAGGGCCAAGTTGACCTACCCCTGGCAGACAGCTTTCAGGTCAGTGGGGTATGGGCAGAAGATAATCCCCCAGGGTTGGCCCGAAATATTCCTCCTGTCCATGTAGACTTACTTCCAAATGCCCGGCCAATCCATCTTCGCCAATACCCAATTCCCAGAAAGGCTCTGGAAGGGATCCAAGCACATTTGAATCGTCTGTTATCCTATGGAATTATTCGTCCTTGCCAGTCTCCATGGAATACGCCATTGTTGCCAGTTCAGAAGCCAGGGACTGAGGATTACCGGCCAGTCCAAGACTTACGAGTGGTCAACAAATCCACTATTTCATTACACCCTGTAGTGCCTAATCCATATGTCCTGTTAGGATTGATACCTTCTGGAGCTACCCATTTCACGACACTAGACCTAAAAGATGCCTTCTTTTGTATTCGGGTGGCCCCCGCCAGTCAATTGCTTTTTGCCTTTCAATGGGAAAACCCAGTAACAGGAAGGAAGCTTCAGTATACATGGACCCGCCTGCCACAGGGGTTCAAGAATTCCCCCACTATTTTTGGGACAGCCCTAGGGCAAGACCTTAAGACTTTTAAATCTGAGCCTTCCAGGCGAGTTTTACTCCAGTATGTAGATGACCTCCTGATTGCAGCAGTGACCCAGGAAGAGTGTTTTGAGGCTACTAGAGAATTGCTGGAGCTACTCTTGGATGCAGGCTATAAGGTCTCACGCTCAAAGGCCCAACTTTGTCAGTCAGAAGTGAAGTATCTGGGCTTCTGTATTTCCCAGGGAAGTCGGAGACTGGATGCTAGTAGGAAGCAAGCAGTTGCTGCAATTCCCCAACCCAAGTCCAGAAGAGAAGTTAGGGAATTTCTGGGAGCAGCCGGATTCTGCAGAATTTGGATTCCAAATTTTGCACTGATGGCGAAACCCCTTTACCAAGCCACAAAGGGGGGTGAAAAGGAACCATTTGAATGGGGACCTACTGCTCAACAATCCTTCATTGCTATAAAGAAAGCCCTACTCCAAGCCCCTGCGTTAGGCCTTCCTGATGTGGAGAAACCTTTCTCATTGTATGTCCACGAGCGACAGGGGGTTGCTCTGGGTGTGCTGACCCAGATGATGGGATCCTGGCAGAGGCCTGTTGCATACCTGTCTAAACAGCTGGATGGAGTGGCTAAAGGATGGCCAGCCTGCATGAGGGCCATTGCAGCAACAGCCTTACTGGTCCAGGAAGCTGATAAGTTGACTTTGGGGCAAGAACTGGTTGTTAAAGTCCCCCATGCAGTTCTCACCCTCATGGAGTATAAGGGCAACCACTGGTTTACAAATAACCGCATGGTTAAGTACCAAGCTAGCTTATGTGAGAATCCACGGATACACCTGGAAACAGTGGCTACATTCAATCCTGCTACTCTTTTGCCAGCATCTGAGGGACCACCGGATCATGACTGTATCCAAACCATGGATGAAGTGTACTCTAGTCGACCAGATCTTAAAGATGTTCCGTGGAGGGACCCAGATGTAATTTATTTCACAGATGGAAGCAGTTATGTGGAGAACTCTAAGCGATTGGCAGGCTATGCTGTGGTGACAGAAGACAAGGTGATAGAAGCAAGAGCCCTGCCCCAAGGAACTTCAGCCCAGAAAGCAGAACTTGTGGCCCTCATACGAGCTCTGGAGCTAGCAGCAGGACTGGTAACCAACATTTATACTGATTCCAAGTATGCCTTCACAACTCTACATGCTCATGGAGCTTTGTATAAGGAAAAGGGACTCATAAATGCTGCAGGCCAACCTGTTAAGTATGGACCTGAAATACTTCAGCTGCTAGAGGCTGTGTGGGCCCCTAAGAAGGTAGCTGTTATTCATTGTAGGGGACACCAAAGAATAGATACTCCAGTGGCCCGAGGGAACCGCCATGCTGATCGGGTGGCCAAGGAAGCTGCTCGAGGACCCCCAGCAAGTACTGTGATTCCCCTGTTCCAAATCCGATTGCAAGAATGGACGCCTATGTATACCCAAATGGAAGAGAAATGGGCTCAAGAGGAAGGTGCAGTAAGGAGACCTGATGGCTGGTTACATCTCCCTGATACCAGAGTTCTGGTGCCACGCCACCTAGCTTGGCCTGTAGTGTCTCAAGCTCATGACCTATCACACTTAGGGAAAACAGCACTAGCCCGCCTACTCAATCGAGTAGTGGTGCTGGAAGGATTGGATAGTCTGGTTGCCACTGCCTCTGCCCGATGTACTCTCTGTGCCCAGAATAATGCTCGTCAGGGACCCCGTATTCCACCAGGAGTTCAGTCTAGAGGACTAACACCCTTTGAGTCCCTAGTTATAGACTTCACAGAAATGCCCAGGAGCGGTAGGCTCCGATATCTCTTGGTCATGGTCTGTACCTTTTCTGGGTGGGTGGAAGCATATCCTACAGTTACTGAGAAAGCCACAGAAGTAGCTCGAGCTCTCCTTAGGGATGTCATCCCCAGGTATGGATTGCCCCTTGCCATAGGTTCAGATAATGGTCCCGCCTTTGTGGAAGCTACACTTCAGGCCCTGTCCCGCGCATTGCGCATTACCTGGAAATTGCATTGTGCCTATCGTCCCCAGAGTTCATGGCAGGTTGAGCGGGCAAACAGAACCTTGAAAAATAGCCTAGCAAAGATTTGTCAGGAAACCCAATTGAAATGGCCACAGGCATTGCCACTAGCCCTCTTCCGCCTCCGATGCACCCCAACTAAAGGAACAGCCCTCTCTCCCTTTGAAATTGTGTATGGGAAGCCCCCAGCCATTTTACAGGGAATTAAGGGAGACATAGGGATTTTAGGGTCTGCCCAGGTGCAGGAGCAGGTAGCCCTCTTGGGAAAGATAATTTCTGAGCTTCAGTCTTATGTGAGAGAAATAAACCCTGTCCCCTTCCAGGCTCAGGTACATTCCTTCCTGCCAGGGGATAGAGTTTGGGTGAAAGATTGGAGGCTTCAGCCTCTGGGGCCCCGATGGAAAGGACCTTTTACTGTTTTGCTTTCTACCCCTGCAGCTGTGAAGGTCGCAGGGATTACTCCATGGGTCCATTGGTCTCGAATTAAGTCTGCTGACCAGACTGAGCCCAGCACGGATCAGATGGAGCCTAGACAGTGGAGAGCAGAAAGAGATCCAGCGGAGCCATTGAAGTTGCGCCTGACCCGAACCAAAGAATCTACTAGCTGAAAAGAAGGGTCAACTGCATACTGCAGGAGCGGCTGAACTTCGGCTTCATACTGAGACTCTTTCTTGCCCAGATTCTGGCTTTCTTGGAATTTGAAAGCTTGATCCTTATCAGTTGAGGGTCTATCCCAACTGGTATAAGAACTCAAAGACTGAGAACACTATATGAGAGTAATCTGTGATTAGCACAGACTGTTGAAATATTATTGTTTAATTAGTTTGCTGTATTTGTTTTAGATTAGGAAGAAAGAAAATGTTAGTAGTTTGGATGCTTTTGTTGTTTTCTACTCCTTGCCTCCTTGTTCCTAATACCCCAACTCGCTCCAACCTTTGGTTACACTCAGTCCAGGAACTAATTAGTCAGGCAAAGATTACTTCCCCTTGTATTGTGTGTTCCCGATTTTCTCCTTATACTACAGATGTCCCAGCTGTTCCTGTTCCTGTGCAACTCCCAGCTCTTATACCTCCCTACTTTTCGAGTTCAGGTCCTTGGAGCCAGGATTATACTTGGTGGTCCTTTTATAATGCTACTTCCCCCTCTGACTCTTCTCTAAGGCCAGTTTTTACGTCTCCCTATCCAGCTTCTGGAGTGTTTTGTTTAACAAGAAGCATCTCAACTGTTCTTCCCATTCCCTGTAACTATACTAATGTTCTCCCAGAAAAAGGAGAATCTGTGTGGGTAGTTTCTCCAGGTACTCCTATGTGCCCTACTACCATACCTGTAGATTATGACCCAGGTGATTATCTGGCTCCTAAGCGTACCACTGAGAAGACTATAGTGTCCAAGCTTATTTTCTACTTTCATAAGTCCCCGGGGTATGAAGAGTTACTAACAAATGAGCAGCCTGTCACAATTGGGGATTGGCGCCTATGGTGTGCAAAGTCTCCATTTCGTCTTCGTTCCCCCTGGGATAGGGGCTCGCATTATGGGCATCCTAAGTACCCTGTCCAGCCTGAGCCAACATTTATTGGGAACTTTCCTCACCCTCTCCTTGGTCATTACTGGCTCTGTGATAATGTCCTCCACATGATTCTTCCCTCCACATATGATTTTTGTGTATTGGTAACCTTGAATTATTTTCCTAAAGTTATTCCTCTCAAGCCACTATCCCCGCACCGCTCTAAGCGAGAGGCTTTGTCCTTACCTTCCTCCGTTGCCACAGAGGATGAGGCGATTGAATTAGCCCTCCAGTATATTAATTCTACTTATCCTCTGACTAAAAAGAGACTTGTAGCCCTTTCTGCCACAGCCTGGATTCCAATTGGAGGCCCGGTAGCGGGTATTACTGAACTAGGTATGGCTACCCGGAGACTTCAGTCCCTACTTCATGTTTTAGTTCATGAGCTGAATGTGGTAGTCAATGCATTGCAGGATCAAATTAATGAATTAAGTATAGTTTCTCGGTATAATCGTATGGGCCTTGACTATCTCTTTGCAGCCCAGGGTGGTCTCTGCACAGTGTTAAATTCTTCAGAGTGCTGTACTATTGTCATAAATAGGACGCATGTAGTTAGGCATGCCATGGATAAAGTCCTACAGTTGGCTAGCCTTAATGTGGAGGATTACCGAGGAGGATTAGACCTTACCTCCTGGTGGTGGTCATTGACCTCCTGGATACGTCCTTTGTTCATTTCCCTAATAGTCTTAGTTTTAGCAGGGTTTTTGTTTTGTTTCCTGGCCTCATGTGCTTCGGCAGTATGCCGTCGGACCTTAACAAGTAGGGTAATGGTGGTTCATAAGTCTATTCCTAATTAGGATCACTATAATCTCCAGAGTTTGAGTTGTGAGACTTATCTCTGCATAAGCTGATTTTAGTCTCAAAGGGGGGAATGAGGCAGTGGGCAAAGAATAATTCTGAGAAATCATATGAAGGGTTAATTCTGTTAAAAGCTTGGTATTTGAATTGAATTCTTATTTCAAATTTCAACTCTTTGCAAGTAGTGAAGGAATGCAGGCTGAAGTTAATTACTAGAACTCTAGCTGTCGAGCAAAAGGGTTAAAAAGGTCAGAGACAGGAATTTCTTTCACCCTGGTGAATGATGAAAGCTGGCTCAACATCTGTACATTATTAGGCATACTGAATAGTTTTGTAAGCAGGCAGTTTGTTTAGGATTAAATTGAACACTGCTTAGAAGGAAATAGTTAGAGTCTAAATAATTCTAGATATAAATGAGTTAGATTTTAGAAGTTCTTGCTTATAAGGAATACTGATTCTGTGTATTTTAGAATATGTTCTATTCTCTGTAATTTCTATGTAGAATACCTTTTTAAATCTAATGTTACTCTCTGCTGTATTTTCTAAGCAAGGACTGCAGTGAAGAGGTCAAACATGTGGTTTGACTTATCTGCAGTTCTGGCTGGTTCAATGTATAAGCTGATAGGTGAAAGAGGTCAGGACTAGTCAGCTCTCTTCTCCTTGATTAATTGTAGGTAAATGTAGAAATGGTCCTGAATGCCATTAAGTAAGATTGGCTTTTGACCTCTTTAATGAATGCCAGAGTTCAGCTAGCAGGTAGTATGAAGCTGATTAGGAATATGAGAAATCAATCATAATAACATGTAAGAGACTGGAGACCAAATGTCTGGTGTAAGGGGCCCCAGGTCACAGGTCAGTTTAGGATGTCTGGAACCTATGTAACTGATATTTTTAAAGTAATGATTGGTTGAGGCCAGGTAACCAATCTATTCCTTAACCAATTGGAGAGTAAGGGGGGGCAAGGCTAGGAGGGGGATAGAACAGTATTTAAGTAGGAGCAGAAGCAGTTTACGTCAGAAGAAAGGAAGGAGAGCTGAAAGAAAGCTGGAAGACAACAGGAGAGAAAGAGAGCAGAAGGAACAGACAGAAGAGAAGAGAGCTGAAGAGGACAGACAAAAGCCATAACATCCAGAGAGCTGAGAGAGAGAGAAGAGAGCTAGAACTGATGTTCTACTTTGTTTGCTGGCAAATAAAGAAGATTTCTCCCTCATTCTGGTGTGTGCTGTCTGACTCCTGAAGTATCACAAATTCCTATCTCAATTCCTGCAACACATCCACCTGCTAGAAATAGAAAATACCGAGGAGCTGATGCCAAGAGAAATATGTCTCAGCTCAGTTTTCAGTTCTCTACCTCCAACAACTGCTGGTTGATTCACACAACTATCCCACAGGTTCTGGAATAGTGGGAAGCTATGTAATGGAAGAAGCTTTTCCCTCCCAACCGAACTAACCCATCACAATAAGAGACCTCAACCAAGGTTAAACTGAAGCTCCTTCCAGAATATGGCTAATGTGCACCTCAAATTTGGCCACTAGGTATCCATGATTAGCACATGCGCACTACCTTGGCTGGCCCAAAAAGGAAAGAATAGTCAACACATTCTTGTATCTGACGATGCTGCAAAATTTAGTTTAAATGTATATTCACACGTCATGTCGTCTTATAACCAATGCAATTTATTATGGACATCACAATAAAGATTATAATCAAGGCATTTTGATGGTTCATGCTTGGCCATTCAGATGCAATATACGTAAATACCTAAAGTTTATCACGTAAGTTCATATGAGATCAGCATTTGGCATCTGGGTGTTCTAACAACCTGTATGCTTTTTACAATCATTTCCATTTTTCACTCACTTTAATTTTTTTATTTAGGTACATGCTGTTTGTGCTGGTTTTTTATACATATTTTTATTCTGATATGCAAATTATAAGTATTAAATATTTTACATACTTTTTGCATTTTTTTTTATTTCTTGATATTTAATTTTTTATGTTTCTTATTCTTCACCGTTTTAAATGGTATAACAATTTATTTTCAAATTACTTTTCATTTTTTGAATGGCATAACGGAATGTTTTTTGTTTTGTAGTTCTTTTTTAAAAAGATACAGACTAGGTACGTGTCCTTTTATAATTTCATGTCATTATCATTTCATGATTTTATTCAATTTTTCATAAATTAAATTTGGTTTTCACATATATATACACGTTTGGTTTGCATAAGTGCCCTTTCTTTGCTGTTAACGCATATTTATATGTACTTACATACTTTAAAAAAAATGTATATATATTGGGAGGTCACGTGATGAGCTGAGGGAGGAAGTCGCAGCTTTCATCTCTCTACGGTTTCCCCTCTGCTTTCGCGCCGCTAACGGCTAATTGCAGCAGCGAAATCGCCCCAAAATCGGTGTGCTAACTAGGAGCAGCCTATGGATACATTTGTGACCCGAGAAACGAGAGCAACCCCAGCAAAAACGGCAAAAAAAGGAGCAGACAAACCGCGAGGCTCGGGAGATTCCAAGATGGCGTCGAGCGCGGCAAAGACCCACCTCCGCAGTTCCACCCGATGCAGCTACAACAAATCACAGAAGCAGTCAAGTCGGCACTTGAGCCACAGCTTACCAAAATCTCCAAACGACTTGAGATAGTCAAAATGCTGTTAGGAGAGACAACACGTCGCACGGGGGAGCTGGAGGTACGGGTGTCCGAATTGGAAGACACAGCTCAGGGCAGAGAGGGCCTACTCACGGAGCTCCAAAACCAACTAAAGCAACAGGTGCAGCACCTGGATGACTTGGAGAACAGATCAAGGCGGGCCAACCTACACCTGATCGGCATCCCGGAGTCGGTGCAGGACCGGCAATTGCCTGCACAATTGGAGCGCTGGCTAAAGTAGGAGTTCGCTTTATCTGATAGTATTGGACCCTTGTGCTTGGAAAGAGCGCATAGATTGGGACGCAGGGTCACCGGCAACAGGCCTCGAGCTGTGATCATAAAGGTCCATAATTTTCTCCACAAGGAAGAAATACTGAGAGGAGCGAGGGCGAAATGGGACACTCTAACATTTGATGGAGTGGGAGTTAAAATCTTTCAGGATTATTCTGTTGCCCTACAAGCACGCAGGAAGGCTTATGGGCCATTGTGTCGACACTTGGTTGAGAAAAAACAGAGATTTATGCTACTTTATCCGGCACAGTTGAAAGTCTTAATGGAGGGTGGATGGAAAACATTCCAATCTCCTGAAGAAGCAAAAAAGATGTTGCAGGATTCTCCAGTACCAAGCCCTGGACAACCGGACTGAGGAGTGATGATAACATGCCAACAATTAGAAGTTGAGCTTTGTTAAGGCTATGTAACATTTTCTGTGGAGGGCAGAATGTACACGGTTGAATGTAAGTATGACTTGATTGACCATGTGTGTATGGGGCAAGAATGAGTAGGCGTGGAGGGCGGGGGGGCCCCTTATCACTAGTGACCTGTACTCTCCATGTAGCAGAAGCTGTGTTGGGAGACTGAGTGGTTAAAGGGGGAGGAAGAGGGGGGGGAGGGGGGAGGGAGGTTGGAGGGGTCAAATGGGTGGAAATAGTGGAAGGAAGTATGGAAGTGGGAGAAGAACTTATGGGAGATTGAAGAGTGCAGAAAGGGAGGCTCAGAGGAACAACGTATGGGTGAGGATGCTTCGGGGAGAGGCTGGGCCCTCGGAGCTACATAATGAATGAATGAAGTGGGCATGGGAACTTATGGCAACAAATGAAGATTGGGAAATCAACTCTTAAAATATTATCTTGGAATGTGGCGGGGATAACGTCGCCAATCAGGCGCTATAAGATCTTGTCACAGTTGAAGGCGCATGGAGCTACCATCGCTTGTCTCCAAGAGACCAAGCTCTCAGATAGTGAGCATGTGAAATTGTGCCAAAGGTGGGTGGGGGAATGTCATTATTCTTCTTCCGGGAAACGTAGGAATGGGGTGGTTGTCCTCATAAAAAAGGGAGTGTCCTGCCAGACCAAACTTGTGTGTAAGGACTCTGATGGGCGAGTGTTGTTACTTCATGTAAATTACCAGGGAACAAAATTTTACTTATGCACAGTATATGGGCCCAATACATTCTCTCCCCCCTTTTTTCAACAATTGGTGGCATTGGGCTTGCAACACACAGACGCCCCGTGGGTGTGGGCCGGGAATTTTAATCAAGTAATGGACCCTGCATTGGATAGATCCTCACCCCGAGCGGTAGCGGCGGTTGGGGGAGGGAGAGGCCTGCCAGCTATGTGTAACTCCCTAAGGTTGGTTGACCCTTGGAGATTGTTGCATCCTACGACGCGGGATTATACTCATCAATCCAGGGTCCATCAATCGTGGTCCCGCATTGATTACATATTATTGACAAACTCTTGGTTTTTTTAGGACGTGCAAGGTATTCATTGGTCCCACAGAGATTTCCGACCATTCTCTGATTGGGATAGAGTTGACCGTTGGCACGGGAGAGCCTGCGGCGAGTTCCTGGCGATTCCCTTCGCACTTATATCAAGACTGACAATTCATAAAGCACATTAGAACTCGATGGCAATTTTATGTAGAGACTAATGAGCCCTCTTGCACATCACCAACCTTGTTTTGGGAAGCCTCCAAGGCGGTACTCCGCGGTGAGGTTATTGCATTCATGAGTGCACGAGCCAAACGGCTAGCAGCAGGCATTATGCGATTAGAGTCAGCTTATAAGATTGCAAAAAGACAACATATAGTTAACCCATCTAGAGAACACCAGGAAAGAGTAGCAACTGCCCTGGCGGCGTTAAATTCTGTGATCCATGAAAAATATAAGGGACAATTGTTTGCTAGGCAACTAAACTTTCAGAGATTTGGCAATAAGGCGGGAAGATTACTGGCACAAGTAGCAAGAGCAAAAACCTCGCGGACTTACATCTCCCATATCACTGCAGATGCTGGAAACTACATCACGCAACCAGCAGAGATAGCAAAGGTTTTTAAAGACTATTTCCAGGGAATTTGTTCTCAGAGCGGAGAACCCCAGTCACCTTTTATAGATGATTACCTAGAAGATGCGGGTATGCCGCGCTTAGAACAAAGAGTAAAAGAACAACTGTCATTACCTATAAGAGCATAGGAGCTCCAAAAGGCCATAAAATCCCTTCCGCTTCGGTCGGACCCTGGCCCGGATGGGTTTTCGGGCGAGTACTACAAAATGTTGGGCTCGGAAGTGATGGGGCCCCTTGTGTCGTACTATGAGGCGGTGATAGATCGTGGTTTCTTTTCCCGAAGCCTGGCAAGCCTCAGGACCAAGTAGAATCTTACAAGCCAATCTCATTGCTCAATGTTGATATTAAACTTTTAGCAAAAGTATTGGCTGAGAGATTGGCGCAGCATTTGCCGTCCTTAATTGGTGAACACCAAGTGGGCTTTGTCCGAGGGCGCCAGGCGACGGTCAATGTGCGTAAAGTCCTTTTATCCATGGCACATGGTCACAACACTAAGACACAGCTATTATTGTTGAGTTTGGATGCTGAAAAAACATTTGATAAAGTGCAGTGGAGCTACCTTTTTAAAGTGCTACAATGGGTAGGGCTGGAGGGCTGGTTTATGGAAGCGATTGCGGCCTTGTATGCCAGCCCCTCAGCACGCATAGTGACGAACGGAACTGTATCTGCAACATTCCGGTTGCAGAGAGGGACAAGACAGGGTTGCCCACTCTCCCCGCTATTGTTTTTGCTGTACCTAGAGCCTTTGCTCCGCACACTTATGAAAGATCCAGACGTTGCGGGGATCACCATGCCGACACAGGTGCAGACGATATCCTCTTGACTTTGACACGACCTAAGAAATCGGTGCAGCACTTATTGGCGATCTTAGATGAATTTAGTTTTCTCACAGGCTTTTCCCTCAACTTTCAAAAATCTGTTGCTCTTCCACTACAAGCTGAGATCCGGGCGGGGTGGGCGGGCCAGTTCCCCTTTCAGTGGGAGCAATCCCAGATTAAGTATTTGGGGGTTTATATCCCCATAAACCTGTCAGAGATATATACACAAAACACTGTACCGTTAAAACAGCAGTCCACGAAACTTCTGCAGAGATGGCAGGCACTCCCGATTACTATGCTGGGCCGCATAGCTCTTTATAATATGGTTTTGTTTCCTAAATGGACCTATGTGTTGCAGATGCTCCCCCTTTTATTACGACTTAAGGAGGGAAAGTGGCTGCGGAAAAAATTGAATCACTTCATATGGCAGGGGAAGAGGGCCCGCTTACCACTCTCCAAAGTTATGATGCCCCGAGCGAAGGGGGGGTTAGGATTATTGGACCTTAGACTTTTTTCCATGGCTAGCAGTATGAGGCATTTATCAGATTGGTTTCGCAATACCCACTACTTTTCTTGCACCACTGCAGAAACCAAGCTTTTGGGGGAAATTCACTTTTCATACTGGTTACATGCGCCCTCAATAGACATGACACAACTGGGACCACGCAAGTGTATATTGGGCCCGCTACGTACTACCTGGAAGAGGCTTGGTCGTTTAAAATTGCTGGACTCCTCTGTCTCGGTGCTTTTGCCGCTCCAGGGAAATCTAGCCTTCCCGGTGGGGAGTTCATCACTTAACTTCCGGAGGTGGGCCGAAGCGGGAATCAAGTATTTGTTCCATGTGGTTACTGAACAAGGGAATTTGAAACCATTTGAAGTTTTGAAAGAGGAGTATGGGCTGAATGGGAATGACTGGTTTGCATATGTAGAGTTGAAACATTATGTAAGTTCATTGCCCTCAGCTTCCCTGACTGCTGAATCTTTGGAAAGACTCAATGAACTATTGGGATTAGATGCGCAATTAAGAGTGCCGTTGAGCTATTTCCATCGCCATCTGAGAGAAGCACTTGAGCCTCTGGATCATCGAGTAGTAACCCAGGCTTGGAATAAGGAACTACAGCTGCACCTCCCGCCAGAACATATAGGAGCATGCCTTAAAACGCTGTATACAATCACAGACAATGCGGCCTGGTGGGAATTACAATATAAGTTTTTACTTCGGTTACACATTTCACCTCACAGAGCATATAGAGCAACGCTCCGGAAGTCAGATTCTTGCCCAAAATGCGGAGGAGCCAATGCGCATTTGGGACACACGTACTGGAGCTGTCCCAGAGTCAAAATGTTTTGGACTGAATTAAACAACCATGTGTCTCAGCTCTGGAAAACGACATGGAAATCTTCTCCGAGGCAGCTGTTTGATTTATTTGGACTACAAAGCCCAGCTCGAACAGGATTTAAAAGCTTTTTGAAGCGTACAATGGTGATGGTAAAGCGAGTCATTTTGCAATTATGGTTAGCGGCGGACCGCCCGACCATATCCCACTGGAGATCAGCTATGATTCAAGCCTGTGCACTTGAGAAGACAAGAATCCAGGACTTGGCCTCTAAAAAGAGGCGAACAGTTCTGTAATATTTGGTCTCCCTTTTGGGACTCTCTCACTCCGGTAGCACGAAGCAAGATATTGAATTGTTAACATAGATAGGATACTGCCTGATAAGGAATAGGTAGGGGGGGAAGGTAGGGGATAGGGGAGGGGGAGATAGGCTGGGATAGACTTTAAAAGCATGCAAGCCAGACACTGTCTTTCTTTTGTATTGCATTGTTTCATCTTGATTGTAAATTGACTAAGTTTGGATTGCAATAAATAAGATTTAAAAAAAAAAATGTATATATTTTTTTATGTTAAGATGTGTGTTATCGTATTAGATCATTATATTAGTATATAGATAAATGCATCTTATATGATTTATATGTTGGTTTTTATTTATATTTATTTTTATGTAATTCTATTAATATGGAGTTGAATTCCGAAAGCAATTTTTATTATTGATGATTCATGTCTATGCTTCACATGTATATTTTATATGTTTATGTTTTCTAATTTTTAATATTGTACATGATTTGGGTATAATTTATGATTTAATATGTTTGTTTATTCTAGCCCCTGACGCAGCCCTTTGTTGGGCGAAACACATCCTGTGTTGGGCATTTGTCTTGTATACAGTATCCTATATAATAAAAACCAACCTCAACGTTCTGAAGCTGACTCCATGGCTTCAGTGAAGGGTTTGAAGCTTCTGAAGCTCAGGCTCCATCTCTGTAAGCTCCGCCCTCGAGTACTTCCAGGTTCGTCACAAGCAGAAGTGACCAACCACATGAGGTTTCTCGGCTTCAGAATGTTGGAGGTGCATTCTATTAAATAGGATTGGTCAGTTCCTTGAAGCACAGCCAGAACTCACCGTCCTGCACAGTAACGCACAGACACCAGAGAGAGAGGGGGGGGCCTGACACCAGAGAGGGAGGGGGGGGGGGGAAGGTATCTCTGTCACACACACACTCTCTCTCACAGTCAATGTCTTTCTCTCTCTCACACACTGTCTCTCACACTGTATCACATTCACTCTCTATGTATCACACAGTCACTCACACACTCTCTTGGTCTCATACACTCAGTCTCACAGAGAGTCTGTGTCTCACACACTCTCTCTCGCACACATTGTATCTGTGTGAAACACACTCTCTCTCACACACTGTGACTCACATACGCACTTGCACACACTCTCATTCTCTCACACACACTCTCTCTCACAGACACACACACACACTCGCACATACACTCACTCAAACATACACACTCCGAGGAAAACCTTGCTAGTGCCCGTTTCATTTGTGTGAGAAACAGGCCTTTTTTACTAGTCTTGAATAAAATGCTTTTTTGATGTTATATTGATCTGCTGGCTTATTCTCCGCCAAAAAGGAAAGGACAGGACTGGTCTAGTCCAAGAACCAGACTGGGGTCCTCTGTATGACCTTGCACAGTATTTGCCACTGATCTGATTCTTGGCTGCCATTTTCTATTTACAAAAGGACCAAAATAATTTTCTCTCCAAATTTTGTTTAAAAAGTTGTTAATGTGGAACACAAAGTAATTAGAGGTGTTGTTTCAACTATTCTTCCTGATCTTGTAGGTGCAAAGAGAACTGTCATTAGGTGGTAATCTTAGATCCTTCCATACCTTATAGGCATCATTTCAGGGATGACCAAGTGACACTTTATACAGCTTCACTTGATCTGTCAACAGTGGCCTTTTCGGAACAGACACGATTTTACTACTTATTTGCTTGTAAGTCAACCATATTGTTTACATATTACATACAGGTATAGTACTTCTATTAGCAAGGCTGACAGTTCTCTTTTGCTCCCCCACCTGCTGCAAGGGCAGACAAGTGTATCAGTTCTCTGTTAAGATTAGCTTATAGTTCATGACTGCTACATCTCCTTTTATTTTGGTCTTCTGAAAAGAATTTGAAGTGGCTCCAACTAAAATAATGGTGGGAGCCAATTTTTGCTATCCCATCATGCTAGTTCTAAGTTGCACTGTATTAAACGAGACCAAGGTATTTGGAAGAGCTTGTAATGTGGTACCATCCTGAGAGGACTTTCAAATCCTCCCATTATGTACCACCAGCAGTACTGTCCAACCCCAAGCTGATTGAAACCAAACAGCTTATCATTATGCACAGCATAAGTTAGATATTTCACTAAAGATAAACCACTTGCCCATAAGGACAAACATCAAAGCAGGTTTATCTTTAACAGATACTACAGTTGATATTTGTATTCTGCTTTTATGCAGTTCTACATGCAAGATGTTATTTGTATTATGCTTTCTATTTATTTGTACTTTGCACCAAGTGTTTAAAGAAAAACAAGACATAAGGGGCAAAATCTATTAACTTGCATTAATATATGCATTAATATATGTTATTGTTACTAATCACATACTAGTAAATACACCTCACTGACAAATAACAGGGCCTGTTAAATAGCATGCACTAAAGTGCAATAATGCAGAATAGTAAATCTAGCCCTACATTTGATGAAAAGTTATCAATGCAAATATCCAACTGAAATAATTAGATAGCAGATACCCTGAAGTTAAGGGGAGGGAAACAGCCCCTTGTAACATGGAAACATAGGAATATACTGGAGGATGCCGAGTCCAGGGTTAGACAGACCCTCAAAGATGCTGGAAAGCAAGATTTCAGCAGAAAGCGAAATAAAGTCAAGTCTACCAGCAGGGCACACAAGAACTCAGGCCCAGATGCACAAAACTTTAACGACCCTTTAACGAGGAAATTTTAAACCGTAGCATGCATTAAAGGCCTTTTTCCCGACGAAGCTAGCAGCTAACGAATCGGAATACAAACGAGTAACTACCATTGTAATGTGGACGATTCGGGATGCACTAACCATACCGACGATTGCACCGAATCATTTACCACGATATATTTTACATGTGGTCAGAGCTGTCCTTAAGGCCTGAGCTGTCAGACAGGCCGCTACTCCCCACTCCCCCCTGCAGCATACAAATCCAAGCTGGCATGTTTAAAAGTGAGATTAAATAAAAACGCTACCGCAGTACTTCCTAGGCTTCCCCCTGCATCCATAGAAAACTAAAAACAAAAATCGAAATAGGATCGGGAGGGGGCAAGGGCGCTTGTCAGGAGCGTCCTGTATGGACGGTCTTGCCCCCCCCCTGCTCCCCGCTTCCCCCTGCACGAAAAATTGAAATTTTAGCAGCCCCGTTCCCCCTCCCTTCCTATTCCTCTCTCTCTTCTCTGCCAAAGCTCCGCCTCCCGTCATCCTCCGCCCCCGCCACCCCCCCTGAGGTCGTCGCCGCCGCTCCCCCTCCACCGGGACCCCCCTCCGCATTACCGGGCCCGCGCAGCGCCTCTCACCTCTGTCTGAAGGCGCTGCACGGGTAGGACGAAGATCTGTTTGTCGCCGAGTCTTCATGACGTCTCTCCTTCCCTGGCCTAGGCCCACCCCCATCACCTGCTGCAACAATCCTCGTACTTATGCTATGTGTGGTCACCTTTCTACCTTCTTCAATGTGTAATTAGTATGAATTCCTTTTTTTTTTTGGGGGGGGGGGGGGTTGTCATGTGTCAACAATAGCATTTGTCTTGCTGAGGTTTGATCTAGATTTTATACAATGATGTCATTATGTGAAGATATTCAGCAAGCCTTGGTGAGAATATATTCTCTCCCCCTCCAAAATATGTTGTAGCTCACCAGCAGTGCTGCTGAATTTAAAGCAAACTTCATCAAAGAGCAATGACCTCCC
Organism: Microcaecilia unicolor; assembly: GCF_901765095.1. Classification (NCBI taxonomy): domain Eukaryota; kingdom Metazoa; phylum Chordata; class Amphibia; order Gymnophiona; family Siphonopidae; genus Microcaecilia; species Microcaecilia unicolor. The sequence continues at coordinate 69,430,805 of NC_044041.1, forward strand.
TGCCCCTGACCAGCCCAGGCCCTCCACAGGGGAAGTATGCCTGCATCTGACATCGAGCCACTGGGCTGATCTGGCTGGGCTCTGCATCCTTAAGATGATCGCTCTTAACCAGGCACACTGGGAGCGCTCTTTCAGGAGCTTAAAAATAGCTCTAAAGGTTTTCTTGGAATTTTCCAATTTCAGATCTCTAAGAATGGCCACTAGAGGATCTTGTCTGAAGATGATTTTGGTATGGCACACTGGATTCTGAGAAACAGGGAAGTGTGTCTGTCTACACATACCCTTTCAAAATTACTTGGATTCTCCACCACCTATCTGAAAAAGATGCAAAAGGGCTAGATGCGTTTTCTGGAAACTCCAGCTCCGCACTCCTAGAACTAAGCAAGATCCTTTAACTGAATGAGTACTGTCACTCCACCAGTTTCAAGCACACTATGTAAAATGCTCTTGTGGAATACAGAGTTTAAAGATGTTGGTAAACTAGTAGCAATGATTCATGGAGATCTTCTGCAGTACATATAAATGACTAGTAAAAAAGCCCCGTTTCTGATGCAAATGAAACGGGGGCTAGCAATGTTTTCTTCTGTGTGCATGTGGGAGTGTGTGTGTCCCTGCCCTCTGGCCTCTCTCCCCTCCCCCCTCTGAGTCCTTCACTGTTACAGAGCCAGCGATTTGATTTCGTACTCTGCTGTTTTCCTTCACTGACTGTGTTACAGAGAGGGCGGGGCAGACACTCATAGGGAAACCAGATATCTCGCCCCCTTCACACTTCCGGCTGGAGGCTTCATAGAATGTTGGTGTTGCTTTTTATATAGAGAGATTAGTATCGTCATATGCTTCAAATAAGAGCCTTTGGATATAAAAGAAGAAAGTCACAGCAGCACTTACCCATGAGCCTGATAAACAGGAAATCTTTTCTCTGGGACACTGTCCAGCATCTCCTGCATCCCACACACACAATACTCCATCACCATATACGTGAGCATGTCGTTAAGGAAAGAACCCTCGAAAGAGTACTGTACAAATGCTAAAAGGACCCTGGGGGAATGGAAACAAATCCCCCCCCCCCCCTCCTTCAGTGTTATTTGCCATGATATGGATAGTCAGGTAGAGAACCTCCCCACTTACCCCATAGCCTTGTAGAGAACCTCCCCACTTACCCCAGATCCTGCATTCCTACTTTGCCTATGTTCTGTATAATTTCCTGTCTCCATTTATAGTCTAAGCTCTTCTGGGAAGGAGTCCTGTGATCCTACGATACCAGACTAAAGAGGCACCTGAGTGTCCAGCTGAACCTCCTGTATGCAAGAGCCATAGCTGAGAAGAGGGCACATATCCACAGAAAGACAACTATTCCAGAACAGCTCCTGTAAGAAAAAGAACCCCAAGCCTGGTAATAACAAAGGATATATCTTCTGTTTTTCCTCATTATATAACACATCTACCAACTGGATGACGTTTCGATGTCGTAATCGCCTCAGCAGCTGGATCTCCCTGCAAGGGAAGAAAGGGACAAACTGCAAGCATCAGTGAGTTTTTGGCAGAGCCTAAGAGAAAGGTTTTATAAAGAGGCAGGTGAGATCATGAGCAAGACACTGAGCCTTGCTGAAAAATGTTCTCTTTGACACTGTATGGCACAGTGCAAAGCCTTTGTGCATTAGTCATTTGCCTACAGGGAACATCTAACAGAGAGCAGGTGTCCCTTACAACTCCTTCTCTTCATAGTCTACCCACCCCCAAGGACATTGTGCTTCAGGTCACCCCTCCCATCCCCTAAATGCCCCCTCTCCTACATGGAGCAGGAATGCCATAAATCTACCCCCTCCACAATAGAAAGCAGGTGTGTCCCAAACCCCCCTCCCCAGAGAACAGTAGTCAGAATACTTGACGACACATTACAAATTAGAATCAGATGGCTTAAGGATGATAATCCCATCTAGCCCAGTGTTTACTACTACTGCTTCTTCTTTCTATAGCACTACTATATGTACACAGTACTGTACAAACACATAAGAGAATACCTGCTCAACAGAGCTTACAATCTATTCAAGCCTGAGAAAAAGGACAAATAAGAGATTAGGAAGTCTCTTATGGGAATGATTTAAAACACAGGTATTAAAACAGGCAAATAAGGGGGTAACAGTTAAAAAGCAGCCTCATAAAGGAAATATGATCTATTGGCTCAGGAAGCCAAATCTAGGCAATGTGAAAGGAACAGAGTCTGGTGCTGACAGAGGACACAAATATGTATTACTTACCTAATGAATGGTATTCCCAAGAGGGGTGTAGGGAGAAATAAAGGAGCTACAGAATGAATGTACTTAAAGTCAGTAAAAGGAGTCTGAACTGTAAATAGAAACGGATAGAGTCAAAGAAGGAGAAGAGTTATGCGAGTGTAATGGCACAGACTGAGGATAAATCGGGTACCAGAATTTTAACAGATTGAAAGGGAAAGAGACGGTTCACTGGGAGACCTGTGAGGAGCAAGTTGCAGTATTCCAAGTGAGAAGTGATGACAGCATGGATACAGATTTTGGTAGTGTGTTCAGAAATGGATGAATTTTGGTGATGTTACAAAGAAAGAAACTACAGGTTTTAGCAATCTGTTAGATATGTGAAGAAAGAGGAGCTAAAAGATGATCCCAATGTTACAAGATGAAGAGAGACAATTGAGGAAGAGGAGAGGTGGGTCTAGGAGGAAAAATAAGCAGGTCTGTATGGGAAAATTAGGTTCTTACCTTGGTAATTTTCTTTCCTTTAGTCATAGCAGATGAAGCCATTACGTATGGGTTGTGTCCATCAACCAACAGGGGGAGATAGAGAGCACTCAACTTTTCACAGTGCCTCATGGCCAGCCAGCTCCACTGCCTCTTCAGTATGGCAAACCGCAATGGGAATAACATGAACTTTCCTCACAGCGAACGATGGCCCCTTAACAAGGGCATGAACTCAAAAGGAGGGAATGAACACATCCTCCTGGAGGGAATAAACTTGTCCTCCTTATTGTATAACTGGAGGGGATACACACAACCTCCTGGAGGGAATAAGCTCATCCTCCAAAACATAAACTGGAGGGAATGGACTCATCCTCCTATAAGTGAACATGAATCCTGAAGACTGTTTTCCAACTTTCTCCCAAGGAAGGAACTTCAGGAAACAAGAACAGAACCTGAAACAGATTCACATCATACAGACAATCATACAGGGAGGGCTCATGGCTTCATCTGCTATGACTAAAGGAAAGAAAATTACCAAGGTAAGAACCCAATTTTCCCTTCCTTGTCATCAAGCAGATGAAGCCATTACGTATGGGATGTAACAAAGCAATCCCTATTTAGGGTGGGAACAGGTCACACCATGCGCTAGCACTTGTGCTCCAAAACGCGCATCCCTCCTAGCAGCCACATCCAGTCTAATGTCGGGCAAAAGAGAGCTTAGAAGCCCATGTTGCTGCACTGCATATCTCTTGACGAGAAGGTGCTCCAGTTTCAGCCCAAGAGGAAGAAATCGCTCTGGTAGAATGCGCCTTAAAGGCTACAGGCGGAGACCGGCCGGCAAGCAGATAAGCTGAAAAGATAGTTTCTTTGAGCCAGCGGGCAATAGTGGCTTTAGACGCTGGAGACCCTCTGTGAGGACCTGATAGCAAAACAAACAGATGATCATAGATCCTGAAAGAGATAGTAACTCGCAGATACTGCAGCAGAGTCCTGCGCACATCCAACAGGTGCAACTGCCCAAAAGATTCTGGAAACTCCTCCTTACCAAAGGAGGGCAAGAAAAAAGGCTGGTTTAGGTGAAACGCTGAAACCACCTTAGGAATGAAGGAAGGCACGGTCTGAACCGTGATCCCGGACTCTGAGAATTGCAGAAATGGGTCTCTACAGGACAGCGCATGGAGCTCTGACACCCGTCTCGCTGAAGTAATGGCCACAAGAAAAACGGCCTTTAGTGTCAAATCTTTCTCCGATGCTCGCCGAAGCGGCTCAAAAGGAGAAGCCTGCAGGGCCTTCAAAACTAGCCCCAGGTTCCAAGCTGGACAGGGTGCTCACACGGAAGGCTGGAGTACCCCACTAAGAAACTGTGCCACATCTGGATGAGCAGCTAAAGACACGCCTTCAACCTTACCAGAAAGGGAGGCCAATGCTGCCACTTGCACCCGCAGGGAATTATAGGCCAAGCCTATTTGTACACCATCCTGCAAAAAGTCCAGAATCGGCGAGACAGGAGCCCGCATGGGTGTGATCGCTTGTGAAGCACACCAAGACTCAAACTGGCACCAAATCCTGGCATAAGCCACGGAAGTGGAACGCTTGCGGGCCTGCAGGAGAGTGGAAATGACTGTGTTTGAATAGCCTTTGTCCCTCAATTGCGCCCTCTCAATCGCCATGCCGTAAGACCAAAGCGGCAGGCGTCCTCCATGGCTACCAGGCCCTGTGACAACAGGTTCGGTACCAGAGGTAAAGGAAGGGGAGCCTCTACTAGCATCTGTCAGATGTCCGCATACCAAGGCCTCCTGGGCCAATCCGGGGCGATAAGGACCACTTCTCCTGGGTGCAGCCGAATCCGCAGGAGCACGCGCCCTATCAAGGGCCACGGAGAGAACACATATAGTAGGCCCGGAGGCCAGGGCTGAGTCAAGGCATCCGACCCTGCCGAGCGAGGATCTCTCCCGTCTGCTGAAGAAGCATGGGACTTTGGCATTTGAACTTGTCGCCATAAGATCCATCACGGGCTTGCCCCATTTGGCACATATCTGCAGGAATACTTTGTCTGCTAGTTCCCATTCTGCTGGATCGATCTGATGCCTGCTTAGATAATCAGCTTGCACGTTGCTCTGACCTGCAATGTGAGCTGCCGACAGAAACTGAAGATGCAGCTCGGCCCTGTGGCAAATCTGTTCGGCCTGCGCAGCCAGTGCTCTGCACTGAGTGCCGCCTTGTCGATTTATGTAGGCCACTGCTGTCGTGTTGTCCGACATCACTCTGACAGCCAATCCTTCCAGGGTCACTTGAAAGGCCAGAAGCGCCTGAAACACCGCTTTCAACTCCAGGCGGTTGATGGACCAGTCCTTCAGGCTGGCATCTGTCACTACTAGACACCAATCGGGGAGCGCCAGCGGCATTCCTCGCCGCAGCATGCTGTCTGAGAGCCACCACTCCATGCTGAGTCGGGCCGCAGGGAGCCAAGAAAGTCTGCATTGATAATCCTGAGAAACTAGAGACCATCTTTAAAGTAGGGCATACTGTAGAGGTCTCAGATGCGCTCTCGCCCAGGGCACCACTACCAATGTGGCTGTCATCGATCCCAGCAGCTGGACAATGTCCCAAGCTCGCGGGCGGGGCATCCTCAGGAGGGTTCTGTTCTTGGTCCCCTCCTCTTTTCTATCTACACTTCTTCCCTTGGTTCATTAATCTCATCCCATGGCTTTTCCTACCACCTCTATGCTGATGACTCCCAAATCTACCTTTCTACCCCTGATATCTCACCTTGCATCCAAACCAAAGTTTCAGCGTGCTTGTCTGACATTGCTGCCTGGATGTCTCAACGCCACCTGAAATTAAATATGACCAAAACCGAGCTTCTCATTTTCCCCCCCAAACCCACCTCCCCGCTCCCCCCATTTTCTATTTCTGTTGATGGCTCTCTCATTCTCCCTGTCTCCTCAGCTCGAAACCTTGGGGTCATCTTTGACTCTTCTCTCTCCTTCTCTGCTCATATCCAGCAGACCGCCAAGACCTGTCGTTTCTTTCTTTACAACATCCGTAAAATCCGCCCCTTTCTTTCCGAGCACTCTACCAAAACCCTCATCCACACCCTTGTCACCTCTCGTTTAGACTACTGCAATCTGCTTCTTGCTGGCCTCCCACTTAGTCACCTCTCCCCTCTCCAGTCAGTTCAAAACTCTGCTGCCCATCTCATCTTCCGCCAGGGTCGCTTTACTCATACTACCCCTCTCCTCAAGACCCTTCACTGGCTCCCTATCCGTTTTCGCATCCTGTTCAAACTTCTTCTACTAACCTATAAATGTACTCACTCTGCTGCTCCCCAGTATCTCTCCACACTCGTCCTTCCCTACACCCCTTCCCGTGCACTCCGCTCCATGGATAAATCCTTCTTATCTGTTCCCTTCTCCACTACTGCCAACTCCAGACTTCGCGCCTTCTGTCTCGCTGCACCCTACGCCTGGAATAAACTTCCTGAGCCCCTACGTCTTGCCCCATCCTTGGCCACCTTTAAATCTAGACTGAAAACCCACCTCTTTGACATTGCTTTTGACTCGTAACCACTTGTAACCACTCGCCTCCACCTACCCCCTCCTCTCTTCCTTCCCGTTCACATTAATTGATTTGATTTGCTTACTTTATTTATTTTTTGTCTATTAGATTGTAAGCTCTTTGAGCAGGGACTGTCTTTCTTCTATGTTTGTACAGCGCTGCGTATGCCTTGTAGCGCTATAGAAATGCTAAATAGTAGTAGTAGTAGTAGTAGTAGCAGACTGACCTGATTCTGAAGCTTGCACCGCCTTAGCTCGGGTAGGTATACATAGCCCTAGTCTGTGTCAAACCTGGCCCCCAAATATTCTAGAGATTGCGAGGGGGTCAGGTGACTTTTGGCCATATTGACAACCCAGCCTAGAGATTGAAGTACTGAGACCACTCTGGCTGTAGCTTGATAGCTCTCTGTTACAGAGTCTGCTCTGATGAGCCAGTCGTCTAGGTAAGGTGAACCCCGATACCTTCTGGCCAGAGCAAAGCAGCTACTACCACCATTACCTTCGAAAAGGTTTGGGGAGCTGTGGCGAGGCCAAAAGGCAAGGCCCGGAACTGGAAATGTTTTCCCAACACCGCAAACCTCAGAAACTTCTGGTGCGGGGGCCAAATTGGTAAGTGCAAGTAAGCTTCTTTCAGGTCTAGAGACGTGAGAAACTCTCCTGGCTGTACCGCAGCAATGACGGAGCGCAGGGTTTCCATGTGGAAATGCGCACTCTCAGGGACTTGTTTAATTCTTTTGTCCAGAATAGGGCGAAAAGACCCACCTTTTCGCGGCACCACAAAGTAGATGGAGTATCGACCATAGCCGTGTTCGGCGGGAGGTACTAGGACACGGCCCCTAACTGAATCAGACCTTGCAAAGTCTCCTCTACCGCCGCCCGTTTGGCGGCAGAACCGCATCGGGACTCCACAAACACGTCTCTTACTGGGGCGTTGAATTCTATTCTGTAGCCATCTCTGATCAGGTCCAGAACCCACTGATCTGAGGAAATATTGGCCCACTCCTCGGCAAAGAGGGAAAGACGTCCTCCGATGACAGGAAGCGAGGAGGGGACCGGCGCACCATCATTGAGAGGGTCAACCCTGAACTTCAGGCCTAGAGCCGGTGGCTGCGGAACGCTTGTCCGAGCTTAAGGAGTTCCTCTGCTGAAAAACGGGTACGAGAAGTGAACCCAGCAGAACGCCCCGGGCGGTACCTTCTAGCTTCACGGAAGCGAGGTCTAAGAGGAGTGGACCGCCTGGCCCTTGGAGGAAGGCCTCGGCCTATCTTCGGGCACGCGCTGGGATTTAGGATCTCCCAGGCCTTTAACAATTTTTTTTTTCCAACTCCTTACCAAATAGAAGGCCTTGAAAGGGCAACTTCACCAACTTTTGCTTAGAGGCCATGTCCGCTGCCCAATGTCGTAGCCAAATAAGACAGCGAGCCGCCACTGCTACTGCCATTTGTTTAGCCGAAGCTCTGACAATATCATAAAGGGCATCAGCCAAAAAGGACAAGGCCGACTCCAGCCACGGAGTCACATCCGAGAAGGGCTCCGCTCCATCTCCGGGCTGTTCCACTGCCTGTTGCAACCACGCCAGGCAGGCTCTTGCAGCATAACAACTGCATGCAGACGCCCGAACAGTAAGACCTGCAATTTCAAAGGACCGTTTAAGTGCTGCTTCCAGCCTACGGTCTTGTATATCCTTCAGGGCAACTCCTCCTTCCACAGGGAGGGTAGGTTCTCTTTGTCACCACAGTGGCTAGGGCATCTACTTTAGGCATTGCAAAGCGAGCCAAATGCTCCTCACGCAGAGGGTATAATTGCCCCATAGCCCTGGAAACTTTCAAAGGTCCCTCGGGGTCAGCCCACTGAGCGGAAATAAGCTCTTGGATGGAGTCATGCAAAGGAAAGGCTCGAGCAGGCTTTTTGGTACTAGCCATCCTAGGATTCACAGAGGAGGCCGTGCCACTGTCAGGCTCTTCAATAGAAAGGACCTGTAGGGCATCTGAAATAAGTGCTGGCAGCTCATCACGGTGGAAAATCCTTACCACGGAGGGATCATCCAGATCCTGTGGTAATTCTGCACCTGACTCTGGCTCCTCAGACCATGAAGGCCTGCCAGAACTCTCCGAATCCTCACAGCCCGACCACAGGGGGGAAAAAGGAGGTGCACCACAATCTGAAAGGGAATTAGCCCTTCTACGCTTTTCTTTATGCCAATTATCAGGGAAAATAGCCTCAGCGGGCAGTCACAGGCCAGAATCCACCGGGGGGGGGGGGGGGGGGGGGAACAATAGAAGGGGCCTCAGATGACCCTTGAGGGAGAGCTCTTTTCAGCATGTATGCTTTATGAAATAACAACACAAAATCAGGGGAGAAAAACTCGCCCTGGGCACCCAGATCCCGTCCAGGGCTAGCCACTCCCTAAATAGCCTCAATTCTAAGTCCCCCCCCCCCCCCCCCCCCCCGGGCTCAGGGCTCTCCGTCTCTACGGAGGCCGCGCCATGCGGAGAATTCAAAATGGCGTCCGCTGCCAGCTCTGAGCGGGAAGTATCATCGCTTGCCATGCTCGGGCCGGCTCTTACACCTGTACAGCACAATTTACAGAGCCCCGCTGCTGATTTGCGCTTGCCACACCGGGAACAGCGCTTTACATTCTCTGCAGCCATCGCCGAAAACGGCGGGGAAAATTCAAAATGGCGGTTTCGCGCCAAAAACGCCCCGATTGCGGGCCCACCCCGGAGGAGTTAGAAAACACTCTTACCTCACCGGACCGAGTATCACAGCTCCGGTCCCATAGAAGAATCAAAGGAAAACCTCTGTTCCATTTTTTTTTTTTTTTTTTTTTTTTTAACGCTGTGAGGAAAGCAGAGGTAATAAGAACTCTGGAGGCTCAGATGAGTGGGAAAGGCAGGGAAAGGCGAACCAATGTGCCTGCATCCACCGAGTGGGAAAGGACAGGGAAAAGCAAGCTAATATGTCCACATCCATGGGGGCATGGGTAAGGCAGGGAAAGGGCTAACCTATGTGCCTTCAAAGTGAAGCTGCTATAGCCTCTAACACTCCGGCTAACAACTGGCAAGCCAGGAGCCACCCCCAGGCAGATTTTTGATGGAGCTCGAAGAAGCTGCAGCCACCCTGCTTGGAGAGATAGAGAATACTGACGAGGCAGTGGAGCTGGCTGGCCATGAGGCACTGTGAAACGTTGAGTGTTCTCTATCTCCCCCTGCTGGTTGATGGACACAACCCATACGTAATGGCTTCATCTGCTTGATGACAAGGAATGGCCATATTCAGTTTCAGATGATAGTGGGACATCCATGCAGCAATGTCAGTAAAGAAGGTTGATATCAGGGCCTAGATTCCTGGTGAAATTTGTGTGTGGAGAGGTAGATCTGACAGAGTCATCAACATATATATGGTACTGATAACCACAGGAAGAGATCAGAGCACAAAGGGAACAAGTATAGAGAGAAGAGAAAAGGTCCCAAGACAGAGCCCCTAGATACAGTGATAGATAGTGGCATAGCAGTGAAGAATCCACCAGAGAATATAGTAAAAGTGCAATGAGAGACAGAAGATAACCAAAACAGATCAGAACCCCAAAATTCAAGTGAGAACAGTGTATCAAGGAGTAGGTGGTGATTAACAGTCAAAAGCAGCAGATAGGACAAGAAGAATGAGGACTAAGTAAAGACCACTGGATCTGGCCAGGAACAAGACGTGGGAGACACTGGCATGGGTTGTTTCTATAAGATACAGAAAGCAAAAACCAGACTGGGGTGAATCAAGAATAGCTGAGATGAGAACGTTAAGGTTGAGGTAGCGAACAGTGCACTCAAGTAGTTTGGATGAAAAAGAGTGAGATGGGATGATAGTTGAAAGGGCAAGTAGAGTCCAGTGAAGATTTTTTTTTTTTTAAGAATGGTGTAATAGCATATTTGAAGGCATCAGGAACAGTTGGCAGTGAAAATTAATAGTTGGAGGAAGAGAGAGATAGGAGAGAACCACAGCAGGGGAGATAGACGTGAGTAGATGAGAGGGAATGGGATTAGAGGAACAGATAGCAACATCAGAAGGTAAGCAGTTTCCTCTTCTGTGATTTTTGAAAAGGAAGAAAGGGTTTTGCACGGGTTGAAGGAAGGTTGTGAAAATGAAATGGAGGAAAGAGAGAAGGAGGTGACCTGGCAGAGTAAAGGGGGGGGGGGGATGGATGTGGAGGCACTTTCAGGAGCGAGTTCAATGTGACAAAAAGATGGCGAGAGTCTGAGGTAAGGGAGTTTAACAAATGGACATAGTACTCTTGTTTGGCAAGTGCAAGAGCCGACTGAAGGCACTGCCATTGGAGGTATATCAAAATTAAATAAACTTGGTCAGACTGAAGGAAGAAAGCATAAAGGCTCAACAACAGAAAACAGGGTTGAAGTCAAAATGGCTGGTGAGGTGAAAAAGCAGAGGATAGGCAGTGTGCTCTTGAGATATGCAATGGTTTGAAACAAATAAAACTGGGGAGTCAACATCAGGAAGAGAAAGTGCAGCAGAACCACAAGAAACAGAAAGAAAATACAAACCTATGGGGATGATATATGTTGTGCACTTTCTGGCAAGTGGCTGGATGGTGCACAGGGTAGCAGAAGCAGAGGCCTGAATAGGTCAGGGTGGCGCTGGATGGAACATACAGATGGTCTGCAAACCTCCCCACCACCTGGCAAGCAGCTGGAATAAAGTGTAAGGTAGGGGGAGTTACCTTCTCCTGGAGAACACTTAACAGGCAGGACTCTCAGGATTATCACAATTAATATGCATGAAATATTTGCACACAGTGAATGTCCACTGTAAGCAGGTTCAGTAGGTATTTTTCTTTCCCTGGAGGGTTTACAATCTAAGTTTATACCTGAGGTAATGGAAAGTTAAGTGACTTGCCCAAGTTCATAAGGAACTGCAGCGGACTTTGAACCTGGATCCTCTAGTTCTCGGCCCACTGCTCTAACCATTAGAACAAGTTTGCCCAAGTTCAGTCCTCAAGTGCTACAAGCAAACCAGATTTTCAGAATATCCCTAATGAATATGCATGAGAAAAAATTGCATGCCCATTACATCCATAAGCAGATTTCTCATGCATATTCATTAGGGATACCCTAAAAAACCTAGTCTGCTTGCAGCCCTCAAAGACTGATCTTGGACATGCCTGCATTACAGCAATTCCTCCATTCTTCACTTTGTAACTAGGAATCATCCATACTTATCCCAGGCTATATCCATTCCTCCCCACAGCCAATGCATTCTCTGTGCTCATCCCAGGCTTTACTGCACTGTTACCATTTCTGTCTCCATGACCTCGACTGGAAGACTGACTTCCCTGAAGGAGTTATGTTCCAATGTTGGTCCTAAATCCCACATTCTCATACCAGGACCTCTTGCCCTAAACAGTGAGGCAGGCTATAAATAAATGCAGTGTAATGAAATGAAATAAAACATTTATTCGTCTGAAAGAGGTGCATCACTTATACCTCCAAGGTATTTTAATGTCTCCCTCCTCTTGAGTATACAGATTAACGTACTTCACTGCTAACATCTGCTCAACCTCAAGTCAAAGCGCAGGAGATTTCTTTAGGGCATTTCTGATTTTTAGTAAACAAATTCTCTTTCAAGTCATTCCATGTCTACTTTTAGCACTGCAATAAAATCACATCTTTTTCCTCCATAAAATAAAATGAAGCCAGTGCTCATTGAGCTGTACCTGGCAGCTTATTCAAGCACAAATCTCTGTCATTGCCAATACCAACTGTACTTCTGCAGTAGGGGAGGGGTCAAATCCCCAAGAATACACACAAAATGTCTGTTCTCAGATTAGAGAGAGAACAACATTTCCAGAGACTCCTCTTAACAGGCTTGAAGCCACATTAGAGACTTACTCTGCTGTTTTCTTCATCCCAGATCAGTGCTTACCAATCTTTTTGTGGCCATGACTCCCATGATCAAAGTCAAATAAAAATGTCACACCCCCTGGGGGTGCAGAACAATGATGCAAATATGGACAGTCAACCCAGGTCACAACCCTAAATGCAGATTTTGTGACATTTAGAAACGTGGCCCACAGCTTGGGAAGCTCTGCCCCAGAATTTTCTGCATGCCATAGAAGAACTCCTGTTTGTTAACAAGTTGACCCATGAGAAACACCCCTTTAGATTACCAGAGGAAACCTGCTGAGGGAATCTGTGAGGTGCCTCACAATCTGCATTATTCTCCCACCATCCTTCAGTGTGACACCCAGGTTCTCCCCGAACCACTCATGCCTCCATTCCTGTCACCTGCCAGGTGACGTGTGTCATATTTCATCTCCACAAGTTTATATTTTTCCTTCTCCTATTTCCTATGGATCTATTACATTTTTTTCTTTCTAATGCTAATTCTTCCCGATCTTATTCCCTGTCTCAAACCACTATATACCCCAACACCACACTGCCCACTTTCTACTTTCATCAAGCCAGCCATTTTGTTTTCTACTTTCTCCTTAGCTTTCAAGCTTCAATGTGTTCTCTTTATTCAATATCTCCATTCTTTCCGAGCACATCTCATCTTCGTCCCTGTCATACATTCCCTACTCTTCCTGCTCCTTCTCCCCTTTTCTATAGGGTATATCAATCCCAGTCTACCAGGGATAGCAATACCAAGCCTGACCCTCTAAAAGCAACTCACCACCAACTAAGCACATCAAACCACAACCTCTCCAACCTTATTCCTATTCCTCTCCTTCCTATCTCTTCTCTCCCTTTCCCATGTGCCCTATGTAATGTCCCATTTGTCTCCTACAAGGTTTGCCTAAACTTACAAACCATCTTAAATACTTTGTAACTTCTAACAGAGACTTGGCTTTTCCCTCAATGTTCCACTTCAGTTGCTGTCTTCTGTCATGGGAGGCTACCCCTTTTCTCTCATACACCTTACCTGAATGGCCACAGCAGTAATATTAGGCAGCTACTCTCCCCTAGTTGTAGATTTCAAATCTATTCTACCAGCTCTGTCTCACTGCTTTTCTTCCTTTGAAGTCCAAACCATCCACTTATTCATTCTATTACCTCTCCAGGTAGCTGTCATTTAATCAATATAGACTGGGTAAATATAACATCGGGACATGCTAGACAGGTACAATTCCTTGATAAAATCAAGGACAGCTTTATGGAGCAGCTGGTGCAGGAGCCGAAGAGAGAAGGAAAAATTCTAGACTTGGTCCTTAGTGGAGCGCATGATCTGGTGAGGGACGTTATGGTACTGGGACCGCTTGATAACAGTGATCATATGATCAGTTTTGATATCAACCTTGAAGTAACTATACACAGGAAGTCAAATGCGTTAGCGTTTAACTTTAAAAAAGGAGACTATGATAAAATGAGAAGAACGGTGGAAAAAAAAAAAAAAAAAAAAAAAAAAACTTAGGGGGACAACTGAGAGGGTAAAAACTTTACAACAGGCATGGACGCTGTTCAAAAATACCATCCTGGAGGCCCAGGCCAAACATATTCCACAAATTAGAAAAGAAAGACGGAACTCCAAAAGATAGCCGGCGTGGTTGAAAAGTGAGGTGAAGGAAGCTATTAGGGCTAAAAGAAATGCCTTCAGAAAATGGAAGAAGGAACCGTCTGAAAATAACAAGCAGCAGCATAAGGAGCATCAAAGCAAATGCAAAGGCGCAGATAAAGAAGGCCAAGAGGGATTACGAAAAAAAAGATAGCATTAGAGGCAAAAAAGCATAGTAAAAAATTTTTCGGTATATTAAAAGCAGGAAGCCGGCAAAAGAATCGGTTGGGCCGCTGGATGACCAAGGGGTAAAAGGGGCGATCAAGGAAGACAAAGACGTAGCGGAGAGATTGAATGAATTCTTTGCTTCGGTCTTCACCGAGGAAGATTTGGGTGGGATACCGGTGTCTGAAATGATATTTCAAGCGGACGAGTCGGAGAAACTTACTGACTTCACGGTAAACCTGGAGGACGTAATGGGGCAGCTCAGCAAACTGAAGAGCAGCAAATCTCCTGGACCGGATGGTATTCATCCTAGCGTACTGATAGAACTGAAAAATGAGCTTGCGGAGCTACTGCTAGTGATATGCAATTTATCCTTAAAATCGAGCGTGGTACCGGAAGATTGGAGGGTGGCCAATATAACGTCCATTTTTAAAAAAGGTTCCAGGGGAGATCCGGCAAATTATAGACCGGTGAGTCTGACATCGGTGCCGGGGAAAATGGTAGATGCTATTATTAAAAACAAAATTACAGAGCACATCCGAGGACATGGATTACTGAGACCGAGTCAGCACAGCTTTTGTGTGGGGAAATCTTGCCTGACCAATTTACTTCAATTCTTTGAAGGAGTAAACAAACATGTGGACAAAGGGGAGCCGGTTGATATTGTGTATCTGGATTTTCAAAAGGTGTTTGACAAGGTACCTCATGAAAGACTACAGAGGAAATTGGAGGGTCATGGGATAGGAGGAAATGTCCTATTGTGGATTAAAAACTAGTTGAAGGACAGGAAACAGAGTGGGGTTAAATGGGCAGTATTCACAATGGAGAAGGGTAGTTAGTGGGGTTCCTCAGGGGTCTGTGCTAGGACCGCTGCTATTTAATATATTTATAAATGATTTAGAGATGGGAGTAACTAGCGAGGTAATTAAATTTGCTGATGACACAAAGTTATTCAAAGTCGTTAACTAGCGACAGGATTGTGAAAAATTACAAGAGGACCTTATGAGACTGGGAGACTGGGCGGCTAGATGACAGATGACGTTTAATGTGAGCAAGTGCAAGGTGATGCATGTGGGAAAAAAGAACCCGAATTATAGCTACGTCATGCAAGGTTCCACGTTAGGAGTTACGGACCAAGAAAGGGATCTGGGTATCGTCGTCGATAATACACTGAAACCTTCTGCTCAGTGTGCTGCTGCGGCTAGGAAAGCGAATAGAACGTTGGGTATTATTAGGAAAGGTATGGAAAACAGGTGTGAGGATGTTATAATGCCGTTATTTATTCCAGTGCATTTATACCCCGCATTTTGCCACAGTGTTGCGGCCCCAAAGCGGCTTACAATGAACTAATTGAAAATAAATAAAAACAAATACATTGCAGTTATTTTAGTAAATTAGAGTGGGAAAACAGGGAAGAAAGGGAAAAAAGAAAGGGAGACAGAGATGACCGACGAAAGTCCAGCAAAATGATCCCCATTCTGGAACGCTGCAGGGCCCAGGTGTAACAAATGAAGCTGGAGGCGGACAACCAAGGCGACGGAGTCATCAGAGCAGGGAACAAGATGGCGGACCAACAGTCATCCTCCGCAGCTTCAACCATCAGGGCACTCCAGCCAGGGACCACCACCACTGCAATTCCATCAATTTGGCCGAAGAAGAGCCAGGAAATTAATCCTGCCAGCTGCCAGAAGATCGCGAAGGCAGCAAACAGTCCAACAGTTAAGATGACAAGCTGGAGGGGAGGAGACAACAACAGGGCATCCGGAAGACAGCAGTGCCAGGAGCTCCAGCAGAGCGCTGTGGGCAGCCCCGCCAAGCAGCGGCGAAACCGGCAGCTTGACCGGATCAAGAGGAGCCCGAAACAATGAGATTGCCGGCCTAGCGAACATCCTGCACCGAACCGGCCCCGCAGACGCCCCGACAAAGCGGGAATTCTGCACACTGACTCCGAAGCAGCAGAAGAGAAGACAACCGGTCGCCCACGAAGTTGCTAGCGCCAAAACACAGGCAGCAAGAGGAGTCCTAGATGTAAGCGGACCCCCAGGATCAAAGTCGGACCAGTGCCTAGCCAGACCACGGGCAAGCTCCACGACGAGGCCAGGAGCCGATAGATCGTCTGCCCGTTAGTCGGCGACCATCTTGCTTTTTATATCGCTCCATGGTGCGTCCGCACCTTGAGTATTGTGTTCAATTCTGGTCGCCGCATCTCAAGAAAGATATAATGGAATTGGAAAAGGTGCAGCGAAGGGCAACTAAAATGATAGCGGGGATGGGATGACTTCCCTATGAAGAAAGACTAAGGAGGCTAGGGCTTTTCAGCTAGGAGAAGAGACGGCTGAGGGGAGACATGATAGAGGTATATAAAATAATGAGTGAAGTGGAACAGGTGGATGTGAAGCGTCTGTTCACGCTTTCCAAAAATACTAGGACTAGGGGGCATGCGATGAAACTACAGTGTAGTAAATTTAAAACAAATCGGAGAAAAATTTTCTACACCCAACGCGTTAACTCTGGAATTCGTTGCCGGAGAACATGGTGAAGGCGGTTAGCTTGGCAGAGTTTAAAAAGGGGTTAGACGGTTTCCTAAAGGACAAGTCCATAAACCGCTCCTAAATGGACTTGGGAAAAATCCATAATTCCGGGAATAACATGTATAGAATGTTTGTACATTTGGGAAGCTTGCCAGGTGCCCTTGGCCTGGATTGGCCGCTGTCGTGGACAGGATGCTGGGCTCGATGGACCCTTGGTCTTTTCCCAGTGTGGCATTACTTATGTAGTTAACGAATCCCTCTTCCTTTTACACTGACTTGACTCCTGGTTTTCATTCTCTCATTTATAACCTGCCTATTAACCCTTTCTCTATTCTCGACATCTTTAACTTTCATACTAATGACTCTTCTGACTCTTGTGCCTCTAAGTTTCTTGCTTTAACCTCCATCTATGGTCTGCTATTACTATTCAGCAGCACCTCAATCTTGTCTTCTCCAACTGCCCACTCATTTTTCCAGCTCAGTTCTTCCCCTCTGTCCATCACCTGATAACTTTCATATTTAAAATCAGTCTCCCTCTCAAGTGTCATCCAATCACCACCAACAAATTTAGGAATCTTCAAGCTACTGACCTTTGCTGTCTACCAATGTTTCACTTCTTGCTCTCATCCACTATGTTATCCACATGTCAGTGAGGCCCATCTCTTCCTATAATACTATTCTCTCCTTTGTGGTGGACACTCTCGCTCCTCCCATTCACCTTTCTATAAGGTGTATCATAGCTCAGCCTTGGCCAACTTCCAGAATCTGCTACCTACATGTCTGTGCCCATTCTGCTGAGCACCTTTGGCTAAAATCCTATACAGACTTCATATATTTCAAATTCTTGCCAACTTCCTTCCAAGTCTGCTCTTGCACTTGCCAAACAAACTCCTCTGTCTCAAACCTGAACTTCTTTTTACAACACTGAACTGCCTCCTGAAAGTGTCTCCACCTTCACCCCCCCCCCCCCCCCCCCGCCTTTCACAATCTGCCCAGACTAAGGCTGAGTTACATGACAAAGTTGGTCTTGAATTTTCTGCCAGGACAATGCCATCCCACCATTCCCCACATCATTCTCACAACCTTCCTTAAACCCTTTTGTCGCTCTTTCTTCTTTTTCTAAAATCACAGAAGAGGAAACTTCTCTTCTCATTCTAGCTCCACCTCCTCTACTGTCAGCCCTTCTATCTATCATATCCTCAATGTAAGCGTGGGACAGGCACATGGGATCTCTACGGGAAAGGAGGAGATGGTGGTTACTGTGGATATGCAGACTGGATGGGCCAATTGGCTCCTATCTGCCATCATGTTTCTACCACTTCCTGCTACAATTGTTTCTGCCACCTTTCAACATGGCTGTGATTAAATTATTCCTCAACAGAACTTCACTTGACCCTACCTGCCCTGCCAACTATTAAACTATCTCATTCCTCTCTTTCACAACCAAACTACTTGAATGGGCCATTCACCACTGTCTTGACTATTTTTCATCTCAAGTTATTCTTGATCTACTACAATCTAGCTTTCGACCTCTAAATTCTTGTGAAACAGCACTTGCTAAATTAGTCAGGTCTGGCCAGGAACAAAGAACCTTTACTCAATCCTCATCCTCCTTAATCTAATTGCTACTTTCAACACTGCTGATCACCTATATAAGCTGTCCTCGCTTGGATTTCGGGGCTCTGTTCTCTCATGGGTTTTTTTCCTCATCTCTCCTATCACATTTTTAGTGTACATCAAAGGTTCTCAGCCAAGTCATAAGTACACACCAAGCCAGTCTGGTTTTCAAGATATCCACAATGAATTTGCATGAGAAAAATTTGTATGCACCGCCTCCACTGTTTGCAAATCTCATATACATATTCATTGTGGGTATCCTGAAAATCTGACTGGCTGAGCATGTTCCAAGGTCTAAGTTGAGAACCCCTGGTGCACGCTCTAGTGGATCCTCCTCCACTGCTATCACGTTATCAATGGGTATCAGAGACGGGAGCCGAAGTCTCAAGTACCGTGTGCTCAACCATACCTTCTCCCCTAGCAGGAACGTGGGAGCTGCTTGTCTCTTGCGATCAAAGGTCTCCTTAGCTTTGGCCGCTGCCCGTCTCAATTGCTCCTGGACCTTCCTCCAGGCTCCTTGGAGAGAACTGACAGTTGATTGGACCTGAGGCGGAATCTCTGCTGGTGGGATAGGTGGAGGCGAGGATGCCGCCCGTAGACGGTGTAGAAAGACGATGTCTATGAGGCAGAATACAGACTGTTGTATGTGAACTCGGCCCATGGTAATAGAGTAGTCCAGTCATCCTGACGTTGATTAGTGTATACCCGTAAAAAGGCCTTCAGGGTCTGGTTTACCTGCTCTACTATGCCATTGGTCTGCGAATGGTATGCTGACAAGAACAGAGTGGTTACCCCAAAAGCAGAGCACAAAGCCCTCCAAAAGCGAGAGGTGAATTGTGAGCCCCGGTCGCTGATGATCCTCTGTGGCAGTCCATGAAGCCGGAAGATATGCGTGATGAAGTTGGGCCGCAAGGATGGCAGCAGTGGGTAGAGACCTCATAGGAACAAAATGGGCCATTCGGGAGAACTGGTCAATTACCACCCATATGACTGTGTTGCCCTGAGAGGGAGGCAGGTCCGTGCTGAAGTCCATGGACAGGTCCTGCCAGGGTTGTTGAACTACGGGCATGGGCTGCATCAGTACCTATGGCTTGTGGTGTGAAGACTTGTTGCGGGCGCACACCGGGCAGGTGGATACATACTGGAGGACATCCTGCGCCATCCGGGGCCACCAATAAGACCGAGAGATTAGGTGTAAGGTCTTATGGAACCCAAAATAGCCTGCAAACTCGGACGTGTGTCCCCAGCGCAGCACCCTCCTTCGGAGATGAGCAGGAACGGCCTTCTTACAGGGTACACTGGCCTCGGGAATGGAGGGAATACAGGCCGGATTCAGCAGAGGATGGGGTTCCTCCCGGTCCTCGGGAGCCTCAAAACTTCGGGATAAGGCATCCGCCTGGATGTTCTTCTCTGCCGGCTGGAAGATCAGGCGGAAGTCAAACCGGGCAAAAAACAGAGACCACCGGGCCTGGCGAGGGTTCAGTCTGGTAGCATTCTGCAAGTAAAGGAGGTTCTTGTGATCTGTAATCACCATGACAGGATGCGCTGCTCCCTCCAATAAGTAGCACCACTCCTGGAAAGCCAGTTTGAGGGCCAAGAGTTCCCGGTCTCCCACCGTATAGTTCCGCACCGCCGGGGTGAACTTGCGTGAGAAAAAGAAGCAGGGATGCTTCTTTCCGGACGTAAGGGTCTGAGAAAGTACTGCTCCAGCCCCTAGAGAAGAGGCGTCCACCTCCACCAGGAAAGGCTTGGTTGGGTCCGGGCTGTGGAGTACTGGGGCAGAGAGAAAAGCGGTCTTCAAGGTGGAGAAAGTGGCAAAGGCCTCTGGGGTCCAATTCTTCACGTCAGCCCCCTTTCTAGTGAGAGCCGTCAAGGGAGCTGTGATCAGAGAGTAGTCACGGATAAATTGCCTATAGTAATTGGCAAACCCGAGGAATCTCTGTAAAGCCCGAAGACCCTGGGGTACCGGCCAGTTGCAGATCGACTTCAGCTTATCTGGGTCCATCTGCAGCCCGGTGGACTAGACAATGTACCCCAGAAAAGGAAGTGTATGCTGGTGGAAAGAGCACTTTCCAACTTGGCGTACAAACGGTGCTCCCTGAGTCGCTGTAACACAGTGCGAAAGTGGGTGATGTGTTGCAGCAGGGAGGACGAGAAGATGATCAGGATGTCATCAAGGTACACTATGACGGAGAGGTATAACAGGTCCTGGAAGATGTAATTCACAAACTTCTGGAACACCGCAGGGGCACTGCAGAGGCCGAACAGCATCACCAAATATTCAAAATGCCCTTCGTGTGTATTAAACGCCGTCTTCCACTAGTCATCCTCCTTAATCCGCACCAGATTGTAGGCTCCTCGCAAGTCTAATTTTGTGAAGGCTCCTTGTAACCGGTCAAAGAACTCTGGGATGAGTGGAAGCGGGTACTGGTTCTTAACGGTGATCTTGTTTAGGCCCCGGTAGTCGATGCAGGGGTGAAGGGACCCGTCCTTCTTGGACACTAAGAAGAACCAGGCCCCTGCTGGCGAGGTAGAGGACCGAATGAACCCCTCAAGTAGGTTCTCCTGGACATAGGCTCGCATGGCCCGAGACTCTTCCTGGGATAAGGTGTACAGACGCCCCCTGGGCGGGCTGGGTCCTAGAAGCAGGTCGATCGCGCAGTCGAAAGGCCGATGAGGAGGAAGCGTGTCAGCCGCCTGCGCACTAAATAAGTCCAAGAAATCCTGATATTCTTCAGGAAGCCCAGGCGATCTCCCCTGCGGAGTCTGGAGCTAGATGGAGCAGATGGGAATGGGTGGCTTGACCGGCCGGAGGCAGTGCTGGAAGCGCTGGGAACCCCATTGCCCGATCTCCCGGTACCAGTCAATAACCGGGGCGTGGAGGTGAAGCCAGAGTAGACCGAGGATCACCGGGTGAATGGCTCGGGAGAGCACCAGGAGCTGGATATCTTCTTGATGCAGCGCCCACACTCGCATACACAGGGGCGAAATGATCCGGGTGATGGACCGGGGAAGCCTGTCTCCCTGGAAGGAAGTGACCCAGAGGACCGATTGGCAAGGCACAGTAGAGCCTCCCAACCGGGACAGGAAGTCAGCATCGATGAAATTCCCCCCCCCCCCCCCGGAGTCCAGCAAGACCATCATCTGAGCCTGGAATCTTTGGTTGGTGCCTGAACCAAAATGACCACCGCCGGAGAGAGGAATCGGGGATCGGGACGTGCAAGGACATCCAAATCAAAACTATTTGGACATCCCTTTTGATTATGCCCCTCCAGGTCTCTCTCAGCCAATCACAGCGCGTTTAGCTGTCACCGGTGTCAATATTCATTATTTTGCCCATTACTTCACATTGACTAAACATCTCAGAAACCTCGGGCTGCCCTCTAGAATAGTGGAAAGAACTAACTGAATAAAATTTATCAGCTAAGACGTAATATCTCCTTCCATTACATAGCTTCCCACTATTCCAGAACCTGTGGTATGTTTAAAAGCAATCCCTAGAGTGGGTGGAATCCTGGTACCACTGCTCTGAGGACTGAAGCCTCAAAATTGGCTTCCAAGCGTGCTGCAACATCCACCCTGTAATGCTCAGGAAAGGTATGCAGCATCGACCATGTTGCCGCCTTGTAAATATCTGCTGGAGACAGTAAGTCAACGACCAGGATGTTGCTGTACACCTCATAGAATGAGCCCACAAAGCCTAAGGAGCCTGCTTCCCTGCAAACAAATAAGTTGATGCAATAATCTCCTTCAGCCATTTAGCAATTATGGGCTTGGAAGCCATGAAGCTAAGTCTCCGTTTACTAAAAAGCACAGAATGTCCGATTTCCAAAGCTCATTCACGATTTCCAGATATATAATGAGGACTCTATGCACAGCGAGAAGCTTGAAGGAAGAACAATGAGCCAATTCGTCCTCTCTGCGAAAGGATGGAAGCTCCACAGGTTGGCTGAGATGAAATGCTGATACTATCTTCAGAAGAAGTAAGAAACTATGTGACTCCCCCCCCCCCCCCAACCTCTGAGAAGCAGAGAAAGGTATCCCGACAAGAGAGCCTGATGCTCTGAAACCCTGTGTGTCGACACAACAGCCACAAAGTACACCGTCTTTAGAATAAGATCGTGCAAGGAGGCTTCTGAAGAGACTGAAGGACTAAAGTAAATTAAGGTTCCATTCTGGGCACAGAGTATGAAAGGGATGCTGCAAATGGCCCGCTTCCTGCAAGAATCAAATGATATAAGAAACATTTTCTGTAGTCGGCCCCTAAAAAAGGCCAAAGCTGCAATCTGAATATTTTGAGAACTCAAAGCCAAACGTTTTGGAAGCCTGCCTGCAGAAATGCTAGGATGTGCGCATCCAAGCAGAAAAAGTAAAAACTCCAATCTCAAAACACCAGCCCTTGAACATCTTCCACACCCTTGCATACACCATGAACGTAGAGCATTTCTGAGCCTAAAGCAAGGTGAGTACAGACTTTGCTTGACAAACCAGGGCTACAAGAATTGTTTGACCCAAGTGCAATACGATCCTTTTCAACACGTTGTCTACCATGGGTCAAAGAGGAAGACATATAGTAGATGTCTCCAGCAAGGGCTGCAGTAAAGTATCAATCCCCATTAAGCCTAGTTCTTTCCAACAGCTGAAGAACTTGGGAACTTTGGCATTGTTTCATCGCCATCAAATCCAGAAGCAAAGAACCCCATCGGTCAACTATCAGCTGAAAACTCTGACAGGATAGTTCCCATTCTCCCATGTCAAAAGAGTACCTGCTGAGGTAAGTCCACCTCCCCATTCAAGGAACCAGTGATGCGAGTCACTGCCAAACAGAGATTTTCTCCACCTAGCTCATGAGCGAGGTCACCTTCACAGCCATCGAACAGCTGCAGGATAAGTCTTGCTTGCTGACACAAGCGACTGCCGTCAGACTATCTAAGAAACCTCAGACCGGGGCACCTACCAGAAAGAGAGCAAAGTCACACTGCCCTGAGCTCCAAGCAACTTAACCACTGGAAGCCCTGTGCTAGATGGAACTTGTAATGAGCTTCCCAACCCAACTTGCTGGCATCAGTTGTCATCACCTCCCACTGTGTTATAGGAAAGGGAGCTCTGATTTATCAAATCTCTGGACGACAACCACCACTAAATAATCCACCTGGCAATCAGTGTCCAAAGAATTTGAAGGTCATACTTCTATGACACCGGAGACCAATGGCTGAGAAGAGACTCCTGTAAAGGCCGCATATGAGTCCTTGCCCATGGCACCACTTCCATTGTCGCCATCACTGACCCCAGAACCTGGACGTAGAGCCAGACCCTGGGCTTGCCATGACTGAGAAGACAAATGTGTTGAAACAGCTTTGACCTCCTGTGAGAAAGATCCTCTCCAGTGCTGTGGCAAATAGAATGCCCAGATACTCCAGAGTATGCTGTTCTCCAAATTAATCACCCACCCCAACGACTACAGAATATGGACAACTGTCTGCCACCACTATGCTGTTTGGATAAGATGACGCACGAATGAGCCAGTCAAGATATGGGTCAACTCCGATTCCCTGGCGCCAAAGGAAGACTGCCACCACCACCACCACCATAACCTTGGTAAATGTTCTTGGTACCATGGAAAGACTGAAAGGCAAAGCCCTGAACCGGAAGTGACTGCTCAGCACCACTGGAGTGGAGGAGTGGCCTAGTGGTTAGGGTGGCGGACTTTGGTCCTGGGGAACCGAGTTCGATTCCCACTTCAGGCACAGGCAGCTCCTTGTGACTCTGGGCAAGTCACTTAACCCTCCATTGCCCCATGTAAGCCGCATTGAGCCTGCCATGAGTGGGAAAGCGCGGGGTACAAATGTAACAAAAAAAAAAAAACGTAGAAACCTTTGATATGGTGGCCATATGGGTACATGCAAGTACACCTCCTTGAGATGGAGGGCAGTGAGAAATTCTCCCGCTTGAACCAGGGCTATGACTGCTCTTAGTGTTTCCATGCAAAAGCATGACACTCTGAGGCAATGGTTTAGACCGTTCAGATTTAAGACTAGATGAAAGGTGCCTTCCTTCCACGGGACAATGAAATAAACAAGTATCTGCCTTGTCCCTGTTTGGCCTGGAGAACTGGAACAATGGCCCAGAGCACCAGAAGGGATCTACGGAAGCCTGAAACTTGACTGCCTTGGTTCCCTTTCAACAAGGAGGCTGCAAGAAGAGAGAAGCAACTGGAAAGAAGAACTCCAGCTTGTAACTTTCTGTAAGAATATCCAGAACCCACTGGTCTAACGTGATTTTGTCCCAGTCCTCCTGAAACTCCTAAAGACATCCTCCCACTAGAGGAAGAGAAGAGTGGATCAGCCTCGCATCGTTGCAAAGCTCAGGTTGCATTAGGCACCCTAGCTGACTGAGATGACTTCTTGTCCGCACAAAAGACAGATTGGCATGCCTGAAAAGTGAAACTTCTGAGCATATTGCTGAAGACAATGCTGGTACCATCTGTCATCTCGAAAAAGAGACTGAGAGCCCCCTGAAAGCTGATGACCAGATGCTTTCGGCTTATCCTATGACTATCACTGAGGCTTACTTTTCCCCAGTTCTTTCAACCAAGTTACTGAGATCTTATCCAAATAGTCACTTGCTGCATCCACTGCCCAATGCCGCAACCAGAGTTGCCGACATGCCGTGACAGCCAAAAACCATACTGTGGGCTATAACCCGTTAACATGTCATAAATAGCATCCACTTCTCAGCTACTGGTCTCCAGTGTCATACAACTATTACCTTAATCTTCCTTGGACCCCGACTGCCAACCCTGCTTACAGCTGGTTGTTATAGCTCCCATCTTGTATCTGCAAAATGCTGATGCCACAAACGAGCAGCACAATGTCACTAGAAGGCCCAAACAGGCCACACTTTACAGTAAAGGGTATGATACATACCTGTAGCAGTTGTTCTCCGAGGACAGCAGGCTGATTGTTCTCACGACTGGGTTGACGTCCGCGGCAGCCCCCACCAACCGGAAGAAGCTTCGCGGGACGGTCGGCACGCAGGGCACGCCCACCGCGCATGCGCGGCCGTCTTCCCGCCCGTGCGCGACCGCTCCCGCCAGTTGAATGACTAGCAAAAGATGAAACACACAACTCCAAAGGGGAGGAGGGAGGGTAGGTGAGAACAATCAGCCTGCTGTCCTCGGAGAACAACTGCTACAGGTATGTATCATACCCTTTCTCCGAGGACAAGCAGGCTGCTTGTTCTCACGACTGGGGTATCCCTAGCTCTCAGGCTCACTCAAAACAAGAACCCAGGTCAATTGAACCTCGCAACGGCGAGGGAACAACAGAAATTGACCTACGAAGAACAACTAACTGAGAGTGCAGCCTGACCAGAATAAATTCGGGTCCTGGAGGGTGGAGTTGGATTTACACCCCAAACAGATTCTGCAGCACCGACTGCCCGAACCGACTGTCGCGTCGGGTATCCTGCTGGAGGCAGTAATGAGATGTGAATGTGTGGACAGATGACCACGTCGCAGCCTTGCAGATCTCTTCAATAGTGGCTGACTTCAAGTGGGCCACCGACGCTGCCATGGCTCTGACACTATGAGCCGTGACATGACCCTCAAGAGTCAGCCCAGCCTGGGCGTAAGTGAAGGAAATGCAGTCTGCTAGCCAATTGGAGATGGTGCGTTTCCCGACAGCGACCCCTAGCCTGTTAGGGTCGAAAGAAATAAACAATTGGGCGGACTGTCTGTTGGGCTGTGTCCGCTCCAAGTAGAAGGCCAATGCTCTCTTGCAGTCCAATGTGTGCAACTGACGTTCAGCAGGGCGGGTATGCGGCCTGGGGAAGAATGTTGGCAAGACAATTGACTGGTTAAGATGGAACTCCGACACCACCTTCGGCAGGAACTTTGGGTGGGTGCGGAGCACTACTCTGTTGTGATGAAATTTGGTATATGGAGCATGAGCTACCAGGGCTTGAAGCTCACTGACCCTACGAGCTGAAGTAACTGCCACCAAGAAAATGACCTTCCAGGTCAAGTACTTCAGATGGCAGGTATTCAGTGGCTCAAAAGGAGGTTTCATCAGCTGGGTGAGGACGACGTTGAGATCCCATGACACAGTAGGAGGCTTGATAGGGGGCTTTGACAAAAGCAAACCTCTCATGAATCGAACGACTAAAGGCTCTCCAGAGATGGCTTTACCTTCCACACGATAATGGTAAGCACTAATCGCACTAAGGTGATTCCTTACTGAGTTGGTCTTGAGGCCAGACTCTGATAAGTGCAGAAGGTATTCAAGCAGGTTCTGTGCAGGGCAAGAACGAGGTTCTAGGGCCTTGCTCTCACACCAAACGACAAACCTCCTCCACTTGAAAAAGTAACTCTTTTTAGTGGAATCCTTCCTAGAGGCAAGCAAGACCCGGGAGACACCCTCAGACAGACCCAACGCAGCGAAGTCTACGCCCTCAACATCCAGGCCGTGAGAGCCAGGGATTGAAGGTTGGGGTGCAGCAATGCTCCGTCGTTCTGCGAAATGAGAGTCGGAAAACACTCCAATCTCCACGGTTCTTCGGAGGACAACTCCAGAAGAAGAGGGAACCAGATCTGACGGGGCCAAAAGGGCGCTATCAGAATCATGGTGCCGCGGTCTTGCTTGAGCTTCAGTAAGGTCTTCCCCACCAAAGGTATGGGAGGATAAGCATACAGGAGGCCGGTCCCCCAATGAAGGAGAAAGGCATCTGACGCTAGCCTGCCGTGTGTCTGAAGCCTGGAACAGAACAGAGGCAGCTTGTGGTTGGTCTGAGAGGCGAAAAGATCCACCGAGGGGGTGCCCCACTCTCGGAAGATCTTGCGTACCACTCTGGAATGGAGCGACCACTCGTGCGGTTGCATGACTCTGCTCAGTCTGTCGGCCAGACTGTTGTTTACGCCTGCCAGGTACGTGGCTTGGAGAAGCATGCCGAAGCGACACGCCCAACGCCACATACCGACGGCTTCCTGACACAGGGGGCGAGATCCGGTGCCCCCCTGCTTGTTGACGTAATACATTGCAACCTGATTGTCTGTCCGAATTTGGATAATTTGGCAGGACAGCCGATCTCTGAAAGCCTTCAGTGCGTTCCAGATCGCTCGGAGCTCCAGGAGGTTGATCTGCAGATCCTTTTCCTGGAGGGACCACAGACCCTGGGTGTGAAGCCCATCGACATGGGCTCCCCACCCCAGGCGGGATGCATCCGTCGTCAGCACTTTCGTGGGCTGCGGAATTTGGAATGGACGTCCCAGGGTCAAATTGGTCCGTATGGTCCACCAGAGCAGTGAAGTGCGGCAACTGGTGGAGAGGCGGATGACATCCTCTAGATTCCCGGTGGCTTGGAACCACTGGGAAGCTAGGGTCCGTTGAGCAGATCTCATGTGAAGACGAGCCATGGGAGTCACATGAACTGTGGAGGCCATATGACCCAGAAGTCTCAACATCTGCCGAGCTGTGATCTGCTGAGACGCTCTGGTCTGCGAAGCCAGGGCCAAGAGATTGGTGGCCCTCGCTTCGGGAAGGTAGGCCTGAACCGTCTGGGAATTCAGCAGCGCTCCTATGAATTCCAGAGACTGAGTTGGCTGGAGATGGGACTTTGGGTAATTTATCACAAACCCCAGCAGCTCCAGAAGTTGAATAGTGCACTGCATGGACCGGAGGGCTCCTGCCTTCGAGGTGTTCTTGACCAGCCAATCGTCGAGATATGGGAACACGTGCACTCCCAGCTTGCGTAGGTAGGCCGCTACCACCACGAGGCACTTTGTAAACACTCGTGGGGCAGAGGCGAGCCCAAAGGGCAGCACACAATACTGAAAGTGCCGTGCGCCCAGGCGGAATCTGAGATACTGTCTGTGAGCTGGCAGTATCGGGATGTGAGTGTATGCGTCCTTTAAATCCAGGGAACATAGCCAATCGTTTTTCTGAATCATTGGCAGAAGGGTGCCCAAGGAAAGCATCCTGAACTTTTCTTTGACCAGGAATTTGTTCAGGCCTCTCAGGTCTAGGATGGGACGCATCCCCCCAGTTTTCTTTTCCACAAGGAAGTACCTGGAATAGAATCCCTGCCCTTCCTGCCCGGGTGGTACGGGCTCGACCGCATTGGCGCTGAGAAGGGCGGAGAGTTCCTCTGCAAGTACCTGCTTGTGATGGGAGCTGAAAGACTGAGCTCCCGGAGGACAATTTGGAGGCAGGGAGGTCAAATTCAGGGCGTATCCGCACCGCACTATTTGGAGAACCCACTGGTCGGAGGTTATGAGAGGCCACCTTTGGTGAAAGAATTTTAACCTCCCTCCGACCGGCAGGTCGTCCGGTACGGACACTTGTAGGGCGGCTATGTTCCCGTGGATCCAGTCAAAAGCCCGTCCCCGGCTTTTGCTGTGGAGGCGCAGGGGGCTGCTTAGGCGCACGCTGTTGACGGGAACGAGCGCGCTGGGGCTGTCCCTGTGCCTGACGAGGCCTTCGGGCCGGCTGGTTGTACCTACGCTTCGCAAAAGAATAGGGTGCAGCCTGCCGAGCCCGGGAAAAACGCCCGCCCGCGGGGGCGGGTGCTGAAGGCGCCCGGTGGGAGAGCTTGTCGAGAGCGGTTTCCCGCTGATGCAGTTGGTCAACCATCTGCTCGACCTTCTCGCCAAAAATATTATCCCCCCGGCAAGGGACGTCAGCCAGTCTCTGCTGGGTGCGGTTGTCCAGGTCAGAGGCACGCAGCCATGAGAGCCTGCGCATCACTATACCTTGGGCCGCAGCACGAGATGCCACGTCACAGGTGTCAAAAATCCCCCTGGACAGGAACTTTCTGCACGCCTTCAGCTGCCTGACCACCTCCTGATATGGCCTGGACTGCTCCGGCGGGAGCTTATCGACCAGGTCCGCCAGCTGTTGCACATTGGTCCGCATGTGGATGCTCATATAGAGCAGGTAAGATTGGATGCGGGTCACGAGCATGGAGGATTGGTAGGCCTTCCTCCCAAATGAGTCCAGAGTGCGAGACTCCCGCCCCGGGGGCGCCGAGGCGGTATCCCTCGAACTCCGTGCCCTCTTGAGAGCAGAATCCACGACCGCTGAGTCATGGGGCAACTGGGGCCGCATGAGCTCTGGGTCAGAGTGGATCCTGTACTGGGACTCTGCTTTCTTGGGAATGGTGGGGTTAGTTAGTGGTCGCACCCAGTTCCGAAGCAGCGTCTCCTTCAGGACATTGTGCAGCGGTACCGTGGAGGACTCTCTAGGTGGTGATGGATAGTCGAGGACCTCGAGCATCTCGGCCCTCGGCTCTTCCACAGAGACCACGGGAAAGGGAATGCTTATAGACATATCCCGCACAAAGGAGGCAAAGGAGAGACTCTCAGGAGGTGAGAGCTTCCTCTCCGGTGACGGCGTGGGGTCCGAGGGAAGGCCCGTAGACTCCTCTGAGGAGAAATATCTCGGGTCTTCCTCTTCCCCCCACGAGTCCTCATCCTCGGTATCGGACATTAGCTCATGTAGCTGAGTCCGGTACCGGGCCCGGCTCGACGTCGAGGCACCGAGGTCTCGGTGTCGTCGAGCGGTGGACTCCCGCGCCGGCGGGGACGGAGCTCCCTCCATCGACGTCGACGGGGACTCCACCTGCGTGGCGGTCGAGACCGGCACCGCAAGCGGCGGCGGTGTCGACAGCCCCGGCGCCGGGCTAGAGCTCGCCGGCGCCACAGTCATCGGCGCCGGGGGCGCAAGCACCCCCGACGCCGGCACAGCCTGGCGCATCAGCCCTTCCAGGATCCCCGGAAGGATGGCTCTGAGGCACTCGTCCAGGCCCGCTGCCGGGAAAGGCGGTGGGGCCGGTAAGGGTGTCGGTGCCAGAAGCTGCTGGGGGCCAGGAGACGGCACCGAGGTGCCGGAACCCCGACGCGTCGGTACCTCCACCACCGACGGAGATCTCTCCTCTCTGCGATGACGCTTCGGCGTCGACTCCCCTTCAGGGTGCACCGAGGGCTCCCGGTGACGGCGCTTCTTATCTTTTTTCCGGTGCACGTCACCGGCGCCGGAGGGCATGGAGGAGGAGGAGGTCGATCCCCCTCGGTCTCGAGGTACCGGGTCCGACAGGGTTCGGTCCCGTGGCTCACGAGCTGAGGGAGTGACCGGGGCCGACAGCCCACGCGGCCTCTCAACCCCACTCTCACCGGCGGACCGGCGGGCCGACGGGACCTGTTCTCCTGGGGTCGCTGCCATCGGTGCCGATGTCTCGGGCATCGATACCGGTACCGAAGATCCGGCCTTCGATACCGATGCCTTCGAGGTCGACGTCGAGGGGCCGGCGCAAGTTCCGAAAAGACGGTCCCGCAGAACTTGCCTCGCAACCTGAGTCCGTTTCCGGAGACCGAGACACAGCGCGCACGACTTGAGATTGTGCTCCGGCCCGAGGCACTGGAGGCACCAAGCGTGGGTGTCGGTCTGCGAGATCGGCCGGCCGCAGCGACCACACTTTTTAAATCCACTCGGGACCTTCGAGGACATCGACGGAAAAATCGCGTCGGCGAAGTCAAAGTCAGCAATGGTGGCTAAAATCACACCACGAAAAAACTAGCCGACCGAGCGGCCACTAGGCCGCAACGAGGCGTCCCCGCTGGAAGCGAGGGAAAAGGGGAGCGCGTGCTCCACACGCGCGAAAATCTTTTTTTTTTTTTTTTTTTTAACAATACGAAGAAAGAAAGAAAGAAAGAGGAACCGAACGGGTCAAAGCAACGATCCGCGTAAACGCGGTCGAAAAATCCGGCGGCTGAACGGAGAGAGAGGCAATTGCACAACTCTCTCCAGTCGCGGAAAAAAAGTAACTGGCGGGAGCGGTCGCGCACGGGCGGGAAGACGGCCGCGCATGCGCGGTGGGCGTGCCCTGCGTGCCGACCGTCCCGCGAAGCTTCTTCCGGTTGGTGGGGGCTGCCGCGGACGTCAACCCAGTCGTGAGAACAAGCAGCCTGCTTGTCCTCGGAGAAACCTCTTTCCTCCCCCCTCCCTTTCTTTTACAGTTGTGCTGGAAAAGAGAGCTCCACAGTAAACAGGGGAGAGGTGAAGGGAGGAAAGAAGTACATTTGTGAGGCACCACAGACAGGGATCTGAAGACCTCCAAATAAGACTCTCAGACACAAGCCACTCACAAAGCTCAACTGGGACCAGTTAACCAACTGGACCATGAGCAAATCACTCTGAACCAGATACTGAAAAGTGTGTCCATCCACTACCTGGAGATAGAGAACATACTGAAGAGTTGGCCTAGATGCCAAAAGAGATGTCTCAGCTCAGTTTTCAGTTCTATCTCCACCTGCTGGTTGATTCAAACAACTATCCCACAGATTCTGGAATAGTTGGAAGCTATGTAATAGAAGAGAGGAAAGGATAAAGTTTCTTCTTTAGCACTTACAGTGGGGGAAATAAGTATTTGATCCCTTGCTGATTTTGTAAGTTTGCCCACTGACAAAGACATGAGCAGCCCATAATTGAAGGGTAGGTTATTGGTAACAGTGAGAGATAGCACATCACAAATTAAATCCGGAAAATCACATTGTGGAAAGTATATGAATTTATTTGCATTCTGCAGAGGGAAATAAGTATTTGATCCCCACCAACCAGTAAGAGATCTGGCCCCTACAGACCAGGTAGATGCTCCAAATCAACTCGTTACCTGCATGACAGACAGCTGTCGGCAATGGTCACCTGTATGAAAGACACCTGTCCACAGACTCAGTGAATCAGTCAGACTCTAACCTCTACAAAATGGCCAAGAGCAAGGAGCTGTCTAAGGATGTCAGGGACAAGATCATACACCTGCACAAGGCTGGAATGGGCTACAAAACCATCAGTAAGACGCTGGGCGAGAAGGAGACAACTGTTGGTGCCATAGTAAGAAAATGGAAGAAGTACAAAATGACTGTCAATCGACAAAGATCTGGGGCTCCACGCAAAATCTCACCTCATGGGGTATCCTTGATCATGAGGAAGGTTAGAAATCAGCCTACAACTACAAGGGGGGAACTTGTCAATGATCTCAAGGCAGCTGGGACCACTGTCACCACGAAAACCATTGGTAACACATTACGACATAACGGATTGCAATCCTGCAGTGCCCGCAAGGTCCCCCTGCTCCGGAAGGCACATGTGACGGCCCGTCTGAAGTTTGCCAGTGAACACCTGGATGATGCCGAGAGTGATTGGGAGAAGGTGCTGTGGTCAGATGAGACAAAAATTGAGCTCTTTGGCATGAACTCAACTCGCCGTGTTTGGAGGAAGAGAAATGCTGCCTATGACCCAAAGAACACCGTCCCCACTGTCAAGCATGGAGGTGGAAATGTTATGTTTTGGGGGTGTTTCTCTGCTAAGGGCACAGGACTACTTCACCGCATCAATGGGAGAATGGATGGGGCCATGTACCGTACAATTCTGAGTGACAACCTCCTTCCCTCCGCCAGGGCCTTAAAAATGGGTCGTGGCTGGGTCTTCCAGCACGACAATGACCCAAAACATACAGCCAAGGCAACAAAGGAGTGGCTCAGGAAGAAGCACATTAGGGTCATGGAGTGGCCTAGCCAGTCACCAGACCTTAATCCCATTGAAAACTTATGGAGGGAGCTGAAGCTGCGAGTTGCCAAGCGACAGCCCAGAACTCTTAATGATTTAGAGATGATCTGCAAAGAGGAGTGGACCAAAATTCCTCCTGACATGTGTGCAAACCTCATCATCAACTACAGAAGACGTCTGACCGCTGTGCTTGCCAACAAGGGTTTTGCCACCAAGTATTAGGTCTTGTTTGCCAGAGGGATTAAATACTTATTTCCCTCTGCAGAATGCAAATAAATTCATATACTTTCCACAATGTGATTTTCCGGATTTAATTTGTGATG
Organism: Microcaecilia unicolor; assembly: GCF_901765095.1. NCBI lineage: Eukaryota > Metazoa > Chordata > Amphibia > Gymnophiona > Siphonopidae > Microcaecilia > Microcaecilia unicolor. The sequence goes on from NC_044041.1 coordinate 69,463,830, forward strand.
TGCTATCTCTCACTGTTACCAATAACCTACCCTTCAATTATGGGCTGCTCATGTCTTTGTCAGTGGGCAAACTTACAAAATCAGCAAGGGATCAAATACTTATTTCCCCCACTGTATTAGATATCAGCCTATATCTGGAGTGGGTCAGGGACTAGGGACTACTACTGCTACTACTAAACACTTCTAAAGCGCTACTAGGGTTACGCAGCGCTGTACAGTTTAACAAAGAAGGACAGTCCCTGCTCAAAGCAGCTTACAATCTAATGGACAAAATGTGCAGTCAAATAAATTGGGGCAGTCTAGATTTCTTGAATAGAGGTATAATGGTTAGTTGCCAAAGGCAACATTGAAGAGGTGGGCTTTGAGCAAGGATTTGAAGATGGGCAGGGAGGGGGCTTGGCGTATGGGCTCAGGAAGTTTATTCCAAGCATAGGGAGAGGCGAGGCAGAAAGGGCGGAGCCTGGAATTGGCGGTGGTGGAGAAGAGTACAGAGAGGAGGGATTTGTCCTGTGAGTGAAGGGTTCGGGTAGGAGTGTAAGGGGAGATAAGGGTAGAGAGGTAATTAGGGGCTGCAGATTGAGTGCATTTGTAGGTTAGTAGGAGAAGCTTGACCTGTATGCGGTACCTGATCGGAAGCCAGTGAAGTGACTTGAGGAGAGGGGTGATATGAGCATATCGATCCAGGCGGAAGATAAGACGTGCAGCAGAGTTCTGAACAGATTGAAGGGGGGATAGATGGCTAAGTGGGAGGTCAGCGAGGAGTAGGTTGCAGTAATCAAGGCCAGAGCAAGGTTTAATTCACTTTAAATAAATTACTGAATGTGGGTGAAATGCTTACATTCGATGAACTATGGGAGCCATATCACCTTGAAGATGGGGGCTTCTTTCTTTGTTTGCAAATTAAGCACTATATGATTACACAGGGTGGCTGAAAGTGGATTCTGAGGAGACAGAGCACTTAGAAAATTTGTGGTTAGCTTTGGGAAAGTTAAAGGGTCCTGTATATACACTGTATAAGTACTTGAGGAGGAGAAAGTTTACAAGATGTAAGTTTATATGCTTATGGGAAAGGGATTTGGAGGTAGCATTGAGCAATGCGGAATGGAAGCAGTGTTTCCTCTAAGCTGTGAGCACACACACAGGTTAGAAAGGGAGCACCCATGCCTAGCAACTGCATGGACAAAAGTTTTGCTGGTTTTCTTTATTGTGAACATAGGCTATTCCATTCATGTCAAGTCAAGGCTGAAAGCTTCCACGTAACACGTTTTTCATGTGCACATGGGCCAGCAAAAATTAGAGAGAAAACTGAATGGAAATAGATAAATCAGAGAAATACAAGAGGCCTCTGTGTACTGATTAGAGAAAATGCCTATAAAGTTGTCACTCATTTTACTTCTGGCAAGTTGAAAGCTATATACCCAGAAGCTATCTCAGATATATGCTGGAGATGTGATAAAAAAAGTTCCTTGTTCTTTTCTACAATTGGTGGACCTGCAGTAGTTCGAAAAAACGGAAGCTGGTTTGGAGGGCCCAAGTCAAGGGAACCCCAAGTTGTATTTGCTGGGACTGAGTATTAAAAGAGAGGCTGAGTGGCAATGAAGGCCTAGGTGTATGTGTTTAGCATCTGCCAAGTATGAAATTGCAGCTAACTAAAAGCAGTCCAGGGGACCTACAACACAAGCATAAAAGTCACTACAATCCCTTGGGTGAAGAATGGCCCATTTAAACAGCATTACTGAGCTGGACGAGTGGGTGGGGATAGGGAGAGGAAGGAGCAACAGGGTGCGCCCCAATGAATCATTTTTCAGTTATAGTAAAAATTTAACTAAATAGCAATGGAAACAAACTGTTAGAGTGGCTATTCTGAAAATATTTGCAATCACCAAAACTCTGGTTAAGTTTTTGGTGTAAACTTCCCATGATCTCAGAGGCCATATTTAGCCGACAGGTCGCAGGTTTAACAGGAACTTTTGGGTTACTGCTTGTATTTATGTGATTTTTATATGTCCTGTTTACGGTACTTATGTATGCGATATAAGCTTCAATAAAAATATACCAACACAAAAATATTGCTCCAAAGTCTATTCTCAAAGGAAACTCCAAAGCGAATGCTACATACCTGTAGAAGGTATTCTCAGAGGACAGCAGGCTGATTGTTCTCACTGATGGGTGACGTCCACGGCAGCCCCTCCAATCGGAACACTTTCTAGCAAAGTCCTTTGCTAGTCCTCGCGCGCCGATGCGCATGCGCGGCCGTCTTCCCGCCCGAACCGGCTCGTGCCGGCCAGTCTCATATGTAGCAAGACAAAGAGAAGGGAAGACACAACTCCAAAGGGGAGGCGGGCGGGTTTGTGAGAACAATCAGCCTGCTGTCCTCGGAGAATACCTTCTACAGGTATGTAGCATTCGCTTTCTCCGAGGACAAGCAGGCTGCTTGTTCTCACTGATGGGGTATCCCTAGCCCCCAGGCTCACTCAAAACAATAACCATGGTCAATTGGGCCTCGCAACGGCGAGGACATAACTGAGATTGACCTAAAAAATTTACCAACTAACAGAGTGCAGCCTGGAACAGAACAAACATGGGCCTAGGGGGGTGGAGTTGGATTCTAAACCCCGAACAGATTCTGAAGCACTGACTGCCCGAACCGACTGTTGCGTCGGGTATCCTGCTGCAGGCAGTAATGAGATGTGAATGTGTGGACAGATGACCACGTCGCAGCTTTGCAAACCTCTTCAATAGTGGCTGACTTCAAGTGGGCTACCGACGCTGCCATGGCTCTAACATTATGAGCCGTGACATGACCCTCAAGAGCCAGCCCAGCCTGGGCGTAAGTGAAGAAAATGCAATCTGCTAGCCAATTGGATATGGTGCGTTTTCCCACAGCCACTCCCCTCCTGTTGGGATCAAAAAAAACAAACAATTGGGCGGACTGTCTGTTCGGCCGTGTCCGCTCCAGATAGAAGGTCAATGCTCTCTTGCAGTCCAATGTGTGCTGCTGACGTTCAGCAGGGCAGGAATGAGGACAGGGAAAGAATGTTGGCAAGACAATTGACTGGTTCAGATGGAACTCCGACACAACCTTTGGTAAGAACTTAGGGTGAGTGCGGAGGACTACTCTGTTATGATGAAATTTGGTGTAAGGGGCCTGGGCTACCAGGGCCTGAAGCTCACTGATTCTACGAGCTGAAGTAACTGCCACCAAGAAAATGACCTTCCAGGTCAAGTACTTCAGATGGCAGGAATTCAGTGGCTCAAAAGGAGGTTTCATCAGCTGGGTGAGAACGACAGTGAGATCCCATGACACTGTAGGAGGCTTGACAGGGGGCTTTGACAAAAGCAAACCTCTCATGAAGCGAACAACTAAAGGCTGTCCTGAGATCGGCTTACCTTCCACACGGTAATGGTATGCACTGATTGCACTAAGGTGAACCCTTACAGAGTTGGTCTTGAGACCAGACTCAGACAGGTGCAGAAGGTATTCAAGCAGGGTCTGTGTAGGACAAGAGCGAGGATCTAGGGCCTTGCTGTCACACCAGACGGCAAACCTCCTCCATAGAAAGAAGTAACTCCTCTTAGTGGAATCTTTCCTGGAAGCAAGCAAGATGCGGGAGACACCCTCTGACAGACCCAAAGAGGCAAAGTCTACGCTCTCAACATCCAGGCCGTGAGAGCCAGGGACCGGAGGTTGGGATGCAGAAGCGCCCCTTCGTCCTGTGTGATGAGGGTCGGAAAACACTCCAATCTCCACGGTTCTTCGGAGGACAACTCCAGAAGAAGAGGGAACCAGATCTGACGCGGCCAAAAAGGAGCAATCAGAATCATGGTGCCTCGGTCTTGCTTGAGTTTCAACAAAGTCTTCCCCACCAGAGGTATGGGAGGATAAGCATACAGCAGACCCTCCCCCCAGTCCAGGAGGAAGGCATCCGATGCCAGTCTGCCGTGGGCCTGAAGCCTGGAACAGAACTGAGGGACTTTGTGGTTGGCTCCAGATGCGAAGAGATCTACCAAGGGGGTGCCCCACACCTGGAAGATCTGTCGCACTACACGGGAATTGAGCGACCACTCATGAGGTTGCATAATCCTGCTCGACCTGTCGGCCAGACTGTTTTTACGCCTGCCAGATATGTGGCTTGGAGCACCATGCCGTGACGACGAGCCCAGAGCCACATGCTGACGGCTTCCTGACACAGGGGGTGAGATCCGGTGCCCCCCTGCTTCTTGATGTAATACATGGCAACCTGGTTGTCTGTCTGAATTTGGATAATTTGGTGGGACAGCCGATCTCTGAAAGCCTTCAGAGCGTTCCAGATCGCTCGTAGCTCCAGAAGATTGATCTGCAGATCGCGTTCCTGGAGGGACCAGCATCCTTGGGTGTGAAGCCCATCAACATGAGCTCCCCACCCCAGGAGAGACGCATCCGTGGTCAGCACTTTTTGTGGCTGAGGAATTTGGAAAGGACGTCCCAGAGTCAAATTGGACCAAATCGTCCACCAATACAGGGATTTGAGAAAACTCGTGGACAGGTGGACCACGTCTTCTAGATCCCCAGCAGCCTGAAACCACTGGGAAGCTAGGGTCCATTGAGCAGATCTCATGTGAAGGCGGGCCATAGGAGTCACATGAACTGTGGAGGCCACGTGGCCCAGCAATCTCAACATCTGCCGAGCTGTGATCTGCTGGGACGCTCGCACCCGCGAGACGAGGGACAACAAGTTGTTGGCTCTCGTCTCTGGGAGATAGGCGCGAGCCGTCCGAGAATCCAGCAGAGCTCCTATGAATTCGAGTTTCTGTACTGGGAGAAGATGGGACTTTGGATAATTTATCACAAACCCCAGTAGCTCCAGGAGGCGAAGTCATCTGCATGGACTGCAGGGCTCCTGCCTCGGATGTGTTCTTCACCAGCCAATCGTCGAGATATGGGAACACGTGTACCCCCAGTCTGCGAAGTGCCGCTGCTACTACAGCCAAGCACTTCGTGAACACTCTGGGCGCAGAGGCGAGCTCAAAGGGTAGCACACAGTACTGGAAGTGACGTGTGCCCAGCTGAAATCGCAGATACTGTCTGTGAGCTGGCAGTATCGGGATGTGCGTGTAGGCGTCCTTCAAGTCCAGAGAGCATAGCCAATCATTTTCCTGAATCATGGGGAGAAGGGTGCCCAGGGAAAGCATCCTGAACTTTTCTTTGACCAGATATTTGTTCAGGGCCCTTAGGTCTAGGATGGGACGCATCCCCCGTTTTCTTTTCCACAAGGAAGTACCTGGAATAGAATCCCAGCCCTTCTTGCCCGGATGGCACGGGCTCGACCGCATTGGCGCTGAGAAGGGCGGAGAGTTCTTTTGCAAGTACCTGCTTGTGTTGGAAGCTGTAAGACTGAGCTCCCGGTGGACAATTTGGAGGTTTTGAGGCCAAATTGAGGGTGTATCCTTGCCGGACTATTTGGAGAACCCACTGATCGGAGGTTATGAGAGGCCACCTTTGGAGAACAGCTTTCAACCTCCCTCCGACTGGCAGGTCGCCCGGCACTGACACTTGGATGTCGGCTATGCTCTGCTGGAGCCAGTCAAAAGTTCGTCCCTTGCTTTTGCTGGGGAGCCAAGGGGCCTTGCTGAGTCGCACGCTGCTGACGAGAGCGAGCGCGCTGGGGCTTAGCCTGGGCCGCAGGCTGTCGAGAAGGAGGATTGTACCTACGCTTGCCAGAAGAGTAGGGAACAGTCTTCCTTCCCCCAAAAAATCTTCTACCTGTAGAGGTAGAGGCTGAAGGCTGCATGCAGGAGAATTTGTCGAAAGCGGTGTCCCGCTGGTGGAGCTGCTCTACCACCTGCTCGACTTTCTCTCCAAAAATATTATCCGCACGGCAAGGCGAGTCCACAATCCGCTGCTGGATTCTATTCTCCAGGTCGGAGGCACGCAGCCATGAGAGTCTGCGCATCACCACACCTTGAGCAGCGGCCCTGGACGCAACATCAAAGGTGTCATACACCCCTCTGGCCAGGAATTTTCTGCACGCCTTCAGCTGCCTGACCACCTCCTGAAATGGCTTGGCTTGCTCAGGGGGGAGCTTGTCCACCAAGCCCGCCAACTGCCGCACATTGTTCCGCATGTGTATGCTCGTGTAGAGCTGGTAGGACTGAATTTTGGCCACGAGCATAGAAGAATGGTAGGCCTTCCTCCCAAAGGAGTCCAAGGTTCTAGAGTCCTTGCCCGGGGGCGCCGAAGCATGCTCCCTAGAACTCTTGGCCTTCTTTAGGGCCAAATCCACAACTCCAGAGTCGTGAGGCAACTGAGTGCGCATCAGCTCTGGGTCCCCATGGATCCGGTACTGGGACTCGATCTTCTTGGGAATGTGGGGATTAGTTAGAGGCTTGGTCCAGTTTGCCAGCAATGTCTTTTTGAGGACATGATGCATGGGTACAGTGGACGCTTCCTTAGGTGGAGAAGGATAGTCCAGGAGCTCAAACATTTCAGCCCTGGGCTCGTCCTCCACAACCACCGGGAAGGGGATGGCCGTAGACATCTCCCGGACAAAGGAAGCGAAAGACAGGCTCTCAGGAGGAGAAAGCTGCCTTTCAGGAGAGGGAGTGGGATCAGAAGGAAGACCCTCAGACTCCTCGTCAGAGAAATATCTGATGTCCTCTTCCTCTTCCCACGAGGCCTCACCATCGGTGTCAGACACAAGTTCACGGACCTGTGTCTGCAGCCGTGCCCGGCTCGACTCCGTGGAACCACGGCCACGGTGGGAGCGTCGAGAGGTAGACTCCCTCGCCCGCACCGGTGAAGCTCCCTCCGCCGACGTAGTCGGGGAGCCTTCCTGGGAGGCTACCGCAGTCGGTACTGCAAGCGGCACCGATGTCGGAGACCTCACCCCGGGCAATGGGCCAGCCGGCGCCTCGCTCGACGGTACCGGAGGCGCAAGCACCCCCGGTACCGGAGGGGTAGGGCGCAACAGCTCTCCCAGGACCTCTGGGAGAACGGCCCGGAGGCTCTCGTGCAGAGCGGCTGTGGAAAAAGACATGGAAGCCGATGCAGGAGTCGATGTCAGAACCTGTTCCGGGCTGTCCAAAGGGGAGCGCACCGACACCTCTTGAACAGAGGGCGAGCGGTCCTCTCGGTGCCGATGCCTACTGGGTGCCGACTCCCTCGGCGACCCAGAGCTCTCGGTGCCGACATGGGAAGGGGACCGGTGACAATGCTTCTTCGACTTTTTGGGACGAAGCATGTCACCGGAGCTTCCCGGCACCGACGAGGAGGACGTAGAATCCAGTCGTCTCTTCCTCGGGGCCGAGGCCGAAGGAGGTCGGTCTCGGGGGGGCTGTACCGCAGGAGCCCTCAGGGTAGGGGAGACCCACCCGAAGGCTCACCGCCACCAGCAGGGGAATGGACAGCCCTCACCTGCACTCCAGACGAAGCACCACCGTCCGACGACATCAGCAGACGAGGAGGTCTCGATACCACCGACGGCGACGCAGCCCTCCGATGTCGCCCCGATGCAGAGGGTCGATGCCTCGATGCACTCGGGGGCGAGGATGAAGGTCCAGGCGCCGACGACGTCGAAGCAGTCGATACTCCCGGTGCCGATGCCGACGAAGAGCCCGAGAACAAAACGTTCCACTGGGCTAATCTCGCTACCTGAGTCCGCTTTTGCAAAAGAGAACACAGACTACAGGCCTGCGGGCGGTGCCCAGCCTCCAGACACTGAAGACACGACGCGTGCCTGTCAGTGAGCGAGATTACCCGGGCGCACTGGGTGCACTTCTTGAAGCCGCTGGAAGACTTCGATGTCATGGGCGGAAAAATCGCGCCGGCGAGATCAAAACTCGAAATGGCGAAAATGGCACCACAAAAAGAGGGGGAAGAAAACTTCGAACCGAGGCCTAAATAGGGCCTACCCCGACAACGAAAGAAAACTTACCGGGGCAAAACTAGAAGTACAGGAAGGGAGCAGACCGAAATGGTCTCCTTCCGACACTCATTTTTTTTTTTTTTTTTTTTAAGCGAAGTCGAAAAACAACGCGCGAGGTCAACTTTCGGGGCGCGAACAGCGAAACACGACCGTACCGAGCGCGGACAAAAGAAGACTGGCCGGCATGAGCCGGTTCGGGCGGGAAGACGGCCGCGCATGCGCGGTGCGCATCGGCGCACGAGGACTAGCAAAGGACTTTGCTAGAAAGTGTCCCGATTGGAGGGGCTGCCGTGGACGTCACCCATCAGTGAGAACAAGCAGCCTGCTTGTCCTCGGAGAATTCCTGTTTGAGGGCTGAGAAGTTAAAGGCTTGGGACTAGAACCCATATCTGCAGTTATATGGTTCTGTGCTATACTATCACATTTCCAGACTGAGCATTATAAAATAGGGGAATCCATGGCTATCCATAAAGAGGTCACTGTACCAAATGAGGAACCACTGCAAATAAGCACCTCTCCACCTCAGCACACAGCTGTGTGTGCAAACAGCAATGGAATGGAAGCAGAGCTTAAAATATAGAACACAGAGTGTAGAGAGATATAAATATATTCTGTCTATATGCAACCAAGGGAAGCTTTTAAATATGCCTACATATGTAATCCTCTCTGAGCAGGCACCAGCTCCCTGCACACAATATCCTGAAGCATGCAACACTGTGATTCATCAGGATGGAGAATGCAGCTCCTTTATCACTGCTCTCTCCCAGCTTCACTGTTGTGTATCCATCAGAACCATATGGGCAGCCAGTGTCCCAGCACCACATTTGTACTAACTGCATGTGTGGTTTTTGAACTGTACATCAACAACAAAAACCCCAAAGTGAAAACTTTGGTAAAACAACCAAAAAGATGACAAATGAAAAAAAAAACACATTACTTCTCTTTGGAATCCAGGGCAGTGAGGTCTTTGCTCCAAACTGTGACCCTAAGTAATTCAAAGGTTTAAAATTAATCTACACCTCAGGGTGACCCCCTTGCTGCTTCCTCCTTCAGAATCCATATGCATGCTCTGCCAAGCACTGGCAGGACTGCTATCATGCTACCATCTCTGGCAAGCTCCCAGCTCCACACATTCCTCAGTTTTCTGAATCAGTCTGAGGTGAAACACAGTAACAAAAGTCTGTGACATTTAACCCAGCTCAGGGAGTAGAACTGCAGCAATTCCCTCAGCCCCACAACTGATCAGATCCAGGGAGCTCTTAATCACACTAAAGGAGACAAGGCAAGGCTTGCCACATTTTGGCCCTATATTAAGTAGAGAGTTTTCCATAAGATTTTTTTTTTTTTGCCCATTCTAAACCTTTCTGAAGCACTTCAAAAGACACAGTCATGCAAGGACCAAAACCTACTGGATTGGTATAAATAGGAGCACCACCTACTCCCCCACAGCTCCCCTCTGGGCCCCCCTTCCCCCCCCCCCCCCACACCATCTGCTTTCTTACAGCTTCTCCCACCTCTCTGAATGCCATCCTGCTCCCCCATAGCCCCCTTCCTGTCTGTACTGCAGCCTATCCCTACAGCCCCTCATCTCTCTACGCACCTGTGAACATTACTCAAGTCTTTCAACAGACTGCAAATCATTTGTGATTGTACATCTTTCTTTCCATGGCAGTTTATCCCCTCTCTCAAGTCACTGGGAGAGAAAGGGAAGGAAGGGCCTGCTATTACCTCTACCTTCTGTGCCATGAAGAAGCTCACACGAAAGATCAGAACAATAGGTCAAAATGAACGCCTATTGGGAAACAGCAAGAATTTAGTGAGGAAAATGTACCATCATGCATTTAATTACTTATTAACCAGAGGTTTAACTTTAGACAAACAGCTAGCACAGCTTAAAAAAAGAAAACATGGGACTTGTTCTCCATTCAAGTACATTAGAAGGCATCTTAATCATGAATCACAGCATTTATAACTACTCCATCCCAATTAAAATTGGTTCAAAGCGAGAGGAAGTGACGTCATCAGACCGCATGGACGCTTGAGAGTGAAGCTCCCGCGATCCCACGGAGAAAACGAGCGATAAACCGGAGTCCACAGGGGCTGGAAAGTCAAAAAACAGCTAGGGGAGTACCCAAAAAAGCAGAGCAATAGCACCATATGAGCGCAGCTCGAAAATCGGCGGACCTCTCGCGATTTGCTTTCTCCGGTGGTGCGGTAGCGGCTAAAAACAAAATGGCGGAGGTTCGGAAACCGAGAGACTCGGTAAATGGAGAAAAATCCAAACTTTCAGAGCAACTGGTGGAACAGCCGAAAGATAAGATATCTGATAAGGGAGAGTCTCCAAATATACAAACCTGGCTGCAAGATATTAGCGCGGACCTGAAAGCCCTACGGGCCGAAGTGGCGACGCTGGGAACTGACTTACGAGGAGAGATACGGGAGTTGGGCTCGCGTCTTGAGGATACAGAGTCCCAGGTAGAAGTCCATAGCGAAACGCTGGGAGCACTGGATCACCAGATTTCGGAGATGCAGGGTGAGCAACAACAACTACTGGACAAACTTGAGGACTTAGAAAATAGGGGCCGCCGCAGCAATCTGAGATTTCGCGGCATTCCGGAAACCCCTACTTATCAAAATTGTGAACAAGTAATCCAAAAAGTAGTTTGTGAATTGTTATTGGCAAGCGGAGAAGTTATGGAACCGGAATCGGTGCATTTAGACCGAGTGCACAGGGCGCTAGGTACTGGGCGCAATAATACACCTAAGGACATTATTGCTTGTTTTTCCAACTACAAGTTAAAGGAAAAGGTGTTGAATACGGCGCGCCAGACTCAGGAATTTAAGTGGGACTCATATGCCGTTGAAATATATCAAGACTTGGCAGCAGCTACTCTCAGACGCAGAGGAGAACTAAAGCCCTTCACCAGACACCTGAGAGACCTTAAAATACAATACAGATGGAAACATCCGTTTGCACTAGTCTTTTACAAAGATGGGAAACAACACCAAATAAGATCAATTTCTGAGGCCCGAGTGATTTGCCCAGAGGCTGTGGAGCCAGAAGCCCGGACAGAGGCAGACCCGAACAGAAAGATCAACCAACGCTCTCTCCCACCAAAATGGCAGAGAGTAGGAAAAGGCCATAAAAGGCTACAACGTCAACGATCTACTACACAGATTACATGAACTAACTAAAATACAGGTGGTGAGACTGTTACTTTTATCACAAATAGTGTTAATGTTGGTTTCAGATACTGCACATGTTAAGCAACTCTCCAGCCTTGGACGCAAGGTAGTTTGAGATATGTGTTACTTAAGGGATACGTGGGAAGCAGAAACGCGGTTCCTTCCTCACACTTAAACACTTACTGGTATATTCAGGGGTGTTCTGTAGGAAATTGGGGTTGATGTGGGAGGGGGGAGGGGTGTATATGTGGGAGAAGGGGATGGGAGGGAAGGGAATTGGTATGAAGCAAGATGACCATAAGCAGAGGGATGATGTCCAGTGTGTAGGCAGGGGCTTAAAATGGCACCTAAAATATTAAGTACTAATGGGAGACATTAAGTGTATGCTACTCAATGTACGAGGGCTAAATGTGCCTAGGAAGCGGCAATTGCTGTTTAGAGAGATGCAGAGGCTCAAAATAGATATAGGTCTGGTACAGGAGACTCATCTTAAAGCCCGATATGAATATCTGTGCAAACATAAGCAATATCCTTCTATATTCTTTGCTTCTAGTATTGACAACACGAAAAGTAAAGGAGTGCTGATAGCATTCCACGGGTCTAAACCCTGGGAGGTCAAGAAGGTGGTTAAGGATAAAGGGGGGAGGTATTTGTTAATTGTTTTTGCACTGGCAGGCAGAGTATATACTTTGATAAATGTATATGGTCCCAACACAAACCAAGGAGATTTCTTTGCAGAGCTAGATAAGGTACTCACGAGAAATATCGAAGGGTCCCTACTGATAGGAGGGGATTTTAATCTTACCCTCAATCCAACATTAGACAATACCTCTACTGACACAAACTATGCCAGACAAGATAGGCGGAAATTCCATGACTTTATAACACGCTGGCAATTAACAGACTACTGGAGACGCGAGAACCCTACACAGCGTGCTTACACTCACTTTTCTGCAGTACACCACTCCTCCTCCAGAATTGATATGTGGCTAGGTGATACCTCAATGTTGAATATAGTGGGGGACCATCTTATTTATCCATGCACTTGGTCGGATCATTCCACAGTGCTTTTACAGCTTAAGGGACAGGGACATGTCAGACGGCAACATAATTGGCGCTTAGATGACGCCTTGCTGACTGACCCCAATATTGTTAACCAATTGGAGCAACACATTAAAGATTATATTTTTTTCAACGACAACGGGGAGGTGTCCCCCACTACTGTCTGGGAAGGTTTTAAAGCAGTGGTGCGAGGTCACCTGATAGCCCTGCGGTCTCAGGCATGGAAGACACGCTGTGCCAAGGAGACCGAGCTACGCCAGCAGTTAGTACAGACGGAGACGCTTATGCAACAGGAGACTGTTCAGAACCCCTCGAGCATTAGGCTGCGGGCGACAGACCTCCGCAACCAATTGCACGAATTAGAATTAGCAGATGTGGCAGAAAAACTACTAAGAGCGCGTCAATCGCACTTTGAATTTGGCAATAAGCCTAGCAGGCTCTTGGCCCACAAACTAAAACAACAGGTTAGCAGGAACCTGATAGGGGGTATACGAGACGCGGGGGGAACTGTGCATTCTGACCCTGAATTTCTTGAAGTGGCGTTCAGGGAATATTACATGGAGCTATATAGATCAGAATCTGAAGGTGGGATGGAAGAGGTTACAAATTTTCTGGCAGGCATTGAGCTACCTAGGCTCCCTGAGGTCCTAGACAACACCCTAGGGGCCCCTATTATGTTAGAAGAGGTGGAGCAGACGATTAAAGGTTTATCCCCTAATAAGGCCCCGGGTCCTGACGGATATACGAACAAATTCTATAAAATGTTTGGGAAATTAATAGCCCCCCTTTTAGTCAAGGTATTCAATTCGATAGATGAGACTACGGGTCTGCCACCGACATGGAATTTGGCGACGATCACGGTCCTGCCTAAACCGGGCAAGGACCCTCAGCTATGCAGCTCATACAGGCCTATTTCACTATTAGGAGTAGACTATAAGATATTTTCAAAAATTATGGCCACTAGACTGCAGAAATATCTCCCACTGCTCATACATGAAGACCAGGCAGGGTTTGTGCAAAATCGCCAGACCTTTGATAATATAAGGCGTACTTTGCAAGTGTTACAAGGGGCACAAATAACTAAAACCCCGCTATGTATATTATCCCTAGACGCAGAAAAAGCTTTCGATCGGGTCAGCTGGCCATTTCTCTTTGCGATTCTGGAGAAGGCTGGTATAGGAGGGCGATTTGCAGAGTGGCTGCAAATAATATATAAGACCCCAACAGCAGCGGTACGGATAAACGGGACTTTAACTCGCCCCTTTTCCCTTTATAGAGGTACTAGACAAGGATGCGCGCTATCCCCCTTGCTGTTTGCTCTGGTGATGGAGCCGCTGGCAGCCAGGATTAGAGCAAACTTGAACATACAGGGCCTAAAGGGAGGGGGGATTGAAACCAAAATACTCCTGTTTGCAGATGACATCCTATTAATCCTTAAGGATCCCCTGACAGCTTTTCCAATTATTGGGGAAGAAATCTTAGCCTATGGGGCAGTATCAGGATTTAAAATTAACTTCAATAAATCAGAGGCACTCGATATACATTTACCCAGTGCGCAGTTAGAGTTGCTGAAGGCACAGTTCCCATATAAATGGGCTCGTAAATACATTAGATACCTAGGGGTTAATATACCTCGTCAATTAGAAGATATTTTTGACACCAATTTTCCTCATAAAATGCGAGAGATCTTTCAGGAACTGGAGAGGTGGGAGGGCTTGACCCTGTCATGGGCGGGCAGGGTTAATGCCATTAAGATGATAGTTCTCCCAAAGCTGTTATACTTGTTTATGGCCCTACCTATTGCCATACCAGATACCTTTTTCAGGGGTTTACAGGGTAGAGTGTTCTCGTTTATCTGGAGGAGGAGGCCACCACGGGTTAGACGAGAGGTGATGTACCAATTTAGAGACAGAGGAGGGATGGGGGTTCCTTCCTTCTATACATACTATATAGCTGCACACCTGCGAATTTTGGCTATCTGGCTGAGGGATGCAGGAAAAATTTGGACATGTATAGAACAGAGCTGGCTGGAACCCTATCCGCTCAGAGCAGTACCATGGTTGCCAAAGCACACACTCAGAGAGCTTACCAAAAGGAGTCCCCCAATTCTCCAGTGGCCATTACAAACTTGGTGTAAGATACGGGAGCAATTTTTCCCAGAGCGGAAATACTTTAAACACTCATTTCTTAGATTTGCCCCCCAGTTTGGACCAGGAGTAGTGGATTTGGCTTATAGAGACTGGGAGGACATGGGTCTTTGCGAATTGGGGCAGATGTGTGAGGAAGGTCAGGTTCCTTCTTTCCAAGACCTATGTCAGGAGCATGAGCTTTCCCCTCTGCAAGCTTTTCAGTATTACCAGGCACGAGACTTTATACGTCGCAGAGCCTTGGAAGAGCTTAATCTAACAGAAACACAACTGGAGAAGGGATTGATGGGTGGTGGAGGAAGAGGGGGTATTTCCAGAATATACAAAGCGTTGTTGGCCCGCACCCACCCGGTAGAATTCTACACACAAAGATGGGAGCGAGCAATGGAGAACACATATGAGCCACTACAATGGGTTAGAGCGTTTAGGTCCCTGCTTAGAGTGTCAATATCCAGTGCAATGGTAGAAAACGGACACAAGATATTATATAGTTGGTATTATACGCCCAGCCACTTGTTCAAGATATACCACTCGGGATCAGCTCTTTGTTGGCGGGACTGTGGTGAGGTAGGGGATATGCAGCACATATGGTGGTCTTGCGTACATGCCCGCCGATACTGGGAAAAAATTGTGGACTTTGTGCATTTGGTAACTGCTACAAAATACCAGCTGAAAATAGACTATTGTCTCCTACATTTTCGCCCGCCAGAGGCCAAAAAACATATCCACCAATTTGCTACGCAGGTGTTTGTCGCTGGCAAGCTGGTGCTGGCGGCATCATGGAAGCGACCTCGGCTACCAGAATTCCCGGCCGTGTTGGAAAAACTGAAACACATCCAACTGATGTCGAAGCTCACTGCACTACGCAATGGACACATAATACAACATCAGAGAATATGGGAATTATATAATACCTGGTCATCTGCTAACGCAAGCCAATAAAGACACATAATACTTAGCTCAAGAGGGGAAGGGGGAGGGGAGGGTGGGAGAGTCAGGGGACCTGGGACATGGTTAATACTTATTGTTAATAATTATAGCAGTTAAGCTTTCAGAAGAGTTACTCAGTTACAAGTACCTGTTGATGACATTTGTTTGATGGTATTGACTCTGTATGGCAATGAAAAATGACTAAATAAAAATAAAGCTGAAAAAAAAAAAAAAAATTGGTTCAAAGCGATTTACAGCAAAATACATAAAAACAAAAGGAATGATTTGTCAAATTTTTCAGTATAACTCATACTATTCCAGATGCTTCTGCAAAAGAATTTACAAAATAACGAAAATGAAGATTGTTGTTTAACAAAGGGTACAGCCTGGTATAAAAGAAGAATGCTCAAAAACGTTTTTGTAACTAACACCCTTATAAAGAAGGGAAAGACAGCAGACACAGATTATTCAAATTGAGAAGTTGGTTAACAAGACAAGAAGTAAATCTGTTATACAAACTGCAGCAATACCAAAATAGAGCTCATTTAAAAAAACAAAAAAACAAAACAAGAGATCTCGAATTTAACCCTAGCTCTAACAGGCAGCCAATGATGAGATCTGAATAATGGAGTAACATGCTCATAAGAACATAACAGTAGCCATACTAGGTCAGACCAGTGGTCCATCTAGCCCAGTATCTTGTTTCCAAACAGTGACCAAGCCAGGTCACAAGTACTTGGCAGAAACCCAATTAGTAGCAACATTCCATGCTACCAATCCTGGGGCAAGCAGTCTGTCTCAATAGCAAACTACAGACTTTTCCTACAGGAACTTGTCCAAAACCTTTTGTAAACCCAGATATGTTAACCGCTGTTACCACATCCTCCAGCAAAGAATTCCAGAGCTTAACTATTTGTTAAGTGAAAAAAATATTTTCTCCTATTAGTATTTCCATGGAACTTTCTTGAGTGTCCCCTAGTTGTTGCGCTTTTGGAATGAGTAAAATACACTACTCAGGATTTTGTAGACCTCTATCACATCTCCCCTCATCCGTCTCTTTTCCAAGCTAAAAAGTCCTAACCTCTTTAGCCTTTCCTCATACGAGAGGCGCTTCATCTCCTTTAACATTTTGGTCACTCTTCTTTAAAGCTTTTCTAATTTCACTATATCTTTTTTGAGATACGGCGACCAGAGCTGAATGCAATACTCAAGGTGCGGACGCACCAAGGGGCACTACGGAGGCATTATAGTATTTTCGGTCTTATTCACCATCCCTTTCCTAATGATTCCTAGTATCCTGTTTGCTTTTTTGGCCGCCGCCACACACTGAGCAGAAGATTTCAGCGTATTATCTACGACGACACCTAGATCTTTTTCTTGAGTGCTGACCCTCAAGGTGGACCCTAGTATCAGGTAGCTATGATTTTGATTATTCTTTCCAATGTGTATTACCTTTCATCTGCCATTTGGATGCCCAATCTTCCAATTTCCTAAGGTTTTCCTGCAATATTTTACAGTCCGCACGTGTTTTAACAACCTCGATTAGTTCTGCGTCATCTGCAAATTTAATCCCTTATTCGTCATTCCACTTTCCATATCATTCATAAATATGTTAAATAGCACTGGTCCCAGTACTGATCCCTGTGGCATTCCACTGTTCACCGTCCTCCATTGAGAGAAATTACCATTTAACCCTACCCTCTGTTTTCTGTCCAATAACCAATTCGTAATTCACACTAGAGCCTTGATTCCTATCCCATGACTTCATTTTCTCAGGAGTCTCTCATGAGGAAGTTTATCAAAAGCTTTCTGAATGTCTAGATACACTACATCAACCGGCTCACCTTTATCCACATGTTTATTCAGGCCTTCAAAGAAATGAAGCAAATCTTGATAATCCATAAATCATTCTGGCTGCTGAATTCTGGAGAAGCTGTATCCTCCTCTGCAGCAGTTTAGCAAATTCCAGCTAAAATAGAATTACAGTAATCCAAATGGGTCACACTCGAGCTCTGAACCAATATAGAAGTGTTCTTTCACAAAGAGTGATCAAATAGTGCAATCAAAGTTTTTTCTACAGGTAATTCACCTAAGCCTCGGATTCTAAAATGAATCAAACCTTGGAAGTTTGATGAACAATCAGAAAAGATACAATTGGAAGTGGATGGTTACCTGGCAATACCTCGGAATGCATACCAAACCACAGTACATTAGTCTTATTGGTAGAGGATCATACTATATTATCAGCTCCTCTTCCATGCATAGGCCTAAACCACAGCAAGATGTGGTAGCAGGGCTTAATTGCAAAAACTCCACTTCCATGTTATCTACAGAAACCCACAATAAGTGCTGTAAAGCACTGCTAGAAGCCTACAATAAGAGCTGTAAGACCCAGCTAGTTTCTGCCCAATTTATCTCCTAGTGCAACGACATTGACCTCTGTGGATTTCGCGAGTCCGTTCCATTACAACTAGAGACCATCAGTCTGCGTAAGGAATGGGGATAATGTTTTACAGTAACTTTAAACACCTGGATAAAATGCTTTTCACAAAGTTAAAAACAGCTGGCAGAAGACCAAGAAATTGGGTGATAGGTCATTAAAATAAAAAAAAAAGTATCCTTTTAAGACACAGACATGGACCCTCCTCCTCTGGAAAGTTCTAAGTATGTGTCAGGTTTAAATCTCTCTAGGTTGGATCCTGGGAGTCTGAGCAGAGGATGTGGTATCATGGGCTCTACAAAACAGCCTTCTCGGTAAGGCCCATGGGCCGGATGGTTTCAGAGTAGACATCCATGTTCAATGCCATAGTAGCAGCAGGTTGGGTGCCTAAGTTGCAGCAGCTGGCCCAGATAATTGTTTTGCCAAAGCCAGGTCACAACTTGAGGAAGGTATACACCAGTCTCCTTGCTTAAATATGAGGCCAAACTGTTTGCCAAAGTTTTAGCAAATTGTTTGGCCCAAGTTCTCCCAGATTGGGTTTAGGAGCCTCAAATGGACTTTGTACAAGGCCTTAGTGTTACTAAGAATGTGTGAAAGATTCTTACTGTATTGGAGCTGGTGCATGGTCAGTCTACCCCATCCCATGCTAAACAGTTTTAGAAGCATATGGATTAAATGGATTTTTTCAAGTCACAATATGTGCTTTATACGCTGCTCCTCAAGCTCGAATTTGGTAAACAGCTTACTCTCCTCCCCCTTCTCCATACATTGAGGTACACGACAGGGATGACATTAATTGCTCCTATTGTTTCTTCTCGATTTGGATCCTTTGATTCAAGACATCCAAAGAAACCCTGATATACAGGGATTCACATTAGGCACGAACACCTTTAAAATAGCAGTTTTTGCTGATGACTTGCTGGCGCATGTGATAAATCTACTCGCATCAGTTGTAGAATTGTTGGAATGTATATCCGAATATGGCAATTTTTCAGGCTTCTAAGCTAAATTTAGATAAATCTAATGCTATGCCAAGGGAGGAGGCACAGAGATGAGGCTGGCGAGGACCCTTTGGCAGACAGATCCTTTCGATACCTAGAAGTATTGTTGTCTATGGAGATGGAAAGTATCTACCGCTTGAATGTGGATAGGCTGTTACAGGACACTAAACTTCAACTGGAAAAATTGAGTCATTTACGTCTATCATTCATGGGTACGATTAATCTGTTTAAAATGGTGATTTTTTTTCCTCGTTGGCTCTATGTGTTTATTTTTATTTTATTAGGATTTATTTACTGCCTTTTTGAAGGAATTCACGCAAGGCGGTGTACAATAAGAATAGATCAAACATGAGCAATAGACAATTACGGCAGTAAAAATATTCAAAAACAATACAAAGCATGGCATGGTATACTATTTACAATGTCAACGATATATAATAGAACACTAGTATAGGTGATAGCGAAGGGTAAAGCAAAGACATAACATATAGAGGGTAAGAAGTAGGAAGAGTTAGAAAGTAAGGTGATTTAAAGAAAGTTGCACAATTGGTTAAATGTTATCTTAGCTAGGGTAGGAGTGGGTAAACTTTACCAGTTTGCCTACTGCGGAAAGATTTGCAGTTGATCACAATGCAGGAAGTTTTATGGGGTGGGAATAAATCAAAAATGTGTATGGATTATCTTTATGATACTTGGTCACAAGGAGGTTTAGACTTAGAGGCATATTTTCAAAGCACTTTGGGAGGCTAAGTTCCATAGGTTTCTATGGAACTTTGGGAGGCTAAGTGCTTTGAAAATGAGCTTGTTACTCTGTCTTAAACGTTATAATCAAGTCCATTTATTAAGGCATCTTCGGGATTGGTATTGGTTTCCGATCAGTTTATACCAGTACAATGGGAGCATGCTTTGTTGGCTCCATGGCATCTAAATTTTTTTATTGCATGCCCGAATGGGGAGTTTGCCAGTGACCTGCCGTACAAGTATTTTACTTCAACCTTTATGAAGCATCTGGAGAGAACTTAAAAATTTTTTGAATCAAAATCCTAATGTTAGTGATTTGTTGCCATGTAGGGGAAATGCTGATTTTCTACCAGGATTGGATTCGGGGCTCTTTAAAAGATGGTCTGACTTAGGAATTACTTTGCTTGAGCATCTCTAATAAGGAGGGCAGATTATATTATTTTTTGGAATTACAACAAAGACTTTCTTTAACTCAGAAAGATTATTTTGCTTATATGCAATTCCATCATTACTGTACGATCTCAGGTCAGTCAGCTTTATGCACAGGTTTGGGTCAAAGGCTCCAGGAATTTTTAAAGAGAGACATTTTTGGACAAGTCTCAGTGTCTGAGCTGCAAAAAGCTTTTCTCTCTTCCCCCTCCACGGGATTATGGTCCCCTAAAAGCATGGAGTAGAAATACTGGATACAGTCTGGAGGGAGCGGCCTTTCCTAAATAAAGGCTATTCCATAGCATGAGTGGAGGAGTAGCCTAATAGTTAGTGCAGCAGTCTTTGACCCTGGGGAACTGGCTTTGATTCCCACTGCAGCTACTACTACTACTACTCATCATTTCTATAGCGCTACTAGACGTATGCAGCGCTGTACACCTGAACATGAAGAGACAGTCCCTGCTTGACAGAGCTTATAATCTAATTAGGACAGAAAACAAGAGATAAGGGAATATTAAAGTGAGGATGATGAAATAAGGGTTCTGAACAAGTGCATAAGGGTTAGGAACTCCTTGTGACTCTGTGCAAGTCACTGAACCCTCCATTGCCCCAGGTACAAATAAGTACCTGTATATAATATGTAAACTGCTTTTAGTCTGCTATTGAGACAGACATGGGAAGCATGTAGTATGGAATTTGTAATAAGGAGTGTAGCCTCGATTTGGGTTTCTGCCAGGTTCTTGTGACCTGGCTTGGCCACTGTTTGGAAAAACAGAATACTCGGCTAGATGGACCATTGGTTCGACCCAGTATGGCTACTCTTATATTCTTATGTATGTTCAGCAGATTTTTAGTGCTGAACTCCAAGCGTGTCAATACCAAATCCTTCGCAGTGTATATGTGTCACAGCTACAGGCCTCTAGAGTGGGATGGGTGCCTACTGTACAACGCACCAAGTGTTAGCAGTGGGACAACACTTTCTTTCATGCTTTTTGGGGATGTAGCAATATCCAGGCTTTTTGGAGAGCAATTCATAGATGCCAGGGGACTATTTTTGAATAACGAGTGGTCTTCTCTTGTAAGGGCGTCTTGTTAATGAAATGGGAAGCTTATGGGATTCATGATAAAGCCTCTCGTTTATTTCTTAGTAAGGCCTATGCATTGGGAAAGAAAAATATCCCTACTTACTGGATGCAGGATATGTCTCCTTTTTGGTTTTGGAGAAACAGATTACATGCTATAATGTTATGGGAGGCGCATGATGCATCTGGTGTCCAAAGAAGACAAAAAGCTTTTCTGTCAGTTTGGAACCATTATCTTCACACAGTTTAACATAAGGCAAGAAATGCAGTACTAAGCAAACTCCAGTGCATATCATGACTTGTTTTTCATCTACCAAGTGTCTTGCAGGGGCTCTCTGCCTGGGGAACAGAAGGCCGGGGGGGGGGGGGGGGGTATATATCGATGGCTTGGAGTCATAAGAGTCCAGGCAACAGGCCATCATTATTGCTGTGGTATTGGATTGTTCAAAAATTGAGATCACGAGTGTTCTTGTTATTTCTGCATTAGGGTGCTATGATTATTTTTATATCACTATTTGTTATTCTGCATAGTCCTATTGTTCAGCAGTGTACTGTATTATATTTTTGATTATGAATAAAAACCATTTAAACTTAAAAAGTGGAGCACAGAACCTAATGAAAAAGACAGGAAGAAGCATAAAGACTGGAAAATATGAACAAGAGAGCAGAGACTTACTAAGGAGGCAGAAGCCACTGATGAAAGCTTTCAACCACATTAAAAAAAAAACAACAAAAACAACAACCTGTGAGGGAGTCCAATCACCAACTGCATATTTAAGGAGGATAAGGATAAGGCCATTTCGAAAAATTCAATTAATTCTTTGTTTCTGTTTTCACTAAGAAGGATGTCAAGGAGATACTCACTTTGTGGATGATGAATCAGAATGGAAACAAATTACTATAGATCTGGAACAGCAAACTGAAAAAGCTGGATGAATGGAATGCCCTCCCAGAAGAGGCCATAGCGGTGAAAAAATTATGAAATTTACCAAGGTGTGGGATCAACAGAGGTTGGAAACAAGGGAATTAAACACTTCTGTCGTGAAATTAATTTTTGCACTTTTAAAAAAAGAAAGGGGGGGGAATTTGTTGCTTATACAGAGCAGCAACTACAAACCCTAATTAAAGGCACAGAAGTGGTAATTTGAATGGATCAGCTGTTACAATCTTATTCCCACATCTCCCTCCCTAACCTCCCTAACATAACTACAATTGTCATTTATGCACTGCAAGGCCAGCTGCCTTGAAGTTCTAAATGAGTTTCTATGGCCTGCCATTCAAACACTTTATCAGGCAAAAGTATTCAGTTAGACTTTCTAATCAGGTGAGCCTTAAAGATGCTCAGAAACTCCTCTGGTTCATCCCTCTGTTCAGGTCCCAGCAAGTTCCGCTTAAGTTGTTATAGGAATTTTTCACCTCTTCCAAGACCTCCAGCAGTTTTACTGTGCCTCCCTGTGTAACTTGTAGTGAGCAGGACAGAGAAGCGTGCATTTGATTTAAAAGAAGAAGAAAGAAAAAAAAAAAAAAAAAAAAGAGTAGAGGCTAGTGCATATTGTCACAAAAGCTTTCCTTTGTGCCACAACTTTCACCAAACAGTTCTGAAAACAAAGTAACTTTCTACCTTGATATGTTAAGGATTTCCCCTACCAGATGGCTTGTAAGATATGCACAAAGTTCAAAATTTTGCAGATGACTACCTGTGGTCTGTCTCCTCCAAGCCTTTGCAGCCCGCCTCTATGCGCTCTCTCTATGCAAAGGGGCCTCCAATGACTGCTCGACTGCAGTGCCTGCCTCAGCCAAGATTTAAGGAACCCCCCTAGTTCCTTCTCAGCAATAGATTCCAGAAGGCCAACAAAATCTTAAATTACTCCTCCAAGCACAATTTCCTAGATCTTCCAATCCGTCCTCCAACAGGGTTATTTTAATATAGGCGTGATCGTGTGTTTCTTCCACACTTTTCATCTTCTCTTCTAGCACCCCCATACACTGCAAACATTCAGTAAACACATACCCAAGGTCCTCCATTCTCTCGGGTACTAAGTCCAGTTTCTCCACTATGGGCTGTAGCCTCCTATGCAATGCCAACTTGATTGCGGTGATCACTTTGGCTGTAATTTTTGCAGCCTAAGCCAAGGTCATGGTGGTCTCTAGGAGGCCATGGGGAAATGGCATCTTTGTTTCTGGCATTTTACTACTACTACTTATTTCTAAAGCGCTACTAGACGTATGCAGCGCTGTACACTTGAACATGAAGAGACAGTTCCTGCTAGACAGAGTTTTCAATCTAATTTTCCTCTCTCAGCCCCTGAGCTGCAGCCTTGCCGACATACTCTCCCTGTAACCCCGAAAGACCACCACTGCCAAAGTTCTCACAGCTTTGTGCAATTTTTTCCACTGGAGTTGGTTTGATAGGTGCACTAGGAGCAGGGGAATTCATGTAGGATTGGGGAGATGCAGCTTTCAACAACTACTTCCCACCACAGCTTCACCAGAAGTACAGCAGTTACAATCTATTCAACCTATTGGACTAGATTAGAAAGTAATTTTTTGTCCACATCTGCCATCATCTACTATGCTAAATAGTAGCAAACCATAAGGGCATGACTG
The DNA here is from genome assembly GCF_901765095.1 of Microcaecilia unicolor. Taxonomy (NCBI): domain Eukaryota; kingdom Metazoa; phylum Chordata; class Amphibia; order Gymnophiona; family Siphonopidae; genus Microcaecilia; species Microcaecilia unicolor. Next base: position 69,487,359 of record NC_044041.1, read on the forward strand.
TATTTACTCCAGAATTCAAAAGGAGCTCAAATATGAAGCTTCACACCTATCGGGTAATCTGTACCAAAAGATCTAGAGGCTAGCCAGTGTAAGAAATTTTTAAAAAGGGCTCAAGAAACTATAAACTGGTGAACCTGATTATCAGTGTTGGATAAAATGATGAAAGCCACTGCAAACAAAATTACTGGATATGTGGATAAGCATGGTTTAATGGGGGAAGAGACAGCATGGATTTAGGAAAGGGACGTTGTGCTCACTAGAAGTCTTTCAAGGTACAACTAAGCATGTTGATAAAGGTCAATACTCTATTTGGATTTTAAGGAAGCATCTGATAAATTCCCTCATGAAAGATTCCTCAAGCAAATAAAGTCATGAGATAGGAGGCAATGCCTCACTATAGGCTGTGAACTAATTAAAGAGTCAAGAAGCAAAGTTTCCCCACTGGAGAAACATAAATAGCCAAGTGCCCCAGGGATCTGTACCGGGACCAATACTGCTTAACGATCCAGAAAATTAAGCTGTGGAGTTTGTTGCTGGTGGTTCAGGCTACTATAGCAGTTAAAAAGTGCTTGAAGAAGTTTGTGAAGGTAGGTCTATTAAGGAGGGATAGCCAGCCAGCCAGCCATGGGGACTGCCACCTCTTATGCTTTACTTCTGTAGACCATGAGCGAGTGAGTTTGCTGAAGACTGTTTTAATGTCATTTTGAATGGTGTAGCAGTAATGTGTTGGATCAACAGATTATAATGAGATATTAAGATTTGTGAATACATTTCGTTTACTCACATTAAAAACAAGAATCCCTGCCGCAGCCACTTGCCAAAACACGGTTGTGTTGAGTCAATAATAAAATTAATAACCAGTGTGTGGCTCCAGTGACATTATTATTCCCCTGGCCGTCTCCACTTTTTTTTAGGATCAATGGACATGACACTACTCCTTATGCTCATCCCATGCTCTTTCAAATTTTGTTATTATTTTCATCCTCACCTCCTACACTAGGAGGCTGTTCAGTATATTTATCACCATTTTGGCAAGAAATACTTCGCTGCGCTCAAGTCCATCCTTTCAGAGCCTCATACTATGATCATTTATTCATAAAAGTTCTTGCCTTGAAAGAGGATTGTCCGGGGGAGGGGGGGGGCAATGTTTACAAATGGGTTAGTTTTATGCATACTATGACAGTAAGGATCCTCACTCCTAAGGCTCTCAAATTTACTGAGAACGCTCACCATAGCATTTGCATTGTGCCAAAGAGAGCGTCCTTCGGGATTTCATAAAATATAATGCATATAAACAACTTATCCTTTCACCCAGTATAATTTGGCACAAAAAAAAACAAACACTTATATATTCCCCATTTTCTTGATCTCCCAACTACATTTCTTGATATTTAAGGATCTTTTCTCTTCACACAATTCACAAAATAGTCACATTGTGAGCCCTCACTGGGAAAGCATGGATAACTCTGAAGAAAAAGAAAATAAAGGGAGAAAATCTTCCCCTTAAATTCCAAATGTGCATCGGGGGAGGGAAGCTAGGCTGTTGGGAAAAATATAGAAGGCTTGTTAGTAAAAACATTTTAAAAGTGCATGCTCCAAGCACTGCAAAGAGGCGCATTTCGCTGAAGTGAGTGGGTGGGATGTTAATATGTAAATGCACAATGTAGGATTGTGTAGGTGGCAACATTGGTTGTTCTGGGGAGGGGAATGTGGGACTAAATGCAAGTGCAAATGGTTCACCAGCCCCTTCCTTTCCCCCCACTCCAATCTCTTTTCTTCCTCTTCGCAGTGCTCTTTTCTGGCCATCCCTATCTTCAGAGGGTGCAACCTTGCAGGCTTTTGATTTTTCCATACAACGTGTCAAACAGGTCCTCCCTATCTTCCCTTATCTTCTTTCAGCCCCTTGCCTCTCCTCTTTTCCATTTTGCTTCTCACTCCACCCCCTTCTATCTTACCTTTCTATCCAGACATCTTAAGCAACAGGAGCTGGATATTCCCACTGCAAATTGATTCTGCAAGGCCACAGCTTTGGTACAATGACATACCATCAGGTGTCCCCAATCCTTCTGGAAGAAACCTGCCCTTTTCTACCATGTCATTGTACCATGCAGTGTCACTTCCTCAAGCTGATGTCTCCTCCAGTTATCAGGCAGCAGCCTGCTCTCCCTGCCACCCTATCACCCAGCTCCTTCTTTCTTCAAGTAACAATCCACTCTCCCCATCATTTCCCTGCCAGCCCTTCTATTGCTCAGATTGTGGGAATTGGCCTCCCCGCTACTTGCTGCTCTAGCTCCTGAAATTCTCATCTACATATACATTTGTGCATGCACACACAGAGTGAGGGACTCGTTCTCTGTAACACATGCTTTCACTTTTTGCAAAAATGGGTCTAAAAATGTTTCTGTGAATTGTTAAGTCTGTCTTACACCCAAATTTTCTCTTCTTCCTCTTTCTATCTCCATGGATAAAAAAATCACCCTCCCTGTACCCTCAGCCGCATCCATGGCGTTATCTTCAATTCATCTTTCTCTTCCTCCGCACACCCACAGCAATGCTAAAAAGAACCCAGTAATTTCTTAGTAACATAGCAGATGATGAGAGACAAGAATCAACTGACCTATCCAATCTGCTCAGTAAGATCTGGAGTTGAGACAATTACTTGTCTTTCTAAAGTTCAAGACAAATTACAATCCAAATCAACTATATGTTATTTTTACTGTATTTAGTATTACATGTGAGCTGCCCTTTAATATATGCTCAGAATCAGAAAAAAAAACATACAAATTTTTCAGTTGTCTTTACCTCCAGTTTTCTACCTCCCTGCATAGATAGGCATAGAACACCAACCTTTCCTACTCCCAATGTCTTTACTGAAACTCTTAACCCCTTTCCTACCACTGTACGTCCTTTACAACACCAGCAGAATTCAGCCATTCATTTTTAACACATTACAAAATACTCCCATCCACTCTCTCTTTACCAGGGTTGTGGAGTCAGAGTTGTGGAGTTAAGAGTTGGTAAAAATATACCAACTCCAGCTTCAAAATAAAAACATAATATATGGGAAAGTTATCATTTTATAACTTCCATATATTTACCAGTACCTTCGATCCAGTACAAATATATATATCAGTACTTTAGACCCACAACAAACAATTTAAAGCCCAATATTAGTAGGAGTTGGACAGTAGAAAAATAGAGAAGTTAGTGAAAGGTTTGGTGTACCAACTTCACAGCCCTGCTCTTTACCCTTTACATGACAAACATCTCTTCATTTTCTATTCAGAAGTCAGCTGCATGACTTATTTTCCTTCACTGTCACTATGACCACATTACCTCCCTTTTTCAAGTTAGTTCAAGCTTCTCCTACAAATATATTCACACTGCTGCTCATTACCTCTTTGCTCCTCATTCACTGAGCAAACTAAGTCTCCATTTCAGAGGTTGTTGCAACGGTACCAAAAATTAATCCTGTAATCTGCTTTCTGGTTAACTTCTCAATAGTATCAAACCATAAGGTTCTTTTTTGTGTGGATTTTTAGATGTCTCACTTTGTGTTTGGGTTCTACCTGTGAAATTAAAATGTGCTAGTGTACGACTGATTTAAAGAAGTGAAGTGCTGATGCAGGCAACTAATTACCGCCCAATTTCAAACTTTATATTTTCAGGCAAGATAACTGCACAACCCGTTCATATACAAAGTACCCAATTTTCTGGATAGGTTTGCCATCTTAGACAATATCAACCTAGTTTTAAGCAGCAACATAATGCTGAGGCTCTTAGTCTTGATGACTGGCCTACCATTCTGTGGCCTGGAAAAGCCCCAAACTGCTTATTTGTGTATGTTTTTGGATGTGTCTAACATTCAATTTAGTCTGCCATAGAAGATTGCTTCAAAGTTTGATATCAGGTGGGAGGGGGATTTAGCAACATACACACTGATCCAGGGGGTATAAGAATCAAAGCCTTCAGTTACCTGAGGATGAATGGTACGAAATCAGTAGCTGAGATAGTAGAGAATTTGGAGAGGGGGTATCTATTATATTACCGACAGTTTGTTAGTGGTTTTATTCATACTGAGATTTTTTTTTTTTATAAAAAATTGTTTGAAGTTAAGTTTAACATTGGTATCACAGGTTCAGTTTTGGCATGGGGTTCCTCATCTTTACCTTAGCAGTTGCAATCCAAGGTTTTGGAGTGGTATGAAATGCCCTGTGAAGCGCTATAGTGTTCTGCCCTTTCAACTGATTTAATTATTCTTGCTGTGCACCACTCTGGATGATCAAATCTGAAGATCTTAAGATGGCCAAACAGGTAGAAAAATTGATTGAAATGTCAGAAGAATGCTTGGTGCACAGAAAAAAAAAAGAGATAGCAGGAAAAAGGCGTCAATAATGCCTATGTGTAAATCTCTGGTGAGACCCCATTTAGAGTGCTGTGTACAAATCTAGAGACCGCACCTTCAAAAAGATATAAACAGGATGGAGTCGGTCCAGGCAGCTGCTACTAAAATACACGGCTGCCGTCAAAACACATAGGGACAAATTTAAACATACTCTGGAAGAAAGACAGGAAAGGGGAGATATGATAGAGATGTTTAAATACCTCTATTACATAAATGCACAGGAGGCAAAGATTCTTTCAATTGAAAGGAAGTACAGGAATGAGGGGATAACAGTGAAAGGGGATAGACTTTAGGAGTAATTTAAGAAAACATTTCTTTTTGGAAGGAGTGGTGGATATATGGTACAGCCTTCCGGTAGTGGTGGTAGAAACAAAGACTATCTGAATTCAAGAAAGCATGGGGCACATACAGCATATGTCCAAGGGGGTGGAAGAGATAGCAAAAATTAGAAGCCAGTGTGGATGGGCGAATTGGATAAGCCATATGGTTTTTATCCACCATTATTTTCTATGTAAAAGTAATTTAACAAATAAATAAATATTTGGCCCCACTGTGTAATCTACTGCAGGATTTGACTTGCAATTTTAGGATTTACACTGATGACATCCTGCTTCTTTGCTCCTTTTTCAATCAACACTCATTTTTGTTCAATTAAATTTATACACAAATTTGGCAAGATATGGATTTTTTTTTCTTTTAGCATGAGCTAGCATTAAAGCTTATTAAATGAGAGATAATGGCTTGTTGTTTACAACCTAACTATAACTTTCCTTCTGTCATTACTGCTGTAGGTTATTTGATCACTATTAGTTTGGAAATTATTTCTTGGCATTACTCGATGATAAACTAACCATGCATCTGAATGTCAAAACAATATTTCATAATATCTTCTTTTGATATCACCTGTTTAATTGTGATGATTTTCAAGTGGGTTCAGGCTATGATAGTATCAATAGTGAACTACTATAAATCTTTGTAGGATTGCCCAATGCAACATGGAAAGTACTACAGATGGCAGTTAATGCAGCAGCTCGCCTTATTACTGCTCTGTGTTGCTATTACCCGTTCTAATTAAGCTACGCTGGCTTCCTACTAAGCAGCATATTTTGTTGAAACTATTCTGGATTATTTTTAAAACTGTGAGGCAGTTAAACCCTTCTGATTATCTGTTTTGCTACAAATACAGAATTCAGATTGAACAAGATCAATTGGTTATTACTCCTGTTCACTTTGCTTGTCACTCCTCTACTTGTGCATATATTTTTTCTGAGGTTGGTATCTAAAGCTGGACTAATTTACTTTTTGAGTAGACAGTAGATAACTGCTATATGTTGTTGTGATATTTGTTTGACCTTTATATGCTACTGTAGTTTTGTTACTCCTTAAAAGAACATTTAAACATCATGAATAGATAAATATTTTATGTGCTTGTTTTGATTGTCTTTCATGTTATGAATATATTTTTACAACTGTTAATACACTTTTACAACCTGAGAAGCAGAGAAATGAACAGGCTATAAATTACATTTCCATCATAATAAATACACTTTCTGAAATCTGTGTCTCCATCTGAGCTGAATTGGGGGGGGGGGGGAATGCAGAACTGTGTCCTGCATTTGTGTAATACAGTGTCCATCTTACAGCATCATACAGCAACTTCTGCATGGACAGGGAAAGGGGCAGAGAGGCACTAGAGGAGCACCATAGGGAAAGTAAAAAGAGCAGCACTAAAGAAAAGCCACAGGAAAGGGACGGAGGAGCACCATGAGGAAAGCTACATCTCTTCCCCATCTAACTTGAAATCCTAATCTAGTAAGAGAACATCTGAAAAAATTATGTCTCTTTAACCCACGTAAGGAAAACAAAAATGTGTAGGTACTTTACAAATTCTGGGGCAAACCTAATAAAGTGTGATGGGCTTTGCAAATCACTTAGCATTTAGTGCACAGTGTAGGGGCACTCTAGATTGTGGGCAAAGCCTTGCATAGACAGTGCACAGTACACTTAAATTCCATAAAAATGGGGCAATTAACCATTCAAAGATACAGAGAAGTGCACGGATCAAATGGCTGGGTGCAACATTGGGGCTATAATTAATTGGTTTTTTTAAGGAATTCATGCAAGGAGGTGTATAGCAAGAGTAAGTCAAATATAAGCAATAGATAATTACAGCAGTAAAAATATTCATATAAAGGAAGGTCTAACGAGGAATAAAAGCTTAGCCTGTTCTTCTGTGGTCAGCATTAGTGAGGATTTCATCTTTTTACTGCAAGCATACAGGAACTACAACTATTTTATAGATTCCATAAAGAGCATGCATTTAAAATTAAAAAAAAATAAACATAAAAATCAAAAGAGTATGCATGCACAAAGCACAACTGCTGGACATGGGTCCACATCCAACTCCAGGTGCTGATTTATACATAGATCTGCACGTGTGCTGGAATGCTTTTCTGTGCATAAATATTGGTATTGCAATAGTATTCCAACAAATGCAGATGTATGTGAATATAACTCTGAATGCCAATACTTTTCCTGTGTGTGTGCATGTGCATTCAATGTGCTCTCCCATTTTTGTGCAGACTCATGTGTATATGCATTCAATGTGCTCTCCCATTTTTGCAAATGTTTGGTGTTATGCTTGCTTTAGGAAGCCATGCACTAAGCATTAGTGCAAGGTTAGTTTATTAGAAACTCTGTTTACCCAGTTGTTAACTGGCCCTAGATTTGACCAACAGATTGATTTAGTCCTGGGTTAACCAACAGCATGCAGGAACTTGCATTAGGGAATGTCACAGGCGTAGTCTTGTTTTCCTTAAGAGAATGCAATAGAGACATTAAAACTACAAGTCCCTACATGCAGTGTGGTAAATTCAAAAGTGGATGAACCTGCTGGGCAAACCTGGAGCCAGTGGGGAATCGGGGAACTACGTCCGCCCTGACTTGAGCCCTGGACACTTTTAGGGCGAGTACGGTGAGAGGGGGGAAGTAATTGCTAGATGGATTTAGATGTCACTGCTGCGGCCCCAGCTCTCCACCCAGACTCACTTTTTCACGTTGGCCTCCCCGTTGGGGATCCGGCGGAGCTTTTTCTTCTTGAGGATTTTGACGGCTCTCCTACAGAGAGTTTCCGAGTCCAACATTTCCTTCACCTTCCCGTAGGAGCCCTCCCCCAGCAGGTCTCCCATCAGATACTTGCCGATCAGCTTCGCTCGCTTGCGCCGAGGCTGGTAGATGACCTCGGTGGAGTCGATGCGATGGATAAATGTGTCCATGCCCACAGAGATAAGCTCACTGTTGGGAAAGAAGTCCAGCTCTTGCGCCTCCTCTTCGTCCATGCTCTGCGCTCCTGTGATACACTGACGGCCTGCTGCGCGGAGACGGGGCCGCTCACAACTCCTCGGCGCGACCACTCATGGCTGGCTGGCTCCCTGCCCTCAGCGCTCGGCCAGGGGCGCCCTCCGCGCCCGGCACATGCTGTCAGGGCAGGGGCCCTGCGGGAAAGGCAGTGGCAACCGCTCAATACCCGCGTCTAGCCCGCCCTCTCTCAGCTCCCGGCTCCACTACCAGGCTGCCGCCATCTTGTTTACCTCCTGCCCCCTCCCGCCTCTCTCCGGCTTCGCTTGCGGCTCATGACGCAAACACGCCTACCACGCAACTACTGTCCCACGAGATACTATTTTGAACTTTTACTGGCTGGACCCGTCGACGTGCCGCACGTCATCAAAACCCCGCCTTCCTCCTATCAACTCTATGATTGGCTGACTACTTGACAGCAAGATTCGAGAGGCGGAGCGTTACAGTCGCTTGTTATCCATTGGCTCCTCGTATACTTTCGGCTCTCTAGTAGGGTCCCGCCCTCTGTCATCGGTCACACAACGTGATTGGACAGTCGACTGTCATTCCCGGGAGCTTGCTGGCGGATACATTGTTTTGGGCTGCTCCAGCTTGCACGCTGCATTTTTAACCGTTTAAGGAAAGCCTGGCTTAGGCCCCTCCTCCTGGTGGGAGGAGCGCCTGTCACTGTTTCTGGTCGGGCCCTTCCTCTTGTTGAAAGGGCTCTCTATTTATGGGGCCTGGCTTGGCCCTTTGGGGGTTCTATGCTACCACTGGGGAACAGTAGCCCCCGCCCCACATTCAAGGGTCCATTTTCCAAACTGCTTGTTGGGCAGATTGGATGTACCGTGCGGGTTTTACTGTGTTAAAATGGCTTACCGCAGGACACGCTCAGGCATCTTACGGTGTCTTGGACCTGCGCATCCATACGCTAACAGAGCCGGATTAAGACATATTCAAACTAAGCATGTGCCTAGGGCCCAAAAGTTTAAGGGGGCCCTGGAAGATGTGATCGAGATTCAGGTAGCTAGGATTGCCAATTGGTTGGGGTTTGTTTTTTTTTCAGGATTGTACAAAAATTGTAAACTACCTGTGTAAAGCCAGAATGAATAGTGGTGTGCGAACATTTTCCAGAGTTTATCCCACTACAAATCTTTAATCCGTCCCCCCCCCCCTCCCCCCTACATTGCAGAAGCTGTGCTAATGGGAACGCTTCTAGAGTCACAGGAAGGAGGAGCTGAGCAGCAAGGCTGAGAGGGGAAGCTGTGCGGTGCTTTGTACAGGGTCTTCGGAGAGAATCAGTGGTATTGAGTGTTCTGAGAGAGAGGAAGGGAGTGTTGAAAATGAATAAGACTGAAGGGTCCGCTGTCACCTGAGAAAAGAACTGGCATTTATTTAGTTTTATATGATGGTGGAAGTACATGATGAGCAGCAGGATGGCACTAGGAACGAGAGAGAGAGTGCATTCACATGTTTCTGTGCCTCTGAGGGCAGTCTCATATAAATAAAGCATCCCTTTGAAAATCTGGGCTGGAATTGAGTTCACTGGAGTGGAGGAGTAGCCTAATGGTTAATGCAGTGAGCTGAGATCCTGGGGAATTGGGTTTTGTAAATTTTAAAGGCTCTCTTTGCGTCCCACTGCAGCTCCTTGTGACTCTGGGCTTGTTACTTAATCTTCTATTGCCCCAGGTACACCCCCCCCCCCCCAAAAAAAAAAAAAAACTTAGATTGTGAGCCCATTACCTGCATATAACAAGTACAACACTGTGTATATCTAGTAGTGTTATAAAAATTATTAGTTAAGGAACGTTTTTGTAGCCCTGGGGGAATTTACCCTGTAAACTATTAAATTACTTGGGCAAATTCCTTTCAACACTGTCCTAATACTGCCTCCACTCTGCCTATATTCTTTCAGAAGCATTACAAAAAAAAGCTAAATATGTTATTGTGCTTTTTCTATTTGTGAACCTGTTTTCACATATATAAAACTTTGTGAACTTATACCTGGACACATGGTCCTTAAATCTCACTCCTTCAGGGAGATCACCTTCAGAATCTCTGATTTGTACCAGAGGCAGTGGAGAGTGAAAATTACTTGCTCAGCTTCTCTGTTCTTGGCATCTCTGCAGCAGTGGGCTAAGTTACCCATCTCCATGAGGAAAACTTCTTGGCCAGTTCTGTTTTTGAACTTAATCTAATTCAGTGTTATTTGTCGTTCCTGATACCACCAATTTAAACCTGCACTTCCAGTCCCATAATGTACCAGGATAGGGTTGCAAAAATCCAGAACTGGCTCAATATTTATCCTGAAAGTGGGTGGCCTAGTGGCAGTGGCGTACCTAGGGTAGTTGACACCCGGGCCCGGTCATTTTTTAACACCCCCCCCCCCCCCAAATCCAGTACTAGGCATACCGAGAATACAAAACACTCAGGACCTATAGAGCAATTCTACCATACCATACCATAAGCAGTAATTTCTACGAGTCACACAAGGAAAAGGAAAGCATCTTAAACACTACAGTGAACACTAGAACATCAATTCACCTATTGTAAAACAAAAACAGACAGATTAGTATAGATCGTCTGCACAGTCAATGCCAACCGAAAGCCATGTCTTTTTCACAAACACAGATACACCCTAATCCACTATAGAATAAGTAATCATAAACTTTCTATTTAGACAAAAATTAAACTGAACCCCCGATGCCAGACTCTGCATACAATGCAACACCACAGAAACAGAAAATGTCCCCTAGTACTGTGCAAAATATAAAGACAGCAGATGTAAATTTGAAAAAACTATCAAATAACAATCACCACTTTACAAATTAACAAATAGAAATAAAACAAATACAGAAAATAAAATAATACCATTTTACTGGACTAATACATTTAGCTTCCAGAGGCCAAAATCTCCTTCCTCAGGTCAGTACAGTATAGTGCTGTTACAGTATCTTATCCTGACCTGAGGAAGGGGGTTTTGTTCTCTGAAAGTTAAGTCAAAATGTATTAAAATTAGTCCAATAAAAAGATTACCTTATTTACATGTTCTATTTATAAACAACACAGCTACAATACTATATCCTAAAGCAAAATAATAAAAATATATATTTACAGTTTGCTGTCTCTGGTTTCTGCTTTTCTCATCTTCTTTTCACTGTCTTCCTTCCATCCAGGATCTGTCTTTGCTCTCTCTCTGCCATCCAGTGTCTGCCCTCTTTCTCTCTGCCCCTTCCATCCACTGTCTGCCCTCTCTCTCCCTTCCATTCACCATTTGCCCCAGTCTGCCCTCTTTCTCTTTCCCCCTTCCACCCACCATCTGCCCTTTCTCTCTGCCCCTTCAAGCCGTCTGCCCTCCCTCTCCCATCCATCCAGGGTCTGCCCTCCCTCACGCTCCCCACTTCCATCCAGGGTCTGTTGTCCCCTCTCTCTGCCCCCCCTTTTCAGCCCCCAGTTCCACCTGCCCCTACTTCCAGCCCCAGCCCACATCTCCCACATGCCCCCCTTTTCAGCCCCACTATCCCACCAGTCCCCAACCCTTTTCTCCCATCAGTCCTGAGCTTCAGCCCCCAGCCACTTCTCCCTGTCCCCTTTTCAGCCCCTAGTTTCAACCCCAGCCCTTTTCTCTCACCAGTCCTGAGCTTCAGCCCCAGCCAGTTCTCCCTGCCCCCTTTAAAGCCCCCAGTTTTAGCCCCTGCCCCGTTTCAGCCCACAGTTCCAGCACTAGCCCCCTTATCCCAAATACCCTCCTTTTCAGCCCCCAGTTCCAGCCCCCTTCATCCACCACATGCTTTTCATCCCCCCTTTTCAGTCCCAGACCCATTCTCCCACCTGCCCCAGGCATGGACCCATTCTCCCTCCTGCCCCCTTGTCAGACCCCAGTTCCAGCTTCAGACCCCTTCTTCCCTCTGAGCACCCCCACCCCTCCCCAATCCCCTTCTCCCCTCTGAGCACCCCTCTCAGCTCCCCCACCCCTCCCCAGTTCCCTTCTGAGAACCCCTCTGAGCTCCCCCCACCCCTCCCCAGTTCCCTTCTCCCCTCTGCGAACCCCTCTGAGCTCCCCCACCCCCCCCCAAATTCCCTTCTCCCCTCTGCGAACCCCTCTGAGCTCCCCCCACCCCTCCCCAATTCCCTTCTCCCCTCTGAGCCCCCCCCCTCCATGGAGAGCGACAGAGCCCTCTTCTCCTGCCACCACCCTGCGTTTTTTTTTAAATCCATGCAGCGACGCAGGCAGCGCCTCGTGTCTGCCCTGCTGTGTGCTTTGAAAAAAGAAAATCACTTCGCTGGCGTCGGGTCGGCCTTCTCTCGCTACCTATGTCCCGCCCTCGAGGAAATAGGAAGTTACCTCAAAAGTGGGCGGGACATAGCGAGAGAAGGCCGGCCCGATGCCAGCGAAGCGATTTTCCTTTTTTCAAAGCACACAGCAGGGCAGACACAAGGCGCTGCCTGCGTCCCTCGCTGAATGGATTTAAAAACAAAAAACGCAGGGTGGTGGCAGGAAACGGCGGAGCACCCCCCCTACCCGCCGACACACAGGGCGGACCGCCCCCACCGCCCCCCCCCCCCCCTTGGTACGCCACTGCCTAGTGGTTAGGGTGGTGGACTTTGGTCCTGGGGAACTGAGGAACTGAGTTCAATTCCCACTTCAGGCACAGGCAGCTCCTTGTGACTCTGGGCAAGTCACTTAACCCTCCATTGCCCCAGGTATATCATATGTAAGCCGCATTGAACCTGCCATGAGTGGGAAAGCGCAGGGTACAAATGTAACAAAACAAATAATAACTTGGCAGCTCTTCACCTCTCCATTAAGCTTCCATTGAAAGCACATGCTTGCATAGCCCCTGTGCTCACTTACAAACTATTATGCTATCGTACCCACAGCTAGACTGTGCACTTTTCACCACTACTTTTGGAGAAGTGAAATGATGATGGGAGAAGGGGGCCCTGGTAAGGGGGACCACAAATATAGTATTAATCTGGCCATGTATGCTAAAAAAATATTGTTGTAAAATAATTTGTATTATATTCAATCCATAGCAATTAAATAAACACATCATAAGCCACCTATGCCTATCCTAAGAGACACCAAATAGTCTTTTCCTGAGAGCGGCAACATAATGTTCTGATAAACCAGAAAGATTCATACACAATATTACCCCACACACCTACCATCCCCCCGTCCCTTCTAAAAATATTTACAATTTTTTTGGGGGAGGGGCGTGATGGGGGGGAGTGTAGACCTTTCTGCACTAAAACATCTACATTACAGTGTGTTAACTGATTAGCACATAAGCCCTTACTGCCTACAAAATAGGTGTTGGTAAGGGCTCATGTGCTAATATTTTTTAAATGGCCATGCACTAATGGCATTAATTTAAAAATTAGCACAATCGGCCATTTTCTGGCTCCAGTAAAAGGCCTTAGTACTCCCTTATGCAGGGCTTTCCTGCGCACTAAGACCATTTTTTACCGCAGCTTAGTAAAAGGACTCTTACACATCTTAGGTCTTCATTTACTAAAATACATTAACACACATTAAGGTATATACAAATGAGTAAAGGCTACATTCAAAATACAACAATAAAAGCATTTATTCAAATACAGAAAACAAACATCAAAGCATCTCTTCACTGCACTGCACTGCACTGCACACTCCTCTAAACCTAATCATATAAGGCAGTTTGAACTCAATACCCTGTTCCTAACAACTATATATCTTCTGAAAGACAGAAAATCAGTCCATAGCATATAAATTCTGTTCCACAGTCTATCAAATAAGATTTCAATTGCTGACCATCAGCGTCAAACACAGTTGGATAAAGTCCCTCTCCTTACAGAGTAATTCAGCAGGCACAAGCTCCAATTGAGTTCTTGAAAAGGTTGTTCACAGTTTGTTTCCGAGAGAGCGCTTCATTCCCAAAGGACCTTAGGCCAAAAGGAACAGGGAAGAACTACAATATCATCAAACAATAGAGGGTAAAGGAAAACACGGTAGGGTATCACAATGTGGTCCAGTGCAAAACCCATACCCAGTAATCAACCAAAAGCATCCACAAAAAGAAAGATCTTGCGGTAGGCCTTAAATTGAGACAGAGAGGGAAGGAGTTTGAGGGCAGGTGGTAGTTGATTCCAGAGGTGATGGGCCTGCACTGAAAAAAAAAATAGTGTCAGATGGTTGCAGTGAAAATGTAATGAAAAGAGGGAACAACAAGAAAGTCCTGCTGTGAGGATCACAAAGTCCTGGTGGGACAATAGGGAATCAGGAGACATGAAAGAAAAGAAGGTTCATTAGTGGAATGGATTTTGTACAAACCTTTTTTTTGTTTCCAAAGCCTACAGCATAACAAACACTGTTGCAAAATAACTCTCCTCTCGTGTGTCTGGGCAAAAAACTCTTTATTTGGGAGTCAATCCCCTTCTTATATACTCTATGAATATTCATGGATATTACATGTATTATCATTACTATTGGTTACATTTTGCTTACACAACCATGATCATGCATTGCTTACAAGAACAACTCTACATGAACAGCTCGTGAACCTGCTCAGGAATGTACAAACATCACCTGCTATTCTGCTACTTTCTCAGGAAAGAACAAAAACATCACATGCTAGATTCTCAGGAATATACAAAACATCATCTGCTGCCTGTATCCAAATACATTCTATCTACATCTCCACCTTTTTTTTTTTTTTTTTTAATGAAATCTCCGTGGTGTGCCAGCTGGAGATGGAGGTGGAGATGTTTGTAATAGCTTATAAACATATTGAGCAGAGTGACGTGTTGGAGCGAATGGACGAGGAAAACATAAAGAAAAAAGGTTAGGAATGCATTGTATACAACAGCAAAAAATAGTGAAAACAAAAATACCAATGACTAAATACTGGATAATAGGGCGGAGCCAGGTCCAAGGGATCCATTGCCACAATTGATCCCATACATCAGAGAGTAGGTTATTATGAATAGTAATATGAGTAGTTAAATTCCGTAGGAAAGCTAATTGTTTGTCAATGGCCTTTGAATTGTCAGATAAATTAAAACAGCACATGTCCTGAAACTCTTCGCAACCATGATGGTTAAGTAATAAAAGATAATCAATGGCTGCTCGATTTTGTAAAACTCCATGACGTAATTGCTGTTGCTCAGCATTAAGTAAACTAATAGCAGTGGAGGTTGCATTGATTGATTTAATTGCCCAACAGGCTAATTCACGAATATTTTTTGCATTTGCCGCTGCCAATGCAGGGACACCTATTAATGAAAATGCAAGTGCCAGATATTCAGTTTGACTCAGAAATTTAACATTATCATTGCAATTGGCAGCAAGGGTCATACGCTTGGATCGCATATGTGAGGAGTTAGAAAATAAAATATGTTTACTGGGAAGTACCATAGTGAGTCGACTTAGACAGCATGTAGTACCATCAGATATATTAGCTGGAATATAATTAAAGGTATACATTCCACATGACCAAAACCAGCCAGGGGGTAAATGAGTAAATTTATAAATATATGAAACATTTTCGTAGGAGCTACAATTTAACAAAGTTGGTCCAAAATTAACACAATTTGATCGGGTACAATTAACCATACGAGCACATGTCATATTGATACTAGCTATTTGATTGGTTCTCACATGCATTGCCAAAGTAGGCGGCAACAGGGTTTGTGTTCCCCAATTATGGTATTCATAAGAAGCATTTCGATAGGATGAATTAACAGGAAGCTGTGAATAAAACCAAGTATCATTTTGCATATCTTTAGGATCATGACATACTGGAATCAGGCAAGTTGCCAAAACTTCTCCAACTGCCTTTTGATGAGAAAGACAGAAATCAGTTTGGTTCAGTGAAATTGCAAACGCTTCCCAAATATTTTTTGTGGGAAGTAATTGTGACTGTCCACAAGGTATGTACAAACAACAACACAGTAGAAGCAATGTAATGGAATTAGCATTAAGCGCTGCAATAATAGCCACTACGAAGTTATCATCAGTCTTTTCAATATGAGCTTTTTCTAAAGTCTCTGTAGCTTGTTGACTCAAGGCTTTAATTTGTCCCCAAGTAACAGGAGCATTAGGTTGACGAGTCACTGACCGTTTGCGTGTTTGCATCTGCGGTCCTTGAAGGGTGAGTGTGAAATTGGGAATTGGGTTGTGAAGACCTTGATGCCACGACATGAGGTTTCACCCACTTTGCTGGAATCCACACCGGGCCAGAATCTGTTTGAACAGCAGCGTAACCACGACCCCAGGTAAGGAGAGGCACAGGGGAACTCCACTGATCAGAAGGTAGTTGTCGGTATATGACCAAAGGACGAGATAAAGGTGGGGCAGGAGTACGAAAATGTTGTTCAAATCTGGAAGAAAAAGTTTTTGTAGCAGGATTATTGATGAGATTGAGATGATTCAGTGTGTAAAGGATTTGTGCTAAGCATTCATCAATGCTTACTCTATGACGGAGAATACCGTCTTTTTTTGTAGTCAGATTACTTAAAGCAGTTTTCAGTGTGCGATTAGCACGTTCAACAATAGCTTGACCAGTGGAGTTATAGGGGATACCAAAAAGGTGCTCAATATGCCAGAGGGTCAGGAACTCCTGTAAGGAGGTGGAAGTATAAGCAGGGGCATTGTCTGTCTTGAGAGTTTTAGGAACACCCATGACCGCAAAAGCTTGGAGAAGATGAGAGCGGACATGAGATGTAGTTTCCCCTTTTTGTGCAGTGACCCACAAAAATCCAGAATGAGTATCAACAACCACATGAAGCTTAGACCATTGACCAAAAGTGGGAAAGTGAGTAACGTCCATTTGCCAGAGGCTATTAACTTCCAGACCACGAGGATTAACTCCAGGAAAAAAGGTAGTAGGAGCTGAAAAGGAACATTGTGGACAATTTTTGATAATAGCTCTAGCTTCTTCTAAAGAAATTTGAAACTGGCGAGCTAGGCTAGGTGCATTTTGATGATGAAGTTCATGACTGCAGTGTGCTGTGGAGAAAAAATGAAGATGGCGATCCGCTCGAGCATTCCCTTCAGACAGACCACCAGGAAAAGGTTGATGACTGCGGATATGACCTATAAAGAGAGAAGAAAGGCGATTCTCCAAGTAACCTTGGAGGGTTAACAGTAAAGCATAAAAAGAGGCATCCATTTTGAATGATACATAACTGTCGGGCATGCGACGGACAAGATTAGCACAATATTGACTGTCAACAATAAGATTCAGTGGTTGATCTGAAAATAAAGAAAGAGCCAGGATGATGGCAGCAAGCTCTGAACGTTGAGCAGAGGTTTGTGGAGAGGAATTGAAAAAAAAACAATCCTTCAGATCTATAATAGCTAATTGATAATCATAAGGAATCAAATTAGGATTTGGAATACCACATTGTAACGGGCCCATTGGTTCTAAAATCGCATTAATAGCTCGTAGGTCATGTAAAAATCTCCATTTTCCGGATTTTTTTCTTGATCACAAATACCGGAGTATTATATGGAGAATTGGTAGGCTCAATGTGATTTAATTGTAATTGTTCTTCCACCAATTGATGTAAAATCAACAGTTTTTCTCTGGTAATCGGCCACTGCTCTACCCAAACAGGTTTGTCAGTTTTCCATTCCAAAGGAAGAGAAAAAGACATATTTATGAACTGTTAATCAGGTAGGATCAATGATGCATCTAATTGTTCCAAAAGGTCACGACCCCATAAATTAAAGGGTACTTGTAAAATACAGGGCTTAATATGTCCTAGAACCTTGGTATCGTTAGGATATGTAATAGATAACCATTGAGAACTTTGGGAGGCTGACTGAGTTCCCCCTATTCCTGTCACATGTGAAGTATCTTCAATGGGCCATTCCACAGGCCATTGTTTATAAGCTATGACAGAAACATCCGCCCCGGTATCTAATATACCAACAAAGGGCTTTTGTTGCAATAAAAATTGAGCAGTGGGTCGTGCATTAGAAACCGGTTTTAAAACTGCACTTACCTGTCGCGTAGATCCAAAGCCCCCTGTACGAGAGACAGTAGAAGGAATAGGTGCTGTAAAATATGGTAAAATAATTAATTGTGCCCACGAGTCCCCGGGAGAAATTGTTAAAGGTGATGAGGACCATACTTGAATTTTAACAATGCCTGTGTAATCAGCATCAATAACTCCAGGGATAACATGAATACCTGCCTTCGATGCAGAGGAGCGAGGTAATACTAAACCTACAGTAGCCGCTGGAATGGGTCCTTTAAAGGTAGTATTATATACCAAAACTTCATGAGGTAAGATGGCAGTTTTACATTCCGCTGCAATAAGGTCAATTCCTGCACTACCTTGTGTAGCAGTAGTACTATGAGCAAAAGACCCTTGCACTCCCTTTGGACCGAGGTTAGGAGTTAACCCGGAGCAAAGTTTTTTGGGGGTGGCGGTGTGGAATTAATTGGATTAGAGCGACATTGATTGGCCCAATGATATCCTTTTTGACATCGAGGACATTTTCGAGAAGGTCGTGAAGGTCCTTTTGCAAAGTTGGCACCCCCTCCTGGGGCTCTACACTGAGCTCGAAAATGTCCTGGTTTCTTACAATTAAAACACGTCCCCTGTGGCTTATTACCTTTTTGTATAGCTCCTGCTAACAAATTCATAGAATAACCATGAGTCCCCACATCTGCACATGCGCTCAATAAATCTGCTAAAGTAATTCCTGGGCGATGAGCTACAGTCTGCAATGCCTTTTTGCAATCTGAATTTGCATTTTCTTGGGCTAATTTAATCAATAACTCTGTTTGCGCATCAAGATTATCAATTTGCCTAGTTACAGCTTCCTGCAATCGATTAACAAATTGAAGGTAAGATTCGGTTGCACCCTGTTTAATTGATGCAAAAGATTTTGTTGGTTTATTCCCTTCTGGTGTTCTTTTAAATGCTCGCAAGATACAAGTGCCTATGGCTTGAAAACAGGTATCGTTTTGTTGAATTTGCATATCAAGGGTTGAAAATGGTCCCGATCCATAAATTTGATCAGGCACCAAATTAGTCCCAGTGATAAGTTGTGCTGCTTGCTTATATTCATTATCCCACACTACATATTGCGCAGGAGTTAACAGCATACGGAAAAGGTCTTTCCAATCTTTTGGAGTCATTAAGTAACCGTTACTAATCCCTTCTATCATGCCTTGAACAAATGAACTTTTTAAACCTGATTCTACGATAGCTCTACGTAATTCTCTCAAAACTTGATAAGGTAGAGCAGTCCATTCTGCATGATGTGTTTCGTTCCCTGCCTCTATTGTTGTAGTTCTAGTAACTGGGTATAAATTAGGATTAGGTTCCGAATTATCCCATAGATCATCGTTCCAAATGAATTCACCATTTTTTCGTGCTTGCTGTATACCTAATTGAATTAAACTAGGTCGTTCTACGCTCTTTGGTGTTTTGGTAATAATAACGCTATCATTAGCGTTGTTGTTTTGGATATTTTCAATTGGTTTATTAGGGGTAGTAGTAGTAAAGTCAGGAGTTTTGTTTTGCTCTTCCCTTCCCATATCGGTGGCCAGCCGACAAGAAGGAGGAGAAGGTGTAGGTCCAAGAGTCGCGGGAGGTAAAAGAGACCAGGTCTTGCCTGGCAATTTGTTGGATATATTTTCGTTAGTAATGCCTGTCAATCCAGAAGAGAGAATTACTATAATAGAATATATCTCTCTCCAAGTCAATAATATAGGAGTCGAAACTCTAGGCTCTAAACGAAACTGCTGCCCTATCTTTTCCCATGTTTGAGGATCGAATGATCCCTTCTCTGGATACCAGGGACATTGACAAACTATTTCCTCAATTAAACGCTCTATATCTTTAAGAGTTATTGGATTTCGGGAGGAACCATATCTTTGCGTTATAGTATATAGCTCCTGTGCATGTTGTTTATGTGATGATGTTAAATTTCCCCCCATACTTACAGTGTTCCGTAGAAGGAATGGCGCGCTGACTGTTCCAGTCGTAGTAAGTACGTCACGTTTTCACCGATCACGTCGGGGATCACCAGATGTTGCAAAATAACTCTCCTCTCGTGTGTCTGGGCAAAAAACTCTTTATTTGGGAGTCAATCCCCTTCTTATATACTCTATGAATATTCATGGATATTACATGTATTATCATTACTATTGGTTACATTTTGCTTACACAACCATGATCATGCATTGCTTACAAGAACAACTCTACATGAACAGCTCGTGAACCTGCTCAGGAATGTACAAACATCACCTGCTATTCTGCTACTTTCTCAGGAAAGAACAAAAACATCACATGCTAGATTCTCAGGAATATACAAAACATCATCTGCTGCCTGTATCCAAATACATTCTATCTACAAAACACTCCTACTATATGCTCCTAACTAGCCACAGAATCATCTCCTCACCCTCATCTCATACTATATACTCTCTTGAAATACCTCTTCTTCTCCCATATAGAGTTACTCTAGATTGCGCTCACAGAACTGCATTCAAATGTATTCAACCAATGCCCTACCTATCACACAGTATCCAGCATAAGTCCCTCAGATGATATAAACAGCACTGAACTCCAAACAGGGGATTTTAGCGGTGTATAAGATCTGAATTTAATTGAATTGAAGTTTGAAAGTAATAGGATATGTGAGCAGTAACCAGTGGCTAGCTTTGAGAAGGAGAGTAACATATTCAGCAATGTCAGGAAATATGTTTCCACAAAAAAAGGTGGTGGATACCTGGAATGCCTTCCCAGGGAGGTTAGGAAGACAAAACTGGTGATGGAATTCAAGAATGCATGGTTCTAGATTGTAAGCTCTTTGAGCAGGGACTGTCTTTTTGTGTATGGTGTACAGCGCTGCGTATGCCTTGTAGCGCTATAGAAATTATAAATAGTAGTAGTAGTAATAAACAGAGAGAAATGCTATATAGAAAAAGGATGGCATCCAATTAAAGCAAAACTTTAATGACCTCATAACTGGAGTGAGCTTTGACAGCAGCTTCAGAAGTTGTGAAGTAAGACCAATGCTGAGCAGACTTCTATGGTCTGGGTCCCACAAATGTCAAAAATAGATTAGGATCAAGGCTGAACTGGACTTCAATGGCAACTTCAGTAGTTGGGAAGTAGGACATTTAAAACAAATCTGAAAAAATGTTTCTTCACTCAACATGTAATTAAACACTGAAATTCGTTCCAGAGAATGTGGTAAAGGCAGTTAGCGGGGTTTTAAAAAGGTCTGGATAGCTTCCTAAAGGAAAAGGCCTTAGACCATTATTAAATTGACTTGGGGAAAACCCACTGTTATTTCTGGGATAAGCAGCATAAAATGTATTGAACTTTTCGGGATCGTGCCAGGTATTTGTGACTTGGATTGGCCACTGTTGGAAACAGGATGCTGGGCTTGATGGACCTTTGGTCTGTCCCAATGTGGCAATACTTATGTATGTACGACATGTGCCAGGCAGACTTCTGTAGTCTTTGTCCGAAAAAATTACAAGGAGAGACAGAGATTAATGAAGAAGTCAAACCTGTGCAAAGTGCGAGAGTCAACTCTGGCCACCTTGTTGGGCAGACTGATTAATGGACCATACAGGTCTTTATCTGCCAATATTTACATTTTCTATGTTAATTGAAGAAGGATGCTATATTGGAGAGACAGGTTAGATTCCAAAGACAAAAATCGAATTACACAGACACCATATTAAACACCCGAGATTCATTCTTGTCATGGTATGCGCAAAACTAATCCATTAGGACAAATTGCCCTGAGAGACTAACCAGGGTGAAACTTCTGTGCAAGAGACCATATTAAATACCTGAGATTCATTCTTGCATTGGTATGCGCAAAACTTATCCATTTGGAGAAATTGCCCCAAAAGACTAACCAGGGTGACACTTCTTTGTAAGGCCAGAGCACTGTGTCAATGACTTTATGATGAGAATACTAAAAGGCCATTTTTTTTAAATCCAGGAATGTAAGACCTTTGAAGTTAAAATGATTAAGGGGTCCTTTTACCAAACTGCAGTAAAAAGTGGCCTTAGCATGTCCTTACATGGGTCATTCCCACTCGTTAAGGTCGCTGGGGTAAACGATTTTTTTAATTTTCCATATTAATGGCCATGTGCTAATTTTCCCATTAGTGTGTGAGCCCCTATCACCACCTATTGTGTAGGCAGTAGAGACTAATGTATTCTTTATTTACTTTATTTGTTGATTT
This sequence comes from Microcaecilia unicolor, assembly GCF_901765095.1. Classification (NCBI taxonomy): domain Eukaryota; kingdom Metazoa; phylum Chordata; class Amphibia; order Gymnophiona; family Siphonopidae; genus Microcaecilia; species Microcaecilia unicolor. Next base: position 69,509,313 of record NC_044041.1, read on the forward strand.
ATTTGGTACACTTGATATATCACTTAATGATCCTTAACAGGCAACTAAATGGTTTACATAATAAAAATACGGGCCAAAGCTGGGGGGGGGTTGGTGGAAGGGGGGAGTGAGGACTAGAAAACATGATAGCTTCACACTTAGCAGTGTTAAGGAAAAGGCCATTATCCTTAAGCCAGGAAGAGATGACAGAGACAGGAATTCAATGTAGAGAGGGAGCAGGAGGATTGGAGACACAAAAAAGGGTCTGGATATCATCCACATAGCAAAAAGGAAGACAGCCCTATTCTTGAATAACCATGAGGAGAGGAGCCAGGAAGATGTTGAACAGAGTCAGTGAAAGTATAGAGCCTTGGAGAACACCAGAGTTAATGGAGAAGAGGGGAAGCGAACTGAGCGATATGCAAGTTGGAAAGTGCAGTTGGAGAGATAGCTAGAGAGCCATGAAAGGACTGAACCAGAGATACCAATAGAACGAAGGTGCTGGAGAAGAAGGGAGTGGTCCACCAAATTGAAGGCTGAAGAAAGATCAAGGGAAACCACGATAACAGAAAAATGGTGATCTAGTGCAACTCAAACAGTGTCATAGAGAGTCAGAAGAAGAGTTTCTGTGCTATGATTGACACGAAAACCAGACTGAAGTGGATGAAGAAAGACTAAGGAGGCTAGGGTTTTTCAGCTTGGAGAAGAGACGGCTGAGAGGAGACATGATAGAGGTATATAAAATAATGAGTGGAGTGGAACAGGTGGATGTGAAGCGTCTGTTCATGCTTTCCAAAAATACTAGGACTAGGGGGCATGCGATGAAACTACAGTGTAGTAAATTTAAAACAAATCGGAGAACATTATCCTTCACCCAATGCATAATTAAACTCTGGAATTCGTTGCCGGAGAACGTGGTGAAGGCGGTTAGCTTGGCAGAATTTAAAAAGGGGTTAGACGGTTTCCTAAAGGACAAGTCCATAAACCACTACTAAATGGGAAAAATCCACAATTCCAGGAATAACATGTATAGAATGTTTGTACGTTTGGGAAGATTGCCAGGTGCCCTTGGCCTGGATTGGCCGCTGTCGTGGACAGGATGCTGGGCTCGATGGACCCTTGGTCTTTTCCCAATGTGGCATTACTTATGTACTTATGTACTTATTAGTGCTTTTGATAAATGAGCCAAGCTGAAAAATAACAAGCTTATCCAAGATCTTGCTAAAGAATGGTGATCAAGCTTATCCAAGATCTTGCTAAAGAATGGTAGGTTGTAAATTGGGCGGAAATTAGCAGGAAGAGAAGGGTCCAAATTAAATTTTGTAAGAAAAGGCATAACTAAAGTGTCCATCCAAGATTAGGGAACAGTCCCAGTATGAAGACAGGCCTGGAGAAGTAGAAGGTCAGGGAGAGAGCAAGTCTTTTTACCAAGAAAGCAGGCCATGGGTCCAGAATCTTCATGTTCAAGTGTACAGTGCTACGTACGTCTAGTAGCGCTAAAGAAATGATAGTAGTAGTAGTAGTAGAATGGAAGAGGATGGGTTGAGAGACTTGATGGTTTTAAAAAGAGCAGGAGCTGTGAGTGAATCAGCAAAAGAATCAGTTGGACCACTAGATGACCGAAGGGTGAAAGGGGCACTCAGAAGACAAAGCCATAGAAGAGGGATTAAATTAATAATTTGCTTTGGTCTTCACCGAGGAAGATTTGGGAGAAATACTGGTGCCAGAAAAGATATTCAGAGCTGATGAGTCAGAGAAGCTGAATTAAATCTCTATAAACCTGGAAGATGTAATGGCACAATTTGACAAATTGAAGAGTAGCAAATTGCCTGGACCGGATGGTATTCATTCCAGATTGCTGATGGAATTGAGGGGTGAACTTGCATAACTGTTGTTGGTGATATGTGGTTTGTCTTTGAAGTCGAGCATGATGCCGGAGGATTGGAGGGTGGCCAATGTAGCGCCAAGTTTTGAAGGAGGTTCCAGAGGTTATCCAGGAATTGTGGACCGGTGGGCCTGGCGTCGGTGCAGATCATGTTCAAGGGCATGGATTGATGAGATGGAGCCAGTGTGGATTTGGTGGTGGTGGGGAGTCTGTTGCATTTCTTTGAAGGGGTGAGCAAACATGTGGATGGGGGTGGGCCGGTCAGTGTTGTGTATCTGGATTTTCAGAGGACATTTGGCAGGTGCCTCATGGGAGACTCCAGGGGAGATCGGAGAGTCATGGGATGGGAGGTGGTGTGCTGTTGTGGATTGGAAACTGGTTGAAGGATGTGGAACAGAGAATGGGGATAGGTGGTCTGTGTTCTTGGTGGAGAGGGGTGGATGGTGGGGTTCTCCGGGGGTCTGTGCTGGGACTGTTGCTTTTTGGCATATTTGTGGATGATCTGGAGATGGGAGTAACTGGTGAGGTTGTTGCATTTGCTGACAGCATGGGGTTGTTCAGGGTTGTTAGGTCGCGGGAGAATTGTGGGGGAGCAAGACTGGGAGGCTGGGCGTCCAGATAGCAGATGACTTTTGGTGTGAGCTGGTGCAGGGTGATGGATGTGGGAGGAAGGAGCCTGAACTATGGCTGCGTGGTGCAGGGTTACACGTTGGGGGGTCACTGACCAGGACGGGGATCTGGGTGTCGTCATTGATGGAGCGTTGAAACCCTCTGCTCAGTGTGCAGTGACAGCTGGGAAGGCGAAAAGGGTGTTGGATATTATTAGGAAGGGAGTGGAAGACGGGAATGGGGATGTTTTAGTGCCTTTGTATCACTCCATGCTGCAGCCGCACCTCGAATACTGTGTGCAGTTCTGGTCACCAGGGCCGGTTTTAGGCAGGGGCGACAAGAGCGGTCGCACAGGGCCTCGCGCCTCCAGGGGCCCCACGGCGCTTCCTGTCACTCCCTGACATTAATCCTCAGCTGCTTTATATGGTGTCTTATTTTGGCACCTTAATTTGGAGCCTAAGTTGGGGGCTCTTTCACAAAGGCACGTAGACGCCTACGCGCATCCAACACGCATCAAATTGGCACTACTGCCCGGCTACTGTGGATAATTCCATTTCTTACACACATCCAAACACGAGGTAGAAAAAAATTTCTATTTTCTACTGCGTGGCGCTTACCTGGCAGTAATCGGCAGTTTATGCATGCTGACTCTTATTACCTGGTTAGCGCATGAGACCTTACTGCTAAGTCGATGGGTGGCGGTAAGGTCTGAGCCCGAAAATGGATGCACATTGGTTTTAATTTTGCCGCACATCCATGTTCAGGCACAAAAAAAATGCCTTTTTTCTAGGTGTGCCTAGAAAATGGACCTGCGCGCATCCAAGCCACATGCCTACGCCAGCGCAGGCCACTTATAAGTATGCCTTAGTAAAAGGGCCCCCTGGTGCCTTATTTCAGCACCTTATTTGGTGCCTCAATAAGGTGCCTAAATAAGGCGCCAAATTAGGTGACACACTAACCCCCGGATTCTATTTAGCGTGCCTAAAGTTGTGCGTGATGATTTTGTGCGCAAATCTAGGCATATTTTATAATCATACATGTAGATTAATTGTTTTAGCAAGCTGTTAAGCGTTGTTAGCAGCTCTTAACAAGCAATAAAGAGCACTAATTGTCAAAAATTAGAATTTACGCATGCACATTGCTAAGCATATTCTTTAATGTAATGCGACTAATTCTAACAGGCAAAAACAGGTGTGGTTAGGGGGCATGGAAATGGGCATTTTGTGGACGTTCCAAAATCTACACACGTTGTTATAAAATATGGGCCAGTGCGCGTAAATCTACACGCAGGGATTTACACCAGCTTTTAATTGGAATAAATGAGCATGCGTAGATTCAGTCGCATTAGCTACGCCTAAGCATATTCTAAATACTGCACATAAATCTATCTAAGCCTGCACTGGCATCTATTCAGGACTGGCTGGGGTGAGTTTTTAATAATTCTAACACTAAAAATCTAATATTAATCTTACAATGCAGGAGTTAAATCAAGGTTTGCATATTAAGTTTTACAATGTTGGGTCTGTGTCATGCCACAGTTGGTCTCTGCTTTCCTTTCTGTCCTGCTAGAGGGCTTTGGACAATCAAGATGAGGCTTTCTGACAAACTGGGAATTTAGGGGATTTCCAGAGAGGACACAGCAGGAAGCTGGCGCTTATGCTGTCAGAAGGTGGCTGAGCCCTGCACTGTATCTTCCTCCTCCCCTCAGCAAGGCAGTGGATGTGGCTGTCCAGAAACCCAAGCAGAACTTCAGAGGGAAGTGAGAGCAGGGCTTGAGAGTGGGGTGTGCAAGTACTTCCCAATTTGGGAAGAGGCAGATTTCAGTGCTTGAGATTCAAAGGTGGGTCCAACAGAAGTTCAGAATTACTACAAACTGCATGGTTGGCAAACTCGAGAGGTCAGTTCTGGTTTTATAACTCCCATTGCAAAGCAACTGTACTATCAAAACCTGTAATCATCTCTAAACTGTGGCATTGACATGGCCAGCAGGGACCTTAGCAAAATGCACCCCAAGTTTCTTGGACACTGACACTGAGCAGTTCTATGTTACTCCATTAAGGTCATATCTTCCCTCTTTACCCATGCCTGGCTTAAGAAGGAGTTCAAGTTCAGAGGGACACTATACAGAAAAAAAGGATGAAATCCAGTTGAAGCAAAACTGAAATTACTTCATACCAGAAGTGAGCTTTGACAACAGCATAGAACATGGGAAGTAATACCAATGCTTCTACAGTCTGGGTCCTGTACATTGGAAAAACAGATCAGTGAATAGTGGAGTGCCGCAGTGATCTGTACTGGGACCGATGCTACTTAACATATTTATAAATGACCTGGAAAACAGAATGACAAGTGAGGTGATTAAATTTGCAGATGACACAAAACTATTCAAAGTTGTCAAAACACATGCGGATTGTGAAAAATTGCAGGAAGACCTTAGGAAACTGGAAGACTGAGCATCCAAATGGCAGATGAAATTTAGCATGGAGAAATGCAAAGTGATGCACATTGGGAAGAATAATCGGAATCATAGTTACCTGATGCTAAGGTCCACCTTAGGAGTCAGCACTCAAAAAAAGATCTACGTGTCATTGTATACAATACGGTAAAATTTTCTGTCCAGTGTGTGGCAAACAGGATGCTAACAATTATTAGGAAAGGGCAGGGCCACCGAGAGACTGGGCCTGGCCTGGAGCAAGGCCACCCCCGGGGCCCCGCTCCGAGGTCATCATTGCCACCACCCCCCCCCCAGGCCGCCGCAGTCTCCACCTGCCCCCCTCCGTCCGCCGCCGGGCCCCCTGCATTGAAATCATCACAGCGCCTCACCTGTCACCTCGCTCTGTGACTGAAAGCGCAGCCAGCAGCAGCAGATTGGATTCACCTCCCTTCAGGCCTTCCCTCCCTGTGTCCCGCCCTTGCGGACGAGGGCGAGACACAGGGAGGGAAGTCCTGAAGGGAGGTGAATCCGATCTGCTGCTGCTGGCTGTGCTTTCAATCACGGAGTGAGGTGACAGGTGAGGTGCTGGGTTGACTTCAATGCGGGGGGCCCGGTGGCAGATGGTCAACGGAGCCGAGGGCGGGTGAGATCGGGGCTTGCAGTGTCAGGCCCGGGGAATTTTCCCCCCCCCCTCTTGGCGGCCCTGTGAAAGTGATGCAAAATAAGACCAAGAATATTATCGCTCCATGGTGCGGCCCCCACCTTGAGTATTGCGTTCAGTTCTGGTCACCGTATCTCATAAAAGATTTGCAGGCTAATTTTCACAAGAGAAAAATGTCCAAAAAGTGACAAAACTTCGACGTTTTGAGCTAGACCTGTTTTTATAATTATTAGCTGCAGTGGGAATTGAGCCCACTACCCCAGGATCAAAGTCCGCTGCAGTAACCACTAGACGACTCCTCCACTTCACACAAAGAGGTGCCCTTATTCCCCCAGTGGTCACTAACCCCCTCCCACCCCAAAAATGAATGAAGAATATCATAACCGGGTGGGTAGATGTGGGACAGTATCGGACTATCAACTTCTGTGAGCCATGTTTCTGAGATAAACAGAAAGCCCTGATCTGAAAATTCTAACAGATCCCTGAGTAATAGAGCCTTGTTCCCTACAGACCTGGTGTTGATATACATGGTGGGACAGGAGTGAGCTGAGACTTGTGTTCAAAGGGGAGAATTGTTTGGATAATTGCAAAAGGTAGCAAGGTTGTTTAGGCTGTCAAATGTTAGCCATTTGGTTCTGGTCTGTAACCATAGTAGTGTTCTGACGGTATGTATTGACATTGTGTAGCAGATATCTGACATTATAATTAGGGTGTTTCTTAGTGCAGGGTTTTCTAGATGGGTTATAGATTATGGGGCTAAAATTAGTCACTAAATTATGTGGTAGGTTGCTGGTTGACGCACTCAAAAGGGCTAAGGGCGTCAGGTTAAGACATGATAATCCTACCTCGGATGGTCTTACCTTAAATTTTTCTGTTTTCCTCCTTAAACTATGCCCAAAAGGAAGGGAAAGACGAGGGGAGGTAAAAGCTCCTTACACTCCACGATACCTCCTCGAGGGCAAATTCAGATTATGGATTTCACTGTCTCCGTCGCTAATTTGGGCGCCCTGCTAGCCGAGGCAGAGAGGAGCCTTGGCCAGGAAAGTGAATTATCACTTAGCCCAAGAAGCCCGCGTTTGCCCCGTGTAGCAGGAAGTGACGCCGGAGGAAGTCCTGTCCAGCAGCCCGAATTCGAAGCTGCGGTCTTGGGGAAGGAGCACTCCCTCGACGCTACGCTGTTCCCGCCGAGTTTTTCCGGCGAAGACCCGAGCCAAACATCCACCCCTAGGAGTAGGGGCAGCATGGATAACATCCAGGTGGAAGCCCGAACCGCACAGGAGATGGCGGATCGACAGCTGGGACCTGCATTGCAACTCCTACCCCTAGAGAAGCCATCTAAGGTGACGTTGGAGTCTTTGTGGGGGGCGATGGAATCTTTGCATAAAATATGTTTAACTTTTGTTTCTAGCTCTCAAGCTAACACTTTAAAGATAGAATCTTTACAGAACAATTTGGCTTCTCAAGCTAGTAATTTAAAGCAATGTGAGACTACCATCTCTTCATTGAAAGAACAAGAATGTAAACTGTTCCAAAATGCGGACTTGATGCACAGGAAGATTGAAAATCTAGAAAATGGGGCTAGAAATTTAAATTTGAGGTTTTTGAACTTTCCCTTTGTAAAATACACCTCATTAAGAGACATGTTTCATAAGTTGCTGAAGGAAACTTTCAATTATTCTGATACAAACTTCCCCCCAATACAAAAACTTTATATGATTCCTGCTCGAGCACCTAAGGAAAAAGATAATGAGCTTACTGAAAAAGTTTTGGAACATTTAGATGTATCCGCGTTGCTCGAGCAATCACAAGAAGTGGTTGAGTATAGATCCACTTTGTTGGTATCTTTTGTTTTTTTGGCGGATAAGGAAGCTATCTTGAGGCAATATCTGAGACAAACCTCTTCTATGGTTTCTCTGGGGGAACGATTCCAACTATTTCCAGATGTATCGAGAACCACACAGGAACGGAGGAAAAAATTCCTGATGATGAGACAAGAGACAGTACAGATAGGAGCTAAGTTCCAGCTCCGATTTCCTTGCAAATGTGTAGTTTCTTATGAAAATAAGACTTATCATTTCTTTGAGCCTTTGCAACTTCGTTCATTTTTTAATGCAAAGCTGCCTAACCCGCCATAAGGATCCAATAGAGCGGACTGTATGTGTTTATTAGTGACAACCTGATGCCATACTTGTATTATAATTTTATATTTCTTTGTTAAATATCCTTATCCTCTTGTAAGGTTTCATTTCAGTCTCCCTAAGTAGAGGACTATGAAGACTAATAGTTTCCTATGGGATTCTCCCAAATAATGATTACTGTTATTGACATTATTGTGTTATTTCTTGACAAAGCTTTGCTTTGGTATGTAATTTATAAGTTATAAATAAATAAATAAAAAAAGGGCTAAGCAAATCCATATGAGCCACTTCATAGTGATAGCTTTTGGAGCTAGTTTAAGTCAGTTGGGCTTAGCATCTTTATCAGTCCTAAATGTGTGCTGTTAAAGACTTCAGAATGGAGGTAGATACCATTGATGGTGAGGAGAGGTCATGGTGTCTCAGGTACTCATAAGGTGGGGAGATGTGAATGTGCTGATGCTAGTTCAAAATGATGCTATTATTCGGTATAATTAGTTAGGGGTCCTCATTTAAGCTGCCATTCTTCCATAGTCAGTCGTGTTATGGAGTTGTTAATTTCCTTCCTTTGCTGTTTGAAGTGTGGTTATAAGTACAGAGCTGAGCAGGACAGGTATTTATAAGACAATGGAGAGAATTGACCTTTTTAGGCTGCCATTCTTCCATAGTCAGTCGTGCAGACCACAGTATATCTCTCATAGTTACAAATCCAGATAGTTCTCTTATTCAAATTGCAGGATTGGAATTATTGCAGGCAATGGAGAGAGGAGGAGGTGGTGATCTGAGCAGTTGGGTATTTGTAAGGGGTGTCATTGACCTTAAGCACACCTTGGAATGTAGCCGGGAAAACACTAATACAGTGTGTTTTGAGTATTGCAATCAAATGCTTCCAGCAATAGAGAAACAAATGGCAGTTCTTAGCACCTTCTATGTGAATTTCTTTGGAGACTTAATGCAGAGGAGGTTGATGGCTAACTTTAGTTTTAAGGAATCTAACAGATTCAGACATTTAGAAATAGTTAAAATAAAACTTTAACTCATGGATTGTAGGTATGCACTTTATAGTCTTGACACAGTAGAAAACAGTACAAAATGTGTAATGGAGATCCTTTATAAAAGTAGTGGGTAATTCTCTTCAAGTTGCCTAAAGTTAGGTGCCGAGATGATCTATTTTGCCAATTACACACATAATTGACTTTCTATAATACTAACAAGTCCGTAGTTACTTGTTTAACATTGGGTGTGAGTACATACAAATCTATGTAAGCCACATTGAGCCTGCAAATAGGTGGAGGAATGTGGGATACAAATGCAATAAAATAAAATAAATAAATAAAATACTTAGGCTAGCGTAAATGCTCATGTCTAACTGCTGTTAATTAGACACATATTCTATAAGCCTGCCTTTGACCTGCCCATGTCTCTCCCAAGTTCATGCCCTTGCCCCCCTTTGAAGTTGTGTGCTATGGATTTGGGGTGCTCGATTTGTAGAATACTATTTAAGGGCCTTTTTTTACTAAACCTTGCTAGCAATTTTGGGCGCGACAAAGCCGACAAAGACCGTAGGATGTTAAGCAGGATTTATTTGTGAGTAACATGGTATGTGATACTTCATATGTATACCTGAGTTTGATTTATCTCTGCCTTTTTCAGAGCACAGACCATAAAAGTCTTCTCAGTACTGTACCTCTTATCAGTTCCCTCCAAGTGCCACGTCTGTCTTGCTTCCATTCGGACTAGAGTACCCTCTCACAGTCCAGGAGTAGCTCTTTACTCTCTCCCTCTCTCAAAGGAATACTCAGCACATCAAGAAGTTGTGATTTTTTTTTTAATACAAACTTTACTGAACTCTGCAGTGGCAGTAAATCCAAACCTCAAATTCTTTATATACAGTCAGCATTTGATTTAAGAGGTTTCTTGTTTCAACTCCAGCCAAGACTATTTGATACAGTCTTATCCACTACAAGACATTTCTCTTTTCCATGATCCAGAACTATGTACAGATTTACACTAGAGACTTGCACGGGAACAGGGTTCACAGGAATCCCGCAGAACCAGTGGTGTTCCCGTGGGGACTAAAGCAGTTCTGCGGGGTTACTTTGGGGATGGAAGCCATTCCTGCAGGGTTACCATGGGGGTGGAAGCCGTTCCTGCAGCCAGGGAAGGAAACAGTTCCTGTGGAGTTCCCGTGGAAGTGTACGCTGCACTTGTGTCAGTCTCTCACTTACCGAGTACCAAGTTCTTTGAGTGCTGTCTCCTCCTCCTCTTTGTTTTAACAGCACAGATGTGGAAAGTCTCCATTAAGGAGGGGGTAGAGACAAAATGGAAGTTATAAAAAACCTAAACCTAAATGGCTGCATGTGTGTGGATGTGTTGAGTGACGCTTAGTTAGTGACTCCGGCTGTGATGTACTAGGGCCGATACTGGGCAGACTTGTATGATCTGTGTCTCATTTATGGCAATCTGGTTTAGGATGGGCTGGAAAGGGTTTAGACAGCAACTTTAGTGGCTGGAACATGAGGACAGTGCTGGACAGACTTTTACGGTCTGTTTCCCGCAAATGAGAAGACAAATAGGCTGGAGTGAGCTTCAATGACAACTCCAGCAGTTGGAACATAAGTATAGGGCCGGGTGGACTTCTATGGTCTATGTCTCAGAAACGCCAAGGAAAGACCATAATTAAGTATATAATATCACGTTCATTGTTGATTTAATTATGAATTGATAATGAGTGTGACTATTGAGCAGACTGGACCATTCAGGTTTTTATCTGCTGTCACTTACTATGTTACTATTAATCCTCTCTGCTCCTGAGCTGATGTGCAGACCTCAGCTCAAGCATCAGATGTCACCTGACCTACTGGCGCGTGCATGTGGCGACCTCTCAGCGCACAGTGGCAGTGAATCAGAGACAAGTCTTATATATGCGCACCAAGTCTTCCTTGCTTGCAGTGCTGCAGCTCGAACCCAGGGAGAGACTCAGAGAACCAACCGGAATTTTTTTTGTGTACCATTAAATTCTTGCAGGGATGGGTGGGGATAGATAATATTCCTGTCCCCATGTGTCACGTCTGTGGCCGTGACCACCCTCAGACTTACCTCATTTCTGGGGGCCAGCGGCTGTGCTGGCTTCTCTCTGTGTTTGTGTTAGTCTTGTCTCTGTCCTGGTGTGCTGGCTGCTTCCAGCATGAACCTGATTGCTTCACTAGACCTCACCTGTGTGGGCTATGCCTCTCTAGGGTGCCAGCTTCCAAGATGGCTCCTGCTTGTCTTTCCTGTGGGCTCACTTCCTATGTGTGTCAAGCCTCTCTTTGGGGTCAAGGTACTTCCTGCTTCTGTCCTGCTGCTGGTGACCTCATCAGTGAGAGCCATCATAAGGAAGTGCTGTGCTGGCATTCTGGGCCTTTGCATAAGGGTTATGCTCTTAGGCCAGGTCAGGTTAGTAAGTGTCTGCTGCACTACTGCTTAGCCTCTCTCTGGGTTCCAGCCCAGCTTCTTTCTGTGTTTGTGTCGCGTCCGCAGCTCCCTCCGGCTCCTCCGCCGAGGGGGGCGGGAGCCGGCGTCCACTTCGGCGAGGGTCAACGATCCGGAAGCCGCAGCGGGGAGCCGGGGCCTGCCGCGGTGATGGCCGCCCAATCCGGGGCTGAGGTCAGAGGCCAGCGATTGCGGTTGCCAGTCTCGCGGTCGCCGGCTGTGGGGGCGGTGTTTGCACTGCGGGAGGAGGTGGTGCCGAGGCGCGATGGCCGGCGTCCTCGTCTCTCCCGGGCGCGGGGGTCCGGAGCTCCGCCTCTGAGGTGCTGGATTGGGCAGACAGAGCCAATCAGAAGGGCTCTGTCAATAGCCAGGTTCGGGTTGGTAGGCTATACCTGCGGGGGCGGGGCGGCTGATGCGGAACAGTACTTAAGGAAGAGAACTGAGTTAGAACTTTGCTTCAGGTTCTGTTCCCGAGGCCCGTTTCCATTTTGTTCCTGTGTTCCTCTGTGTTTCGTATTCCTCTGGTTTTGACCTCTGGACTGTTCCTGGTTTTTTCCCTGCTCGCTGCCTGCCTCGACCTCTTGCCGGATCTTGACTTCGTTGTCTGCTGCCTGCCCTGAACTTTGACTGTTATTGGATGTTCTCGTTCTCCATCTGCCCTCTGCTCTCCTGGTCCCTGTCTGGGTCAGCTTGGCACCCCGCGGTTCCTGAAGTCCCGTTGACCGCCTGCAGCTGGGGGCTCAACCCTTGGTGAACGGCGGTCGCCGCGGGTGAAGACTTGGGGTTGCACGGCTGTTCTTTAAGGTCCCTCGGGGCCTTACGGGACCTAAGGGCTCACCGTCCTTGCACACAAGACAGGAACCTGAAGCCATGAGCTCGCCTACGCAACCCGATCTACGGGACCTGGCTAAAGTTCTCCAGCAGCAGCAGGAGCAGTTGAACGCCCTGTCGGGGGCCCCTACAGAACGTATGCTCTCAGTTATCCTCGGTCCAGGTACAGAACCAGGCCGCTGCGGTCCACCAGGTCGCCGCAGCGGCTCCCCGTCCGGGAGGGTCCTTCCCGGGACCTCGGTTCCCTGAGCCTGCACGGTTTGATGGTGTTCCCGGAAGCTGCCGGGGTTTCCTCAACCAGTGCAACTTATACTTCAAGATGCAACCAGAGGCTTTTGCATCAGACCAGATAAAAGTGGCCTATGTTATTTCCTTGCTTACGGGATGGGCCCTAGCTTGGGCGTCCCCGTTATGTGAACAGCAGGATCCGCTCTTGGACAACTATGCGGAGTTCCAACGCCGCTTCCGCATGGTGTTTGATCTTCCAGGAAGGCCGTCTTCCGCCGCGTCCGAGCTGCTGCGGATTCAACAGGGTGAAGGGACCGTGGCAGACTATGCTATTCGGTTTCGGACTTTGACAACTGAGTTGCGCTGGAATCAGGAGTCCCTATCTGCAATTTTCCTGGAGGGACTTCAGGATCGAATCAAGGACGAGCTGGCCGTTTTCAGGAAAGGGCTAGAGCCCGAGCGGATCAGCGGAAGGGACCCAGGTGTGGGTCTCGGTCTAGTCGGGGATCGTCCCCCCCCCATGGCTCCAGAGAACCCAGGGAGACCTCTGAAGAACCTATGGTTATCGGCCGCCAACAACTGACTCCGTCTGAAAGGACTCAACGTCTTCGGGGCGGTCTTTGCCTGTATTGTGGCGAGGCTGGTCATTTCATTCGCACTTGCCCCGCACGGCCGGGAAACGCCACTCCCAAGGCGCCCTGAGGGGAGGGGTCTTGGGGCACTCTACTCCCCTACCCGACCATCTGATAACTCTTCCGGTGACTCTGCGGTGGCAGGAGACGATGGTTCACACCCGTGCCCTCTTGGATTCCGTGGCCGGGGGGAACTTCATTTGTCAGGAACTCTTGCGGCAGATGAGATGGCCCACGCTGCCCTACCGACCTGCTATGCAAGTGACATCCATCCAGGGTACAGCGTTACCCCAGCCTATCACGGAGGTGACTCCATTTTTGGGGCTTCAGGTGGGGGAGGATCACCGTGAGGAGGCTCAATTTCTGATCTTACCCCGCACCATTCATCCTGTGGTATTGGGCCTGCCCTGGTTACGGCGCCACACTCCTGTAATAGACTGGACTTTAGGGAAAATACAGGCCTGGGGTAGCGCCTGCACTGAGGCCTGTTTAAAGGGCCGGGAATCCAGCTGTCCCGCGGTAATAGCCACCCCTAGAGCTGTGTCACTGTCAAGCTGCCCTGCCAGAGGAGTACCGGGAGTTTGCGGATGTGTTTAGTCCCGTGGAAGCGGATGTACTACCGCCTCATCGATCTTTTGATTGTGCTATTAATTTGATGGCTGACAAAATGCCACCACGGGGCCGTCTCTATACACTGTCCCGGGAGGAATCGAAGGTCATGCAAGCTTATATCCGGGAGAATCTCCAGAAAGGATTCATCCGTCCCTCCACGTCCCCTGCCGGGGCAGGATTTTTTTTTGTGACCAAGAAAGATGGCTCTTTGAGGCCCTGTATTGACTACCGGGGCCTAAATGCCATCACCGTGAAAGACCGATACCCTCTGCCCCTTATTCCAGAGTTGTTTGATCGGCTGTAGGGGGCCCAGATCTTCACCAAGTTGGATCTCCGTGGGGCCTACAACTTGGTCCGTATCCGGCAGGGGGACGAATGGAAGACTGCATTTAATACGCATGAAGGACACTTCGAGTACCGGGTGATGCCCTTTGGCCTGTGCAATGCTCCCGCGGTGTTCCAGAGGTTCATAAACTTCGCTCTAGAGGACCTGCTTTACGCTACGGTAATTGTTTACCTGGATGACATCCTGATCTTTTCCAAAGATCCCCTGGAGCACGTGACCCACGTTCGAACTGTGCTTCAGCGCCTACGACAATTTCGCCTGTTTGCCAAGCTCAGCAAATGCTCCTTTCATCAGCAGTCTCTGCCCTTTCTGGGACATATTCTGTTACCGGGAGGTCTGCAAATGGATCCAGATAAGCTCCGCGCTATCCGGGAGTGGCCTCAACCCCAGGGCCTGAAGGCGCTGCAACGGTTCCTGGGGTTTGCGAATTACTATCGCCAATTTATTCCGCACTATTCGCAATTGACAGCTCCACTAACAGCGCTCACTAAGAAGCATGCGGATGTCTGGAACTGGCCAGCCGAGGCGCAAGCAGCCTTTGACCTATTGAAGAAAGCCTTTGCATCTGCTCCCATTCTTCAGGCTCCGGATCCTGACAAGCCCTTTGTGGTAGAGGTGGACGCTTCTGCTCTGGGTGCCGGGGCAGTCCTCTCTCAAGTTAACGCCAAGGGCCGGCGTCAACCTTGCTTCTTCTTCTCCTGAAAGTTCTCCCCAGCGGAACGCAATTACACTGTGGGAGACAGAGAACTGCTAGCCTTGAAGTTAGCTCTGCAAGAGTGGAGACATTTGCTGGAGGGGGCGGAGCACCGGTTTACGGTAATTACTGACCATAAGAATCTTTTGTATCTGCAGGAGGCCCAAAGGCTGAATCCGCGGCAAGCCCGCTGGTCGCTGTTCTTCGCCTGGTTCCGGTTTCAACTTGTCTTCCGGTCCGCTGCTCAGAATACCCCTGCAGACTCCCTCTCTCGAGCTTTTGAAGCTTCAGAGGACATTGAAGAGCCTCATCCTATGTTGGACCCAGTCTGTCTCAGTGCGGCCCCGGGAGGGGTCACTCCGTTGCGGAAGCTTGTGCCTCCACAGGACCGAGGTAAAGTAATGCGTTGGGGACATTCTTCTGTATGGGCCGGACACTTTGGGTTCCAAAAGACCCTCCGTCTGATTTCTCGACAGTACCAGTGGCCTCATATGAGGCAAGATATCCTTCAGTTTGTCACGACCTGCCCTACCTGTGCCCGGACCAAGTCTGTGGTGGGGCGCCCCTGGGGAGAGCTGCAGCCTTTGCCCGTCCCTGCAGCCCCCTGGGAGGAATTGTCTATGGATTTCATAATGGACCTTCCTTGCTCTCAGGGGCACACCGTGATCTGGGTTGTGGTAGACCGGTTCTCCCGGTATGGCACATTTCGTTCCCCTGCTAGGGCTTCCGTCGGCAGCACTGCTAGCCCAACAGTTCATCCAACATATTTTCCGACTCCATGGGCTACCAGCCAGGATCATCAGTGACCGTGGAGCCCAGTTTACTTCACGATTCTGGAGAGCCCTGTGTTCTGCTCTGGGGGTTGTTACTCATTTCTCCTCTGCCTACCATCCACAGACCAACGGAATGGTTGAACGGATTAACCAAACGTTGAAGGGGTTCTTGCGGGCCTTTGTCAACAAGCGGCAAGACAACTGGGCATCCCTTCTTCCATGGGCCGAGTTCGCCTATAACCACAGTGAACATTCGGCCTCTGGGCAATCTCCGTTCTTCTTGGTATATGGGCAACACCTGCGGCTTCCATCACCCATTCCCTCTGATTCCTCTACGCCCATGGTTACCCGAACCCTGGCGGACCTGCAGGAAGTCTGGAATATGGCCCAAGAGCAACTACAGAGAGTGGCCGCCAAGTACAAGTCGTTTGCTGACCGACACCGGCGTCCCGCCCCGGTATTGCAACCAGGGCAAAAGGTATGGTTAAGCACGAAATACCTAAGGCTCCGGGTACCCTCTCGGAGGTTGGGGCCACGGTACATCGGGCCGTTTGCTATCCAATCTCGGATCGGAGCTGTGACATACCGCCTGCGGCTACCTAGTACTCTACGGATCCATAATGCCTTCCATATTTCTCTGCTGAAGAGTTTCCGGGGGTCCAAATGGCATCCACAGAAATGAGAGTCAGTTGTTCCGGAGGCTGACCCCAATCCTGAATACGAGGTGGAAGAAATCATTGACTCCAAGAGGCGTCGGGGAAAGCTGCTCTACCTGTTATCATGGAAGCATTTCGGTCCCGAAGACAATTCCTGGGAACCGGCTACCAATGTACATGCCCCGGAGTTGGTAAGGACCTTACATGAGCGATATCCTCATAAACCTGGCCCCAGGAGGAGGGGGGCATCCGGGGGGGATACTGTCGCGTCCGCAGCTCCCTCTGGCTCCTCCACCGCGGGGGGCGGGAGCCGGCGTCCACTTCGGCGAGGGTCAACGATCCGGAAGCCGCAGTGGGGAGCCGGGGCCCGCCGCGGTGATGGCCGCCCAATCCGGGGCCGAGGTCAGAGGCCGGCGATTGCGGCCGCCAGTCT
The DNA here is from genome assembly GCF_901765095.1 of Microcaecilia unicolor. NCBI lineage: Eukaryota > Metazoa > Chordata > Amphibia > Gymnophiona > Siphonopidae > Microcaecilia > Microcaecilia unicolor. The sequence goes on from NC_044041.1 coordinate 69,525,695, forward strand.
CGCGGTCGCCGGCTGTGGGGGCGGTGTTTGCACTGCGGGAGGAGGCGGTGCTGAGGCGCGATGGCCGGCGTCCTCGTCTCTCCCGGGCGTGGGGGTCCGGAGCTCCGCCTCTGAGGTGCTGGATTGGGCAGACAGAGCCAATCAGAAGGGCTCTGTCAATAGCCAGGATCGGGTTGGTCGGCTATACCTGCGGGGGCGGGGCGGCTGATGCTGAACAGTACTTAAGGAAGAGAACTGAGTTAGAACTTTGCTTCAGGTTCTGTTCCCGAGGCCCGTTTCCATTTTGTTCCTGTGTTCCTCTGTGTTTCGTGTTCCTCTGGTTTTGACCTCTGGACTGTTCCTGGTTTTTTCCCTGCTCGCTACCTGCCTCGACCTCTTGCCGGATCTTGACTTCGTTGTCTGCTGCCTGCCCTGAACTTTGACTGTTATTGGATGTTCTCGTTCTCCATCTGCCCTCTGCTCTCCTGGTCCCTGTCCGGGTCAGCTTAGCACCCCGCGGTTCCTGAAGTCCCGTTGACCGCCTGCAGCTGGGGGCTCAACCCTTGGTGAACGGCGGTCGCCGCAGGTGAAGACTTGGGGTTGCACGGCTGTTCTTTAAGGTCCCTCGGGGCCTTACGGGACCTAAGGGCTCACCGTCCTTGCGCACAAGACAGTTTGTGTCTCTGTTGTCCTTCCGTGGGGGGTCTTCCCTGCCACTGTCTGTCTGTGGACTGCGGTCCTTCCTGGCTTACCCTGAGCTGGGGTGAAGCCTCTGTCTGTGGACTGCGGGTCCTTCCTGGCTTACCCTGTGTTTGGGGTGAAGCCTCTGTTCCTGGCTTACCCTGTGTTTGGGGTGAAGCCTCTGCTCCAGGCTTACCCTGTGTTGGGGTGAAGCCTCTGTTCCTGGCTTACCCTGTGTTGGGGTGAAGCCTCTGTCCCTGGCTTACCCTGGGTTGGGGTGAAGCCTCTGTCCCTGGCTTACTCTGGGTTGGGGTGAAGCCTTTGTCCTGGTTTACTCTGTCTGTTCTCCTGTCTGCCCCAAAGACCCTTGGCCTGTTATTCCTGCTTTTCTCTCTTTACCCTAAGTCCTGCCTTGCCTAGCCTGTGTGCCTACCCTGCTTGTATATCCTGAGTGTATATCCTGAATCCTGTATCTGTCTAGCTAGTGTGTATTTCCTGGGTGATTATTCCTGTATCCTGTCTCCACCTAGCTAGAGGATCCCCGTTCTGCCTAGTGTGTATGCTGCCCTAGTCCTTGCTCCTGCTAAGTTTCTGTACGCCTTGTGTCCCTTGGTCTGTCTTCTGGGTCTTGCTAGTGGCTGTGCAGCAGCTCACTGTCTGAGTTTAGTTCCTAGTCTAGTCTCCCTCGTGTTTCCTAGACCCAGGGTGGGCCCTCTGGGTCTCCAGTTCCGGCCTTATCCTGCAAGTCCTGCCGGCCGCCTGCACGCTGGAGCTCAACTCTAGCGGAACGGTGGCTAAGTGCAGGTGAAGCGGTTCCTGTCCTGCCGGTTCCAGTTGCCTACTTCCGATCCCGAGTTCAAGTCCAGTCCTTCCGTATGTCCAGTTCCAAGATGGTCTTGCCTGCCGCTGCCGCTCCTCGGCAGTGGAAGGGCTCACGAACTCCAGTCCTGCCTCGAGGACCTGACAGGATGCCAAGGCCCTCGAGAACGCGACACCATGCTACTATCCAATTTACACCTCCTCCAGTCTATCACCCATCCCTTTGGGTGTCGCGTCCCTCACCTGCACCTCTGGTCCGCTCCTCGCTTCCTCTCTCGGAGGGGGGGGAGCATCGGTCATGCGGCCTCGGCTGGCAGCAAACGCCACGCTCCTTCCCTGGGTGGCCAGGGCTGTCGGAGCGCCTAGACGTGGTTTCCGTCTCTGATGGCGGTGTCTGTGGGAGTGTCGGCCATTTTGGCGCCCGGCGCCCCGAGCAGAAGTCTTCTCTTCCAGGCACGGAGCCCGGGAACTCTGGCCACACCTTCTGTGCCTGGATTGGCTGATGGCCGTGGAGGTCCGCCCTCGCTTGTCGGCTGGCCAATCGGGCTCCTGCCAGCCTGCTGAAGGCGTCTCTCTGCCAGCTGACTCGCAGCATACTGGATGGGAGGGGTATTTAAGAAGCAGCTCTTCCCTTCAACTTTGCTTCGGCTTCTACTTTTGTAGACTTGCCTGCGCGTCTGGGTGACCTCTTGTCGCTACCTTCTGCTAGACCTGATTAGACCTTGCCTTGAACCTGACTACTGCTTTGCTTGCCGCCTGCCTGAGAGACTGTGCCTTGAACCTGACTACTGTGCCTTGAACCTGACTACTGCTTTGCTTGCCGCCTGCTGGTTCCTAGACCCAGCTCTGTAACTGCCTACCTAGCCCTCCGAGCCCCTGCACCACCTGCGGCCCTCAGCCTGCTCTACCCCACTGTTCCGGAAGTCCTGTTGGCCGCCTGCACCTGGGGGCTCAACTCCCAGGGAACGGCGTTCGCTGCAGGTGAAGACTTGGGGTGGTTCGGCTGTCCCTTGGAGGGCCAGGGTCTATCATCTCTCCAACCCTCCAGCAGGACCCAAGGGCTCACGAGACTCCTAGACGAGACATTGGGCTATATAATCTGAGGCTTCTCCTGATGTCTTTGCTCGCCATCTGTTTCCCTCAAGATCAGACCTCCCTGTCTGTCCTCTTTCCAGCAATGTACCTCTCTGGGCTACACCCTGGACTTGAGCAGGCTTTCCCTGCTCCAGCTCTTGCTCACAGGCTGGGTTTCCCTTACCTACACAGAGCTCTTTTCACCCTCACAGTTACTGCTTTTAGGGGCAGGAATTCCTCCTTAATTCAGCCTCAGTTTATTCTGCCTTTTCAGGATACCCCCTCTCCTCCTAGGGTCCTGGCAGGAGTGAAGGCATCCAAAGACCATGTGCTTAAACAAACCAGAATTGTTATTACCTTCAAACTCCACTTCTAGTGTAAATCTTTTAACAAATCTACATTCTCTCTGCATGTTATTTCACAACCCACCCCTTGGGCTGGGCTCTAATTCCCACCCACCCCCAGTCCCCTTCCTCCCAGGTCCGGCAGCACTGTACCTTCCCTCCAGCCCCCTTCTCTCCCCATGTCCAGCACTTCTGCCTTCCCCCAATCCAGCCTGCCCTAATCCAACATCCCTCGCTGCCTTTCCTCCCATGGGTCCAGTTCCGGCCGTTCGGAAGCGTTGCCTGCCTCTTTCTGCTCCTCCCCACCGCTGCCACAGTGCCTGCAGCTTTCTTTTTTGGGCCATAGACATTAGACAAGCTCTCCCCAGAAAGATCAACACCACTCAGTAATCCCCATGTACAATGCATTCTTGCTATCCATGCATTCTGTATTCACAGATTCGCTTATTCACAGAAAATAAAGTGTAACCCATTTTTGCTATTCACAGTTAGTTTCACTTTCCGCAGCCATGCACAGCATAGTGTGAGTATTGTTACACCAACAACCTGAATATACTGTACTTAAATAAAATAAAAAAAACGTGTACAAAATAAATGTATAAAATGCATAATATAATAAGTAAGTTGTTCTTTACAAGAAAACTACATGAAATTATGAGTTTATGGTGTTCACTGCAGGGGCATAGCCACAGGTGAGCCTGGATGGGCCCAAGTCCACCCACTTTTGCCCAAGGCCCACCCTAACTATCCCCAATCCAACGTCCTTTACTGCCTTTCCTTCCTTGGGTCCGGATCAAGTTGTTTGGAAGCATTGCCTGCCTCTTTCTGCTCCTCCCCACTGCTGCCGTGATGCCTGCATCTTTCTTTTTTGAGCTGTCGCTGGCAGTGATTCACACAGGCATTTCTCCTGCCACGTCCATCTGGCCCTTTCTAATGCAACTTCCTCAGGGTAGGGGTAGGGCCATGGGCAGGGCATGGGTGCATCAGGTGTGTAATATAAGTGAATTTTAAAGATTGTTTTTCAACTCTGCCTTGACCGGCAGTGCACTCACTCATTAAAATAATTGTTTAACTTTGATTGTGTGAAAATAAATTGGAATGTAGAAGATAAGACACAGCTCTAATTAATTTGGTATGTGAAGGGAGAGGTGGAGCCTGTTTCGAGTTCAGACTGGCCACCTGGACTGAGAAACATGTGACCACCTTCCCACAGTATGGCTTGTTTACCAAAACAGAGAAATTCTCAAGCATTCTGTAATTTTCCTTAGCTCTGAACATGAGTTCTAAGCCTGATAAAAAAGGGAGGCTTCTTACAGTGAAGCCAGAAGCAGCTGCTCCTCCTTTCCCCTGTCACGTCACTGCGCTCCTCCGGGGTCTTACTCCAGGGGCAGTGACGTGGAGGCGAGAGGAGGAGCGGCTGCAGAGACTGCATTTTAAAACTCGGGCATTTGCGAATGATTTGGACTGGGTTTAAAAACATTTATGTTTTTTTTTTTTTTTTTGTAACGGCCGCTGCTGCTCAACAGGAGAAGCAGCAGTGGCTGGACAGCGTTACCAGTGGCAGTTGCGGGTGGCGAGGGGGTTGATGTGCCGGGGGGAGGGGAGTGTTGATGTGCTTCGGGGGGGGGGGGGAGAGGGTGTTTGATGTGCCGGGGGGGGGCTTGGGTGATGCGCCGAGGGGGGTATCTGTGGTGCCGCGCTTGTAGTTTTTTAATGCGCCGCTCCCTGCCACTTGCTCCAAAGTGGCAGGGAGCGGCGCACTGACAGCTGATTCCCAGGCGGGGAGGAGTAGGGAACCACACTCCGCGTGTTTCCCTACTCCTCCCCCTGCCTGGGAATCAGCTGTGAGTGATGTCATCCTGGCTACGGAGCCTAGCTCAGCAACTCCAGGAGCCACGGACACAGGCAGTCCCACATTAGAACGTTGGTGGTGAGAATTATTAAATAGGATTACATTGAGAATTGCTAGTAATGCGTTTTCATCCATAACAATAGTTAATACATAAATGTTAAATACAGAATATGGTTTGGGGGGAGGGAGGGACAAGTGTTATATTACAAAATTTGATGGCTGTACGTAATGTTGCATGTTTGAAGTGTTGTTCCACTGAGCTCTGTACAACTGTTTTGAGGCTGCTATGTTAAGGTGGATTTGTACTTTTGGAGTTGTCATCAATAAAAACTGTTGAAATATAAATAGGATTACATTGTTTGAAATCCATCAAGTGACCAAACAGACTTTTTGTAAAACAAAACATGGTAATGGAATAGAAGAGACACTTCCCTACATCATCAGACTGAATCTAAGTTTCAGTGCCAAGAACCAGATACTCAAGACTTCTCAATGCTTTCTTATGTTTTCCTCTCTCTCCTCTCCCTTGCTTTTTGCCTCACTTCCCCCTCTCTCTTCTTTTGTCTCCTCTTCCTCTCATCCTTCACTTCCTCCTTTTCCTCCTCCTTCTCTCCTCTATTTTCCCTCCTCCCTCACTTCCTCCATTCCCTCCTCTATTCCTCTGCTTCCCCTCCTTCTGCACTTCCTCCTTTCTCTCTTGTTTTGCTTCCTTTTCTTCCTCTTTTTCCTTCTCCCTCTCTTCACTTCTTTCCTCCTCCCTCACTTCCTTCTGTCTCTCCTCTCTGACTCCACTTACTCCCCTCCAAGGAGGTTGAATAAAAACAGGAGGAGGGGTGACCTTATCTAGCCCATTATAGGGGTTGATAGGACTGCCTATGTGACATCCATCTGTAAAAAGGCATAAGCTGTTCCAGTTGGATAGGCAGTGCCTTAAAAGGTGGAGGAAAAATATTTTTTTTTTTACTTATTTGACAGCTTTTGAATTTATTTTAAAAGCTTCTCATATGTAGATATAAATCTTGTGCAATAAAATTGAATAGCAATAAAACAGCTTACAAAATTATTGTAGCTGGTAGAAACAGCAGTTATAAACTCTGCATTTTGTGCAAAATTTTCTACACTTTCTATAGAATACAGATGGCCAAATTTCAGAGAGGATATCCTATTTCATATTAACTGTTTTTGTAATCTGCATTGGGAAGCTTGGAGTTTATAAAGATGGAATATACTGAAATTAAATGGAAGTAAAATTAAACTCTATCATTGGGGCACATGGAATCACATCTTCATCTGTTTTGCAAAAGTTTATCTTTTAGATACACAAATGGATTATTCTGTTTTGAACATGTTTCAGGGGCAAGTGGTTTTATAAGTCAACATAAAAATAAAAATAAATATTTCGTTTATGCAGCTCTCTTTTATTTAAACATAACTAAAATGGGCTATAAGCCCCTAACACAGTCCATTGGTTTTCTTATATTTTGTTCTTGTGATGACTTATATTGTGCCAAAACTGAAAACATTTATCTCTATCTGGTCAATAATAAAAGGAGCTTATTGTAAACTGTATCCACCAAAAAATGTTGTTTTGTGGTTGTTCATGAGGGAAAGGGAAATGGGACTTGATATACCGCCTTTCTGTGGTATTTTACAACTACATTCAAAACGGTTTACATATATACAGGTACTTATTTTGTACCTCGCATCACCATATGCCTGGAACAGACTTCCCGAGCCCATATGCCATGCGCCCTCCCTGCCCATTTTCAAGTCCTTACTCAAAGCCCATCTCTTCTTCCTTGCTTTTGGCACCTAACCACCTTCCCAATTCATGATACCCACACTGACTACATAGTTTGTAACCTTTAGATTGTAAACTCTCTTGAGCAGGGACTGTCCTTCACCATGTTAAACTTGTACAGCGCTGCGTAACCCTGGCAGCGCTATAGAAATGCTAAGTAGTAGTAGTAGTAGTAGTAGTAGTAAGTGACTTGCCCACAGTCACAAGGAGCTGCAGTGGGAATTGAACCCAGTTCCCCAGGATCAAAGTTCGCTGTACTAACCACTGAATAAATAAGTGTATTTTTGTATCCGTAGTCATGTATCCAAAGTTTATATAATCCTTTCAAGAAAGCCAGTTAATCATTTAACTTATTAGTGGAACATAACCACAGAGGCATCATATGGTCGCATTATATGAATGGGTTAGCCCAGTGGTTCCGAAACCTGGTCCTGGAGGCACCCCAGTCTGTCAGGCTTTCAGGATATCCACAAAGAATATCCATTAGATATATTTGCATGCACTGCCTCCACTGCATGCAAATCTCTCTCATTAATATTAATTGTGGATATCCTGAAAACCTGACTGCCTGTGGTGCCTCCAGGACCAGGTTTTGGAACCAGTGGGTTAGCCTAACTACCATCAGAGGCAGACACGGTCATATAATGAACATAATTATGTTTGCATTTAGCTAATAACTGAGAAAATGCTACTATCAAATCATAATAGGAAGCTTGAAGTCGTCTTGGTTAACTTCTGCTGAATATCAACCGGCTAATAGCTTTAAGCCTAGATTTTGTTTGCTGAACTCATGCTTACTCATGTCCACTCCACCAGATTTATTCCTGTCATTCATCTCTAACTCTTTTACTTATACTTTTCTCTTAGACTTCATTATTCCCAGGATGCATCTATATACATTATTTTATCTCTCTCTTATAAATAGTAGTAATAAACAATATGAAGTGCATGTTTATAATATACCACTGCATTCCACAAAACAAAAGGAGCAGGTTCCCACAAACCATCTTTCTCTTTGATCTAGGCAGAGAAAAAAAAAATAGTTTAAATGCTCCCAGGTTTCAACCTAAGTACATAAGTACATAAGCATCGCCATGCTGGGACAGAGCAAGGGTCCATCGAGCCCAGCACCCTGTCACCGACAGCGGCCAAAAGAACAAGCAATTTGTCCCGCCCATCCTAGAAATACTGTATTATTCCCTCGTCCATTCAATAACATTCTATGGCTTTTTCCTCCAGGAAGCCGTCCAACCCTTTTATTAAGTCCACTAAGTTAACCACCTTAACCACCTTTTCCGGCAGCGAATTCCAGAGTTTAACTACGCATTGAGTGAAAAAATATTTCCTGCAATTCGTTTTAAATTTACCACACTGCAGCTTCATCGCATGCCCCCTTGTCCTAGTATTTTTGGAAAGCATAAACAGACGCTCCACATTGACCCGTTCCATTCCACTCATTATCTTATAGACCTCTATCATATCTTCCCTCAGCCGCCTTTTCTCCAAGCTGAAGAGCCCCTTACCGTTCAGTGAATCCAGACTGCCCCAATTTGACTGCCCCTATCGGACCGACCGTTCACTTGTCTATTAGATTGTAAGCTCTTTGAGCAGGGACTGACTCTCTTTGTTAAGTTGTACAGCACTGCGTAACCCTAGTAGCGCTCTAGAAATGTTAAGTAGTAGTAGTAGTAGTAGCCTCTTCAGCCTATCCTGATAGGGAAGTCGTCCCATCCCCAGTATATGTCGCCCTTCTCTGCACCTTTTCCAATTCCACTATATCTTTTTTGAGGTGCGGCGACCAGAATTGAACACAATACTCGAGGTGCGGTCGCACCATGGAGCGACACAACGGTAGAATAATATCCTTATTTTTGTTTTCAATCCCTAGGGAGTCTCTATAACCAGCACCTCCAAATGACACACTGATTACAATTTATAATCTGTGATCGCCTCTACAGTACTATGTAAGCCACATTGAGCCTGCAAATAGGTGGGAAAATGTGGGATACAAATGTAACAAATAAATAAAATAAAAAATAACAAATTACTACTCTACATATGAAAACTTATTCCTTTATCATACTTCCTCTGTGTGCATCCGTATGCTGCACAAGCTGGCATGTTTGAAAATATAAGTGAAATTAAATAAAAATGCTACCACCAATAAAGAACTGCAACATGAATGCACGACTAGCTCATAGCTTTGTTTTGAGTGTATGCAGAACGACAGCTGCGCGGGGAACGGGGAAACCTTGCCTAAATGGCTTCAACATTTTGACGTCATGCCTACTCCTGCTCTCAATCAAACCTCCTAGATCCCGACCAGCTACCTCCTCCCTCACAACGTCAGTACTCTCGGAAGTTCGTGTAAAGCTGCAAAATGGCGTCGTGAACCAGGAAGTGAGTCCGGAGCGCCGGATCGGACAGAGAGAAGTAGGGGCAGGAGCAGAGCGGAACCGAGGTAAGAACCACTCGGTCTAGTCTCCCCTCTTTTTCTGATACAGCCGGAGGAAGTGGAGTGTAGGAGTCTTCGTCTCCAGAGCGCCTCGAGTAGGACAGGACCGTGTCAGGAGAAAAGAAGGGAAAGAGTGAGGAGAGAGAATGAGGCGAGGGGGAAAGAGTAAGGGTAGAGAGGAGAGGAAAAGGGAAGAGAGAGCACAAGGGAAAAGGAAAGAGTGCGAGAAGAGAAAAAAAGAGTAAGGGAAAAGGAAAGATTGCGAGAAGAGGAAAGAGAGTAAGGGAAGAGGAAAGAGTGCGAGAAGAGGAAATAGAGTAAGGGAAAAGCGAGGAAAGAATAAGGGTAAAGGAAAGAGTGAAAACAATAAGGGTAAAGGAAAGAGTGAGAGAAGAGGAGGGAATAAAATAAAAGGGGAAAGAGTGAGTGAAGAAGGGAGAAAGTGAGAAAAATGAGAGAAAAGGGGGATGGGGAAAGAGTGAGGGAAGAGAGGAGAGAATAAAGGGAAAGAGGGAGAGGAGGGAAGAGAAGTGAGAATGAGGAGAGTGTGAGGGAAGAGTGTTAGGGATGACGGGAGGAAGTTTGGGGGGAAAGAGTAATGCAGGAGGAGAGAGAGTTTTGTAGGGAATGAGCAGAGCCACTAAGAAGGGGAGGCAGGGGGACAAGATTCCCTGGGCCCAGCACCAGAAGGCTCTGCTCCTTTGGTCTGTTCTTTCTCCTGCTTCTGTGTTTTGGGACCCAGGTGATTGTGTTAACGTTCCAGGACACAGGAGCAAGAGAGTGACAGATCGAGGGAGGAACAGACACAGGAAGGTAAGGGGGTGGTAGAATTGGGGGGGGGGGTGTCCTGGCAGCGTCAGCCAGAGTGGGGGTCCTGGCAGCAGCCCAAGTGGGAGTTGCGGCGGAGGTGGCAGCCAAAGGGTGTGGTGGTGGGGGGGGGGGGGTAGCAGCAACAGCAGTCCTGCCCTGGGCCCAGCTCCGTCTCTGTCTCTCTGTAGCCCTGAGAAGGAGAGACAAAAGATAGTATCTGTATCTGAAGAAGAGTGACTGGAAGAAAAAGAATAGTGGGGGCATGAGAGACTGAGGGGAATAGGTGGAGACTGAGAGGGCAGAGACAGAGAGAGAATAAATCTAAAAGTAAATGTACTTTGGGTTGGGGAGAGGGTAGGACAGGAAAAGACTTTGTAAGATGAGGATTTTAGAGATGGGAGGGAGGAGGGGTTAGATATGGGGTTGGGGGTTTGGATTATGCTTGACAGATCATCAGCAGGTCGGTCCTACACTAGACAGAAATATGTGGCTTGAAGCCTGCTTTATGGAAATGGAATGCAGGTGTTCATTTGCTCTAGTAACCTTAGGTTTATTAATGTTCTGTTTTTCCTGGGTTGGCATTACTTCAAGCAGTTCTGTACTAGAGTGATTAAGTAATTCAGTTTAAAACATTACCATGGCTTTAAAAAGTTGAATGGATGGCCAAGGTCTCCTGAAGGCCTATGTTTCCTCTCTTTAAGATCTTCCAATAAGGCATTTTTGCATATTCCTTTGGTGAAACAGGACGTGAAATCTGTCTCATAATTAATAAGTTTGGGGTCTGGAGTGGTGGTAGTACCTGTGATCGGTGTCTCACTGAGATGCTTCTGCAGCTTTGCTCCACTCCAAGGAGACACATAGGCGCATTTTCAAAGCATTTAGACTTACAAAGTCACGTAGTAACCCATTTTCAATTGATTTAATCTTATGACCTTAAGAATAAATAAATTCAGATTTAAAGTTGTCATTAAGACTTGGCTTTTTAGGCAGGTCTTTGGTGACCAGTAGTGAGTGCTATGTCTATACTTCCTTCCCCTTGTCTTTCACCTTACCTGCTATTTCTCTTCCTTTCGGTCTTTCCTCCCATAGGTCTGTGTTGTGTCGAATGTGGTTTCTCTGCTTTCCTTTCTGAACTATGGAGTTCCTTTCTTTCTATATTTAGACTGCAAACCACTTAGTTCTGTTCTCAGCCATAGTGGTATAGTAAATTTGAATAAAGAAAGATGGATTTGATGGTGTACTGTACACAATGTTGAAAGTCATTCTTTATGTTGGGTCTAATATTTTATGTTTCAACTATTTTATTGATGATACAAGAGCTGTAACAAAGCCTTAATATACAACCATTAATAAAGCCATTGACATAGCATTTTGATCAAACATGTCTGTAACTTGTGTCACCAATATGTATTTTGTATAACTTCCCCCCCATCCCCCCTCAGCCCCATAAACTACTATTGCTGTACCCGAGAGAAATTAACATCCTTTTGTTAATGTGGATAATAAAGACTAATATAGTGAAATATTGTTTTCACTAACTCACATATTGTGTTATATTTATCAAGGTACCTTGTTTAGATTCCTTTTCCCTCCCCTCCTCCCCTTACTTAGTCTATTGCGCTTCGTTCCTTTCTTCATGGTATCTACTGTTTCAATCCCTCACCAAACATCTTTCCCCTATGATATTGTTGGATAATACACACCCAGCCCCTTGTTAGATCTCCCTCTACTTTCTTCGCTAAGTATCTCTTCCCTATTGCCTGTCTTCCCCATGTTGGGCTTAATATTTAAAAAGCTGATGTGACTGGTGTTGATGCCGACTATATAAGTCCTTAAAAAATATAGTTGACCCATTTATATGCATAATTTTAGGTGTAGACCGTGCCATGTGTATATTGGAGGGTGGCATTAGGGGCAGGATGGAGGCTGGCAAAAAAGTTATAAGGTATACACATGAGGTAGGCCAGCAAAAAGCAGGTACTTATGTGTGTGAGTGGTTAAATAGATAGCACTTCTAAACATATGAATAAAGTTAACTGCTGCTTAACTTTAAACACTGGTGGTGCCAGCTGAGTATCAGTGCAAAGTTCCATAGTGCGTGAATGTTAGGTATTGTCTTTGTGTGCATATCCAACCTTCACTTCTCCGACATTCTGGATTATCCAACATATCTAGGTGATGTCACAGTGTCATTAATGAGATGCGTGCACATTTTTTTCTCTTTCTTGACATCATCCTATATAGTAAAATGCACCTCCAACATTCTGAAGCTGACTGCATGGCTGAGGCATTCCTGCTCTCTGTATCCATCTCCTGAATTGACATCACATACTTCTGGGTTCGTCACAAGCAGAAGTGACCAACCACACGAGGTTTCTCGGCTTCAGAATGTTGGAGGTGCATTCTATTAAATAGGATTGGTCAGTTCCTTGAAGCACAGCTGGAGCTCAGCGTCCTGCACAGTAACGCTCAGACACCAGAGAGAGAGGGGGGGGGGGTCTGACACCAGAGGGAGAAAGGGGGGGGGGCTGACACCAGAGGGGGGAGGAGGTATCTCTGTCACACACACACTCTCTCTCTCTCACAGTCAGTCTTTCTCTCACTCTCACACACTGTCCCTCACACACTCTATGTCTCACACTGTATCACATTCACTCTCTATGTGTCACACAGTCACTCACACACTCTCTTGGTCTCATACACTCAGTCTCACAGAGAGTCTGTGTCTCACACACACTCTCTCTCTCGCACACACTCTCTCTGTGTGAAACACACTCTCTCTCACACTGTGTCTCATACGCACTTGCACACACTCTCATTCTCGCACACACACTCTCTCTCTCACAGACACACTCGCACCCAGACTCACTCTCTCTCTCTCACACACACACACACACTCGCACGTTCACTCTCTCTCTCACACACAGTCACTCTCACATACACTCTCTGAAACATACACACTCCGAGGAAAACCTTGCTAGTGCCCGTTTCATTTGTGTGAGAAACGGGCCTTTTTTTACTAGTGTTTAGCTAAAAAGCAGCAGTTCTAGGTAAGATTTGTGAGCACATTAAGCGTGAAGCTCTTGTTACTACTTCCTCTTTTGAAGTTTGCATTCAATATGCTTTTCTTTTATCTCTCATCCACTTTTTCTGTATTATCTAACTTTTTGATTATCCAACCATCTATCGGTCCCGTTTATGTCAGATACTTGAGACTCTACTGTATTTACTTAACTGCCTTTATGAAGAGATTCACTCACATGCATTCAAAAGCCATTATGCTGTCATGTGCCTGGGAAATTAACCACTTCCTGAGTTATTGCAGAATTTGATGGGCTGTTGTTGGTAGGGGATATTAATGGTGTGGGCAAGACACAGATTCAGGATCACGGATCCAGCTCATACTGCAGGATATAGACTTGGCTTGATTTGGAATGGCTTATAATGTGAACTTTGAAAGAACTAGTTTTTCTGATCTTTTGTCTCATGATCATTATCTTACTTCAAACTGAAGGAGGAATTAGGGTTAGAGAGAGTTTGCAGTTGTGGTAAAATTGATGCAGACAAATTACCCTTATGTTCATCCCTGGATAGGAACCATGGGAAATAAATACACTTTTTGGGATCTGTTGGTCACTGTCAGAGACAGGATGCTGGCTGGGCTTGATGGACCTTGGTCTGACTCGTAATGGCTTTTCTTATATTCTTATTTCTTATGCCCTTAAAGGCTATCAGTAGTATTAATGAGCTAGTGGTGGTGACCAGTTAGTTCTCATAAGATCCTGCTCTTCTGAGCTGCAGAAATCTGTGCCTCGGTTATAACCCAGAGAGCAGCAAACATATTTTCCTTCCAGTGCATTTTTACCCCTCCCCATTTTGCTCATACCCACACCCTAGGAGTGATAATAGGGTTTCTCACAATTTGATTTTGACAGTGCTGTGTAAAAATTTGCCATAATTTATAAGACCATTAACATCGCCAAGAGGGATTATTTCTCAACTAAAATTTCCTGTGACTAAATCTTGACTAAAGAATTGTTTCATGAGGCAATGAGCCATCTGAAATTACCATTTATTAACTTGATCCTCCTTTTCTTCAGAAAAGTGAATAATTTCTGACTCTCTGATAATGGGGTCGATTAAATTGCATGCCCAATTTGCATGTGCAATTTAATTGAGCAAGCAAATAAACTTTTCAATCAACACACTAGCTTTTTCTGCTGGCATGAGCTGATACTGTTTCATATTGGAAATTGTTTTGTGCATATGTGGCTGCACTTCTGAAAGTACTCTGATTGGCTTTCTCTATTGATTTATTGGATTACTGCAAATAATAACTGATTACAGACAAGACCCCTAATGCAGGCAGGTTGCTGAAACACAGACCGTGTCAGGTCTCTTAATCAAGCCATACTGAATGTCAACCTGTTCTTGGAGGTCCTTTGTACCTTTTTTCACTAGTTATGCAAATTTGGGTGCCATTTATAGGATTTAGTTCTTAGTGTTTGAACAAGGAGCAGAATTTTTGGACCCAGTTGAACACTCAGTATTCATGGCTTTTGGCAGGACAGGTGGCTGTGTCTTGATCATCACGACCGGGGAAGCTTGGTAGTTCTGCGTTCTGTAAACTTGGCTTTAGAGGTTATTTCATGTTTTTATTTCTTATTATTGTACAGAAAGTGTTATATGAAACAGAAACACTGAAAATATTTTCACTAAAATTCCATAGGATCAGTTTTATTATTTTCACTACAATTCTAGAGGATCAGTTTCACCTCAGTGACCTGCAGGATCACTCAGTGGTTTTCAAAACTACAGTGAACACTAATTACGTATCCAGAAACTCCTCATTCAGATCATGTGGGGAAAAGAAGCTACCCACACTTCTGACCTAGCATATGAACATAGGGGTATGAAATCAGTTTCAGTTTGCCACATTCAGTTCCATACATCAGTTAATGGAACTGGGATTAGGAGGCTCTGTTTTAGTTTGATTTAAGTCACAATGCTTGGTCTTCAGTGATTACCATTCTTCCTGAAACATTTGAGTTGTGGGATGCGGCAAGGATCAGTCGTCAAGGGTCAGTTCTAGCCCTGTTGCTGTTTAACATTTACCTGTAGAAAGCCTGTTATATTGAAGTGCTTAAGTGATAAGAATGATGATAATATTCACATGTAAAAGTACTGTGGATCATAACTGCCTTTGGGATGGAAATAGGTGAGAGCAGTGTCGCCTTCACTTTGTCCTCACATATTCTCTTTGTTTCCCTTTGCTATTCCTTTTGGGCCTGGCTTCTTTTCTTTCCTGTTTTGGTACGTCTTTCTGTAATCTCTTTACTTTATTTAGTTCTAATACTATTCATGTTTTGCCTACCCTAATTTCATTTTGCAGCCTGGTACTCGTCTGTTCTCCTCTTTCCATAACTTTTATTTTCTTCTGGATGGTATTGAAGCCTTTGTGCTGTTTACCGGTGACTAAACATTTCATTAGATTGTGTTTGTACTATTTTCATATCCCCTCTGTTCATCCTCAAGACTTTGGGGCTCATTTTTAAAAAGCACTTAGACATACAAAGTTCCATAGCTTACTGTGGAACTTTGTAAGTCTAAGTGCTTTGAAAATACACCTCCACATCAGTCTGTTATTCCTGTTTGCTTTTCTTCTTCTGGTTAACTTTACCTTTTTCACCCTCATTTTAGTCTGTATATGAAAACAAAACTTGTAATGTCCACAGATAAGAGCATTGCACATCAGTGAAATAGATTTTCCTTTAGTTAAGCAGGTCTGAGAGATGAACTAGTCGATAGGGCAATGGTTAGTAGATCAGTAGGTAGCTCTCAACTTTTTTTGTCCAATATAGGAAGAAGTGCCCCATCAAATAACTGTCTTGACTATGCTTTGTTTTGAATTTGTTCGTGATTAGCGTTTGAATCTTCCTTGTAGTCTCTGTAATTCTATAGCAATGTATTCAAGTGGACATGGACATGAAGTCATTTGCAAATTTATTAGTTATTTATTAGGATTTATTTACTGCCTTTTTGAAGGCATTCACTCAAGGCGGTGTACAGTAAGAATAGGTCAAACATGAGCAATAGGCAATTACAGCAGTAAAAATATTAAAATAATACAAAGTATGGTATGTTATACTAATAATGTCAACACAATACGTAATTAATAGAGCATTATAATTGATAGTGAAGGGTAAAGCAAAGATGTTACACATAGATCGGTAAGTCAGTAGAAAGAGTTAGAAAGTAAGGTGACTGATTTAAAGAAAGTTGCACATGAGTACGGAGAGATGGTTAAATATTATCTCAGCTAGGATAGGAGTAGATAAACATGTCCTGCTGCAGTATATGCAGCCCGAGTCACTCCTTGTGTGTGTGAGACTAGCAAGGTAGTTACTTCTTCCATTAAAGGCCTGGTTGAAGAGCCAAGCTACCTGCTTCCTGAAGTAGAGATAGTCTTATGTTAAGCGAAGCCTTTCAGGCAGTGCATTCCAGAATGTGGGGGCTACTCAAAAGAAGGCTCGCTTGTGGGTATCACATCGTGTAATGTATTTTGGAGAGGGTGTGGTTAGTGAAAGTCCTTGGGAGGACCTTAGTGTCCTGGTGGTGTGTGGAGGATCATCCTATTATTCAGGTATTCAGGGCCATTTCCTTTCAGGGCCTTGAAGATCAGACATGGAGTTTTAAATTTCGCCCTGTATTGTACTGGTAGCCAATGAAGTTTTTGCAAAAATGGTGTGATGTGGTCTCACCAACCTTCTATGAGTCTTGCTGTTGCATTCTGAATCAACTGGAGCTGGTGCAGGCCCTTTGTAGTCAGACCATTGTATAGTGCATTGCAGTAATCCAGTCTTCATGTTATCGTGGCATGCACAACTAGGACAAGATTTACCTTATCGATGTAAGGAGAGAGGCAACGTAGCTGTCGCAAGTAATAGAAGCAGCTCTTGAAGATTGCCCGGATTCGGGGAATCAAAGTAAGGGTTGAATCTAACAGTATTCCAAGGTTCCTGACTTGTAATTTGAGGGGGAGGCATGCCACAAAAATCTGATGCAGTTTCTCATATATGCAGATGTTAATCTTCATCCCATTGGGATCTGATAGAACTGTATGTATGTATTCAATCGCACTTGAGTTTTTGCTTTTTCATCTAAGGTACCCCAATATGACTTACAAATAATATTAAAACATTGTGTAAAATTAATGTAAACAGTGGCCTTATGGAGACAGGAAATAGAATAGAAGCTAAGGAGGAGAGAAAGTTTAGTAACACAGAAGTACTTTATATGGGTAATGGCCTTTCACATACCTCCTGCTTATATTAGCTGGAATCCCTCTCCCTAGGATTAGCTAAGCTCAGTCTGGGAGTGGTAAGTAGACTCGAAGCTGAACATGGAAGGTCACAGTGCAAGTATTTATAGGAGTGCTTTCTGTCAACCATGTTATACATGCCAACTGCACAATTATTTTGGTAAATCAGACTTTACAAAGTTACTTCATCCTTTGGTAATCTTCCTGGGCCTGTCAGAGGTTATGATTTGTTAATCATTCTGCAGCCATATGCAGGCTACAGAGAGAGGATAGCACCAGATTAAATTCAAAGCATTACTATGGTCTTTAAAACTAAATGGCCAAAGCCTCCTGAAGGCCTGTGTCTCCGTCATTTTTACCTGTTGTGTTGGTGAACAACAAAAAAACAAAACAAAACAGCTGAGAATGTAAAATCCTGTTTTGTTTTTTTCCCTGTTGTATCTCATCATTATGGAATTCCCTTCCTTGAGAAGCCTGCCTGACAAAGAGTTATGCAACATTTTGTGCTTGTTGAAAACCTGGCTCTTTTTTTTTTTTTTTTTTTTGTAAACTTTGAATAATTGAACTTTATTTACTCTGGCGTTACCTTAGTTTTTCCACTTTTAAGGTACCTTATTAAAGTTATATTTGGTATTATTGACAAGTGTTGGAAGAATTTGTAAGGATGTACTTGAACTTTATTTACTCTGTGGCATTACCTTAGTTTTTCACTTTTAAGGTACCTTATTAAAGTTATATTTGGTATTATTGACAAGTGTTGGAAGAATTTGTATGGATGTACTATCTATGTGATTTAGCAAGCCTTGAGTTCTTCTGTGGAAAGGCATGCAACAAAAAAAAATTGTGTTTTTTTTGTAGGAAAGATTTGTGATAGTTCCTTGTGTGAAATTGATGCTTTGTGTATATTCCAGAGATTTGGATTTGTTTGTATTGATTCAAGATGCTGCTGATGTGTTGTCTGTGTGTAGGTCAGAAAGACTTTAATGTGCACCTGTATTTCTGGTGCTGTAGAGCTTATAGGTGTATCTTTGAAAGTTTATTCTAAATAAATAAGCCTTCCCAGCAATCCCTCTTGCTTTGCACAGATGATTATATGAGTCTGCTGAGTGAACTGGCTAATGTTTGGTAAGTGACATATTTTTACAACTTGTTCTTTTGACCATTATGTCATTGATTTATATAGCTTTTTAATAGTAGCCTCTGAATGGTTTTTATCCATTTTTAGCACAGCAATGCTGCTACTTCGTTGAGGAGGGAATCTGCTGCTTTATGTGCTCTTTGACCCTCTTGGTATGTATTTAATTTACTCCGTTGTTTACATTTTATACTTCACACTGAAGTGTAGTGAACACTGTGTGCACTCCATTGAGGGATCTGCATATCACACTCTCCCATTGATCTTTACAAACTGCCATGTTGAGAAGTACATCGGATCAGTAGATAAAAAGAACTATTTTTGTCCAAGTTAGTTTTCAACTGTGCCTTTTATATGTACCAGAACACATGCTTCACTACATATTTAATTATGTTTGATATGTTATAATTAGTGTGTTTTATTAATAATTTACTTTTACTTATATATTGTAAAGCGTGTCTGTGTACACTCTTCCAGCTGGTTCCCACACTGTGTATGTTTTATTGTTTGGTTTTTTTTTAATTACACACTTGTTTTTAATGTATTTTTATTGAATCTTTTGTGAGGATGGCATATTTATATATGTTTTAGTTATACCCCTAAGGCAGCTCAATAGTGGGCGAAACATGACCACATGGGGTGCTTTTGCGAATAAAGGAATTTTATGTGAGAATTTCACTTCGTGTTCTGCTCTCTTTTTACATCTCTACCACTTGTGGATTGGAAGAACCTCTCTTGTTTCGTTGTCTTTGAAAGTTATGTGCAGGGGCTGAAACAGAACATGGAGAGAAATATTTGATATAAGAAATTCTCCAGTTCTTCACATCCTGACTTGAATTCTGGTTCTTTTTCATCTTTCAGCATTTAAGAACTGTGCTGGGAGCCCACATGTGAAGCTACTAGATGACTTAGTTTGATGAGGAAGCTTGCAGGCTAGGCATGCCATACTGATGCATTGAAATATAAGTTGAAAAGCAAAGAGTGGACCAAATCTCCCTCCTTGAACAGAGTTATCTGGCAAAGATGTCTAGAAATAATATCCTCCCCCATATTACCACAGCAACACACTGTTTTATCCATTACTAGCAAAGATGTGTGGAGATGTGCAGGTGTCCTGTAGATCTGACTTCATGTATCATATCACAGTACGTGTGGATTCTTAACTACTTGCAGATTGTGACTATGTACTGTATGGGGTTGGGCCAGGCTCTGAGTAGCACTTCTCTTCTTTCTAGTGATGCATGTGGGAAACAGGAACTCAAACTATAGTTAAGTGATGCATGGTTCCACATGAGGAGTCACCGCCCAGGAAAAGGATCTAGGTGTCATCGTTGCAGCAGTGGCTAAAAACGCAAATAGAATGTTAGGAATTTTTAGGAATGGAAAACAAAACTGAGAATGCTATAATGCCTTTGTATCACTCCATGGTGCAGCCACATCTCTAATACTGTGTGTAGTTCTGGTCACCGCATCTCAAGAGATATAATGGAATTAGAAAAGGTACAGAGAAGGGCGATGAAAATAATAAAGGGGATGGGATGACTTCCCTATGAGGGAAGGCTAAAGTGGCTTGGAGAAGAGATGGCTGAGGGGAGATAAGATAGAGATCTATAAAATATTGAGTGGAACAGGTAGATGTGAATCGCTTGTTTACTCTTTCCAAAAATACTAGGACTAGGGGGCATGCAAAGAAGCTACTAAGTAGTAAATTTAAAACAAATAGGAGAAAATATTTCTTCACTCAACGTGTAATTAAACTCTGGAATTCATTGCCAGAGAATGTGATAAAGCAGTTAGCTTAGCAGGGTTTTAAAAAAAGTTTTGGATAATTTCCTAAAAGAAAAGTCTATAAGCCATTATTAAGATGGACTTGGGAAAATTTAGTGCATATTCTAGGATAAGCAGCATATAATCTATTTTGCTGTTCTGGAATCTTGCCAGGTACTTGTGATTTTGATTGGCCACTGTTGGAAACAAGATACTGGGCTTGATGGACCTTTGGTCTGTCCCAGTATAGCAATGCTTATGTTCTTATGATGTCGCTCACTTCTGAAATTCCTTTCATGTCTTTTTTAATGCTGCTCCCTGTTTTTATGTTTTCTTCATTCAACCCCTTCTTTATTTTTCAGCTAACTCTCTGCCCAGATAACTATGAAGCTTTTAATTTGTGTCCAGCCAGCCCAGCCTTGCAGTTTATAGTACTGTAGTAGCTTTTGTAATCTTTGGAAAGAGACTTCTCCGAGGACAAGCAGGCTGCTTGTTCTCACTGATGGGTGACGTCCACGGCAGCCCCTCCAATCAGAACACTTTTCTAGCAAAGTCCTTTGCTAGTCCTCGCGCGCCGATGCGCACCACGCATGCGCGGCCGTCTTCCCGCCCGAACCGGCTCGTGCTGGCCAGTCTTCTTTTGTCCGCGCTCGGTACGGTTGTGTTTTGCTGTTCGCGCCCCGAAAGTTGACCTCGCGCGTCGTTTTTGGACTTCGCTTAAAAAAAAAAAAAAAAAAGTGTACGGAAGGAGACCTTTTCGGTCTGTTCCCCTTCCTGTATTTCTAGTTTCGCCCCGGTAAGTTTTCTTTCGTCGTCGGGGTAGGCCCTATTTAGGCCTCGGTTCGAAGTTTTTCTTCCCCTTTTTTTGTGGTGCCATTTTCGCCATTTCGAGTTTTGATCTCGCCGGCGTGATTTTTCCACCCATGACATCGAAGTCTTCCAGCGGCTTCAAGAAGTGCACCCAGTGCACCCGGGTAATCTCGCTCACTGACAGGCACGCGTCGTGTCTTCAGTGTCTGGGGGCTGGGCACCGCCCGCAGGCCTGTAGTCTGTGTTCTCTTTTGCAAAAGCGGACTCAGGTAGCGAGATTGGCCCAGTGGAACGTTTTGTTCTCGGGCTCTTCATCGGCACCGGGAGTATCGACTGCTTCGACGTCGTCAGCGCCCGGACCTTCATCCTCGCCCCCGATTGCATCGAGTGCATCGAGGCATCGGCCCTCTGCATCGGGGCCGAGACATCGGAGGGCTGCGTCGGCGTCGGTGGTACCGAGACCTCCTCGTCTGCTGATGTCGTCGGACGGTGGTGCTTCGTCTGGAGTGCAGGTGAGGGCTGTCCATTCCCCTGCTGGTGGCGGTGAGCCTTCGGGTGGGTCTCCCCCTACCCTGAGGGCTCCTGCGGTACAGCCCCCCCGAGACTGACCTCCTTCGGCCTCGGCCCTGAGGAAGCGACGGCTGGATTCTACGTCCTCCTCGTCGGTGCCGGGAAGCTCCGGTGACATGCTTCGTACTAAAAAGTCGAAGAAGCATCGTCACCGGTCCCCTTCCCTGCACCGAGAGCTCTGGGTCGCCGAGGGAGTCGGCACCCAGTAGGCATCGGCACCGAGAGGACCGCTCGCCCTCTGTTCAAGAGGTGTCGGTGCGCTCCCCTTTGGACAGCCCGGAACAGCCTCCACGCCCGGAACAGATTCTGACATCGACACCTGCATCAGCTTCTATGTCTTTTTCCACAGCCGCTCTGCACGAGAGTCTCCGGGCCGTTCTCCCAGAGATCCTGGGAGAGCTGTTGCGCCCTACCCCTCCGGTACCGGGGGTGCTTGCGCCTCCGGTACCATCGAGCGAGGCGCCAGCTGGCTCATTGCCTGGGGTGAGGTCTCCGACATCGGTGCCGCTTGCGGTACCGACTGCGGTAGTCTCCCAGGAAGGCTCCCCGACTACGTCGGCGGAGGGAGCTTCGCCGGTGCGGGTGAGGGAGTCTACCTCTCGACGCTCCCACCGTGGCCGTGGTTCCATGGAGTCGAGCCGGGCACGGCTGCAGACACAGGTCCGTGAACTTGTGTCTGACACCGATGGTGAGGCCTCGTGGGAAGAGGAAGAGGACATCAGATATTTCTCTGACGAGGAGTCTGAGGGTCTTCCTTCTGATCCCACTCCCTCTCCTGAAAGGCAGCTTTCTCCTCCCGAGAGTCTGTCTTTCGCTTCCTTTGTCCGGGAGATGTCTACGGCCATCCCCTTCCCGGTGGTTGTGGAGGACGAGCCCAGGGCTGAAATGTTTGAGCTCCTGGACTATCCTTCTCCACCTAAGGAAGCGTCCACAGTACCCATGCATCATGTCCTAAAAAAGACATTGCTGGCGAACTGGACCAAGCCTCTAACTAATCCCCATATTCCCAAGAAGATCGAGTCCCAGTACCGGATCCATGGGGACCCAGAGCTGATGCGCACTCAGTTGCCTCACGACTCTGGAGTTGTGGATTTGGCCCTAAAGAAGGCCAAGAGTTCTAGGGAGCATGCTTCGGCGCCCCCGGGCAAGGACTCTAGAACCTTGGACTCCTTTGGGAGGAAGGCCTACCATTCTTCTATGCTCGTGGCCAAAATTCAGTCCTACGAGCTCTACACGAGCATACACATGCGGAACAATGTGCGGCAGTTGGCGGGCTTGGTGGACAAGCTCCCCCCTGAGCAAGCCAAGCCATTTCAGGAGGTGGTCAGGCAGCTGAAGGCGTGCAGAAAATTCCTGGCCAGAGGGGTGTATGACACCTTTGATGTTGCGTCCAGGGCCGCTGCTCAAGGTGTGGTGATGCGCAGACTCTCATGGCTGCGTGCCTCCGACCTGGAGAATAGAATCCAGCAGCGGATTGCGGACTCGCCTTGCCGTGCGGATAATATTTTTGGAGAGAAAGTCGAGCAGGTGGTAGAGCAGCTCCACCAGCGGGACATCGCTTTTGACAAGTTCTCCCGTTGGCAGCCTTCAGCCTCTACCTCTACAGGTAGAAGATTTTTTGGGGGAAGGAAGACTGTTCCCTACTCTTCTGGCAAGCGTAGGTACAATCCTCCTCCTCGACAGCCTGCGGCCCAGGCTAAGCCCCAGCGCGCTCGCTCTCGTCAGCAGCGTGCGACTCTGCAAGGCCCCTCGGCTCCCCAGCAAAAGCAAGGGACGAGCTTTTGACTGGCTCCAGCAGAGCATAGCCGACATCCAAGTGTCAGTGCCGGGCGACCTGCCAGTCGGAGGGAGGTTGAAAGCTTTTCACCAAAGGTGGCCTCTCATAACCTCCGATCAGTGGGTTCTCCAAATAGTCCGGCAAGGATACACCCTCAATTTGGCCTCAAAACCTCCAAATTGTCCACCGGGAGCTCAGTCTTACAGCTTCCAACACAAGCAGGTACTTGCAGAGGAACTCTCCGCCCTTCTCAGCGTCAATGCGGTCGAGCCCGTGCCATCCGGGCAAGAAGGGCTGGGATTCTATTCCAGGTACTTCCTTGTGGAAAAGAAAACAGGGGGGATGCGTCCCATCCTAGACCTAAGGGCCCTGAACAAATATCTGGTAAAAGAAAAGTTCAGGATGCTTTCCCTGGGCACCCTTCTCCCCATGATTCAGGAAGACGATTGGCTATGCTCTCTGGACTTGAAGGACGCCTACACGCACATCCCGATACTGCCAGCTCACAGACAGTATCTGCGATTTCAGCTGGGCACACGTCACTTCCAGTACTGTGTGCTACCCTTTGAGCTCGCCTCTGCGCCCAGAGTGTTCACGAAGTGCTTGGCTGTAGTAGCAGCGGCACTTCGCAGACTGGGGGTACACGTGTTCCCATATCTCGACGATTGGCTGGTGAAGAACACATCCGAGGCAGGAGCTCTACAGTCCATGCAGATGACTATTCGCCTCCTGGAGCTACTGGGGTTTGTGATAAATTATCCAAAGTCCCATCTTCTCCCAGTGCAGAAACTCGAATTCATAGGAGCTCTGCTGGATTCTCGGACGGCTCGCGCCTATCTCCCAGAGACGAGAGCCAACAACTTGTTGTCCCTCGTCTCGCGGGTGCGAGCGTCCCAGCAGATCACAGCTCGGCAGATGTTGAGATTGCTGGGCCACATGGCCTCCACAGTTCATGTGACTCCCATGGCCCGCCTTCACATGAGATCTGCCCAATGGACCCTAGCTTTCCAGTGGTTTCAGGCTGCTGGGGATCTAGAAGACGTGATCCACCTGTCCACGAGTTTTCTCAAATCCCTGTATTGGTGGACGATTTGGTCCAATTTGACTCTGGGACGTCCTTTCCAAATTCCTCAGCCACAAAAAGTGCTGACTACGGATGCGTCTCTCCTGGGGTGGGGAGCTCATGTCGATGGGCTTCACACCCAAGGAAGCTGGTCCCTCCAGGAACGCGATCTGCAGATCAATCTTCTGGAGTTACGAGCGGTCTGGAATGCTCTGAAGGCTTTCAGAGATCGGCTGTCCCACCAAATTATCCAAATTCAGACAGACAACCAGGTTGCCATGTATTACATCAACAAGCAGGGGGGCACCGGATCTCGCCCCCTGTGTCAGGAAGCCGTCAGCATGTGGCTCTGGGCTCGCCGTCACGGCATGGTGCTCCAAGCCACATATCTGGCAGGCGTAAACAACAGTCTGGCCGACAGGTTGAGCAGGATTATGCAACCTCACAAGTGGTCGCTCAATTCCCGTGTAGTGCGACAGATCTTCCAGGTGTGGGGCACCCCCTTGGTAGATCTCTTCGTATCTGGAGCCAACCTCTAAGTCCCTCAGTTCTGTTCCAGGCTTCAGGCCCACGGCAGACTGGCATCGGATGCCTTCCTCCTGGACTGGGGGGAGGGTCTGCTGTATGCTTATCCTCCCATACCTCTGGTGGGGAAGACTTTGTTGAAACTCAAGCAAGGCCGAGGCACCATGATTCTGATTGCTCCTTTTTGGCCGCGTCAGATCTGGTTCCCTCTTCTTCTGGAGTTGTCCTCCGAAGAACCGTGGAGATTGGAGTGTTTTCCGACCCTCATCACACAGGACGAAGGGGCGCTTCTGCATCCCAATCTCCGGTCCCTGGCTCTCATGGCCTGGATGTTGAGAGCGTAGACTTTGCCTCTTTGGGTCTGTCAGAGGGTGTCTCCCGCATCTTGCTTGCTTCCAGGAAAGATTCCACTAAGAGGAGTTACTTCTTTCTATGGAGGAGGTTTGCCGTCTGGTGTGACAGCAAGGCCTTAGATCCTCGCTCTTGTCCTACACAGACCCTGCTTGAATACCTTCTGCACTTGTCTGAGTCTGGTCTCAAGACCAACTCTGTAAGGGTTCACCTTAGTGCGATTAGTGCATACCATTACCGTGTGGAAGGTAAGCCGATCTCGGGACAGCCTTTAGTTGTTCGCTTCATGAGAGGTTTGCTTTTGTCAAAGCCCCCTGTCAAGCCTCCTACAGTGTTATGGGATCTCAATGTCGTTCTCACCCAGCTGATGAAACCTCCTTTTGAGCCACTGAATTCCTGCCATCTGAAGTACTTGACCTGGAAGGTCATTTTCTTGGTGGCAGTTACTTCAGCTCGTAGAGTCAGTGAGCTCCAGGCCCTGGTAGCCCAGGCCCCTTACACCAAATTTCATCATAACAGAGTAGTCCTCCGCACTCACCCTAAGTTCTTGCCAAAGGTTGTGTCGGAGTTCCGTCTGAACCAGTCAATTGTCTTGCCAACATTCTTTCCCCGTCCTCATTCCTGCCCTGCTGAACATCAGCTGCACACATTGGACTGCAAAAGAGCATTGGCCTTCTATCTGGAGCGGACACAGCCCAACAGACAGTCCGCCCAATTGTTTGTTTCTTTTGATCCCAACAGGAGGGGAGTGGCTGTGGGGAAACGCACCATATCCAATTGGCTAGCAGATTGAATTTCCTTCACTTACGCCCAGGCTGGGCTGGCTCTTGAGGGTCATGTCACGGCTCATAATGTTAGAGCCATGGCAGCGTCGGTAGCCCACTTGAAGTCAGCCACTATTGAAGAGATCTGCAAAGCTGCAACGTGGTCATCTGTCCACACATTCACATCTCATTACTGCCTGCAGCAGGATACCCGACGCGACAGTCGGTTCGGGCAGTCAGTGCTTCAGAATCTGTTCGGGGTTTAGAATCCAACTCCACCCCCTAGGCCCATGTTTGTTCTGTTCCAGGCTGCACTCTCAGTTAGTTGGTAAATTTTTTAGGTCAATCTCAGTTATGTCCTCGCCGTTGCGAGGCCCAATTGACCATGGTTGTTGTTTTGAGTGAGCCTGGGGGCTAGGGATACCCATCAGTGAGAACAAGCTTGTCCTCAGAGAAAGCGAATGCTACATACCTGTAGAAGGTATTCTCCGAGGACAGCAGGCTGATTGTTCTCACAAACCCGCCTGCCTCCCCTTTTGGAGTTGTGTCTTCCCTTCTCTTTGTCTTGCTACATATGAGACTGGCCGGCACGAGCCGGTTCGGGCGGGAAGACGGCCGCGCATGCGCGCGAAGACTAGCAAAGGACTTTGCTAGAAAAGTGTTCCGATTGGAGGGGCTGCCGTGGACGTCACCCATCAGTGAGAACAATCAGCCTGCTGTCCTCGGAGAATACCTTCTACAGGTATGTAGCATTTGCTTTACATAAGTACATAAGCACCACCATACTGGGAAAAGACCAAGGGTCCATCAAGCCCAGCATCCTGTCTCCGACAGCGGCCAATCCAGGCTTCAAGAACCCAGCAAACCCCCCCCCCCCCCAAAAAAAAAAAAATAATGTTCAATGGACATTTCCCTCAGGAATCTGTCCAAACCCCCTTTAAATTCCGTAAGGCCAGCTGCTGTCACTACATTCTCCGGCAATGAGTTCCAGAGTCTAACAAACTCCTGTTTGTTTTAAATCTACCATATTCTAGTTTCATCTTGTGTCCCCTGGTTTTGTTGTTGTTTGAAAGTGTAAAGAAACACTTCACATCTGTCCGTTCTAATCCGCTCCTTATCTTGTAGACTTCTATCATATCACCCCTCAGTCGCCTTTTCTCCAAGCTGAAGAGTCCTAACCTTCTCAGACTTTCCTCATAGGGAAGTCATTCCATTCCCTTTATCATTTTCGTCGCCCTTCTCTAATTCCTTTATATCTTTTTTTAGATGCGGCGACCAGAATTGGTCACAATACTCGAGGTGCGGTCACACCATGGAGCAATACAACGGCATTATAACATCCTCGTGTTTGTTTTCCATCCCTTTCCTAATAATACTTGCGCTTTCTTAGCCGCCGCAGCACACTGAGCAGAAGTTTTTAACATCTTTTCAACAATGACTCCCAGATCCCTTTCTAGGTCCGTGACTCCTAACGCGGAACCTTGTATGACATAGCTGTAATTTGGGTTCCTCTTACCCGCATGCATCACTTTGCACTTGTCAACATTGAACTTCATCTCCCACTTGCACGCTCAATTCCCCAGTCTCGCAAGGCCCTCCTGTAATCTTTCACACCCCTCCTGCGACTTGACAACCCTGAATAACTTTGTGTCATCTGTGAATTTAATTACCTTACTAGTTACTCCCATCTCCAGGTCATTTATAAATATGTTAAAAAGCAGCGGTCCCAGCACAGACCCCTGTGGAACCCCACTAACTACCCTTCTCCACTGAGAATACTGACCATTCAACCCTACTCTCTGCTTCCTATCTTTCAACCAGTTCTTAATCCATAGTAATACTTAATTTATTTTATTTCAGGTTATTTGATATACCACCTTTGAAACAGTAAATTTGACACTAAAAATCTAACAGAGTATGACAGATAGATACAACCGGGAGGGATATGAACAGGACAACAATGTATCTTCTGTTAAACATTAGCCAGAATGAAAAAAGGGTACACATTAGGGAAAGATCATAGAAACAGACATCTGCCCTACCATTGCAACCTTTAATTTGGAGGCATATGGCTCCAAATGGGGATCATAGGTTGTTATTGCCAAAAGCCTGATTGGAACAGCCATATTTTTAGACTTGTATTAAATTTGAAATAAGATGCTTATATGGATGTCTCAAAAGGAAGAAATGGATGTCCACGCTCTTGAAATGTCCAAATCTCAATTTTGCAAAGGCAGAATAGGGACGTCTCACATTGCAATATGTCAAAATAGCAAGGCGGCGTGTTTTGGGCGGGGCAAGGGAGGTCTTAAAATCTGGACGTGCAACAGCGATTATCAAAAACGAAGAGACGTATTTATTTCTAAGTTATTTATATACCGCACTGGGTCCAGGCATGGCTACTGCACGGTTTACAATACAATAAAATCAGGTGGGCTGAGATAAAGGTTCAGGGGGTACAGTTCAGCTGAAGGCCTCAGAAAACAAATGGGTCTTGATTTTGAATTTAGCAAATGAGGGTTCAGAACTGAGATGAGATGTCAGTGCATTCCAAAGAGAAGGGCCAATAAAGCTGAAGGAAGATTCTTGGGCTAAGATTGAACCCTCGGACACTCCATACGATAAAATGTTTTAACTGAAAAAACATAGTCACTAATAGCCACCTGAAAAGCGTGTTCTTAATATGAAACTTAATATGTCCAAAACTGAGCTCCTTATCTTCCCACCTAAACGAACCTCTCCCCTTCCCCCATTCTCTATTTCTGTCGACAACACGCTCATTCTTCCTGTCTCATCTGCTCGTAACCTTAGGGTAATCTTCGACTCCTCCCTCTCCTTCTCTGCACATATTCAACAGATTGCTAAAACCTGGCATTTCTTCCTCTATAATATTGCCAAAATCGCCCTTTCCTCTCTGAGCACGCTACCAGAACCCTCATCCACACTCTCATCACCTCTCGCTTAGACTACTGTAACTTGCTTCTCACAGGTCTTCCACTCAGCCATCTCTCTCCTCTTCAATCTGTTCAAAATTCTGCTGCACGACTAATATTTTGCCAAAGTCGCTATGCTCATATCATCCCTCTCCTAAAGTCACTTCACTGGCTCCCTATCCATTTCCACATACAGTTAAAGCTCCTCTTATTGACCTATAAGTGCATTCACTCTGCAGCCCCTGACTACCTCTCCACCCTCATCTCTCCCTATACTCCTTCCCAGGAACTCCATTCACTAGGCAAATCTCTCCTAGCTGCACCGTTCTCCTCCATCGCTAACTCCAGACTCCGTTCCTTTTATCTTGCCGCACCTTATGCCTGGAATAGACTTCCTGAGCCGTTACGTCAAGCTCCATCTCTGGCCGCCTTCAAATCCAGGCTAAAGGCCCACCTGTTTAAGGCTGCTTTTGATTCCTAACTTGTCACTTGTTCGTAACCTTTATCTTATCTTCCTCTCTTCAATAGTCCCTTATCCCTGTGTGTCCTATCTGTCTATCCTACCCTTATCCCTTATTTGTCCTGACTTAGATTGTAAGCTCTTTTGAGCAGGGACTGTCCCTTCATGTTCAATTGTGAAGTGCTGCGTATGACTGGTAGCGCTATAGAAATGATTTGTAGTAGTAGTTCTGAAAAATACAGGCCAGTAAACAGCATCCATGTTCTAACTGAGGTCCGCAAACTAACCTTTTCCGGAGATGGGAAAGCGGTAGAATGAGAGGGCATGAAATGAGATTGAAGGGGGGCAGACTTAAGAAAAATGTCAGGAAGTATTTTTTCACGGAGAGGGTGGTGGATGCTTGGAATGCCCTCCCGTGGGAGGTGGTGGAGAGGAAAACGGTAACGGAATTCAAACATGCTTGGGATAAACATAAAGGAATCCTGTTCAGAAGGAAGGGATCCTCAGGAGCTTAGCCTTGAATGGGTGGCAGAGACGGTTGGGAGGTGGGGCTAGTGCTGGGCAGACTTATACGGTCTGTGCCATAGCTGGTGGTTGGGAGGCGGGGATAGTGCTGGGTAGACTTATACGGTCTGTGCCAGAGCCGGTGGTGGGAGGTGGGGCTGGTGGTTGGGAGGCAGGGATAGTACTGGGCGGACTTATACGGTCTGTGCCCTGAAAAAGACAGGTACAAATCAAGGTAAGGTATACACAAAAAACTAGCACATATGAGTTTATATTTTTGGGCAGACTGGTTGGACCGTGCAGGTCTTTTTCTGCCGTTATCTACTATGTTACTATGTTCATGGCAAGGAATCTGTGATGGGGGTACTTCTTTAACTGGACACATGGGAATATCATAAGAAAAGCCATACTGAGTCAAAAGTCCATCAAGCCTTGTATCATATCTCCAACCATGACCAGTCTCGTAACTAATTTCCAGGCATAGGAGCCAGCTTGGTGGGTACCAGTGGGTGCTCAGCACCCCTAACATTGAGCAAGCTCCATAATTGTGTCCAGAGAGGGGTAATTTGTATTGTGTTTGGTGCTTCCAGTCGTTTTGAAATGTTGGCACCTGTGTTTCCGGGGATGTGCAATTGCTCTCCAGATCTGCCCGGCTAATAATTCTTTATAGATTTTGCTCCAGGAACTTGTCCAAACCTCTTTTGAAACACCCTTCCTCCCCCATGTTGGTTGTCTTGACTGTATCTTCTGGCTAAAGATTCTACAACGTATTTGTATGCTGCATTAAATTTTTGTTTTCAGTTAGCTGGCCATTAGTTTCGTGTAGTGTCCTCTTATTTTTATGTTATTACCACAGGTTGAACAAACATTTACCCACTGCGGATTTTATAACTTCTGTCATATCCCCCTAAGTTTTTGTTTGTTTTTTTTTCTCTCCAAGCTGAAGAGACCTAATCTGTTTACCTCTCTTCATAAGGGAGGTATTCTGTCCCCTTTATCATTTTTGTCACCCTTCTCTGAATGTTTTCTGGTTGAGATGGAGCAACGAAAAATGTACATACTACTTAAGATGCGGATGAACCCGAGACATTTAGGGGCCCTTTTACTAGGCTGCGTAAGCGTCTATGTGCACCCAACATGTGCCAAAATGGAGTTACCACCCGGCTACCATGTGGCTCTTGCGGTAATTTCATTTTTGGTACGCGTCAAAAAAATAATTTTTATTTTTGGACTTGCTTATTGGACGCGTGCCAAGTGGCATTTGATGTGCATAGGTCACTACTGTCTGGTTACTGCATGAGACTTTGCTATTTACCGCTAGGTCAATGGCTGGCGGTAAGGTCTCAGAGCGCCAATTTTGATTTTGCAACACGTCCAAACTGGCCTTTTTTACAGGTTTGCTGAAAAATGGTCCTGCTCGCGCACAAAACCCGCGCCTACACTACTACAGGCTGTTTTTCAGCGCACCTTAGTAAAAGGACTCCTTACATAGGTATAATGATATTCTCAGGATTGTTCTCTATCCATTTTTGAATAATCCCCAACATTGTGTGTGTGTGTGTTTTTGTTTTCAAAAACTGTGGCACACTGTTTGTAATGATTTTTGAGATAATTTTCTTGATGGTGACTTAACTCAGAACCTAGCATTTTGTACATGTAGTTGGGATTATTTTTTCCCTGTTTGCATTACTTTGCACATGTCCAGATGAAATTTCATGTCCTTTAGATAGCCAGTCTCCTAGTCTCACAACATCTTTCTTCAAATCCTTACAGTCCTCACCTGTTTTAAAGACTGAATTGTTTTGTGTCATCTGCAGACTTATCACTTTTCTCATCCCCGCTGTCTCCGGATCATTTATGAATGTTTATCTATTTGATTCTTGATATACTGACTCTTTTTTATGGGGATAGCTGACCGTTTAGCCCTATTCTTTCCAATCCACAAAAGGCCATTCATTGCTTCCTGTTCTATGACCCTGTTAATTCCATAAGGAATCTATTGTAAGAGGCTTTGTCAAACTCCATCTGAAAATCAAAATACATTCAGGGCAGTTCTATAACTGGGCACCAGCAGTTATGTGTTCCTTGCACACACAATCGCTAAGACATTTGGCACTTATGCATGTACTTTGCACTACATGCTATATTCTATAGGGTAGTTCCTAAGTGTCTTAGAGGGCCTTTTACTAAGCTGAAGTAAGTGCTAGCGGGTGCTTAGTGCAGCTTAAAAGGGCTTCTAGCAGGAGTTCTGACTCTGTTTTATTTTCTGCAGAGGGGGCATGTCTGGGGGCAGTCAGTTAACATAGCAATATTACTGTACACTAATTAGTGCATGAGCCCTTACTGCCTACAAAATAAGTGTCAGTAAGTGCATATGTGCTAACTTGTTAAAAATGGCCACGCTCTAATGGTAACATTAGCATATGGCCATTAATAGGGAAAATGGAAAATCAGCCATTTTTCAGCTGTGGTGAAAAATG
The DNA here is from genome assembly GCF_901765095.1 of Microcaecilia unicolor. Classification (NCBI taxonomy): domain Eukaryota; kingdom Metazoa; phylum Chordata; class Amphibia; order Gymnophiona; family Siphonopidae; genus Microcaecilia; species Microcaecilia unicolor. The sequence continues at coordinate 69,557,970 of NC_044041.1, forward strand.
GCCTTTGTCTGTGGGAAATACCCATGTAAGGACGCACGAAGGACACTTTCTACCGCAGCTTGGTTAAAGGAGACCTTAGTATGTAACTGCGAGGGGGATGTATAAGTGGGTGGAGTATGGGAATGGTAACTTACGCATGTAACTTATAGAATACTAGAAGTTATGTGCATTGCATGGCACACTTAGATGTGCTCATTTACGCCAGCCATTGACCTGGCATAAATGTTCACACTTAAATGTAGGTGCACTGATACTGACATTCTAGTATTCTATAATGGTACCTTGGTGCACAGATGCCACTATAGGATTGGATTTCAGCAGGCCACATTCGTGTGCCTAATTTGAGGTGCCAAGTTATAGAATTGCTCCCATTATAGCAACCAGCTCCTCGTTAATCATTTGTTTACACCCTCAAAATATACAATAAATTAGTAACAAAATATATTAAACCTCCCCACCCCCCCAAAAAAAATAATAATAATATATATATATATATATATATATATATATATATATATATAGCATTTCATAGGAAAAAATAACTAATGGGAGGAAAAAGCGTCAGAAATCATTGTAGCACTTTTTTCAACTGTAGTCTTTCACATTCGATCTTTGGCACAGAAAACCTCCCAATGACTGCTGTTCAGGCAGTTTTTTAAAATCATTTTATAGTTTCAGTCAAAGGGCTTAGCTGCTAGTATGTTCCATAGGTCCACCCAACAATGGCCAGCATTTCGCAGTTCAACCACTGCTGTCTAAGGGATTGCAAAGACCATCTATGTAGCTTATTTTTCATTGCTGCTATAAGCTAAATACCATAGAGCAAGTGTAATCGTAGGGTACCTTCAAATGCTGCTGTGCAAACATGGAATGTGCTGAAACAGTGCCCATAAACACAAATTCATAAGCAAAATAAAAAGTTTAAACTGTAGCCAAAAATTCAAGCACTTATCTTAAGTAGTTGTTCATTGTTCTAATTCATTCATGGCTAAAATTAATTTCCATCAAAGCAGTCCCCGGAAACCCAACTCACCAAGTTTCGTATTCACTGCTTTGAGGGCACAGGAACTGCCACCTCAATTGCTTCTCCAAATGTTATGTGAGTCCAAGAGTAGCAGGAGTTTTTATAATATCCTGAGAGGACTTAAAGAATTCTGAAATATCTAAACTAGGGGGAAGAGAAATTGGCTCTAAGGCCCAATCACCCTCATCAGCCTGCCTGGCATCTCGAGAAACATAATATATATTATTCACAGTTAAAATATCAGCCTGTGGTTATAACTGTACTTCGCTTAAATATTTTTTCACCAATTCCAGGGGTTCTAGTTAATAAATTTTAGGACAATTCCTCACTCTCATTGAATTTTCCAAAATCTCTAATCGAGGGTGGAGGATCAGAGAATCCTTTAATGTTAGAAGAAGGAACAGACTGCAAAGTATTAACACGAGAGTCCATTTTAGCCATCCAAGTTGATACTGTTTGCAATTTCTTATCATGTTTATATATATATATATATATATATATATATATATATTTTTTTTTTTTTTACAGTTTCTTCAGAAAAATCACAATTGTCACAAAGACCCCGAGATCTCAGATCTAACTACTACTGTCAAAATATCCTTCAGTGTGATTTCAGACCCTTGAGAGGACTTAACCTCAGCAGAAGTACTCAAATCCACTGGAAATTGGATATTACTTTCCAGATTGACTATTTCTTGCCCAATATGAGTGTCTTCCTACAAGAGGATCACCGTAATGGGCAACTGATGAAGCTCTCTCTCAGAGGACAGGCTACTGAAGCTAGGTAAAAAGGCTGAGTAGAGGGGTCCTAGCCTCTGAACGTAATACATCTTCTGCAAGGGAGAGAATACTCACAGAATCCTGCAGTGTTTCACTTGAAGGGACTTCACATGCTGGTTCATAGGCCCTTAACACCCGATGGTGTAGAATGTGCCATAACTGAGCCCTTCCTTTTCTTCCTCATCGGGAAAAATTGTTGATGCTCCCCTGCTCATCTCCTAGATTTATTTATTTATTACAATTTATTTACCGCCTTTTTGAAGGAATTCACTCAAGGCGGTGTACAGTAAGAATAGATCAAACATGAGCAATAGGCAATTACAGCAGTAAAATATTCAAATAACACTACAAAGTATGGCATGGTATACTACTTACAATGTCAACACAATATAATTGATAGTAAGGCAAAGTTGTAATGTATAGATAGGTAAAAAAAAGTAGGAAGAGTTAGAAAGTAAGGTGACTGATTTAAAGAAAGTTGCACATGAGGTCAAAGAAATGGTTAAATATTATATTAGCTAGGGTAGGAGTGGATAAACATGTCCTGCTGCAGTATATGCAGCCTGAGTACTCCTTGTGTGTGTGAGTGAGACTAATGAGTTAGTTACTTCTTCCAGTAAAGGCCTGGTTGAAGAGCCAAGCTTTCACCTGCTTCCTGAAGTAGAGATAGTCTTGTGTTAAGCAAAGCCTTTGAGGGAGTGCATTCCAGAGCGTGGGGGCTACTCCGGAGAAGGCTCGCTTGTGGGTTTCACATCATGTAAAGTCTTTTGGAGAGGGTGTGGTTAGTGAAAGTCTTTGGCGGTGGTTGGAGGAAGGCCTCCAAAGGGGCTTGGCGTGTCCCTTGAGCATACACCAATGGCAACGCACTTGCGACCATGTTATGGGAAGAGTGCCTGGTTATATGGTGGTGTTACCTGATGATGCTGATGCCACTGAAGGCCCTTCAGTGTTTGTCCGCAATGGTGCCTGCAACCAGGATGTTCCTCAGGTACTCCTCAGAGTCTCACAGCTATTCATGTAGTAAGATGACACTTAGCCCTTACTTCTTCAACAAAGCAGGTATATTCCCACAGTTCCGCAGAATGCCTGGTTATGGAAAACTCATATTTATTAAATTCTTGCATGACATAAAGCAATTAAAAGACTTACATCTTGGAACCATAGTGAAATCATACTTTGCCTCGTCCACCAATTTTTGACATACTCTCCTTCCCCTCCCCCCCCCCCCCCCCTGCCTGCCCAGTTTTTACTTAAAGCATATAATTTGCTACTTCAGGCATCTTGCATGTGTTCTGGACCAAATCAGAACAATATAACTAACAGTCTTCTCTCGTACTCAAAGCATTTTGAAAGTTCACTTCTCAACTTGGGTGTTCAAGAATTGAAAGAGAGGGTCCATATGTGTATAAATCTATACATGTTATTTTCCCCCCATGTGCTGGGCCAACATTCTCTCCATATGCAGTAGAATGTGGGGGATCTTATCTATCCACTGAATCATAATACATTGTTTTGCTATCAGATATGCCTTCCTCACAAATAGACAGTATTCATCCCACTCCATCTCCAATTCGTCCTCCAAATCCAGAAGACACAGTTCTTTACTACTTGGGATAGATTGCCTGAACAGCTGCTCAAAGTGCATTCATAGTTCCTCGCAAAACTTTGCTATTTTGGGCAGTCTCATCAGCAGTGAATGTATGTTCCCTGCAGATTATCAAACTTTGGGCAACTTCTTGATGCTCCCTTCCATATCTTGCTAAACCATCTAAGATGCATATAGAACTCGTGTAGTATTTTTATAATGCACCTTTCTGAGTTGTGTACTTTCTACTTGTCCTTTTCCCTCCATAAATTACATTGTATAATCATCTGCTATCTCTCTAGCCCAGTGGTTCCAAACCTGGTCCTGGAGGCACCCTAGCCAGTCAGATTTTCAAGATATCCACAATGAATATTCATGAGAGAGATTTGCATTTATTGGAGGCAGTGTATGTAAATCTCTCTCATGAATATTCATTGTGGATATCCTGAAATCCTGACTGGCTGGAGTGCCTCCAGGACCAGCTTTGGGAACCACTGCTCTAGCCCATTTTTGAATGATGTGTTGAACGGGAGCATTCCTATACATTTGCATTTATTCCTTGTTATACTTGCCTATCTTTAGTTACACCCTCTTGAGACCATAGCTGGTCAAGGTTGTCGTCATCCCTGGTGTCATGATGCTGAGTGAAAAGTTGTCGAACATAATGAGTGTCTGGTTATATAGCAATATCACCCATTGATGACATCACTGAAGGGCCCTAAGCATCTGCCTGCAATAGTGCCTGCAATCTGGATGTTCCTTGGGTACTCCTCAGGGTCTTGTGGCTATACCTGCAGTAAGATGACACTCAGTACTCACTCCTCCAACAAGGCAAGTAATTCCCACAGTTCTGTGAAGACTGCCTGGTAATATAGTGGCATCATTCACTGATTATGTCACAAAAGGGCTTTGAGGTTCTGCTCCAAATGTCTACAACTGGGATATTCCTTGGGTACTCCTCAAGCTCTCGTGACTGTAGCTTCAGTAAGATGACACTCAGCATTCACTCCTTCAGCAAGACAGATATGTTCCCAAATTGATTAATTTTCTGCATGTTTAGAAACTAGAAGAGAATTCAGATTAAAGTCTCTGTGTGTTTCGTTTCTTCCCACCCATACCTTCCCACCCATCCTTGCCTCAGTTAAGAGTATAGGAGGAACATTTTTCACAACAGTTTAATAGGGTTTTCTTCAACATGTGATTAACTGTGACCGTTAAATAGATGCAGGTTATTGATGAATTAACAGAGTACATCAAATTTGAAAGTGATTAATAAATTTTATTATACTGTGATCTGCTTCAAAACTTTGGTGAAATATTCAAAAATGTTAAGTATAAGTTTAAACATTTCTGCTTCTTTACCAACTTTAAATAACTAACAATTCAGCAGTGTTGAGTTGCAGATAGTAGTCCATATGCATGATTTACCAGATGGTGAAAGGTTATATATGTGCATTTGGTGCAAAGAGCTCTTGGCTTTCAAATAATGAGTCTGATCTCTTTAAGCTAGAGTAACAGATCTGAAGGAACTGAGGCAGTCAGAGAGGTACATGGAGGAAAACTTGGAGACATAACATAATAATTCCATAATTCCACCTTCAGTCTGGTAGCCCCATATGCTTCCTTGGAAAAGGTTTGCCACCTGGAAAGAGCACATCATCTTACTGTGACTGTAAATGATCTTGTAGCTAGGACCTGGTCACTTGCTCTTCAGATGATGCAGTGTCCTCTCACACTGAAGATGTCTCTTCCAGGTTATGTTCCCAGAAGAGAAGGGTTAGGGATGCTGCTGTAATTGGTGATTTAGTCATTAGGATTGTAAATAGCAGGGTGGCTGGTAGGCATGAGGATCACTTGGCAAAGGTGGTTGACCTCATGTATCAGATAAAATTTTAGACTTTTGAGGCAGATCTGATATATATCAATGACATAGAAAGGTGAAAGAGGGAGACTCTGGAAATCAAATTTAGACTTTTAGTTAGAGAACCTCCCAAGATAGTACTTTGTTCTCAGAAATGCTCCTCTTTCCATGTGCAGGACTGAAGAGATAGGCAGAGCTGTGAAGTCTCAAATTGTAGTTAAAGATATTAGGGCAGGGAAAAGGATTTAGATTTGTTACAGACTGGGCAGCTTTGATAAACAGGTGCCTACTGTGTAAGGGATGGGTGCCATCTTAATCGGAATGGAACCAGTCTGCTGCTGTTAATGTTTAAAAAGGAGAGAGCGAGCAGTTTTAAAGTAAATCATTGGAGATAAAGAGCTGATCATAAAGGCGTGGTTTGCAATAAAGTATCTTTAGAAGATTCAGACCAGCCCTAGAGCTGCTCAGAAATGCATGGCTTTGCAATAAGGTTATCTTCAGAAGATTCAGACAAACCCTAGAGCTGCTCAGAAAGGCGTGGTTTTGCAATGTCTTTAGAAGATTCAGACAAATGACTGCAAAGAGAGCTGCTCAAAGGCATGTTTTGCTCTATAGCAGTTTCTTTATAGTAAAAGTAAAATAGGAAACTCTTTTAAGCTTAGACTGTTAAAGTTGGACAGTATCTAAGCTGGCTGTACTGTGTTAATATCCTAAAACAAGCGACACCTAAGAGCATCCTGAGTATTCTCTCATCTCTTGTGGAGAGAACCTTATTTGTGAAGGCTCTGTCAATGCCAGGGAAATGAGAGCAGAGGTGTCGGTGAATAGCTGTGGCTTGAGAGGAAACTTGGCTCTTTGGGGCTGATGCAGTTACCTTGCGTTAGAGCTGTTCACCAAAGCTCAGTGTACAGTTTTCTAAAGCAAAAGTAATGCAAACATGTTGTACCCTAATGCAGTAAGCAAATGGCAAGAAAATAGGCCAAGCATTCCAGGGGCGCAGTTTGGGCAAAGGATTACTGGTAATTGCACCTGAAGTGTCAGCGTGTGCATGGACGTGTGTGGCTCACATTCTTTCCTGATGATCCTCTACCTTTTGTGTGTGCAAAGTGAGAGTGTGGTATGTCAGACTGGTGTCCTGGGTGGTTGACTGGTGATCTCACCAGCAGTGTGAGCATGGGCATGTGTGGCCCACATCCTTTCCTGATGAGCCTCTGCCTTTTTAGCACTAGTTGTGTGCAAAAGGAGAGTGTAGTGCATGTGACTGGTGTCCCGGGAGGATGACTGGTAATTTCTTCAGCAGAGTGAGCATTATTATGGGCATGTGTGACTCGCATCCTTCCTGATGAGCCCTTGTCTTTTGTATGTGCAAAGGGAGAGTATGGTATGTCAGCTGGTGCCCTAGGAGGGTGAATGTTGATCTCACCAGCAGTGGCTCTCATCCCTTCCTGATGATCCTCTGTCTTTGGCATTGGTTATGTGCTTATTCTTGCATAGTGTAGCCTTTTAGTATTGGTAATGTCCCAGTGTTGCAGTATAAATTTGGGAGAAAGGTAGTGTGTATTCTGAGGTGCCTTGCAATAGTAGGGACTCTAGAAGGGCTGAGTGTTGTCTGACATACGTATCCTGGATTAGCAGAGATTCGGTACAAGGGCCAAGTGTTGTCTGATGTATGTGTCCTTGATTAGTTGGTCTGCAGCCTAATGTTAAGCAAATTCCGTTACTATGTCCTGGAAGGGGTAATTTGTTTCAAATGTTGGCTGCTCTGCGCTGAGCTGTACGTTTATCCTTCTATCTATAAAATGGGAAAAGTATGAGATTGCAAGCTGAAGCCCGGGGGGGGGGGGGGGGGGGGGGGACCCTAGTGATTGTGAAGGAACAGGCTTGCCTATTTTTAATGTGGAGCAGGAAATGACACCGCTTTCATCCTTTCTCTCCTAGGATATGGTTTGGAGTAACATGCTGTGCTGAGGATTTATCTCCCAGTATTTGCTGTGACGCCATGCTGCAGAACACAGCCTGATGCTCTGTGTGTCACAGAATGGACAGCGGGAATAAGTACACTCAGCATGAGCAGCAGCAGATGGGCAGTGTGCTGTACAGTGTGCCCAGCCTCCAGTCCCCACTTTGCTTGCCTGCCATGGAGGTGAGTGTGAGATTTGGATTCCTGGTGCTAGCCCGCTTCAGATGATGAGCTGTGGTATGACGACACTTCAGGAGAAGTGCATCAGATTGTAATCCTGGAGTGCTGCAGGCTGTCCCTGATGAATATTTGAGATATATTTGCATACGCTGGAGGCCCTGCATACAAATATCTTTTATAAGTTATTAGATAATCTGAAAGCCTAAATGGTTTGTAGCCATGTGATACCCTGCTTAGAGGCTGGCCAGTCCCAGCTGTTCTCTAGAAAGCAGAAGAGAGTTCCTTTCTGCAGTGTGGAGAAGAATTTGAGAAGTGGGAAAGGAATAGGTGATCTTTACACACCAATTTTGTGAGAAGCTATTTAACTGGGTAAATTGGTTGTTTGAAATTTGCTTACATTTTACCTGAGTAAATTGTAACCTGAGTAGTTAATAAGAAGGCTAGAAATTAGAAAAAGAAACTGTGCAATACTTTAACCAGGCAAAAAGCAGGTGGACTTGGGAGCCTAAAACATATATAGATTAGAATTTCAAATCTAGCCACTTGTTTTCAGTGGTTTACATTAAATCAGAGCAAAAAATAAAACACACAAAAATGATTAGCATAAGACATAAATCAAAAAGTACCTAAAGGGAAACTATGTGCTTACATGGTCCACTGGTAAAAGTAGCCCTAGACCTTGCATCTATGTGGCTGATTTTCAAAACTGCTCCAAACTTGTAAGGGCTGCAGAGAGCACCAACGTATGTGTAATGAGCCCCAAGTACAAATTAGGGACAGAGAAAGTACGCCTGCATATGATGTGTACAGCGCTGCGTATGTCTAGTAGCACTATAGAAGTGATAGTAGTAGTAGTAATATCCATCCGTCGGTACTCAGAGGAGCGAGGATCACACAGTGCTTGGTAAGGACAAGGCCACGTTCATTCTAGCCTCTAGCTCTCAGCTTGCTGGAGTGTTAGTTGAGCAGGGTAGGTATTCTGGGCTTTAATTACACTCTTGTAATTTATCTCCAAATAGCCAACCCTAAGAGAGTCCTAATAACTTCAGAGCTGCTATGTGGCAATGACACACAGTGAGGGGCAACTGTGCTGGGGCAGAGACCCTGGACTCTGTGGGTATTCTGATGTGTCTTTGCTGTGCTTTCAGAACTCGATGCTGTCTCCCAGTTTGTGGAATAACTTTTCATACTCATCTACCCCTCACTTGCTTCAGACGCCATTTGCAAGTGAAAACCAGTAAGTGATTTTCGTATTTATATATTTTCCTTTCCCCCCTCCCCCCACTTTATTTTGATTTTATTTTTAGTTAACTCATTGCATTTCCAGATCCCTGATATTTGTTTATTCATTTGGTTTATATACCATCTTTCATTCACAAGACAGCAAGGTAGTTAATAGTAAAATTAATAAATAACAATCCGTGTACAAGAAGATCAGCATAAAACAGACATGTAATGCACAACAATGTATAAACTATGTCCCTTGCAAACATTCAGCTGTGTAGTTTAGGAAGGCACTGTGCCACAGTGTAGCACTCGCTTCACTTAAATTTTGTGTTGCCATGAACGGTGGTGGGGACAGGCTGATTTGGTTTTAAAAGACTAATTTGGAGCACAGAAGTTCCAATGCTCTGATCAATAGCAAAACTTATCACTTTTCAGTGACATTACAGTGTGCACAGTTTCATTGATTAGTTTCTGTCAGTATGATGTTTGACCACTCTGTCAATTGACCCATGCATCTCGTGAATCATTCAAAAATCTTTTCCTACACTATGCAAGATTTGTAATCTGAGACCAATACTGGATGACTTTGCTGTGAAGACACTGGTTCATGCTTTGGTTTTAACTAAACTTGACTATTGTAATTCTTTATTCCATTATGTAGCTTCCCGCTATTCCTGAACCTGCAATGGAGATAGAAAACTGAGCTGAGACATATTTCTTTTTGCATCCAGTCCAGCTCCTCAGTATTTTCTGTCCAGCAGGTAGATGGACACACTTTTTAGCCTCTGATTCCGAGTGATTTGCTCCTGGTCCATTTGAGCTTTGCAAGTGGCTTGAGTCTGCAGAGTCATTTCTGGAGGTCTTCAGATCCCTGTTTCTGGTGCCCCGCAAATTTATTTCTTCTCTCCCTTCACCTCTCCCCTGTTTCCTGTGGCACACTCCTTTTCTAGCATAGTATTTTCCAAGTCAGTCCTAGAATACCCCCTTTTCAGTTAGATTTTCAGGCTATCCACAATGAATATGCGTGAAAGAGATGTGCCTATAATGGAGACAGTCTATGCAAATCAATTTCATGCATATTCATTGTGGATATCCTGAAAACCTGACTGGCAAGGGGATAGTCCAGGACCGATTTGAGAAACACTGTTCTACTACTACTACTACAAATCATCTCTACAGCGCTACCAGTCGTCCGCAGCGCTTCACAATTGAACATGAAGAAAAGACAGTCCCTGCTCAAAAGAGCTTACAATCTAAATCAGGACAGACAGACAGGACAAATAAGGGATAAGGGTAGGACAGACAGATAGGACACATAAGGAAAGGGGACTGTTGAAGAGAGGAAGACAAGATAAAGGTTACGAGCAGGTGACAAGTTAGGAATCAAAAGCAGCATCAAATAGGTAGGCCTTTAGCCTGGATTTGAAGGCGGCCAGGGATGGAGCTTGACGTAATGGCTCAGGAAGTCTATTCCAGGCTTAAGGTGCGGCGAGATAAAAGGAATGGAGTCTGGAGTTAGCGATGGAGGAGAAGGGTGCAATTAGGAGAGATTTGCCTAGTGAATGGAGTTCCTGGGAAGGAGTGTAGGGAGAGACGAGGGTGGCGAGGTAGTGAGGGGCAGCAGAGTGAATGCACTTATAGGTCAATAAGAGGAGCTTGAACTGTATACAGAAACGGATAGGGAGCCAGTGAAGTGATTTCAGAAGAGGGCTGATTTGGGCATAGCGACTTTGGTGAAATATTAATCGTGCAGCAGAATTTTGAACAGATTGAAGAGGAGAGAGATGGCTGAGTGGAAGACCTGTGAGAAGCAAGTTGCAGTAGTCCAAGTGAGAGGTGATGAGAGTGTGGATGAGGGTTCTGGTAGCGTGCTTAGAAAGGAGAGGGCAAATTTTGGCAATATTATAGAGGAAGAAACGACAGGTTTTAGCAATCTGTTGAATATGTGCCGACAAGGAGAGGGAAAAGTCGAAGATGACCCCAAGGTTATGAGCAGATGAGACAGGAAGAATGAGCGTGTTGTCGACAGAAATAGAGAGTGGGGGAAGGGGAGAGGTTGGTTTAGGTGGGAAGGTAAAGAGCTCAGTTTTGGACATATTGAGCTTCAGGTGGTGGTGAGACATCCAGGCAGCAATGTCAGACAGGCAGGCAGATAACTTGGCCTGAATTTCTGCCTGCCTGTCTAGCACAATGTTTGTTTTGTTTTTTAAGAGGTTTACTGGAGTGTGTGGGACAGAGTATCAGTCCTGATTCTGTCTCATTTGGAGTAGGACTTGTAGAGACTGTGAGCTTGGGGGTAGCAGCTAGTCCAACTAAAGTTTGACTAAGAACCACTTTAGAGTTCTACTTGGTGTAGGGGAGGGATCCTGACTCACCGCTTGAGATTGCATTGGGTGAAGGTTGGGGTGAATGTTTTCTCCGAAGTTTATGTTGCTCTTACACCAGGCCTATTTACTGAAGCAGGGACAGTCAGAGTTGCTGCAAGGTGCTTCAGTTTCTCGCCCCACTGCTACTCCGGCTCCTAAGAGATCTTGTTTAGCCTCATCTGTCCACTCCTGGAGGTCTGTCTCTGCTTCTCTCTCCTTATCTGATGTGGCCTCGGTTTATTCAGAGGAGCCATCATTGAAGGAGCCGTTAAAGGAGGGAGAGCTCCCTCATAAGTACATAAGTAATGCCATACTGGGAAAAGACCAAGGGTCCATCGAGCCCAGCATCCTGTCCACGACAGCGGCCAATCCAGGCCAAGGGCACCTGGCAAGCTTCCCAAACGTACAAACATTCTATACATGTTATTCCTGGAATTGTGGATTTTTCCCAAGTCCATTTAGTAGCGGTTTATGGACTTGTCCTTTAGGAAACCGTCCAACCCCTTTTTAAACTCTGCTAAGCTAACCGCCTTCACCACTTTCTCCGGCAACGAATTCCAGAGTTTAATTATATGTTGGGTGAAGAAAAATTTTCTCCAATTTGTTTTAAATTTACTACACTGTAGTTTCATCGCATGCCCCCTAGTCCTAGTATTTTTGGAAAGCGTGAACAGACGCTTCACATCCACCTGTTCCACTCCACTCATTATTTTATATACCTCTATCATGTCTCCCCTCAGCCGTCTCTTCTCCAAGCTGAATAGCCCTAGCCTCCTTAATCTTTCTTCATAGGGAAGTCGTCCCATCCCCGCTATCATTTTAGTCGCCCTTTGCTGCACTTTTTCCAATTCTACTATATCTTTCTTGAGATGTGGCGACCAGAATTGAACACAATACTCAAGGTGCGGTCACACCATGGAGCGATACAATGGCATTATAACATCCTCACACCTGTTTTCCATACCTTTCCTAATAATACCCAACATTCTATTCGCTTTCCTAGCCGCAGCAGCACACTGAGCAGAAGGTTTCAGTGTATTATCGACGACGATACCTAGATCCCGTTCTTGGTCCGTAACTCCTAACGTGGAACCTTGCATGACGTAGCTATAATTCGGGTTCTTTTTTTCCCACATGCATCACCTTGCACTTGCTCACATTAAACGTCATCTGCCATCTAGCCGCCCAGTCTCCCAGTCTCATAATCCTGTCGCGATTTAACAACTTTGAATAACTTTGTGTCATCAGCAAATTTAATTACCTCACTAGTTACTCCCATCTCTAAATCATTTATAAATATATTAAAAAGCAGCGGTCCTAGCACACACCCCTGAGGAACCCCACTAACTACCCTTCTCCATTGTGAATACTGCCCATTTAACCCCACTCTCTGTTTCCTATCCTTCAACCAGTTTTTAATCCACAATAGGACATTTCCTCCTATCCCATGACCCTCCAATTTCCTCTGTAGCCTTTCATGAGGTACCTTGTCAAACGCCTTTTGAAAATCCAGATACACAATATCAACCGGTTCCCCTTTGTCCACATGTTTGTTTACTCCTTCAAAGAATTGAAGTAAATTGGTCAGGCAAGATTTCCCCACACAAAAGCCGTGCTGACTTGGTCTCAGTAATCCATGTCCTCAGATGTGCTCTGTAATTTTGTTTTTAATAATAGCCTCTACCATTTTCCCCGACACCAATGTCAGACTCACCGGTCTATAATTTCCCGGATCTCCCCTGGAGCCTTTTTTAAAAATCGGCGTTACATTGGTCACCCCAATCTTCCGGTACCACGCTCGATTTTAAGGATAAGTTGCATATCACTAGCAGTAGCTCCGCAAGCTCATGATGAGGAGGATGACCCGAAAGTACTGATGTTTTATAAAAATGAGCTCAGTACTCTTATTTCTGAGGCACTGGCAATGCTTTCCATTGAGGAGTCTTCTCCTTCAACATCAGGAGTTCCATCTTTGTCAATCATGAGAGGGGCTTAGAGGTCCTTCTAAGGCCTTTCCGATCCATCCAGACATTCAAGACCTGATTATAATAGAATGAGTCTCATCGGATGCAGGGTTGAGAGTGGGAAGAGCCATGGCTCATCTCTACCTGTTGGCTCTAGAGGAGAAGGATAAATTGCAGCTTTCCAGGGTGGACTTCCTTGTTACGGTGATGACTAAGATGACCACCTTGCTGTTGGAAGAGGGCATTGCCCTAAATGACCTACAAGATAGAAAGCTAGAAGGCCCGCTGAAACAAGCCTTTGAAGTGGCCTCTTTGGGCCTAAAAGTGACTGTGTAGCTCATTCGTGGCTAGAGCATGCCTGAAATGGCATCAGCAGTCTGCAGCACAAGACTGGCACCATAACGTCCAGCTGGAAGTGGGATTGGCCTACTTTGTGGATGCTATTTATTACATGTTATGGGTTACGGCCCGCCGTATGTCTTTGACTGTTACGGCCCATCGGCAACTCTGGTTGCGGCATTGGGCAGCGAATGCAACGTCAAAGTCGCATCTAATTAAACTGCCTTTTCTGGGCAAGTGACTATTTGGAAAAGATCTCAGAAACTTGGTGAAAGAACTGGGGGAAACTAAGCCACAGTAGTTGCAGGAGGATAAGCCAGAAGCCTCTGATCGTCCATCTTCAGGGGGCTGTTGATCTCAATTTCGAGACAGCAGAGTGTACCAGCCTGGTTGTCAGCAGTATGGTCAGAAGTCCCACTTTCAGTCATGCCAGTCTTCCTTTTGGTGCAGACTGGAAGTCCTCCTCTCTGTCAGCTAGCATGCCTAATGCCTTTTGAGCGTCACAATGATGTAAGGCTGGTCCACTCTTCCCTTCCTCCAGTGGGTGGATGTCTTCAGGAGTTTCAGGAACTATGGGCCAAAATCACATCAGACCAGTGGGTTCTGGATATTCTTACAGACAGTTACAAGTTGGAGTACTCTCACCCGGTTGCTCCTCTCTTCTTGCAGTCTCCTTGTCAAAGGAACCAAGATGGTTGAGGTTCAGGCCTCCATATTCCTTGCTGGCACTCCGAACCATTTTTTTTTCCAGGTCCCCAGGCTGAACAAGGCAGATAACTTGGTCTACTTCATTGTGTCAAAGAAGGAAGGCACATTTCATCTGGTTTTAGATTTCAAAGGTCTAAATCACTACCTCCGAGTGTCCCTCTTTCACATGGAAACACTAAGAGCAGTCATAGCCTCAGTTCAAGCAGAAGAATTCTCACCGCCCTCAATGTCAAGGAGGCGTACTTGCATATACTCCATACGACCGCCGCATCAGAGGTTTCTGCGTTTTGCGGTGCTGGGCTGTCACTTCCAGTTCATGGTTTTGCCCTTCGGTCTTGCTACAGCACCAAGAACGTTTACCAAGGTTATGGTGGTGGTGGTGGCAGCCTTCTTTCGACACCAGGGAATCAGATTTTCATAACTGGCTCATTCATGCGTTGTCCTATTTAGTCAGTATGGCGGTAACGGTTGGGTGATAAGTTTTGAGAAGAGCAGACTAACTCAGTCGCAGACATTGGAGTATCTGGGTGTTCTAAATGACACAGCAAGGGAGAGGATCATCCTCATGGAATGCAGGAGATCTAAGCTAGTTCAACAAATTTGTCTTCTCTTCCGTCAAGGCAGGCCCAGGGTCTGGGACTGTGTCCAGGTTCTGCGGTCAATGACAGCAGCAATGCATGTTGTGCCAAGGGCAAGAGCTCTTATGTGGCCATTACAGGAGTCTCTTTTCAGCCGCTAGTCTCTGGTATCACAGAAGTATAACCTTCATCTAAATTGGCTGGAGCACAGGGCAGTGCAGAATCCCTTATGTGACTTCACTCCCTGTCTGGCTGGGGCCTCAGTCAGAGTTTTCTCAGACAGTACGATGGCGGTGGCTAATATCAACAAGCATATTGGGACCCACAGCCATCTGATGGTGGTGGAGGTGGCCTCCCTCATGAGTTGGGCAGATAAAAATATTCTCTGCTTGTCAGCAGCTCATGTCACTGGGTCCATGATGGTGGAGGTGAAGTTTCTCAACAGGCATTCCTTGGATCCGGGAGAATGGGAACAATCCCCCCATGGTTTTCATCTGATAGTGGACCGATGGGATTCTCCACTTCTGGATTTGATGGCAATGAAAAAGAGCGCCAAAGTGCCCAGGTTCTTCAGCTGTTGGAAATATCTGGGCTTGATGGGGATTGATGCCCTAGTGCAGCCCTAGACGGAGATACATGTACTGTATGTGTTCCCTTCTTGGCCTGTGGTAGGCCGGGTATTGAAATGGATCACCTTGCACCAGGGTTTCATAATTCTTGTAGCCCTGGAATGGCTACGGAGGCCGTGGTTTGTGGACGAGGATTCTTTCCGTCTTCTATAGGTACACAGCCTACTGAAGCAAGGTCCAGTGTTCATGGACTATCCATTCTCCTTTGGCCTTGCAGCTTGGCCATTGAAAAGGCTCGCTTCAGAGGAAAGGGTTCTTTTGATTCCGTCATTGTTACCTTGCTTCAGGCGTATGTGAGGGTGTGGAGGATGTTCAAGGGCTGATGTTATGAGCGCAGATTTTCTCCTTCCTCTGCTGAGATCGTGTACATTCTAGCATTTCTCTACGCAGGTCATCAGAAAGCATTGATGTTGGGTTTTCAAATGTTCAGGTTGCAGCTTTGGCCTGTTTCAAGGGCCAACTACAGAAGACTTCTCTTGTGGTTCATCCAGATATCATTTGATTCCTGTGGGGAGCAGTCCAGAGTGGAACCTTAATTTAGTCCTTTGGGCTCTTCAGAAGCCTAATTTGAGCCATTCCGTAAGGCCTGTTTGAAAGATCTTACACTGAAGATAGCGTTCTTGCTGGCTATCGTGTTGGTACATAGGGTTTCAGAGCTTCAGGCTCTTTCTTGTTGGGATTCCTTTCTCTGCTTTTTGGAGTCGGGAGGGGGGGGGTCTCCCTGTACACGGTTCCTTTCTTTCTTCTGAAAGTATTATCAGCATATCATTCGATCAATCTGTGGAGCGTCCATCCTTTTGCAGAGAGGATGAAGAAGCTCAGTATTCGTCCTTGAAGTTTCTCGATGTGCGCAAAGTCACGGTTGAGTTTCACAAATTGGACAGACTATGTGCTTTTTGGTAAGCAGAGGCTTCCTCATGACTTCCAAGCCCACAATTGCTAGATGGAGACTATCACATCATAAGTACATAAGTAATGCCATACTGGGAAAAGACCAAGGGTCCATCGAGCCCAGCATCCTGTCCACGACAGCGGCCAATCCAGGCCAAGGGCACCTGGCAAGCTTCCCAAACGTACAAACATTCTATACATGTTATTCCCGGAATTGTGGATTTTTTCCCAAGTCCATTTAGTAGCGGTTTATGGACTTGTCCTTTAGGAAACCGTCTAACCCCCTTTTAAACTCTGCCAAGCTAACTGCCTTCACCACGTTCTCCGGCAACAAATTCCAGAGTTTAATTATGCGTTGGGTGAAGAAACATTTTCTCCGATTTGTTTTAAATTTACTACACTGTAGTTTCATCGCATGCCCCCTAGTCCTAGTATTTTTGGAAAGCTTGAACAGACGCTTCACATCCACCTGTTCCACTCCACTCATTATTTTATATACCTCTATCATGTCTCCCCTCAGCCGTCTCTTCTCCAAGCTGGAAAGCTCTAGCCTCCTTAGTCTTTCTTCATAGGGAAGTCGTCCCATCCCCGCTATCATTTTAGTCGCCCTTCGCTGCACATCAGCTTTCTTGTTTGCGGGGAAGCAAGCTCCTCAGGTTTTATGGGCTTATTCTATGAGGTGTACAGTGCCATCCTGGGTGGAGACTACCTTACGGTCTCCCGTGGATATTTGCAAGGTGGCAATGTGGGTGGACATTGTGGCATTCTGGCACACTCAACAGCTGGTTATGGGGCTTTGGTCTTCAGGGTGGCGGTGCCAGGATCTCACCCGCTCTAGGGATTGTTTTTTTTTTTTACATCCCACAGGTTCTGGAATAGTGGGAAGCTACGTAATGGAAGGAGAATTTAGGTCTTACCTGATTAATTTTTTTGCCATTAGTCCTTCCCACTGTTCCAGAGGTCTGCCCAAGGTTTCTGAGATGTTTAGTTGTTTCAAAGTAATGGGTCAAATAATGACTCATCTTGCATGTTGAGTCTTGCATATCTCTTGTTCTCAAAGTTCTCCAAAGATGATAGAGGTCCATATGTGTTTGCTCATCTGGTTAGTGTTAGGTTAGTGAGTTGTTTAAGGTGGTTGTGTTTATTGTTTCTCCTTACTGCTTGTCTATGCAAATAGTAAGGAGCTGGACTGGATGCCAAGAGGGATGTCTCAGCTCAGTTTTTGTTCTCTAACTCCACCTTCTGGTTGATGGACTCAACTATCCCACAGGTTCTGGAAGGACTTATGAAAAGATAATTATGAGGTAAAAACTAATTTCTTCCACTCAGGGATGCCCTCTTTCTCCCTGAGGAAACTACTACAGTTGATTCTGAACACTGTGGTTAAATTAATCTATAATGAATACAAATTTAGCCATGTCACTCCTCTGCTTATAGAACAGTTTTGGCCTCCAGTGTGCGTGGGATTTGGTATCAGATCCTTGTTCTTAACTATTCAGCTTTCTACAAGGGTCTTTCTGTTTACCTTCCTTATCAACCTTCTCAGAGCTTGCACTCTTCAAATGTGCACCTTCTGGTAAGTCCACCTTTTACTAGGCTCAGTTGGACACTTCTCTCACCACAGCTTTTAGTTGTGTGGCTCTTCACTGTGGAATATACTTCTGGTTTACTTATGTTCTGAATCCTCTCTCTAGAAATGTAAAGCTTCTCTTTTGCCGTGCATGTCCTGATTCTTTGCTATTTTCTTTGGATCTTATTTTATACTAGGATAAAAGGCCCGTTTCAGAAAGCAATGAAACGGGCGCTAGCAAGGTTTTCCTCGGAGTGTGTGTGTTTTACAGTGTGTGTGTGAGAGTGAGTGTGTGATAGAGAGAGAGTGAATGTGTGAGTGTGTGTGACAGAGAGAGTGAGACTGGGTGCAAGTGTGTGTGAATGAGAGTGTGTGCCAGGGCCTCTCCTCCCCTGCCTCCCAGTTCGACGGGTTCCCCCCCTTCCCCCCCCCCCCCCGTCTCCCAGTTCTATGGTGCTGTCCCTCCCTCCCAGTTCCAGGGTTCTCACCCCCCTCCCAGTTCCAGGGTTTAGGGTCCCAGTTCCAGGGTTTTTCCTCCCCCTCGCTTCCTCGCAGTTGCAGTGTTTTCCCTCCCAGTTCATGGGTTTTCCCTCCCCCTCCCTCCTTGCCTCTACCCAGTTCCAGGGTCCTCACCCCCCCTCCCTCCCAGTTGCAGGATTTTGCGTCCCAGTTCCAGGGTTTTCCCAGCCACCCAGCCACCCCCTGTCCCTCCCTCCCTCCCTCCAGCAGCCTGCAGTGTGTTAGTGGCGGTTCCTGCATCGCCAGGTGCCTGCCACTGCCAATACAGTGGCCCATGAAAACGCAGCATGCGGGCAAGATCCTGTGAGAGAAAACAAAACGGTGACGTGTGGTCCTTGCCTTGCTCCTGAAATGTTTGGAGGGGGGCGTGCTGCAGCATTGCGGAGCGAACTAAGTCCTCTTGTGTTTTCTTTTTTCATTACCCGCCCTTGACGTCATGACGGTTTGACGCGAGGGCGGGGCGGCTCAGCGATGCGATTGGGTGAGTGTCAGTGCACCGCCCTCGACGTCATCACGTTCTGACACGAAGGCGGGGCAGACATTCATGGGGGAAAAGCCGATCTACACAACTATGGAAGTTCCGGCTTTATTAGAACGTTGGAGGTGCGTTTTATATATAGAGATGGTAGGCTTTCATTCAATACTTACCCACTCTCCCCTTTTGTGTTTTGTTACCATCATCTCTGGGAATTTATTGTTGTGCTATGCATCCTCACTCTTTTGTGTATTGGTTCCATAGTTGTTATTTCTTGATATCTCGTTTGATTTTCTGTGAACTTGGATCCAATTTTACTGAATATGTACTTGCTATGATAGTTTCCAAAATATGTGGAATAGAAATCTTAATAAATAATTTGATATTACTGCATCTTTTGTTCTTTGTTACGTTTTAAGTGATTGCTTTGGTTGTTTAATCCTTTTCAGAGAGAAGATTTAATAAGGGAATTTTGCTTGTAAGTTTTCCAGAGTCCTGGGAATGTGCTGCCTCTGTTTTTTGGGTGCATGGATTGCAGAGGTAGATTCTGTAGATGACTGCTTCTGTATAGTCGCCTTGCTGGGGACAGTGAAAATTGAAAAGGAAATATATAAACCTTTTACATAAATATTTATTCTTGTGCTATAGAACAAGTTGATTCCTGGAAATTTGCTTTCCGATTCAAATTATGCAGCCTCCTGGGCACAGTAACTGAATTTCTGCCTGGCTGCAATCAGCCATTTCAGCTCCCATTAGCTAATTTATTTTCTTCCTCTGCACACTATTTGCTAAGGCAGCCCCGGTAGCCTTCTGAATTCTGGGGAAAATATTGCTCTGACCCCTCCCCATGCTGCTGGTAGAGTCATGGCATATAACAGTCAGTGGGACATATGTGTTTCTGTATGTGTTTACCTGGCATGCACTAGTATATGTGTGTCAGACATGCTCACTGTGCATGTGAGAAAGCTCTTGAGCTGCTCTCCGATTTTCTAGAGATGAGGTGTATCTGCTGTTCTCCACCCATCCCTGAAATCCTCTTTGAAAAAAGACTTGTATTGAAACAGGTATTTCCTGTTTTGGTTTCACTCTCCCCCGCCAGCTGACTGGGACTTGAACATTTTTCCTGGTCCCCTCTGAAGAGCCTGTGCACTGTTGATGCACTCTTTGAGCTCTCCTGTAAGCTATGAAGAGCCTGTGTTCTGCTGATGTGCACACTCCAGGTTCTCCTATGAACTGTGAAGAGCCTACCCTCGGCTGATGCGTACATTCGGAGTTCTTCTGTGAGCCCTGAAGAGCCTGCGCTCCACCGATGTGTGCACTCCAGGTTTTCCTGCAAGCTGAGTATCCCTAGTACAAATGCTTCTGTCATGTATCAGACAGCACAAACAGATTATGGATAGATTTCTCCAAGCCTTTGTGAGTCACATGCTTAATCCCACAAGCAGCCATTTAATTTTAATTTTTTTTTATTTTTAACTATTGCTTGTATATATATATGTGTGTGTGTGTATTTGCATCCAATTTTGGTAGCCTACTGGGAGGGTAGCCATGTCTGGATGCTCCAGTGGTTCCGAGGCTGTCCTCCTCTC
This sequence comes from Microcaecilia unicolor, assembly GCF_901765095.1. Taxonomy (NCBI): domain Eukaryota; kingdom Metazoa; phylum Chordata; class Amphibia; order Gymnophiona; family Siphonopidae; genus Microcaecilia; species Microcaecilia unicolor. Next base: position 69,578,215 of record NC_044041.1, read on the forward strand.
TTCCTAGAATGACTTGGCCTGTTCCAGAGCTTTGAATACATCCCGTGATAATAGGAATTAGCAGTGACTTTACCGATAAGTTGTGCCAGGGGGTTTCTAAATATATATTTAATATATGATGATGATTCTACTGCCAAGTTATTGAAATGTAGTGTATAGTTTTCTAGCACGTGACAGAAAACATGGCTACAAATTCAGATCTGTGCTTGTCTTTTTTTTTTATTACCATTGAGGGACAGATGCAACATCCCTGGAAACATCCATCTTCGTTGAGATCCTTGGTAAAAGTTACCAAATTGAAAATAGTGAGATGAGCTGCTCACTGTTTTTGTGAGCAGCTCATCTCACTATTTTCAATTTGGTAACTTTTACCAAGGATCTCAACGAAGATGGATGTTTCCAGGGATGTTGCATCTGTCCCTCAATGGTAATAAAAAAAAAAGACAAGCACAGATCTGAATTTGTAGCCATGTTTTCTGTCACGTGCTAGAAAACTATACACTACATTTCAATAACTTGGCAGTAGAATCATCATCAGTAGGGGAAGGGGGGAAGCCAATCAGTAAAGTACGCATGCACAGAACAGCCAGTCAGCTATGCTTGGTTGCTCTGTGCATTCTTAGAATAGTGTGTGCTACCCACGGCTTTCATACACACACAAGCTGCATGTATGAAAGCCGTGGGTAGCATTTTATTTCAAACTTTTTTTTTTCCCCAACTTTGTTTATTATTGTTTTCATTAACATTTCGGACAACATTGTCCCAGTTATTCAATTGTACATTTCATGTTTTTTACCATCCTCATAGTACAAACTTATAACACAGCCTGTTCCCCTCCCCCCCTCTCTCTGATGGTGGCCATAGTACGTCTCTTTTCTGCTCATATGATTCCCATATTTTCTGAAACACTTGAATATGCCCCTTCCTCAGTGCCGTCAGTTTAGACATCTGATAGATATGGTCCACCTTGTGTCCCACCCTTTGCATGGATGGAACCTCTAGCTGTTTCCAGGCCCGGGCCAGCACTAATTTGGCCGCCCCGAAGATTAGAATAGCTAGCTTATGTTCCTGCACCCGGCACTCTTTAGGCCCCGCATGCAGCAAGCACAGTACTCTGCCTGGAGGGGGTACTTCCCCTTACCTATCATATTGACCACCTCCAACACCCGAGCCCAGTATAGTTGCACCTTTGGGCACTCCCACCATATATGCATGAATGTTCTCCGTTCTCCACACTCCCTCCAACAGTCTATTTCAAACTTTTTTGATGGAAAGCCGCCATAGCTGGGGCTAGAGGGAAAAGTGTGATTTTTAAGCATTTTTCCAGCGTAAAGTTAGCTAAGGGTGGCCGGGAAATGCATGTGCTGCATACAGCCTCAAGCTGCTGCCTTTCACTGTCGGGAGAATGTAGAAGCTTGACCGGTCCTGTGCCTAAGGTCTGCCAGCAGCCCTGCCCAGGACAGCCAAGAGAATCCCGGCTCCCAAGATGTATTATCTCACTGCCCCATGAAGATCTGCCTGCTGTGGCTGCTCCTGACCTCCCGTAAAATTTTCTCTGCTAAAGGTAGGCGGGTCTTTCTGTGCATCACTTGTAATGCACATATGAATACTGATCAGCTCATTAGCATTGTTAGCATGCGATTTTCGTTGGCTGCAACTGTAAATGGTAAAAAGCCTGCAGAGCCTCTTTGTGCATTGCCTGCTGAAATGTCTGGAACCAGTTAAAAAAAAAAATCACGTTGTTGGTCCAGTAAATTTGTGCAACTTCTCCTGAGTGATGGCTACAATCACATCCTGGCAGATAATTCTGCAGTATACAAAGGATAACGTGTTGAGGTTGTCTAGGGAAGAGTATACATTAAGTGATGTATCCTGCAATTCTAATAGCAGAGAGTGAAGGTGGAAGGTCATCACTGGTGGAGTCGAGCACTGTTTTCTCTGTTTCCTCTCATCTGTAATCTCTCTATACTGTGGGTTCATATTATTAGAATGAACCATTTCTGGCACCATAGCTGCCTCATTGATGGAGATCGGTGTAAGCAAAATCTAGTTAAATAAAAAAAAATTATATATATAAGCTGTTAACAAGGGTGTGGTTGGCAACAACTATGAGGCCCTGATGATTCCACGAGCTTTGCATCCACTGTACCGAATTGTGTCTCTTTGGATTACAGACTTTAGCTTCCAAGATATTGAAAAGTTTCTCCTTAGCCTACCCTCTGCAATACTTATAACAGAAAATATGCAACTATAGGAACTTCATCATAAGTTCTTATTGAGGATGTTTATCCTGTTTATTCACCCATCTCGAGCCCAGAAGATGGGTTGTCCGACAGATGGCTCTTTCGTCAAATGTGGAGAACAAGTAGCCTCTTACAAACGTTGCATTTGGGATTGTATTTGGACACATCTAATGGCTATGTATAACAGTCAATAGATGGTTAGTCCCAAGGCTAGTCTCTTGGATGATGTATCGCACATTCATGAGAGGACCCATCTCGTATTATTTTTACATAAGGCTTTCCTCATTGCTAAATGTTGCATTTTACTTCAATGGATCTAATCTGAACCGCCTACTTTGACCCAGTTGAGATCTCAAATGCACAAACTCCTACATATGGAGAGACTTTCGATTTGTAAAGAGACATTGTAAAGTTGTTAGCTACCAATGTGCTACAGGTAAGTATCTTTGCTTTATCTGATGCTAGGGTCTAGTTTAGGAGTCAGCACTCAAGAAGGAGACCTAGGTGTCATTGTAGACAATATGCTAAAACAGTGGTTCCCAAACCTGATCTGGAGGCGCCCAAGCCAGTCAGGTTTTCAGGATATCCACAATGAATTTCAAGAAAGAGATTTGCATACCAAGGAGGCAGTGCATGCAGATCTCTCTCATGAATAATTCATTGTGGATATCCTGAAAACCTGACTGGCTGGGGTGCCCAGAACCAGGTTTGTGAACCACTGTGCTAAAATCTTATGCCTAGTGTACAATGATGGCCAAAAAAGCAAACAGGATGCTATGAATACTAGGAAAAGGATGCAAAATAAGACCAAGAATATTATAATGTCTCTGTATTGCTCCATAGTGCGACCTCACCTTGAGTACTGTGTTCAATTCTGGTCGCCATATTTCAAAAAAGATATAGTGGAATTAGAAAATGTTCAAAGAAGAGCGACCAAAATGATAGAGGGGATAGAACTGCTCCGACATGGGGAAAGGCCTCTTCTGCTTGAAAATGAGACAGCTGAGGTGGGCATATGATTGAGATCTACAAAGACCAGGGAACACTCAATGAAATTGCATGGAAATACTTTTAAAACAAAATAGGAGAAAATATTTTTCACTTAAAGAATAGTTAACTTCTGGAACTTGTTGCCCGGAGGGTGTGGTAACGGCGGTTAGCGTTTCTGGGTTTAAAAAAGGTTTGGATAAGTTCCTGGAGAAAAGGTCCATAGTCTATTGATATGGACATGGGCGAAGTTACTGCTTACCCTGGGATTGGTAGCATGGAATGTTGCTACTGATTGGGTTTCTGCCAGGTACTTGTGACCTGGATTGACCACTGTTGGAAGCAGGATACAGGGCTAGATGGACCATTGGTCTGACCCAGTATGGCTATTCTTATGTAAAGAAACTACAAATGACTCAAAATACCACCGCTCTTCTTTCAAGACTTTATCACAGAGCAACTTCCCTGTTCTCCCCTATTGCATGCATTATATTGGCTTCCAGTGAGAGCAAGATTCCTTTTCAGAATCATGACCATCTTCTGTCAAATACTTCTGTATGGTTATTTTGATCCTGAATTAAAAAAAAAAAAGTTAACCCATAATATTACCACAGTGGAATGTTGCAGTCAGGTGCTATACATTACCTACTACTACACTTAACCGTTTTCCCTTCTCTTCTAAAATGTGGAATTGCTAGTAGCTGTAGGAAAAATAACAATGTATACTTTTGCAAAACCCTCAGAGTCTCTTTTTACTGACCGTTTCACAGACAACTGTTATCCCATCAAACACAGGACTAACGCATTGTAATTTCCCATGGACACTTTTATGTGCCTAGGGCCCTGTTATTGCTCTTGTCCAGCATCAGGAGCCCACAGCCAGGACTCACTAGAGCTTTGTTTCTAAGAAAGGCTCAGAGATAATTTTCCCATAGCAGCTGCCTGTAATCTGTCTCAACTTTTGTGCTCCTCTTTAAATTCAGGGTGACTGTTACTCAGTTATCATCCTTTCTTAGAATCCTTCTCTGAAACATTATTGGGAAACAGGTCACATTTCTGGTACCCCTAAGGCGCCTCCTGTCACCTTTCTGGGGAATACAACACTTGTTTCTTGGCTTTAACAAATATGCAAATTAGTTACACCAGATGCAAATCCACTCCATTAGCATCCATGATCCACTCTGTGGGGAACAACTTCTTTCCACAAACAGTTCATCGTGTTTCTTCTCAACTGAGCCCACCTATTTGGGAGACCTGGGTCTCAATTTATAACAGCCATCTCCCATGGACAGGACTTTTAATTCTCACTCTCATTTTACAGTCCTGTCATCCACCCCACGGCTGTTAGTCCAGTTCAAATAGTACTCAGTTTCATCTGGCTTCATGTTCTTTTCACATTGGCTTCTGCCCCAGTTATTCACTCCATTATGACAACATCAATACCAAGGTAAGTACCTTCTTGGTTTTAGAGAGATCCTTCTCTCGCTCATGTTTCCTGGGATCTCCTTCAGCCAGTATGGGGCCACGGGGGCCTGGGCCCCCATAGATTTGCCCTTGGACCCACCTGCTGACGACCCTCTCGACCCCCCCCCCCCCCCCCCCCCGTTGCCAACCCGCTTTCGCCTACCTTTGCTGGCGGGGGACCCCAACCCCCGCCAGCCCAGCCGAGGTACTCTTCTTCCCAATTCCGCGCAAGGCTTTGTTCTAGTCTGCAAAAACGAAGCCTTGCGCGGGATTGGGAAGAAGAGGACCTCGGCTGGACTGGCGGGGGTTGGGGTCCCCCGCCAGCAAAGTTAGGTGACAGCAGGTTGGCAACGGGAGGGGGGTCGAAAGGGTCGTCGGCAGGGGGAGTCAAAGTTGGTGGGGGGGGGTTTGGCGGTGCCATGGGGGGGGGCTAAAATGTGCCCCTCCCCTCGGGCTCTGGACCCCCCTCCCGCCGAAGTCTGGCTACACCCCTGCCTTCATCAAGTCTGTCCCTTCTCTCCTTCGTTCAGGTCCTGGTTTTCCTCTTCCTCCAGCTCCTTCAAATCCGGGCTAAAGGCCTACCTGTTTGTTGCTGCTTTTGACTCCTAACTTGTCACCTGCTCGTAACCTTTATATTGTCTTCCTCTCTTCAATAGTCACTTTCCCTATGTGTCCTTCTATCTGTCCTAAAGAGAATCCACATATAGTGGAGAACTCAATAGATCCCACGGGTCGTGAAACAAGAAATAAAGAGGTGGGAAAAAAAGTCAGGCTATCCAAAGGATGGAACCAAATGTTTTTATGTAAAAAAACAAAATTTTATTAATCTTTAAACAAATAATGATATAATAATAACACATTAAAATTGACTCGACACAACGTTGTGTTTCGGCCGAAAGGCCTACATCAGGAGTCTTATTAGTCAAATTGAGATTAAGTATGATAATTCAAAAGTAATCTCGTAACGCAGCTAAAAGATTCCAAGGATCTGCAAGTGAGATCCTAAAAATGGTCTGTGTAGTATCTGGGATCTGTGACGCAACATTCGCTGAAAGCGCGCTCTCGAGTTCTCCGTTTGGCGCCGCTGGGGCTTCCGCTGCTGTGCCGGAAGTGGCAGTTAGTTATTGGTCCTGTCTGTCCGGATTTAGATTGTAAGCTCTTTTGAGAAGGGACTGTCTTTTCTTCATGTTCAATTGTGAAACGCTGCGTACGACTGGTAGCACTATAGAAATGATTTATAGTAGTAGTAGTAGCTCCTCCTGGAAGTGTTCTGAATAGGACTGAGAATAGGTCATCACTCCTTTTCCAGGCTCCTCCTCCTAGCTCTGGAAGAGTCTAGAACCTTCTAGTCTAAGAGCTCCCCCTGTTGGCCTCTTCAGCGCAGGGCAGGTTCTATACTAGGAGCACCCCCTAGCTATCCTTTCAGGCCATTACACCGGCGTACCTCTTTTGGCTCCCTCTAGTGACCAGATCAGCGCATTTTCCAGTCTTTTCCTTAGGACAGCGCCCTCTGGCAGCCTCCTCAGGGTAGGGCAGTCCTGTGTTTATCACAAGATACAGAATGTTCTCATTATTGCAGTGATTTTAAGTATAAATTTATTGTAGCTTAAACAGTTTCTGAAGTTAATGTTTCAATGTTGCTATCCATGGCTAAATTGTTAAGATGCCCGTAATCTGTTATGATGCTGCACTATGCACCTTCCTAGTTACACTGTAACCCATTATTTCATGTATCTACCCTAGTTACAACAAATTACATTATCTATTGTTCTGTGTATTCATTCCTGTTATACTGTAAGCCACATTGACCTGAATTCTGGTTTGGATAATGTGGGGTATAAGAACTAATAAATGAAATAAAAAAAATGAAAGAATCTGCATGTATAACGGTCCCATGTAGCAAGAAAAATTTCCTATGTTTTGGAGTAAGATGTTGCTTATCTGGCTTCCCAAATCATAAGAGTATGAAGTTTGATCTGCCAACTCCAAAACGAGGGCAAGCCTAGCTGTGTCCAACTAAGGACACACTTTTTCTGCACCATACTAGCTTTCTGAACGTATAACTTCACTCCAAATTATTCACTAATTATCCACAATGGGGCTCATTTTCAAAAGAGAAAAATATCCCAAAATTGGCGTAGATCTGTATTTGGATGTTTTGTCAGAAAAGCAACCAAATTGATATTTTCAAAACCAATTTTTAGGCTTTGTTTTATAAAGTCAATCTTATTTATTTATTTATTTATTGCATTTGTTTCCCACATTTTCCCACCTCTTTGCAGGCTCAATATGGCTTATAATACGTCATGAATGGTGGTCATATATTAGAAAATAGACATTAAGTATTACAGAAGGATCTTGGGTAACATGATAGTGAGAAAACATGATAGTAGTATTACAAACAACTATTATAAGACAGTTCTGAATATATGTGAAGGAGTTGTGTATATTCACATTGGTTAATCTTTGTGGTATGCTTTGTTAAAGAGATGGGTCTTCAGTAGTTTGCGGAAGTCCATTAGTTCGTGAATCGTTTTTATGTTGCGCGGCAACGCATTCCATAACTGTGTGCTCAAGTAGGTAAAGTTTGATGCGTACATTAATTTGTATTTTAGACCTTTGCAGTTAGGGAAGTGTAGATTCAGGAATGTGCGGGATGATCTTTTGACATTTCTGGGTGGTAGGTCTATCAGGTCTGACATGTAGGCTGGTGCGTCTCTGTGTATGATTTTGTGGACTAGGGAGCATATTTTGAACGTGATACGTTCTTTAAGTGGGAGCCAGTGTAGTTTCTCTCGTAGGGGTTGAGCACTTTCATATTTTGTCTTTCCAAATATGAGTCTGGCAGCAGTGTTCTGGACTGTTTGAAGTTTCTTGATTATATGCTCTTTGGAGCCGGCGTAGAGTGCGTTACAGTAGTCTAGATGACTGAGCACCATTGATTGTACCAGGTTATGGAAAACAGTCCTTGGGAAGAAAGGTCTTACTCTTTTTAACTTCCACATTGAGTGGAACATTTTCTTGGTTGTGTTTTTCGCGTGGTTCTCGAGTGTTAGGTGTCGGTCGATGGTAACTCCAAGAAAATTTTAGGGTATCCGAAATTGGGAGGTTCAGATTTGGTGTGTTGATGGCGGTAAATTTGTTCTTATTATATTGAGAGGTGAGTATTAGGCATTGAGTTTTTTTTCTGCATTAAGTTTCAGCCGAAATGCATCCGCCCATGAATGCATGATGTGAAGACTTTGGTTGATATCGTTGGAAATCTCCTTTAGGTCTTGTTTAAATGGGATGTAGATCGTTACGTCGTCTGCGTATATATATGGGTTGAGGTTTTGGTTTGATAATAGTTTGGCCAAGGGTATCATCATTAAGTTGAATAGAGTCGGTGAAAGGGGGGATCCCTGTGGGACTCCGCATTCAGGTATCCATGCGGCTGAGGTGGTCGAGTTAGATGTCACTTGGTATGATCGTGTGGTTAGGAATCCCTTGAACCAATTGAGAACGTTGCCTCCAATTCCTAAGTATTCAAGGATGTGAAGTAGTATTCCATGATCAACCATGTCGAAAGCGCTTGACATGTCAAATTGTAGAAGTAGTATGTTCTTCCCAGTTGCAATCGTTTGTTTGAATTTGGTCATGAGAGTGACTAGTACTGTTTCAGTACTGTGGTTTGACCGAAATCCTGACTGGGAGTCATGGAGTATTGAAAATGTATTTAAATAGTTTGTGAGTTGTTTGGTCACCAGCCCTTCCGTTAGCTTGGTTATTAAGGGTATGGATGCTACTGGTCTGTAGTTGGTTAGTTCACTGGCACTTTTCTTTGTGTCTTTGGGTATGGGGGTGAGTAGGATGTTACCTTTTTCCTTTGGGAAGAGTCCATTTTGTAACATATAATTCAAGTGTTTCGTTATGTCTGTTATGAATTGTTGGGGAGCAGATGTCATAAGGTTGTTTGGACATATGTCTAGTTTGCAATGAGATTTGGCATATCTTTTGAGTGTTTGGTAGATGGAATCCTCTGATAATGTCTCGAAGTTGGTCCAGGTTCTGTCTGCTGGGTAAATGCCAGGGTCTGGGTCTAGACAATCTAGGAGTTCAGCATAGTTGATGGTAGTGACAGGTATCTTAAGTCGTAATTGTACGATTTTCTCGTTAAAGTATCTCGCGAGATTGTCTGCTCCTGGTGCGTCTTTGCTGTTGGTTGTGACTGGTGTAATATCTAGTAGGTTATTCACGAGTTGGAAGAGATTGTGTGTGTCCTTATAGTTTATTCCATGCACGCTCTAACCTTCTAACTTGTGTTTTAAGTTTTTTCAACTCTTCGTTGAACCATGGTATTGCATTCTTTCTGTGTGATGTTCTGGTTTGGGTTGGGGCAATATTGTCTAACTAGTAAAAAAGGCCCGTTTCTGACACAAATGAAACGGGCGCTAGCAAGGTTTTCCTCGGAGTGTGTATGTTTGGGAGAGTGTATGTGAGAGTGACTGTTTGAGAGTCAGAGTGAACGTGTGAGTGTGTGTGTGTGAGAGAGAGAGTGAGTCTGGGTGTGAGTGTGTTTGTGAGAGAGTGTGTGTGTGAGAATGAGAGTGTGTGCAAGTGTGTATGTGAGACACAGTGTAAGAGAGAGTGTGTGTGAGACACAGATTCTCTGTGAGAGTGAGTGTATGAGACCAAGCGAGGGTGTAAGTGACTGTGTGGCACATAGAGAGTGAATGTGATACAGTGTGAGACAGAGTGTGTGAGAGTGAGAGTCAGAAAGACATTGTATATGAGAGAGAGAGTGTGAGCCCTGCCCTCCCAATCCATGCCCATCTGTCCCCTGCCCCCTCCATTCATCCTTTTCCAGCAATTCCCCCTCTCCCTGAGCCCTGCCCTCCCAATCCATGCCCATCCATGCTCCTCTGTCACCTGTCCCCTCCATTCATCCCTATCCAGCAATTCCCCTCTCTCCCTGAGCCCTGCCCTGCAATCCATATCCATCCATGCCCATCTGTCCCCTCCATTCATCCCTATCCAGCAATTCCCCTCTCCCTGAGCCCTACCCTCCCAATCCATGCCCATCCATGCTCCTCTGTCACCTGCCCCCTCCATTCATCCCTATCCAGCAATTCCCCTCTCTCCCTGAGCCCTGCCCTGCAATCCATATCCATCCATGCCCATCTGTCCCCTCCATTCATCCCTATCCAGCAATTCCCCTCTCTCCCTGAGCCCTGCCCTCCCAATCCATGCCCATCCATGCTCCTCTGTCCCCTGCCCCTCCATTCATCCCTTTCCAGCAATTCCCCTCTCTCCCTGAGCCCTGCCCTCCCAATCCATGCCCATCCATGTTCCTCTGTCACCTGCCCCCTCCATCCCTATCCAGCAATTCCCCTCTCTCCCTGAGCCCTGCCCTGCAATCCATATCCATCCATGCCCATCTGTCCCCTCCATTCATCCCTATCCAGCAATTCCCCTCTCCCTGAGCCCTGCCCTCCCAATCCATGCCCATCCATGCTCCTCTGTCACCTGCCGCCTCCATTCTTCCTTTTCCAGCAAGTCCCCTCTCTCCCTTCCATGACCCCCCTCGCATCCATGCTCCTCTCTCTCCCATGTCCCAGCCTGGCCCGCCCTCTTTCCCCCCCCTTCGCATCCATGCCCCCCCCTTTCGCATCCATGCTGTCGTTTCTCCCCTGGCCTTCCGCTCCCATTGTTCTACTTTACTGGCCACCCTCTTCTCTCCCCCCAACCTTCTTTTTTTTTTTTCTTCTTTTTAAATTTACCTCCGTTGCGGTTCCGGCAGCGAAGCGTCAGGGAAGGAGGCGGCGCTCCCGACGTCTAGCCTTCCCTTCGCTGTGTTCCGCCTTCTTCTGACGTCATCCTTGACGTCAGAAGAAGGCGGAACACAGCGAAGGGAAGGCTAGAGACGTTGGGAGCGCCGCCTCCTTCCCTGACGCTGCGCTGCCGGAATTGTTTGTTTTTCTTTCCGCCCTCGACGTCATGACGTTTGACGCGAGGGCGGGGCAGAGACGACTGGCTGGCTTGAAGGCTTCACACCATGAATCCACGAACCCTTCAGCCTGGGAGTGACGTCAGATGGCTTCAGAACGTTGTCCTCAGAACGTTGAGGGTGCGTTTTATTATATTAGATATGGATCTGCATCTGTCATCCCATTCTAAGAGGAACTGTATTGTATCTGTTTTTATTGACCATTTGTTGTGGTAGATCTGTTGCCAGAATATTAACGGATCTATTTTCCCTCTCCTGGTGTAGGTTTTTTGCTCTTGTTTATTCGGTGAGCCTTTTGTTCGCCATTGGAGGGAGATGCTTGCTTTATAGTGGTCAGACCATGGTGTGGGTGTCCATTTTGTGTTTGTTAGTATGAGGTTTGAGTTGGGTTCAGATTTGTGTGTGACAATGTCTTGTGTGTGTCTTTTGATGTGAGTTGGCTGTTTATCCTGTGAAGATCCCATAGTAGTAGGAACTCTTCGCATTCTTGTGTGCTTGTTGAGTTGTGGTTTTCAAGGTGTAGGTTGATGTCTCCTATTATGATAAGATTTGAGGTGGAGACACAAGTGTTCGAGATGAAATCCATGTGTGTTCAAATCACAAGGGGAGTACGTTAAGGGCTGGATCTGGGTGTTCCTAATACTTGGGATGTTTTTCAGCCATAATGGAACAAAACAAAACTGTCCAGGACTAAAACTAAGATGTTTTGAGCTAGACCTGTTTTTGTAACGAATAAGGCACAAAAAGGTGCCCTAAATGACCGGATGACCACTGGAGGGAATAAGGGATGACCTCCCATTACACCCCTAGTGGTCACTAACCCCCTCAAAACCAGACTAATCTTCAAACTGAATAGATATACTAGTGTTTCCTCTTTTCTTATCAAACTTCACTGGCTTCCCATCTTACAGGGTCTTATATCAGAACTGCTAACTGAAGTAGCTCCACCGGGTTCGGCCCAGTCCGACAGATTAAAAGAACAATTGAAGTTAGTGATGCTGTTTTATAAGGCAATCCGATATCAGAAGATTTTGGCTCTCTATTCCCTGTATGTGGAGTTACAATATGGAACTCTGTAGCTATTTCCATCAGAATAGATCATATCTACCTTAGCTTCTGGAAGAGGGTAAAAACTTTTCTGTTTCCCCGAGTCTGTTTCATAACTCGTTACGATGCCTGATTCTTCATATTATTCATCTGACTTTCCTGTAAGGTTCTTTTGTCTCATGCATTCACTTTATCAGTTTAGGCTTTGTCACACCTATTATGTAAACCACACTGAATCCTGGTAAGGAGATTTTAGCAGTATACAAGAACCGATTTGATTAAAAACATTACTTACCAGTCTGTATGCCAATTTCAGATGTAGTTCTCTGGTCCATTAGACCAACATGCAGGTCCCTGGGGTAGTCTAATGGTAGGTGCAGTGCACTGCAGACAGGTGGACCCATGCTTACACCTTCCCCTACCTGTTACACTAGTGGTGAAAACTGAACCTTCCAAAACTCACCATAAACCCACTGTACCCACATATAGGTGCCCCTTAACCCATAAGGGTTTATGACCTATGCCACCTACCAGCTAGTGTGGGCCAAGAGTTTGCCATAAAACACATTTACCAAAGAACAAACTGAAGCCACAAGACACCACTTTCTGAAATGCAAATTGAAATCATCATCCCCTGCTTATTGAAACATAAAGTGAAATCTAAATACTGCCTGCTGAAATACAAGCCAGAACCACTGTCCATTGCTTACCAAATTGTAAACCAAAATCCAAATCTTTGAAGAGGTCTGAATCAATTTTCTAGGTCTCATGGGTCATCTTTAACAGGCCCCTTTTCTTCTCAGGGTGAAATGGGTCCAACTCCGAAACCTTCATCTGGATCACCCCCTAAGCAGAGAGTCTCAGCTCTCTCCCTCCTCCCCCTTCGGCCCTGAGAGCTGTGGAATCCAGTTTTGCTTCTCCTGGGCTTTAAAATAGTCCCGTTTGCCAGTCCAAATATGCAAATATGTATGTAGATCAGCGTTCAGGTCAACATTAGATATCCAGAATTTTCTCCCACAGTAGGAATTCTACTCCTCGCCTTTCAGGACAGTGCTAGTCTGTCCCTGCCGCCTCCCATGTAGTTTCTACCCTGGACTACAACCAACTCAGCAGGGTTCCGGGGGTCTACCCTGAGTAGAATGGGAATGGACTATACCCAGGTGGTCTTCCTACAGTTGGCTGGAGATGTTCCTTTGTCTGGAAGATGTACTTTCCAGTGAGGGGGTTTATACACTGTCATTGGGCTATTATAGTGGTATACAGTTGGGGGTACTGGCTTGGGGAAGGGACTCAACAGACAAGATAAGGGAGCAAAAGTGAGATGTGCACTTGGGAGCATTTATTTGAAGTCCACTGCAGTGCTTCCTAGGGTGTTCTAGTGTTTTCCTGAGATGGCTGTGTGCATCTACTAAGAATGCTTGCTTCTCATACATCTGGCTTGATTTTGTGCATTTTTCACTTGCAGATTGATTGATTGGTTTATCAATAAGTAAATAAAATGGACCAGAAAGATAAACACACAGAGCATAAAACCATCTAGCAAATAACCATTTTTAAAAACAATTTTTCATTTTTGAAAATTGGCTATATTCCCCACTTGACTTTTGGATGTAAGTCATATCAAAAATGCCCCTTCACATCTAATAAAAATCCATCAGGTACCATCCTAATTCGTTGACCAATCAGTGAACCCAGAGAGTTTAATACTTTGGTCCAGTATTGTTATTTCATGAAAAATTTAAAATAAAAAGTAAAAAAAAAAAAAATACTTTGGTCCAAAAAAGATGGACTACTGGTCATGCCCAAAAAGCACGGTAAAAGTTATTAACCACTCTCTCACACTTCAAACTAATCTAATTGCTTCTAACTTGCTTAATCCCTGTTTAGGTCCTAAGCAGCTTGCAGAAAGAAAGAGGTTACAATAAAACAAAAAAACAGTGAAAAATATATTTCAAAAATATTTTTGGAAAAGATATTTTCAAAAGCTTTCTAAAAGATAGATGTTTGAGATTTTATGCATAAAGAAATATTCTTGGAAAAAAGTTTTGAAGCAATATATTTGAAAGAAGTAAAAAAAAAAAAAAAAAAAATCTGGTGTGCCATTTTGTGGCAAAAGTAATCAAATTGCTACAATGAGAAGAGTCCTATTTGCTAGCTTTGAACTTTTGGTGTTGTGAGAAATGCGCTCTGTGAAGGACCTGGAACTGGCATTCCTTCAATTCCACATTAAAATTAATTTGGGAATCCCTTTTATATTATTTCCCACATTCAAAGCCCTCAAGTCATGCCTCAGGTCTCTGGCAACCTCGGGAACTCTCGCCAACGTCCCAATAAGTTTTGTGTTATGCAAATCAGATAGAGAAATTCTTTCTGGGGAAACAGAGCTGAAGAAGGCACGGATCTTTTTCCTCATGCACCCTATATACTGGTTTTTTTCTGGTACTGAGTATAGTATAAGTTTTGTCTTTAGCCAGACTGAAAAGTCAGCGTATAGAATCGGGGTCCCATCCCCAACCAAAAAAATGCTCCACCAGCGCAAAACCTTGCAACTCCTACCCCACAAGTCCTGTTCTCCAAGCCTGGAAAACCTTGCCTGCTGCCCTAGACGGGAAGCTGATCTGACACAATACTGGGCACTCCCCACAGGCCTATCAAAACCCTACCATATTCTGTGAGTGGGTCAGAATACTTCAGGTATGAGGACAATTCTGTAAATGATGCATGCAATACAAAATTAGGATGGAGTGGTGCCATGAAATCCATCTCAAAGAACGTTGGTGTATCCAATAACCAGTCCTTCAAATGTCTTAGCAAACCTGCCTGATTGTATTATTTTTTAAGGTCTAGAAGTTCCAGCACCCCCCCCCCCCAAAAAAAAACAGTTGCCAGATAAGATGCTGTACCGGAGCTTATCCTTCCTCGCTCCCCAACAAAACTTGCATAATGCTCTATAGGGGCTAGCTTGATCCCTTCTGTACAAATGCACAAGAAGGATCTGCAGCATATATAGCTATTTAGGAAAATAATCATGCAGAAAAGATTAAGGGGGTTCATTTGCAGGGCACGTGGACATCTCAAAGTGGCCCCCTCCAAAAAAAAAAGGTCCATTCCAAAAACGTCCATATTGCGATTTTGGAACGGCAGAATGTGGACATCCTACACTGCAGTTCATCCAAGTAGCAGGGGGCATGTTGTAGGCGTGTTTTGGATGGGACTGGTGAGGGTCCAAAATTAGGACGTTTTTATTTAGACCCATTTCATTCATGTCCAGGGTACAAAAAGCTGCTCTGACTGAGCAGCTGACCACTGGAAGTTTTAAGGCAAGACCCCTCATTAATCTCTCCATGGTAGCTGTACCTCTCCCTCGCCCCTGAAAGCGAAATCAGAAAGGCATACCAGGCTCTGTGACAGCATCAGGTATTATGGTTATTCTGAACAAAGCAGAAAGCAGGACTGAGGAGTAGCCTAGTGGTCAGTACAGTGGACTGTAAACCAGGGGACCCAGGTTCAATTCCCACATCAGCTCTTTTTTTTCCCATAAATTGTGAGTCCTCCAGAAACAGATGTATACCTACCTGTACCTAAATATTTATGACACCTTCAAGCCTGAAGGCTATTGAAGTGGTGTACAGTAGGTATTTCTCAGTTCTTGGAGGGCTCGGCATTTAAAGAGTTGTAGGGGGATATGAACCTTGATGCCCTGGTTTACAGTCTGCAAGGACGTCTGTGTGGCCATTTCTGTAAAAATGCTTCTAGACAGATGTCCTTGTCTCTGGATTTTTGGTGTTCATAATTTGGACGTTCCAGTTTATAAAATGGCTGTTCATTTTGGAGGTTCTTATGTGTTTTCTGTTTGAAAATGGCTGTGAGATGGATGGGTTTTTTGGACTCTATGAGCAGGACATCCCAATTCAGACTTCGATGTCCTTTCAAAAATGCCCCTTTATTTCTCCCACTCAGTGACAGGTGGAATTTACTCCAACCATCCAAGGAGCGCTGAGTATGCTGTAAAAGTTTGGTACCATAAATGGAATAAAGCTTCTTAGTGTCTGCTGGGAGATGAATTCCTAGGTAATGAAAAAAGTCAGCTGTCCATTTTAAAGGGAAATTCTCCCTCCAAGAAGATCTCTTTGGTGGGTAATGCTTCAGATTTGGAGAGATTCAGCTTGAATCCAGCAAAGCTCTCCATCAGTGTTCTTAGTGAGGCCTGTTGATCAGAAATATGGATTAACAGGTCATCTGCGAAAGCTACAATCTTGAACACCTGCGTGCCTATCGGTATACCTTGGATTTCACCTACGGGTACATCTTGGATTTCTGGATGTGATCATATTTCCCTAATCAACAGGTCCAAAATTTAGTACAAAAAGTAATGGGGACAACGGGCATCCTTGTCTCGTGCCATGAAAAATGGGAAAACTGCCCGAATAGACACCATTCACCCAAATTCTGGCCTGTAGTTTACAATATAACATCCGTATGGCATCTAGGAATCTGCCACTAATACCATACTTCTGTACAACTGTATACATAAAGTCTCAATGGACATGGTCGAATGCCCTCTGCATCAAAACTGATCAGCAGAGAAGGCATTCACGCCCACTTTGCTTCTTCTACGGAAAGTAAGATCTTCCGAACATTTTTCCAGGGCTGTGGAGTCGGAGTCGGCATCAATTTTGGGTACATTGAGTCGGAGTTGGAGTCGGCAAAAATGTACCGACTCCGACTCCTCATACATTTGAATAAAGTACTTCCCTGCTGTGAATAAAGCTTAGTACCTAGTTGTTTCACTAGTGTGAAGTCCAGCTGAACCATTTTGCTGGAGAGCTTCCCTCTGCTCAATCTCCCTTTGCATTTACTGACCTGCTGTAGAGCACTTCCTCTCTGACCCCACAGTGAACTTAAGTTCCAAGAGACGATCATTCAGCACACACAGATAAGGCAGCAGAGAGACTCCACCCAACTTCCTCTCTCTCAGCAAGAAGAGCTTTATATTTTAGTGGAAGTGGCACACCATTCACAATGGCAAAAAGAATGTCAGGAAACATGACAAAGTCTGCTGTTTATGAACACTTTACAATATCAACAGATGGGAAACATTACGTATGTCAATGTATTATAGAAGATGATGATGGTGAAAAAGCATGTGATGCAAAAATTAGCAGTTTCAGTGGTTATGAAAAAAGTGCACCTACAAGAGCATCAAATTTAAAAAGACACTTGCAGCGTTTCCATCCTAAAGTGTTAGAAGCTGTGAATGAGAAAGATAGCAATGAAAACATTCCATCTACTTCAGGGTCAATAAAAGATCAGAAATCTATTGGAGGCCAGACACAACTATCAAGATTTTTTACAGCTGACAAAGTTACTATAACAATGACACCAGAAAAATTCAAAAACCACATCATTGAAATGGCAGTAAAGAATAGTATACTACTATCTTTTTTTTCACAACCAGCCTTTTTAGGCTTAAATGGAGAAATGGCTAAAAAGCTTGGAGTTTCTCTGGAACGAGAAAGTATAAGGAAACTTATACTTGAAGAGGCCAAATGTAAGAAGGAAGAACTAAGAAAAAGTCTGAAGGGACGTTTTGTCTTTATTAAAATGGATGCATGCACACGTCACAGAGTCAATTATTTTGCAATTAATGTTAGATTTGCTGATGAAAACAAAAAAACAATAACCTGGACATTAGGAGTAAAGGACACTCAGGCACATCATACCAGTGAGTATCTGCAGAAGTTAGTGGAAGGTGTTTTAGAAGATTTTGAAATTAAAAAGGAACACATTCTATTTATTGTAACTGATAATGCTTCAAATATGTTAAGCACAATTGAAAAAATGAAGGAAGTTGATGAAGAAAGCAGCATACAAATATCAGAAGATGACAGTTCTGCAATTCAAGAAAGCTGTGAAAGTTTGGATGATATTGCTGAAGAAGCATCTAAGCTTATTACCATTTAACATATGCGTTGTGCTGTTCATACTCTGCAACTAGCAATAAGAGATGGATTGAAGGATCGTCATGCGGCTACACTAATTAGCAAGTTGAGGCAAGTAGCTGTTGCAGCCAGGATCCCTAAAACAGATGCTATTCTGAAGAGACGTGCTGGAAAAGGAGCCATTTTGGATCAAGCAACGCACTGGGGAAGCGCTTACTTGATGATAAAGCGTTTGCTTGAACTAAAAGACTTTCTTGAAGAACTGGACAATGTAAATGTTTCATTAAAAGAAAACCAGTGGGCTCAAGTTACAGAATTAGAAAGCCTACTTTCTTACCCTTTTGCTGTTACCAAGAAGCTGCAATATGAAGATTTAACACCAGGTAAATCCTTCTTGGAATGGAAGGGCTTGATATATAACCTTAACAAAAGTGGGGGGTTATTTGCTGATGGCATTGTATCTTCAATGAGGAAAAGAGAGGAGCTCTTGCCGGATAATCAAATTCTCTTAGCTGCTATTTATGTTGATCCAATGAGCCAAATTTTGTTGAGCAGTGACCAAATTGCTACAGGAAAACAGGCACTCTATGACATAGCAGTTCGCATGAAAGGGTTGCTACCTGAAACTCATAAACCACTGGATGAAGCTAAAGCTATAAATACTGGTGGTAATGGTAACTCAGGTTCATCCTCTTCAAATGAAGAAGAGAATTTTCAAGCCTATTTGGACAAAATGGAAGCTTCAAAAGCAAAGCGATGTCGGTTAAGCATGGAAAAGCAACCTGTAAATGTCCATATAAAGAAATTCATGCAAGAGTTTTTTAAAGGATTAAAAGAAGTGGAAAAGTTTGACCGCTCATCAAAACTGACTATAGAAGAAGCCATCATTGTTTATCCAGAGATTGTCAGTGATGCAGCTAGAACCGTAACAGCAATGCCACCCACCCAAGTCAGTGTTGAAAGACTGTTTTCAGCACTGAAAATAATCAAATCAGATTTAAGGGCTTCTATGAAGGAGGATCTGGCAGAAGCAATTCTGTTTCTAAACAATATAGTAGTTAATTTTGGATTATGTTTAACAGCTATTCTACAGCTGTATATGCCAAGTTTAAATAATATATAAGTTGTTTTAGGTTTTCCAAATGTTTTTGGTTTATGTAGGTTAACTTTGATTTTGTTCTAATTTCCAAAGGATGTTGTTCTAGAATTTCCAAAGGATGTGGTTGTTCCAGATTTTTATACTTGCTAATGCTATGATGACTTTATACTTGATAAAAAAACAATAAACATAACCTTGTTTTTTTATGTGTGTTTTTTTTGTTTAAACTTTAGGATTAATGAATATTTATAGTTTCTTTAATAAATAAAATAAAAAGTCACAATGACATAGATTTTAAACCCAAACATTAACATGCAGCCTTGCATGCTGCACTCTTTCAGTCAACATGCAAAAAAAATACATATTAAAAACTGAGGAGTCGGAGTCGAAGGATTTTTGTACCGACTCCACAGCCCTGCATTTTTCACTGCTAATCTGTTCTGCACAAATCCCACTTAAGGACCCTGGATTAGTTCCAGGATAACTTGAGCCAGTCTATTAGCCATGATTTTAGCTAGTAGTTTCATTTCAAAGCTTAATAAAAGAGATGTATTGGTAAGATTTGGGGAACAGGGAATCCTTTCCCAGTTTTGGAAGGACTACTGTTTGCACTGGATTCATGTGAGGTGGAAGTTGTCCCTATTCAGATGACAAATTCTACCAAAAAGAGCCTTTAACACTCTACCCCTGCAACTGTGACAAGTGCATTGAACACGGTCTGATCAGATTGTGACAAATTTAGTTAATCCATGCTGACTAACCTCAGTTACCCGGGTGGAGCATACAGCATTTTGTAATATGCATGGAGGAGTGGCCTAGTAGTTAGAGCACTGGTATTGCAATCCAGAGGTGACTGGTTCAAATCCTGCTGCTGCTGCTCCTTGTGATCTTGGGCAAGTCACTTAACCCTCCATTGCCTCAGGTACAAACTTAGATTGTGAGCCCTCCTGGGACAGAGAAATATCCAGTGTACCTGAATGTAATTTACCTTGAGCTACTACTGAAAAAGGTGTGAGCAAAATCTAAATAAATATCTCTGAATCTATGCTGGTCTGCCACTTGAAATCTTCATCCTAGAAACCTTTTTGGGGCCGCATAGGCGCCCGGTATAAGAGGCTTGGGGAGGCTAAGCCTCCCCAGCCGGCGCCCGAGGGGTTTTGGCCGCCCGCCCGTTTGTCCGAATTTCTGAGTGGGCGAGCGGCGCCGTGAGTCTCCCCTTCCCTCCCCTTCCGCTTCCTTCCTATCTGCCCCGCGCCACCCTTTAAATCTTTAATTTACCTCATCCCAGCGGCGGCCGTGTCATTTCAGCCCGCCCTGCCCGCCTCTAGTCTTCTCTCCCTTCGTGACGTGAGTTTGTTCCGCAGAGTCCCGCCTTCTGACATCATTTCCTTGAGGGCGGAACTCATTATAGTGTTTGGAATATGTCCACTTAGAGAATCAGGTGCTCAACATTAAAAGTTTATATTTATTTACTTATTTATGGCATTTTATCCCACATTATACACGAATTAGGGTGTTTTGTGGCTCTACATGAGAATTGTGATATTACGATCCCTTGTTTCATATTGTTGACGGTCTGCATTTTCCATATGGGTGGTACATTGGTGTATTAGGTTCTGCCCAGTATAATATTTATGGTACAGTAAGGTTCTGAGTGTGTTTTTGCACAAAGTTGTGCATATTGTTTTGCAGTTGAGCGATTGTGGTTAGTATATGCTTTGAGCAACTACTTTATTCTTTGACATATGATACATATCTAATATCTAAATTTAATAAAAGGTGACTTTTATTTTTATTTTTTTTTCTGTGTGTTACCAGACAATTATGGATTTAAGCTCCACCCTGGCCCCACCCCTAACCCCGCCCCTAACCCTACCCCCTTTAGCCTCCCCAAACAGTTGGGCCACCGACCGCCTATGTTGGGGCCTTTAGAAGCATGTACAAGCTTAACCACTCTTGTTAACAAATTTAAATAGTTGATATTTATAATAGGCAAATGATTCAATGGCCTTCTTTTGCAAATTTCATTTAAAGATATTTGCATGACTAGTTCATAATGCTGAACTGCAGGAATGTCAATTTCAGGTGACCCATAGGGCCCATTTTTCACAGAACCAGGCTTTTCATGCTGGATGTGCCGACACCCCTCGCTGTGCGAACTGTACGAACAGTGACAACACTGTTTTCCATGGTTTGTGGCAGTGTAGGTGGATATAGGTCTTTTAGGTAGCTTTTCTCACTTACTTACAGCATCTTTTGGGGTATTCTTTGTACTTGGTAGCTGAAGGGATTCACTATATGGAGCTAGGGGTAAAGGGGAAAGTTCTTTACTGGGGAAAGCTTACATTGGGGGAAAAATCTCATTTGGGACTCTGTTAGAATTCCATCAGTTATCAACAGCTTAAGCTAGCAGTCCTCTGCCAGTATGCACTAGAGCTTTGCCTCTAGGAAAGAGTTCCAAGATAACTCTTAGTTATAGCACTAAGTATGCGCAGTGTCAAGGTTTGGGTTCCTCTTTAACCTTAGGGTGACGTTGCTCAACACCCTGCTTCTTAGGGAAATATCCTTTTTTTTGCCTCTCAATGCCTCTGTGTTTCTTTCCTCATTAAGGCTTGTTTGGGTGGGAAAACATTCCTATATAGAGAGTTCTATGGCATATGCATATTAGGCATATTATTATTCTCAGCCTTATGCAAATACCTTACAAACATCTTTGAATAAACACCAATGTAACGTCTTCCATCCCCTCTCCTCCAGGTCTCTCACGCCTAGTCACTGGTTGGACTGAACCCCTCTTCATAGAGCACAGGGGTCAGTCTAACAGCCTCCTCTCCTCGGACAGGACTTTTATCACAATCACCTTATGGTCCTGTCCTCCACATACTGGAGAAATAAATTCCATGCTGTGATATTGGGGAATCCTGTGGGGCCAGGTGTCATCCAAAGAAGCAGAAACAATTTTTATTTATTTGGAAGTCGTACCTACATTCAGTTTCTCCAAAAGCACATAGTCAAGTTTTGAATACATTTCAGGGTACTTCTAGAGTACCTCTAGTCCTTTCAGGTATAGGGGCTGTGTAGGTTAGGGGGGAGTTAAGAGTTGGATTTTGTTGTATTGATGGTCAGGGGTCATGAGAGTCATGACCTCGGGCCATGATATTGTTATATCTCTAATATTGCTTTAGTTTATTTCTTGGGGGGGGGGGGGGGGGTAACAGTTAATCTAGTCGTAGATTGTTAATGATCTATTTTTTTTTTTACTGTTTTGTATATTCATTGTTTTGTTTTCAATAAAAAAGATTATTTAATAATAAAGATGTTTGTATACCAGAAGTTGGGACCTATTACGGTTTTTTTATTATTTAGATTTTGCTCATATTTATTTATTTAGATTTTATTTATTTATTTAGCTTTTGTTTGTATGAGTATAGCCAAATTTCCATCACATTGATCTAATCTGTTTTTCTTCTTATGACTGGAGTATCCGATTTGTGTCTCCCCATAAGACTGCTCTGGCTGCCTGATTGTAATCTTTGAATTTCTTCCAGTAGCCATGTATGTATTCCTGAAATGACATATCTCTAAATAAATCCAAGGGAAATCTCCATGACAAACCCTCTGCCTACTACTAGGCCCACTCCATTCCACCCAAGTGAATGCTTGATTTGAAATCATATTAAGTTCTATCTTTGACTTTTTGGTCTGAGACATTAATGCTCATGAAATTAGAATGTAATCTATTCTTGCCTGAGTGTTGTGGACCTGTGTCAGGTGAGTATAGTCACGTTCATGGGTATAGAGGACCCACCATATATCAAGAAGATCTAACATTTGACTTAGCCAAGGGAGTTCAGTAGTACAGGTAAGTTGTTCTAAGTGAGGATTATTTAAATCATTTATTTATAATTTTTCATTTTACAAGGGTCACTTGCAAACGGTAATACAGAGATGATTGCACATTAATACAATATAAGAAGAAAACAATCCCAACTAGATATATGGATTATATACAATCTTGCTCTTTCTTAGACCACAAAGTGAAGAAAAAAATAGGGAGAGTGAAATAAGACAAGAAGATCAATTAAACAGAAAAAAGAAAACATGGTATTAACCTGATTATCCCCATATATTACTCATCTAATACATTATTCCACATTGATCATCTGGTTGGCTTCCTCAAGACCAAATACAGCGTATAGTCAATTAATTTCATTGAGAACATACTTATTGTTCAGGTTTTAGTTAGAAATAATACATCTGATTACATTCTCTCTCTTTTAAAAACCAGAAATTATTTAACGATACATATACTCAAGTCTCTAATTCAAATCCCACTGATTAAAGCAATCCCAGTTTTCACAGGCTTCACTCCTTTCGAAGTAATAATTAAGGAAATATTTCTGAGGAAAACTTTAAGAGTCATACCTGGAACTCTGGGAAAAACAATAATCTCGACATTAATCATCCACAAAAACATCCACCTTATTATTCAAAGTTTCTGGTCCATTATCATTTTCAAGATCATAACCACTTCTTGCTTGTACAGAACTTCATCTGTCATATCAATTTTTTTCACTCTCAGAGGGTTCAGTCAAATTGTCCATGCAACTCTCCAATAAGATCATATCTGAAACAAAGTTATTTACTACCACCGTTAGGTCCCGAAGCGCCTTCCAGATGGTATTCAATGTAACCTCCACAGAAGCCAAAAACTCCAAGGTGATTTCTCTCCTAAGTGAGGATTATAGGTTTTATCAAGATCAGGATCCCATACAGTGTTGAAATCACCACCCATATGAATAGGTTGATCTTCCAAAGTACCAATAGCCTCTATCATAGCCTTATAAAATGGTTTCTCATAGGTATTGACTGTGTAAACATTACACAAAATGAGCTGTTGTCGCTGAATGGTAACATGCATAATCATAAAGTGGCCCGTTGAATCCTTAAAGACTTTTGTCCTGATGCTCAAAACGCCAGCGCTTTTCTAAACAGCTCCAGAGTTTTACTGCTGGATCGGCGCAGAAAAACAACTCCCTCATGCTCAACGCTAATGAGATGCAAATTTAAGCACAGTCATAGCGTTGAGCATGAGGGAGTTATGGGGGCATTAAGGGGAGGATGGTGCCTGGCACATGTGCTCAGAAGTTGTGCATTAAGCATAACTTTTCAGCAGATGCCCAGGACACTGGTGTCACTGTCGGCCCTGGTGGTCCAATGGGACCCACGTCAAGGACCCCCCCCCCCAAGATATCCCCTGGTGGCCTAGCAGTGAACCCCCTTTAACCCCTCTTACCTGGAACAGAGGAGGGGCGCAGTCCTAGTTTCGCCTGTGACTGGTGCATCTCAAAATGGTGGCACCCAGCTCTGCCTAGTGCATCCAGGTATTCACTGGACGTGGCCCAACCACTTTAGGCCCCGTCTGTTGCATCCTTGGATGCACTGGGCATGGCAGGAAACCACCATTTTGAAACGTGCCCAGTGGGAGGAGGGACTAGGACTGCATCCCTCCTCTCGTCCAGGTATGGAGGGGTTCAGGAGGGATAACTACTAGGCCACCGGGGAATGTCTTGGGGGGGGGGGTCCTTGATGGGGTTCCCATTGGACCACCTAGATTTTAGTATTTGTGGGGGGGGGGCAGTGGACCCCCAAGGCCTTACCTATTGGGGGTGTGGGAGGTCTGGGGTCCACTGGACCACCAAAGCAGAGAGGTCATCACCCTCCCCACAGCTTGGCCAAACCCTAACATCAGGTGGTGTAGGGTTTGCTGCAGTAGGAATGCCCTTGTTTGGCACGCTTCTTGCTGAGCACTGGGGAGGAATAGGGGATGAGCTCTTTTGCATGTATTTGGCTCTAGCAAATGTGGGTGCTAGACTGAGGCTAATGGCCTCTAGTGCCAGCATTTGCTTTTGATCATGGGGACATTTGTGGTGTTGATAATCTTGCCCCTTTGTAAACAATATAGCCACTCTTGGTTTTTTTTTTTTTTTTTTTTACCCATAGTTGGAGAGTCTATACAGGCTCCCACCCACCATTGTTTCAGTTTGGCATGTTCAGTAGCACTCACGTGTGTTTCCTGAAGAAACATAATATCAGCTCCCTGCCTCCAGAGAACTTGAAATATCTTGGATCTCTTGATTGGTGAGGAGATTCCTTCCACGTTCCAAGAACACCAGTTTCCCTTTACTAAATAATATTAGATTGGAAAATAAGCCAACTTATATGCAACCACCCTCCCTCTGCTCATCTGTCCTTTCCCAGATTGCCAAGTACAAACTCTGGTCCCTGTAAGCAGATCTATTCATGAGGTCCCACTCAAAGGTTTCTACTGATCGAAGCATGTTCTCTATCCCCACCCTTCACTGTTCCTCTAAATTGTAACAAAAGTAGGAACCTAAGCATTAGTAACATTGTTTCCCCCATCCATTCCTAGATAACCCTCCACCCCACACCTAATCTCCATCAACCCACAACTAATGTCCCTTCTAAGGACTATCATGTCTAGATGCCTCACCCTTCCTCCCTACTAACCCAGAAAGAAAACATCCTTACCTTTCCTTCCCACTAAAAACAAGATAATACGGATTTATACTGCAAATTTCTCCTTGCACATTGATATTAATAAACATTCCCAGACCCTAGAATCTCAAGACAATGCTATAAAACATTAATAGTCCAAACTGTCCAAGCCTGGGCCACTGGCTGAGTAGGAGTGCATGGGGACACAGTCTAGAATGACAGGGTGCCATCGCCTTTAGGCGCCATTCAGTGTCCCCATTCAAATGAGAAGAAGAGCCTGAGCAATATGAAGCACCATTCCCCAATGCATACTAGAGTTAGCAGCAGCACACCACTAGATGGTCAGGGAGCCTAATCTTCCAGGGTCCGAACACCAAGGGTAGTCACTCATCTAAAATCCAAATTGAATCCATAGGATCACCCAAACATGCTACACCTTGCAATTAAATCATGTCTACTTTTTGTTCTAGATCTGTTAGCCTCTTGAAGAGTTTCTCCTGCACCTGTGCCATAGCCTGGGCCTGAACCTCGAGAGCACTAGTGCGTTGCTGATGTCTGTCCATCTCCAACCCCATGCTATCTAGCTGCTTGTAGTCTTCAGCTCTTACCAAAGAGTTGCTGCAACTTTTTATCTAATGTGGCCTCCACTGTGGCAGTTACCTCTTTGGTTATCTCTGCCGTCCATGCAGAGCTAATAGACTGAATGGGCTGCACTGATCCACTTTCTTGGATTCCAAGAGGTGTGGTTTCTCATTTTCTGTCTGCACTGATTTAGTGAGAGTAGGCTCTTTCCAAACAGCGAAGGAGACGTATAGGTGGTTGAGAGTCTTAATTAAACAACATCAAAAGCGACTTGACACTGCTGCTGTGTTTTGGCACCAAAGCACCTTTCGCTTTGGGGCATATCTTGGAGGAAGCCACATTTATTTAACTTGTCTGGAGTTAAGTACCAATGGTATACCATTTTTACATGATTTCTGGCAGATGAGGTGGTAAAGCTTCTATATTCAACCATTCAAAAATCTCACTATTTTTGTGCCCAGAACTTATGGGAATGGGTCTTGATATACCGCCTTTCTGTGGTTTTTGCAACTACATTCAAAGTGGTTTACATAGTATATGCAGGTACTTATTTGTACCTGGGGCAATAGAGGGTTAAGTGACTTGCCCAGAGTTACAGGGAGCTGCAGTGGTTCCCCAGAATCAAAGTTTGCTGCACTAACCACTAGGCTACTCCTGCACTCCACTTATCCCCTATACTGTATCACTCTCTTGGGTTTTATAACCCAGATACATAATTGTGCATTTTTTAGTATTAAATCTAAGCTGCCAAACTTTAGACCATTTCTCAAGCTTTCTAGATCCATTCTTGTGTTATCCATACCTTCCAGCATGTTTACCTTGTTGCAAATTTTGGTATGATCTGGAAAGAGGCAAATGATTTCCTATAGACCTTCCATAGTATTGCTTACAATGATTTGTCAAACGAATGGGACCAATGTCTGATCTCTATAATGCTGTTTTCTCAAGTTGACCTTCATTTACCACTGCCCTTTGTCGTGTTCCACTCAACCAGTTTGTAACCCAGTCACTTAGGATCCATACCAAAAGGTGCTTGGTTTATATGTCATCTATGTGAAATGGTGTCAGAGGCCTTGCTGAAATCCAAATATAAACATCTAGCTCTCTCCTCCCCTAATACAACTTTCTACTAACCCAGTCAAAAGAAAATTGGGGATTCATCTGACAAGGTCTGTGTCTAGTAAAACCATGCTGCCTCAGATTCTTCAGTCTGTTTGAGTCCAGAAACTGCACTACTACTAATCATTTCTATAGCGCTACTAGACGTACGCAGCGCTGTACACTTGAACATGAAGAGACAGTTCCTGCTCGACAGAGCTTACAATCTAATTAGGACAGACAAACAGGACAAACAAGAGATAAGGGAAAGGGAAATGGGACTTGATATACCACCTTTCTGAGGTTTTTGCAACTACATTCAAAGCGGTTTACATATATTCAGGTACTTATTTTGTACCAGGGGCAATGGAGGGTTAAGTGACTTGCCCAGAGTCACAAGGAGCTGCAGTGGGAATTAAACGCAGTTCCCCGGGATCAAAGTCCACTGCACTAACCACTAGGCTACTCCTCCACTGAGAACCAGCACTACTTCTACTACTTAACATTTCTAGAGCGCTACTAGGGTTACGCAGCGCTGTACAATTTAACAAAGAGAGACAGTCCCTGCTCAAAGAGCTTACAATCTAATAGACAAGTGAACGGTCGGTCCGATAGGGGCTGAGGTCAGACAGGTTCTCAGCCTCATTCTTTCTTCCACTTTTATGAAAAGGAATTGCACCTGCCATCAGAACTTCTCTAAATTCTTTCAGTACCCTTGGAAGTATCCCATCCAGCCACATCAGTTTGTCTACCTTTAATTTAACTAGCTCCTTACAAACACAGTCTTCTAAAAATTGTTCAAGGTCTCCCTCACTTCCATTCCTATTTGTGATTGTGTTCTGTGGTCCTATTCCTGGCTTTTCATCTGTGAACACAATGAAAATATTTGTTAAACAATTATGCTTTATCTTTAGGGCTTACTGAATGTTCGTATTCAATTTGATTTGGCCCCGAATAGTGCCCCAAATACATTATTTATGTTCGACCGATTAGTGATTTCAATTTGAATATGAATAATCTAGGGCTCTACTGTGCAAAATCCTACTTAAACACTTGATCTGTTATTTCACATTGCTTCTTTTATTATTTGGTATGTTAAAGCTCAATGCCCATTATTCGTATTTGGTATTCGTATTTGAACGAATAGTAAAATATGCTATTTGCTACAGCTCTAATCTTTATCAGCCTCTGCATATTTCTTCTCTTCACTTTTGAGTCTCACAATGCCAATTTTTGTGCTTCCTCGGTTCACTCGCATATCTATAAAGTTTTGATCCTTCCCTTCATCAGTTAAAGACTGAATAGTACCACTGTCTGGTTAACTTTTAGTCACACTTCCAGAATGATTCCCAACCCCTCCTTTACTGGTTACATTTTAACCAGTTAGCAGACCTGAATACCCTTTCCTGAAGGAATTGTCGTCTCCCATTTATGAGAAATGTATATAAGAAAAGTCAAAATGTTGTTATTTAGTGTTGTCACTTTCTGAAGAGGTTCTCTGTATTTGCAGTTAAAGATTTATTTATTTGAAACATTTCTAAACAGCGCTATCCATTAGACCTAGGTGGTATACATCAGGAACATGTACAATAATATACAATAAAAGACACAAAAAGCATAGCAGAATACACAAAAACCACAACAAAGAATCATCAAATGCAAACCTAATACTCAAGCTAAACTGAAAAAAGCTTGGGCAAGAAGAAATTATTTTAACTTTTACCTAAACTGAAGGATCAAAGTTATAATTGAAGTTCACAGGCAAAGAATTCCAGAGACTCGCCTGCAATCTGAAGCATTGCTGAATGGTTAGCTTCAAGTCTAATATACTTAATGGAAGGAATATCCAATAAAAGTTTATACTCAGAATGTAAGATGGCTGATACAGTCTTAAAGATGAAGCTATTGCCAGGGGTGCATCGTTGCTCAAGTCCTTAAAAATCAAAGTCAGCACCTTAAACCTAATCCACCAAAGCACAGGAAACCAGTGCAAATCCTTCAAAGCTGATGTAATGTGATCAAATTTCGACAAACCTGTCAGAAGTCTAGCAGCAGAAGTTTGCACAATTTGAAGAAAATGAATCATCGATTTAGAGAGGCCCAAGTACAGAGAATTACAGTAATTCAGAACAGATAATACCAAAGCTTGCAAAACTGGAAATTTATCTCAGATTACAAATTCTTCAAACGTTTTAATAATCTTAACCTGAAGAAGGCTTTCCAAATAACATGTGCAAGTTAGCTTTGAGTCTAATAGAACTTCAAGATACTTACACATTCAGTGGCGAAAACAATCTCAGTTGTCTATTCAAAATATGGCCATTAAATTAATTTCACTATAATAAACTTGGGTTCAAAATAATTTATCTTTTTTTATATATGCACTTTAAAATGCTATAAATATTATAACGTGTTTTAAATGTGCTCAGACCATACCGTTTACACCCATTATATCCCCAAGAGGAATATGTGGTGGTGTCACAATGGAACCATCATTGCACATACGATGTTCCGCCTCCTAATATTTGTGTGTGTACATACAGCTGAGCCCAAGTAGATCTTTATTACCAGTGTATGCATATATCTATAATAAATATGTATAGGTCATAGACTACTCACATTAAATACTATTAGGCTTGAGCTCAAACCTCCGCCCATACATTATGGTGCATTCCATATTACCATCTGATACATAGATAATAGTGTTGGATTATTTGTAGTAAATAATTAGCAGATTTTAGTACACACAGCTTCAGCTTTAGAAATGTTAATTTCTTTCTTCATCTCTCTCTCATTCACCCCAGAATAATTCACTGCTGAGTCACTTTAAAGTTGAAGTAACAAAACATCTGTTTACTCACAGTTTGCAGTTAGATTATAATCAGACAGGCTTATATATACATATTACTATACATTTGTCTTATCAGCTCCTTCCATGTGCTTAGATGGTAATGGATGCTCACACCACCATAGATCCTCTCAGGTTAGGAGAGATCATGAGCTCCATGTGCTCCATGTGCTTCATGTGCTGCATCTGCTGTGTCTGCTGCATCTAACCCCCACAGGAAGTTGCATAGCTGTGTGACCTCTCTAAGTAATTCACATCAGAGGTCACAGAGTAATCACAGAGAAATAATAGGTGACAGGCAATGCATGTAAAATACAATTACATTCCAACAAACCCCTTCTCATGCATAACTGTCATGCAATTATTTATTCATACAAAGTCCAAGCTTTATACGCAGATTCACAAAATGTTCTCTGGGTAACGGTTTGGTCATGATGTCAGCTGTCATCTCACTGGTGTGACAATAGTGTAGACTGATGACCCCTTCTTTCGCCAACTCTCGCACGTTGTGGTATTTCGTTGCGATGTGCTTGGTGCGTGACTGAACCTTGTCATTCTGTGACAGTCGGATGCAGCTCTGATTATCTTCCATTATCTGGATTGGTCTCTTTTCAGCTATTCCGAAATCCAGCAAAAGTTTTTCAATCCACATCAGTTCTCTGCACGCTTCCGATACGGCCACATATTCAGCTTCTGTAGAAGACAAACTCACAATACTTTGTTTATGACTGGCCCATGAAATTTGTACATTTCCATACATAAACACATATCCACTTGTGGATTTATAATCAGAATGATCCCCTGCCCAATCTGAATCACAGTAACATATTAGTTTTGGATTACTATTGGCTGAAATCTTTAATTTACAATCAATGGTACCCTTTAAATACCTTACCATCCTTTTAACTGCAGTCCAATCTGATTTGGTAGGTGAGCTGACCCTTCTGCTCAAAATTCCTACTGCATTTGCTATATCAGCCCTGTATGTGGTAGCTAGATATAAAAGCTTACCTATGGCTGATCTATATTGGATGTTATCTGGTAAAGGTTCTCTTACTGTTTCATCCTTCAGAAAATCAGTGATCATGGGAGTGCTTACAACTTGGGCATCTTGCATACCTAAACTTTCAATAAGCTCATTTATTTTCTGCTTCTGGCTTAGAAGATAAGAACCATCATTTTGTTTCTCAATTTCTATACCAAGATAGTATGACACATTACCAAGTTCTTTTATCTCAACATTCTGGTTTAAACACTTTACAATGTCCTTGTACTCTTGCTCACTTTTGCTTGCAATGAGCAGATCATCAACAAAAGCTAAAATGTATGCATATTGTCCATTTGTGCACCTAGTGTACAAGCATTTATCTGCTTCACCTTGCTTAAATCCTAAATTTGTCAATATTTCATGCAATTTATCATTCCAACATTTTGCACTTTGCTTTAATCCATAAAGACCTTTGTTTAATTTACACACTAGCTGTCTTTGTTTTGTATTTATGAAACCTGTTGGCTGTTCCATGTACAAGTCTTCAGTTATATCTCCGTGAAGAAACGCTGTTTTCACATCAATGTGGTTGACTTGCATGCCTTTTGAGACTGCAATGCTCAGAAGTGTTCTGATTGTCGTGTGTTTCACTACAGGTGCAAACACTTCATCAAAATCTTCTCCATATTTTTGAAGATATCCCTTTGCGACTAATCTTGCTTTATACCTTTCCACTTTTCCTTGTGCATTCTTTTTTAACTTGAATACCCATTTGCATCCTATAGCTTTCTTGCCAGGAGGTAATTTTGTAAGAATCCAAGTATTATTTTTATCCAATGCATCAATTTCTTCTTGTGCAGCTTTATGCAATTCAGCAGCTTCTTCTGCTGGCATTTTCTCAATCTCATCCCATGTTAAGGGCTCTTGAGCTTCTGCTGACTTTGTTAGGTAAGACAGTCTTGGGGGTGGAACACCTTTGTTTTCCCTGGATGAGCGTCTGACAACAGGTTGGTCTGACCTTTCTGCATCCTCTAAATCTGAGAGTACTTCTCCAATTGATTCCCCTTCTCCAACTGTACTGTCTTCTTCAATGATCCTTTCGGTGTCTGTTTCCTCTGCCTGTTCCTCGTTAGATACAGATGAGTTGCTTTCAGACATCTGCCTTGGTATGGCATTTATATACACTGGCATGTCTATTATGGTTCTAGTTTCATATTCTGGATGATAAGGCTCATCTGGGATAATCCAGCCTTTATCAACCCTTTTGTTTTCATCAAAATATGTAACATGTCTTATGCCAACAATGCCAGTTTTCAGATTCAAAATTCTATATCCTTTGTGTCCTGGAGCATAGCCAACTAAAATGCCCCTTTCTGTTGTGGAATCCAGCTTATGCCTTCTTTGCTTTGGTACATGAGCATATGCTGTACTTCCAAATGTTCTTATGTGTGACAGGTTTGGCTTCCTACCATGCCATGTCTCATGTGGTGTGCGCTCAGCGCCTTTAGTTGGCATTCTGTTTTGTAGGTACACTGCTGTGAGAATGGCTTCCCCCCATAGTCTTTTAGGGAGATTGCTATCTGACAGCATACATCTGGTCATTTCCACAAGTGACCTAAATTTTCTCTCTGCAACAGAATTTTGCTCTGGTGTATAAGCTACTGTTGTGATATGCTGAATGCCTTCTTGTTCTAGAAATGTGCGCATGCTTTGTGAAGTGAACTCACCACCATTGTCGGTCTGAAGAACCTTTGGTTTTCTTTCAAATTTATTGCTCACCATGGCTACGTATTTCTTCAGCATGTCTGTGACTTGACTTTTCTCTTTCAGCAAATAGGCCACACAGTATCTAGAGAAATCATCCAAGAATATTAGCACAAATCTGTTATTTCCCAATGATGGGATATTAAACGGTCCACATAAGTCACTGTGTATTAAGTCCAGCACTTTATTACTCCTATTTCCTGTGTATGCAGGAAATGAGGGTCTCACACCTTTTTGAGTAACACAGTCTATGCATTTCTCCATTTTACCAGCATTCTTCCTTACTTGCGCCATATGTGAGGCTTCACCTGAAATGCTCAGTTTATAAACATCATTATGCATAAAAGCTTCAGCATACACTTCATCATTTTTAGAGATTGTGCACTTACTGTTTTCAAAATGAATCACAAATCCCTTCTTATCTAATGTAGATACACTAAGCATATTGCAAACTGCTTGGGGAATATACAAGACATCACTTACAGGAATTTCTTTAACTTCATTAGACACTTTGCATTTTAAGAATCCAATACCTTTTGCTTGGATCTTAGCAGTCCCTGCGTTTGCAGTTTTAAGAATTCCTTCTTCTGGACACATTTCCTGAAAGAAATCTTTACAATTGGTTAAATGGCATGTGCTCCCCGAATCCAAATCCAAGTACTTTCATTTGAATTATTATTTACCATAGTCAAAGATTTTTCTGCCATTAGAAAACCCTTGTGTTTATCTTTGTCCTTCATACATTTCCTGGTTTGAAAATTCTTTAGTTCCATTGGCTTAGGTGAGCTAGAGGGAGTGTTTTGTGTTTCCTTACACCATTTAGATACATGTCCCTCCTTTCCACATGAGTAGCAAATCAGCTTGCCCTTGGGTGGAGTTTTCCCATAGCTCCGCCTTCCTCTGTTCTTTGCCAAGAAATTTGTTTCATTTCTCTCTGACTGACTTTGAGAACACATCTCCTCAGAATCATCTACTATGCATTCCTGCCTTAGTTTTGATGTTGCCTGTTCAAAAGATTGCCCTTCAATGGCCTCATTTACAGACCTAAAAACATCAAACTTCTTTGATAGTGAGGTAAAAAGAAATGCTCTTTTCAATGCATCACACATGGGAATTCCAGAAAGTTCTAGCTTTTGAAATGAAGACATAAGATACATAATGTGATCATTACATTTACTTTTATCCCTTAATTTGGTTTCATTCAACTCTGCTAACCAAATTGGTTGCTGCTTTGCATATGTAGTTGCATACATAGTTCTCAGTTTATATAAAATGTCCTTTGGTGTATCTTTTCCCTCCACTAATATGGCTTGTTTCTCTGAGAGAGCTTCCAAAAGCATGCACTTCACATAATAGTTTGCATTGTCCCATTCAGCCATATTTTCAGCTGTTCTGTCTTGGTCTAAGCATATATTTAATCTTTTTGCTCGAAGGAGACATATGAATCTTAGTTCCCAATGCTGATAATTAAACTCAGTTAATTTAGGCACCTTGAGAGAATAGAAAAATGGTGAATTTCTTCCCTCAGCCATTTTCTTAGCCTTCTGTCTGCTGTGTGGGGGGGAGAGAGAGACAGACTGAATCTTTCCTTTAAAACTTAAGAGAAAAATGTGGCCTTTTTTTCTGCCTGGTAATATTTCTCTTCTTTTTCAATTCCTGGACCCTGGGCCCGTAACCCTTTTGTTGGATTATTTGTAGTAAATAATTAGCAGATTTTAGTACACACAGCTTCAGCTTTAGAAATGTTAATTTCTTTCTTCATCTCTCTCTCATTCACCCCAGAATAATTCACTGCTGAGTCACTTTAAAGTTGAAGTAACAAAACATCTGTTTACTCACAGTTTGCAGTTAGATTATAATCAGACAGGCTTATATATACATATTACTATACATTTGTCTTATCAGCTCCTTCCATGTGCTTAGATGGTAATGGATGCTCACACCACCATAGATCCTCTCAGGTTAGGAGAGATCATGAGCTCCATGTGCTCCATGTGCTTCATGTGCTGCATCTGCTGTGTCTGCTGCATCTAACCCCCACAGGAAGTTGCATAGCTGTGTGACCTCTCTAAGTAATTCACATCAGAGGTCACAGAGTAATCACAGAGAAATAATAGGTGACAGGCAATGCATGTAAAATACAATTACATTCCAACAAATAGAACATACAATACAACATTTGTTTGAACCTAAAGGAGGTATATGTTAATTCATGACACCCTGATCTCACTTCCCCCACATATCTTACATAAACCAACCCACAATGCGATATACATATATATTCACACAGTTATTTCACTTCCCTTGGGGTATATTATGCGCGTGCTTGTGCTTCATTAAAATCACATATCATTTATCCATTCCAATCTTGCCATCACAATGACTGCTCCCTTTAAAGTCTTCATCAGAAAGGGAAAAATGCTAATCATTTAAACCATTTTACATGCATCATAAATCCCCCAGGTGGGATCGCCTCCACGGAATGAGGAAGGGTTCCAGAGACGATCCCACCCGGGGGATTTATGATGCCTGTAAAATGGTTTAAAGGATTAGCATTTTTCCTGTATAGATGTGTGCGCATACAATTTTGGGTGCTGATACAATTTGTTATGCTCAGATCTGTGTGCAAGATATAACTACTGCTAGCGCAGACCCGTGTGCACATGCATCTGGTGTGCTGTCCCATGTTAGCACATTCTTTTTTGCAAAGCGGAATCATGATAAATTTAGCAGGAGAATACAAAGCATAATAATACTAGTGCTACAGTTTCTGATCGCACAGACAGGGTAATAAAGACATAATGTCAAGGAACACTAGCAGCCTCTCCTGTTCTTTTTTTTCCTTAAACTAAAAAGTGGAACAAAAATAACCCCCTCAAAACCTACTGGGTTCCTTACAGCAACACATGGAGCACTTGCTTAGAAATATCTCAGGCATGAAAATAAAAGTACATAGGAAAAGTAACTAACTAACCCCCTCTGTTTACTAAGCCACGCAGCAATGCTGACACAGCCCATTTACAATGGGCTGTGTCGGCATTAGTGCATGGCAGCCGCTAGCTTGGCATTGTAAACAGGGTAAATCAACAGATCTTATCTTTGAGTGAACCCCAGACCTTAGACTTGAACTTATACCTTGTAGCAATCAACTTTTGTAAATGTAGTGTAACTTATTCAACAATCTACGTCAGGAGGGATTCCTGTTTCCTTCCAGGCTGCAGCCAGTACCAATTTGGCTGCGCTCAGACAATGCCGAACAAGAGATGTTTTAGAGAGAGTAAAGCCCAGAATAGCCCTATTAAGTAAAAAGATCTCCTGATCCCAGGGAACGTGGAGCCCCGTAAGGAGTTACTACTACTACTACTATTTAGCATTTCTATAGCGCTACAAGGCATACGCAGCGCTCACAAACATAGAAGAAAGACAGTCCCTGCTCAAAGAGCTTACAATCTAATAGACAAAAAATAAATAAAGTAAGCAAATCAAATCAATTAATGTGAACGGGAAGGAAGAGAGGAGGGTAGGTGGAGGCGAGTGGTTACAAGTGGTTACGAGTCAAAAGCAATGCCAAAGAGGTGGGCTTTCAGTCCAGATTTAAAAGTGGCCAAGGATGGGGCAAGACGTAGGGGCTCAGGAAGTTTATTCCAGGCGTAGGGTGCAGCGAGACAGAAGGCGCGAAGTCTGGAGTTGGCAGTAGTGGAGAAGGGAACAGATAAGAAGGATTTATCCATGGAGCGGAGTGCACGGGAAGGGGTGTAGGGATGGATGAGTGTGGAGAGATACTGGGGAGCAGCAGAGTGAGTACATTTATAGGTTAGTAGAAGAAGTTTGAACAGGATGCGAAAACGGATAGGGAGCCAGTGAAGGGTCTTGAGGAGAGGGGTAGTATGAGTAAAGCGACCCTGGCGGAAGATGAGACGGGCAGCAGAGTTTTGAATCGACTGGAGAGGGGAGAGGTGACTAAGTGGGAGGCCAGCAAGAAGCAGATTGCAGTAGTCTAAACGAGAGGTGACAAGGGTGTGGATGAGGGTTTTGGTAGAGTGCTCGGAAAGAAAGGGGCGGATTTTACGAATGTTGTAAAGAAAGAAATGACAGGTCTTGGCAATCTGCTGGATATGAGCAGAGAAGGAGAGAGAAGAGTCAAAGATGACCCCAAGGTTTCGAGCTGAGGAGACAGGGAGAATGAGAGAGCCATCAACAGAAATAGAAAACGGGGGGAGTGGGGAGGTGGGTTTTGGGAGGAAAATGAGAAGCTCGGTTTTGGTCATATTTAATTTCAGGTGGCGTTGAGACATCCAGACAGCAATGTCAGACAAGCACGCTGAAACTTTGGTTTGGATGCAAGGTGAGATATCAGGGGTAGAAAGGTAGATTTGGGAGTCATCAGCATAGAGATGGTAGGAAAAGCCATGGGATGAGATTAATGAGCCAAGGGAAGAAGTGTAGATAGAAAAGAGGAGGGGACCAAGAACAGAACCCTGAGGTACGCCGACAGGCAGAGGGATAGAAGTGGAAGAGGAGCCACCAGAGTGAACACTAAAGGTGCGGATGGAGAGGTAGGAAGAGAACCAGGAAAGGACAGAGCCCTGGAATCCAAGTGAGGACAGGGTATCGAGAAGTATGCTGTGATCGAGTGTCAAAAGCAGCGGAAAGATCAAGAAGAATGAGGATGGAATATTGACCTCTGGATTTAGCCAGTAATAGGTCATTGGAGACTTTAGTAAGCGCAGTTTCGGTTGAGTGGAGAGGGCGAAAACCAGATTGTAGTGGGTCAAGAATAGCATGTGAGGAAAGAAAATCAAGGCAGCGGCAGTGAACAGCACGCTCAAGTAATTTGGAGAGAAAAGGAAGGAGGGAGATGGGTTGGTAATTAGAGGGACAAGTAGGGTCGAGTGAAGGCTTCTTAAGGAGAGGTGTGACCACAGCATGTTTAAAGGCAGCAGGGACAGTCGCAGTGGAAAGTGAGAGTTTGAGAATGTGACAGATAAAAGGAATAAGAGCAGGAGAGATGGCATTAAGAAGGTGGGTGGGAATGGGATCAGAGGAACAGGTGGTACATTTTGAGGAAGAAAGGAGAAGTGTAGTTTCCTCAATAGTAACTTCAGGAAAGGAGGAAAGGGAATGAGGGGAAGGAGAGAGAGGGGAATGGACTAGTGGAGGGAGAGGTGGTGAGGTAGAGAAAGCAAGGTTTATCTTTAGAACCTTGTTGTGAAAGAATTCAGCAAGGGTCTGAGGAGATAATGAAGGGGGAGTTGGGGGAGGGGGCACCTTGAGGAGAGAGTTCAATGTGGTGAAGAGAAGTCGAGGATTAGAGCTGAGAGAGTTGGTCAGTTGGATATAATAATCCTGTTTGGCACGTAAAAGAGCAGATTGGAAGGATTGGATTTGAAACTGTACTCTTCCAAAATGCTTTAGCTTTAGGGCAGGTCCACCAGATGTGCCCCATCCAGCCTTTACCACCACAAAGCCTCCAACAAATAGGAGGAACAGCTGGAAACCAGTGATTGAAGAGCCTCTCTGGGGTCAAATACCATCAAAATTCGCTAAACGTTAACACACAGCTCTAACACATGCTTACTGAATTGGCCCCAGAGTTTGTGGTCTCTAAGGAAATGATTATTCCCACAGATTGTTTTTCTGCTTTTAAAGATCGATTGTAATCAGTCTGCAGTTTGCTTGGGATAAAGCTTCCTTGCTGGCTGTGTTATATGTGCAAATTGATTGCAGCAGGGGCTGTTATGCTCCCCAAGGCTCAATAAAGGAGTGAGCTCCCCTTTGCTGCAGGGATGTGTTGAAAGCAGCTCAGGATAAGTATGCAGTTGCTGGTGGTCTGAGTTAGAGGTCTTTCCTTTTGCTTTAGGGATAAGTTAGAAATGGCTGAAGGGGGGAGGCTGGTACAGTAGCATGTGCGCACTATGCCGTAGAGCTGTGTGACTTAGATGGGGACATGTGCAAGTGGGTTCAGTTAGGCAAGAAATATCATCTCTGTTTGTCTGTCTCTCCTTTTTATTTTCTGCAGGCAATATTTTAATAATACGGATTTGTACTCTAATGCCTTTTGTGACACAAACTATGCAGTGGGAGACTCGTCCGGCAACCTTGCACCAAGAAATGGAGGCTTTCTGCAGGTACAGTACCCTGGTCTACTCCACGTCTTGCTTTTTCTGCTTGGGCGGGATTGTTTTTCTCTATAATACTTGGGTAAACTAGTGTGATTGCTGTGTTAGTCCACTTGAATAAGCAGAACTAATCTTTGAAAAGATGAGTGAGTGTTTCATCTGGGTTTGTTTTTAACTACATTATGTAATGCATACTTTGTGAGAATTCTGGGAAGCTGCTTACTGGTACCATTTGCTGTTCTGAGAATGACCGTATTTATCCCGTTGTCTCTGTCATTTCTGCTTATGTTGAGTGCCCTTGTCTTATGGGCTGGTAATTCAGCTCTTAGCTCAGCCCTTGAATTGAACTCAAGCTCGGCAGCAGCTCCAGAGTCCCAGTCCTTGACCTGTTTTAGCTGCTTATTGTGTGGATTGCACTTGGTAAGTTGTTCCAGCAGGGACATGTCAGAAACAAATTAGCATTTTGCTTTCAGAGAATTGATTTTGGTGAAAAAGGAGTCAGTAGTGGGAAATGGAATTTTGAACTTCTCAAGGATTCTTTTCCATGGCCACGAAATGGTAATGTGTTGACAAACTGAAAGTTTTCAACAAGACATATTTCATTTTTTGTTTCTGATAAAATGTCCTGATTTTGTTAACTTGGGGACTTAGGGCATTATCTGCCATCATTTACTCTGTTACTATATATGTAAAAAGCCTAGGCAGAAAAAGGGACATCCAAGTGTAGATGTTTACAGTTTGCAGACTGTTTACAAATGGCTCACTGAACACAGACCTCGCTCTAAAACAGGGGATCCAAGAGTTGTCCTACATCAAAAATATTGTATAAAAATAGAAGAATCCCTCCTACTTTCACACAATATTTTTGATGTAGGTTGACTCTTTGATCTCCGGTTTTAGAGTGAGGTTATACAATGTTTTACTGGAGATTTGATTTTTTTTTTGGGGGGGGGTATTTTTATATTGTCTGATTCACTGAACACAGAGACATTTTGTTTAATACCACTAAGGCTGTGGGGAAAAAACATATAGGTTGCAGCACATTTAGCAGGAACAATTGTTTACAAAGCAGGGCTATGGACTCAGTACACCAAACCTTCAACTCCAACTCCTCTATTTTCACGGCAGAACGGGGCCCCCAAGGCTACCCCGGCAGCCCAGTCAAAACCAGGTGCTGGCTTTTGACTGGCTCCAGCAGAGCATAGTCGCTGTGCCGGTGGTCATTCCAGACAACCTGCCGGTTGGAGGGAGACTCATTTTTTTCAAGGAAAGGTGGCCCTTTATCACCTTAAATCAGTGGATCCTTCATATTGTTCATCTGGGTTATGCCTTGCATTTGCATCAACAACCTCCACATTGCCCTCCAAGGGTGCAAACCTGCACTTTTCAGCATGAGCCGGTGCTTGCAGAGGAACTCACTGCTTTCTGTTGAATCATGTAGTCCAGCCTGTTCCAGCGCAAGAGAAAGGGCTAGGTTTCTACTCCAGGTACTTTCTTGTGCAGAAGAAAACTGGCGGATTGTGTTCTCTTCGGGACCTAAGGGCTCTGAACAAGTATCTAGTCAAAGAAAAGTTCAGAATGGCTTCTTTAGGTTCTCTTCTCCCTATGTTTCAAGAACGCAATTGGCTATGCTGTCTAGACTTAGCAGATGCTTATACTCCTATTCCCATATTTCATGCATACAGGGGCTCAGCACTTCAATTCCAGGTGCTGTCATTTGGTCTGGCATTGGCTCTCAGGGTTTTCACCAAGTGTCTTGCATCGCTACGCAGACTGGGGTCCATGTCTTCCATTATCTGGACATCTGGCTCATGGAAAGCACATCGAAGGACAGGGCTCAGGAATCCATATAGTAGACTATTTGACTGCTGGAGCTTCTCGGCTTCATCTTGACCTACCCCAAGTCTCATCTAATTTCTGTTCATCGACTCTTGGAGCTTCTTGGCTTTGTCTTGACTACCCCAAGTCTCATCGTATTCCTCTTAAAACAGTTGGAGTTCATTGGAGCCCTGCTGGATATGAGACAGACAAAAGCTTTTTTTCCTCCGAGGGAAGATAACTCTAGTAGTTCTCACTGCACAAATTTGTGCCAGCCAGCAAGTCACTGCTTGGGTGATGTTACGCCTCTTGTGTCACATTGTTTCTACCATTCATGTGACTCCAAGGGTACATCTTCATATGCAAGTCGCTCAGTGGGCCTTACTTTCCCAGTGGTCTCAATCCTCAGGGAACTTGACTGATCTCATCTATATACTACCCGATTTAGTTCAGTCCTTGTTTTGGTAGACAATTGGGTCCAATTTGATTCTGGGGCTCCCGTTTATGACTCCTCAGTCTCAACAGGTGCTCACGACGGAGACCTCACTTAGGGTGGGGAGCTCACATGGGAGGGTTTCACACTCAGAAGGCTTGGTCAGCCCAGGAATCCTTGCTTCAGATCAATTTGGAGCTACGGGCAATCTGCATCTTTTCTAGGATTGTTTGTCCAACCAAGTTTTCATTCAAATGGACACCCAGGTTGCCTTGTACTACATCAACAAACAAGAGGATGTGGGATCTCTCCCTCTTTGCCAGGAACCTGGTATCTAGATTTTCAAAAAGCTTTCGATAAAGTTCCTCATGAGAGACTCCTGAGAAAAATAAAGAGTCATGGGATAGGAGGCAAGGTTCTGGTGTGGATTAGGAATTGGTTATTGGTCAGAAAATAGAGGGTGGGGTTAAAATGTCATTTCTCTCAATGGAAGAGAGTGGAGTGCCACAGGGATCTGTACTGGGACCGGTACTATTTAACATATTTATAAATGATACAGAAATCGGAATGATGAGTGAGGTAATAAAATTTGCAGATGGTACAGAACTATTCAAGGTTGTTAAAACTCGAGTGTACTGTGAAATATTGCAGGAAGACCTTAGGAAATTGGAAGACTGGGCGACCAAATGGCAGATGAAATTTAATGTGTACAAATGCAAGGTGATGCACATTGAAAAGAATAATCCGAATCACAGTTACATGATGCTAGGGTCCATCTTGGGGGTCAGCGCTCAAGAAAAAGATCCGGGTGTCATCATAGATAATACACTGAAATCTTCTGCTTAGTGTGCAGCGGCGGCCAAAAAAAACAAGAAGGATGATAGGAATTATTAGGAAAGGGATGGTGAATAAAATCGAAAATACTATAATGCCGTTGTATCGCTTCCTGGTGCGTCCGCACCTTGAGTATTGCGTTCAGTTCTGGTCACCATATCTCAAAAAAGATATAGCGGAATTAGGAAAGGTTGAAAGAAGAGCGACTAAAATTATAAAGTGGATGGAACTCCTCGTATGAGGAAAGGCTAAAGAGATTAGGGCTTTTCAGCTTGGAAAAGAGACGGATGAGGGGAGATATGATTGAGGTCCACAAAATCCTGAGTGGTGAAGAACGAGTAGAAGTAAATAGATTTTTTACTCGTTCCAAAAGTACAAAGACTAGGGGACACTCATGGAAGTTACATGGAAACACTTTTAAAACAAATAGGAGGAAATATTTTTTCATTCAACGAATAGTTAAGCTCTGGAACATTTTGCCGGAGGATGTGGTAATAGCGGTTAGTGTATCTGGGTTTAAAAAAGGTTTGGACAAATTCCTGGAGGAAAAGTCCATAGTCTGCTATTGAGACAGACATGGGAAGCAACTGCTTGCCCTGGGATTTGTAGTATGGAGTGTTGCCACAATTTGGGTTTCTGCCAGGTATTTGTGACCTGGCTTGGCCACTGTTTGGAAAACAGGATACTGGGCTAGATGGACCATTGGTCTGACCCAGTATGGCTACTCTTATGTTCGTATGTTATGAACCTGGTGGCACTGTGCATCAGGACATGGGATGCTTTTCAAAGCCACTTCTTTAGCAGTCAAATTCAACACTTTGGCTGACAGGCTGAGCAGGGTTCTGCGAACCCCCCCCCCCCCCCCCCCCACACACACACAAGTGTGTCTCATCATATCTGTTGCTCGCAAGATTTTCCGGAAGTGGGGCACACCCTTGATTGATCTTTTTGGCAGTCATTTCAACCACCAGGCTTCCGGCCCACGATAGACTAGAGTCAGATGCCTTTCTTCTTTGTTGGGGAACTAGTCTTCTGTATGCATATCCTCCCATTCCTTTAGTGGGAAGGACTCTTCCTGAAACTCAAGCAAGACCTTGGATCCTGGTTGCCCCTTATTGACCCAGGCAGATCTGGTTCCCTCTTCTGGAATTGTCCTCAGAAGAGCCATGGAGACTAGAGTGTTTCCCATCCCTCATAACGTAGAACAAGGGGGCCGTTCTACAGCCCAATCTCCAAGCTCTCATAGCCTGGATGTTCAGTCTTTAGAGTTTGCTTCCTTGCATCTTACTGAAGGTGTGTTGAGAGTTTTGCTAGCTTCCAGAAAAGACTCCACCAGGAGGTGTTTATTCTTTAGGATGCTAGAGGTTTGTTGTCTGGTGTGCAGGCATGTCCATAGATTCTGTTTCTTCCCTTCACCATCCCTCCTTGAATACCTGTTTCACCTCTCTGAGTCAGTACTCAAGACTTGTCAGAGTTCATCTCAGTGCAAATCAGTGCTCATCATAAGTATGTTGGCGGTATTCCTGTCTTTGGCTGTGTTCATGTGGGGGATCTTTTGTTAGCAAAGCCCCCTCTAAGACCTCCACCTGTGTCCTGGAATCTCGACGTCGTCCTTGCCTAGCTGATGAAACCTCCTTTTGAGCCACTTGCTTCTTGTGCTCTAAAGTACTTGGCCTGGAAGGTCATCTTTTTACTACTACTACTACTATTTAACATTTCTAAAGCGCTACCATGGTTGCGCAGCGCTGTACAATTAAGTTGAATTGTATTTTCATATCAACCAGTCCATTGTTCTGCCAACGTTCTTCCTTAGGCCTCATATCCATCCTAGAGGTGGGCTTGGTGTGAATTATCTTTTTAGCAAGTATGGCTAAAGCCCTTTTAGGAACCCTTTGTTTCCTTTCTTGGAATGTTTGTGGCATCTCTTCTTCCGTAGGGGCGGTTAGCGTAGCGGAGTTAAAAAAAAAGGTTTGGACGGCTTCCTAATGGAAAAGTCCATA
The DNA here is from genome assembly GCF_901765095.1 of Microcaecilia unicolor. NCBI lineage: Eukaryota > Metazoa > Chordata > Amphibia > Gymnophiona > Siphonopidae > Microcaecilia > Microcaecilia unicolor. The sequence goes on from NC_044041.1 coordinate 69,621,986, forward strand.
GACCATAATTAAATGGACTTGGGGAAAATCCACTATTTCTGGGATAAGCAATATAAAATGTTTTGTACTTTTTGGGATCTTGCCAGGTATTTGTTACCTGGATTGGCCACTGTTGGAAACAAGATGCTGGGCTTGATTTACCTCTGGTCTGTCCCAGTATGGCAGTACTTAAGTACTAGTAAAGTGTACAAAAATGTTAGGAGTTCTGAACAGACATAAGGCAGATTTAGTTTGTTTACAGGAGACAAGATTATCTGCTCAGGAGCACCAAAACCTAAGCCAGCAGTGGGTAGGTGAGGTCTTCTGCTCCCTAGCTCAGGGCTGCAAAGGAGGAGTAGCCATCTTGGTGCAGAAATCATTGAGGTGCGCAGTCCACCAGCTTTTTCGAGATGTGGAGGGGCGTTATGTAGGGGTACACCTCAACAAACAGGGCATTGAGCTGATTTTAGTGGGGGGGTTTATGGGCCTGTTCCAAGAGGCAAAACATTTTTTCAACAATTGATACGCGAGTGTTTGGGCGTTCAGACCACCTCATTGTGCTAATGGGTGATCTCAACACGATCATGGAATCCAATTTAGATCACTTGACAGGGAGTGTGGCAGGGGCTGCCAGTGGGGAAACAGATCTTAAGACCTTTTGTAGAACATTAAATTTACTGGACCCCTGGGACCTCCTCTACCCGGAAGAAAGAGATTACATGCATGTTTTGCAGGCGCACCACACACTCTCGCAGCCAGATTATATACTACTTAGTGCAGAGCTTTTCCCAAAAGTAGCATCAGCAACTATAGGTCCAGAAGAAATAACATGGTCTGGATAGATTTAGAAAGTGGCCCCTACTTTTCTCAGAAACAGGGGTGGTGTTTTCCCTCATACTTGTTTACCTCCCCAGACTTTCATACATACTTACAGAAACAATGATCAAATATGAGTAACAATGTAGCCCATGCTTCTCACTCCACACTATTCTGGCCTTCAAGAAAAGTGGTGATGAGAGACGCTATTATTGCTTATGTAAGCGCAGAAACCTATATTGCTAGACCCACCCCAGTACGACACCCTGCAGGCGACACTTATAGCTTTAAATGCCTACATACACGAGCGCACATCAAAATTATTACAATACAGGCACCAGAAATTCTTTGAGATTTGGTAAGGCTGGGAAGCTATTGGCTTGGGTAACTCGTCATTGCCACCGTCGCCCCCCCCCCCCCCCCAAAATCATCATAGTCACCGCTTCCCCCCTCCCTCCCACCTGCCCAAAGTACCTTGGCTGGCCCCGCCAGCTGCAGGCAGTGCAGCTCCTTCCTCTGCCCAACATTGCCGGACCCTCTGGCTGCTTTCCTCAGGTCGCACACACTCAGTCTCAAAACTGAGCATCTGCGGCCTGAGGGCCTAGCAGTTTTTAGGCAGGCAGTGCAAGGGGGGCCTGGCGCTAGAATTTTCTCTCTCCTGCTCCTGTTGGGACATGATCACCCAGGTCCCGTCAGGAGCAGGAGAGAGAGACCCCTGCGCCGGGTCCCCCCCGGAGGCCCAGGCCCGGGGAATTTTGCCCCCTCCTCTCAGCGGCTATGCTCGAGCCTAGACAGGACACAGATATATACCCTCTATTAAAATGCAAGGACGGGGGAGGGAAGAACTACTACTAAGATGGAAGAAATAGCAGAGATATTTGTTAAGAACTTTATAACATCATATAAGCAAAGTGAGGTATCTCTAGATTCTGGGGAAGCTACAAGAGCATATTTGCGATGTTCCGGAATGCCGCGACTGGCCTCCCCAATTAGGGATAACCTAAATCAACCCATTATGGCAAAAGAAGTACAATCGGTGATTAAGGCTCTGAAACTTGGCACTGCACCAGGCCCAGACGGTTTTACTGGGGAGTTTCACAAAAAAAAAGGCTGCAGGGTCAAGTAGTAGGACCGCTGATCCCATACTTTGAAGATGTAGTTGAGGTGAAATGGTTCCCTCAACATGAAAATTAGCTTAATACCAAAACCATCCTGCCCTCTGGACGACCTTGGCAGTTATCCTCCTATTTCCATGTTAAACATTGGTCTGAAAATATTTTGGCAAATTTTGGCCATACGACTAGCAGCAGTACTTCCAGATCTTATCCATGCTGACTAAGCGGGATTTATAAAAGGTAGATGACCAGTTTTAAACATCCATAACTATTAGTAATGATGTCTTACTGTCAAAAGTTCAAACTCCTTCTAAGTGGCCAGCCTAGATGTGGAGCAAGTCTTCGACTGAGTGCGCTGTTCCTTTTTATTTGACACACTTACATATATTGGCATGGAGGGATGGTCTGCTCAGGCAATAGTGGGCTTGTATACAAACACCAGAGCGTCCCTTTAGTTAAAGGGGTTCGGATGGAGACCTTTCCTATCTGCTGTGGCACTCGGCAGGGATGTCTCCTATCCCCCCCTGCTCTTTATTATCATACTGGAGCCCCTCCTATGTACCATGCGGAAGACAGAGGGCTTGAGAGGAGTGATGGTATGTGGGCAGACTTATAAGGTATTAGACTTTGCTGATAATTTTCTTTCGTTGCTCACGAATACTTGTCTTTCCCTAAACATGTTGCTAGTACTTCTGCAGGATTATGGTGCTTTATCTTGTTTTAAGCTTAAGACAAAATCAAAGGCATTGCCAACTGTGCCACATTTCAGGATGTCTTGGCCAGGGGGGCGCACCAAATACTTGGGAGTACAGATTCCAGCTGTGCTTTCGCAGCTATATGTTAGGAATATCCAACTTTTATTATCTGCCTCAAGGTGGACCTTGGAACTGTGACGCACACTCCCTTTATCACTGTTAGGGCGCATAGCAATATATAATATGATTATAGTTCTTAAGTGGCTGTATACACTTCAGATGCTTCCGATATATCTGAGGATGGAGGATGAAAGATGAGCGAGTGTTGAACAGACTCTTGCAGGGATACCTGTGGCAAGGGAAGCAAGCCCGTTTTGCTCTTACAGTTCTACAAATCCTAGATCCTGTGGGGGGCTGAGGATGTTAACTATGTGATATTTGAATGTGATCCAAGAAAAGTTCAGGATGGTTTCCCTGGGCACCCTTCTTCCCATGATTCAGGAAAACAATTGGCTATGCTCTCTGGACTTAAAGTATGCTTACACACACATCTCGATACTTCCAGCTCACAGGAGGTATCTTTGATTTAAGCTGGGAAAACAGCACTTTCAGTACCGTGTACTGCCCTTTGGCCTAGCATCTGCGCCCAGAGTATTTACAAAGTGTCTAGCTGTAGTCGCAGCATCGCTACGCAGACAGGGAGTGCATGTGTTTCCTTATCTCGATGATTGGCTGGTGAAGAGCACCTTGAAGGAAGGTGCTCTGGAGTCCATGCGAATGACTATTCAGGTGCTGGAGCTACTGGGGTTCGTCATAAATTATCCCTTGTCCCATCTCACCCCAGTCCAAAAATTGGAATTCATTGGAGCTCTGCTGAAAGACAGTCAGGCTTATCTCCCCGAGGCAAGGGCAGACAACCTTTTGTCCCTGGTGTCTATGCTTCGAGCGTCTCAGCAAGTCATGGCTCGGCAGATGTTGAGACTTCTGGGGCACATGGCCTCCACAGTTCATGTAACGCCCATGGCATGTCTACATATGAGATCAGCTCAGTGGACTCTAGCTTCCCAGTGGTTTCAAGCTGTGGGGGATCTAGAGGATGTAATCCAACTGTCCACCGACTTTCGGAATTCTCTTCAGTGGTGGATGATTCAATCCAATTTGACCATGGGACGACCATTCCAAACTCCTCAGCCACGAAAAGTGCTGACGACGGATTCATCTCTCCTGGGGTGGGGAGCTCATTCAGATGGGCTCCACACTCAGGGAGCCTGGTCCTTTCAGGAAATAGGTCTACAGATCAACCTCCTGGAATTAAGAGTGATCTGGAACGCTCTAAAGGCTTTCAGTAATCACACCATAATCCTGCAGAAGTACTAGCAACAGTAATCTTAATTCAGACAGACAATCAGGTTGCCATGTATTACACCAACAAGCAGGGGGGCACTGGATCTTGCCTTCTGTGTCAGAAAGCCGTCCAGATGTGGCTTTGGGCTCGCCGTCACAGCATGTCTCTCCAAGCCATTTATCTGGCAGGCGTAAACAACAGTCTGGCCGACAGGCTGAGCAGAATAATGCAACCTCACGAGTGGTCTCTGAACATGGGCATAGTCCGCAAGGTCTTCCGAATGTGGGGCACCCCCTCGGTGGATCTTTTTGCCACTCAGATCAATCACAGGGTCCCTCAGTTCTGTTCCAGGCTTCAGGCCCACGACAGACTAGCGTCATATGCCTTTCTCATACATTGGGGAACAGGCCTTCTGTATGCGTATCCTCCCATACTTCTTGTAGGGAAGACTTTGCTGAAACTCAAGCGAGACCGTGGAACCATGGTACAGATTGCTCCCTTTTGGCCTCGTCAGATTTGGTTCCCTCTTCTTCTGGAGTTGTCCGCCAAAGAACCGTGGAGATTGGAGTGTTTTCCAACCCTCATCATTCAGAACGAGGAGTCACTTCAGCATCCCAACCTCCAGTCTCTGGCTCTCAAGGCCTGGATGTTGAGAGCATAGAATTCGCCTCCTTGGGTCTTTCAGAGGGTGTCTCCTTGCTTGCTTCCAGGAAAGATTCCAGAGGTGTTACTCTTTCAAATGGAGGAGGTTTGCCGTCTGGTGTGACAGCAAGGCCGTAGATCCTCTTTCTTGTCCTACGCAGACCCTGCTTGAATACCTTCTACACTTGTCAGAGTCTGGTCTCAAGACCAATTCAGTAAGAGTTCACTTCAGTGCAATTAGTGCTTATCAGCATGTAGAGGGTAAGCCTATCTCTGGACACCCTTTAGTTGTTCGCTTTATGAGAGGTTTGCTTTTGTCAAAGCCCCCTGTCAAACCTCCACCAGTGTCCACCCAACTGATGAAAGCTCCTTTTGAGCCACTGAATTCCTGCCATCTGAAGTACTTGACTTGGAAGGTCATTTGCTTGGTGGCTGTTACTTCAGCTCGTAGAGTCAGTGAGCTTCAGGCCTTAGTGGTGCATGCACCTTATAATAAGTTTCATCATAACAGAGTAGTCCTCCGCACGCACCCTCTTTCCTAAGGTGGTGTTGGAGTTCCATCTAAACCAGTCAGTTGTCTTGCCAACATTTTTTCCCTGTCCTCACACCCACCCTGGCGAAAGCAGTTTGCACACCTTGGACTGCAAGAGAGCATTGGCCTTTTACGTGGAGCGGACGGAGCCCGCCCAGTTGTTTGTTTCTTTCAATCCCATCAGGAGGGGAGTCGCCATCGGAAAACGCACAGTCTCAAATTGGCTAGCAGACTGCATTTCCTTCACTTATGCCCAAGCTGGGCTGACTCTGGAGGGCCATTTCACGGCTCATAATGTTAGAGCAATGGCTAGTCGGTGCCTCACTTAAAGTCAGCCTCCATTGAAGAGATTTGCAAGGCTGCAACATGGTCATCAGTCCACACATTCACATCTCACTACTGCCTTCAGCAGGATACCCGATGCAACAGTCGGTTTGGGCAGTCAGTGCTGCAGAATCTGTTTGGGGTTTAGAATCTAACTCCACCCCCCTAGCCCCGTTTTATTCTGTTCCAGGCTGCGCTCCTCAGCTAGCTGTATATAGTTTCAGGTTAACCTGAGTTATGTCCTCCGCCGTTGTGAGGCCCAATTGACCAATGTTTATTGTTTTGAGTGAACCTGGATGCTAGGGATACCCACTTGTGAGAACAAGCAGCGTGCTTGTCCTCGGAGAAAGCGAAGATACTTACCTGTAGCCAGGGCCGCTGAGAGACGGGCCGGGCCCGGGGCAAGGCCGCCCCCGGGGCCCCGCCCCTGCCGCCCTCGCCCCCCGAGGTTGCCACCCGCCGCTCCCCCTCACCCCCGAGGTCGCCACTGCCCCCCCCTGAGTTCGCCGCAACCACTTGCTCCCCACCTCCACCCCCCGAGGTCACCGCTGCCACTCCCCCCCTCCGTCTGCCACCGGGCTGGGCCCCCTGCAATTGAAATTGCAGTCTCACCTCCGTGAAAGCAGCGCTGCAGGCAGCAGAATGCCTCCCTTCGGCCCTCCTTCCCTCCTTGTGTCCTGCCCTCGCGGAAGTTACGTCAGACGAGGGAGGGAAGGAGGTCCGAAGGGAGGTGTTCTGCTGCCTGCAGCGCTGCTTTCACGGAGGTGAGAACTACGGTTTCAATGCAGGGGGCAGACGGGCGGCGCTGGGCCCTCTTTGGAGGCCCGGCCTGGGGAATTTGTCCCCCCTGCCCCCCCCCCCCCCCCCCCCCTCGGCGGCTATGCCTGTAGCAGGTATTCTCAAAGGACAGCAGGCTGATTGTTCTCACAATCCCCCACCATCCCCTTGGAGTTGTTTCTTATGTATTTATTTGCTTTTGATTTAACTGAGGAGGCGCGCTCGCAATGGGGGGGAAGTCGTCCGCGCATGCATGGTGCGCGCTGCTCGCACGCTAGAAGACTCTGGCAAAGTTTTATATTTTTGCTGGAAAAATTTTGCCACTTCCTGGGCTGACACGGACATCGACCCACTTGTGAGAACAATCAGCCTGCTGTCCTCAGAGAATACCTGCTTACAGGTAAGTATCTTCGCTTTATTTTATACTTAGGGCTTCAGATTTTAGATTTTAGCCAGTAAATATCAATGAAATACTCTTGTGCAAAAAAAAAAAGTGATGTTTACTGGCTAAACACATGAACCCCCCTCCCCCCACTTCCTCTAGTACTCTCTCACCCCTCTCTTTGCCTGCCTTGGGTCCTCCCCTGTCTCTCTGCCTTTTCCATGCTGACAGCTCCTTAGCTGTACAAATGTATACATTTGATTTACCTGGAAAAACACTGATCAGCATGGAAGGTTTTGTATTCATGAAGAATTTCCAATTAGCTGGAAAATAAACACCACAGGCAGCAATATTCAGCCAGCAGTGGTTAGCATTTCTTTAAATGCTGGCTGCCACTGGCTAAATTAATCCTGGACACTGGACACCAACACTGATCATCCGGGTACAAGGCGACTGCAAAAGTTACTTGAGTACCGCTAATCTTCAACTTGGGTATCCAGATAGCTACCTAGTTAACTTAGGGCAGCCTTTTTGCTGATAGTTATCTGGGCACCAACGCCAAATATCGGTGTTATCTAGGAAACTCGTGGCTCTGTCTCCAGACTGCTCTGGTACTAACTGGATAGTTCCAAGGCTTTCTGCCTGGATTTTTAGCAGCAGTATTTAGTTGTGTACTGCTCAAAATCCAGATATGACCCGGTCAGCACTGCTTAACCGGGTAGGAGCCTCTGCTGTTCAGTAAGTAACACTGAATGTCGGGCCCACAATTTACAAAGAGTAAGCATTTAAGAATAGATGCCTGACTTAGTTACCTATTGTCTCTCACCTTGAAGATCCTGTATGGAAATATTCGAGACAGATATTTCTAAACAAAATGAATTAGTGCTACTATTTTTGTGTATAAAGTAGGAATTTATATGCAAAAATGTTTTTTTGAAAATTGCCACTCTGTATACTGACCTCATCTGTCATTACACTTGCTAAAGCAAGAAGGCGTTTGTTTTTTGTCTATTGGATTTTGCAATACTGTTATTTTGATACTCGCACAGGAAGCTCAACCTTGTTTGAACAATGTTCTGACCCCTGACAAAGGCATTTGTCACAACATTGACCATGTTGGGTCCAATAAAAACTGTTTTCTCTCGTATTTGGCTCCGCCTTGTTGCTCCATCTATGGCCTACTACACTGTTTCTGTCTCATCCTATATGTGTGTAACTTGCGTGTGTGCTGCCTCTGCCCACATAAGTTTACAAGCATAAAGGGGAGGTACTCTTTTGGGCAGTGTTGGGGCAGTCTTTATGCTTAACGTAAGAATAGCCATACTGAGTCAGACCAATGGTCTATCTAGCCCAGTATCCTGCTTCCAGCAGTGGCCAATCCAGGTCACAAGTACCTGACAGAAACCCGAATAGTAGCAACATTCTATGCTACCAGTCCCAGGGCAAGCAGTGGCTTCCCCCCATCCATCTCAGTAGCAGACTGTGGACTTTTCCTCCAGGAATTTGTCCAAACCTTTTTTAAATCCAGATACGCTAACCAAGGTTCCACATCATCTGGCAACAATTTCTAGAACTGAACTATTCTTTAAGTGAAAAAAATATTTCCTCCTATTTTTTAAAAGTATTTCCATGTATTTCATCGAGTGTCCACTGGTCTTTGTACTTTTGAAAGAATGAAAAATCGATTCACTTTTAACCAGTTCTATACCACTCAGGATTTTGTAGACCTCAATCATATTCCCCCTCAGCTATCTCTTTTCCAAGCTGGAAAACCCTAATCTCTTTAGCCTTTCCTTATGTGAGAGGAGTTCAGTCCCCTTTATCATTTTGGTTGCTCTTCTTTGAACCTTTTCTAATTTTGCTATATCTTTTTGAGATATGGCGACCAGAATTGAACAGAGTACTCAAAGTGAGGTGGCACCATGGAGCGATACAGAGGCATTATAATATTCTTGGTTTTATTTACCATCCCTTTCCTAATAATTACTAGCATCCTGTTTTCTTTTTTGGCCTCCCCCGCACACTGAGCAAAAGATTTTGGCGTATTGTCTACAATGATACCTAGATTTTTTTCTTGGGTTCTTACTCCTAAGATGGTCCCCAGCATCAGGTAACTGTGATTCGGATTATTCTTATGCTTATCTTCATACTTTGCATGAAAAAAGTACACAGATGAATAGTAGGAAAAGTCCAAATTTGTACCTGAGCCTGCAGATTAAAAACTATCCCCAGTATTGCACTTACACGTACAATGTGAAAATTGTCTCCCCCGGAACAACTGTCATCACTATTCTAAAGCTTTCAGCAAAGCATTTGATACTATCCCACCCAGAAGGCTCATGAATAAACTTAGCGGCCTGGAAGATGGTCCCAAGGTAATGAACTGACGAGAAATGGGTTGAGGGACAGAGGAGAGCGAGTGCTGGTAAATGGAATTCACATTGAAGAGAGAGCGAGGTGATTAGTCCTTGGGCCAACTCTCATTAATACCTTTGTGAGCAATATTGTGGAGTATTTAGAAAGAAAAGTTTTTGTCTCTTTTTTCCTGAATTTTATATTTTATTGAAGTTTGAACACAGCTGACAACAAATATTCCATTTTCACTTAATGAACACTATATAACGGAACATAAATTCCCTTACCCTCTAGGCCTCCCCATTACAACTCACTTCCCTTCCCCTCCTGCCAATAGCTGGTCAGTTTCACCCATTCCTCCTGTTTAGGATTATACTGTTGGTTCCTAATATCTGTTAGTTTTTCTAGTCTCCCAGTTAATACTAGGCGAGTGCGAATACTTCCAAATGTTTCCAGTGCCAGCTGTAATATTTCTCACTGCTGTTATGCCCCATTTGACCAGTCTTTCCCTTTCTTTACTTAATTTTTGTGGTAACAAACCCAGGAGGCAACTTTTGTACTTCCCTACCTACCTGCCTGCAAAGTCAGATCTTTGGAGCATGCCCACCATATGTCAAAATGATCCTACTTCACCACATCCTCACCAACATTGATCAGTTGCAGATGGGTAGATTTTTTCAGTCTGGCTGAGGTAAGATACTATCTATGTAATATCTTATGTACATTCTCCTTTATAAACTGCTCACTGACTATTTACCTTCTAGTTCATAAATCCTCTTCCAGTACCCTACTATTACTACTTATCATACTACTACTACTTATCATTTCTGTAGCGCTACTAGACGTACGCAGCGCTGTACACTTGAACATGAAAAGACAATCCCTGCTCGACAGAGCTTACAATCTAATTAGGACAGACAAACAGGACAAATAAGAGATAAGGGAATATTAAAGTGAGGATGATAAAATAAGGGTTCTGAATAAGGGTTAGGAGTTAAAAGCAGCATCAAAAAGGTGGACTTTTAGCTTAGATTTGAAGACGGCCAGAGATGGAGCTTGATGTACCAGCTCAGGAAGTCTATTCCAGGCATATGGTGCAGCAAGATAAAAGGAACGGAGTCTGGAGTTAGCGGTGGAAGAGAAGGATGCAGATAAGAGAGATTTACCCAGTGAACGGAGTTCCCGGGGAGGAATGTAGGGAGAGATGAGAGTGGAGAGGTACTGAGGAGCTGCAGAGTGAATGCACTTATAAGTCAATAAGAGAAGTACATAAGTACATAAGTAATGCCACACTGGGAAAAGACCAAGGGTCCATCGAGCCCAGCATCCTGTCCACGACAGCAGTCAATCCAGGCCAAGGGCACCTGGCAAGCTTCCCAAACCTACAAACATTCTATACATGTTATTCCCGGAATTGTGGATTTTTCCCAAGTCCATTTAGTAGCAGTTTATGGACTTGTCCTTTAGGAAACCGTCTAACCCTTTTTAAAATTCTGCCAAGCTAACTGCCTTCATCACGTTCTCCGGCAACGAATTTCAGAGTTTAATTATAAGTACATAAGTTTGAACTGTATGCGGAAACGGATAGGGAGCCAGTGAAGTGACTTGAGGAGAGGGCTAATATGAGCATAGCAACACTGGTGTAATATTAGTCGTGCAGCAGAATTTCTGTAGTGCTACTAGATGTATGCAGTGCTGTACACTAAACGTAAGAGACGATCCGTTCTTGACAGAGCTTTACAGACAAACAGGACAAATAAGGAATTAGGGAGTTACCTAAGGTGGGAATGATTAAAATAGACATGGGCATTGAACAAGTGAATAGGAGTTAAAAGCAGCCTCAAAAAGGTGGGCTTTTAGCCTAGATTTGAAGACTGCCAGAGCTAGAGCTTGACATATTGACTCGGGGAGTCTATTCTAGGTGTATGGAGCAGCAAGTTAAAAGGAACGGAATCTGGAGTTAGCAATCGAGGAGAAGGGTACAGATACAGGGTACCCTGTGGAGAGATCTTTTGCTTCCATTCCACTATATATTTAAATTTAGTAAAATCCCTTCCACTTAAATAATCATAGAAGATGAATATAGCTTCTTTCATCCTTTTCATGGAGCTCCACAAATTCTAAGTTGTTTCCAGCTTTTCTCCTGGACCTGTAAGAGGGGCAAAAATTTCCCACCCTTAACCCATTCTCCTCCTGTAAATCTTTAAATGGAATAAATCTCTTATCCTTCACTATTTGGCTAAAGTTATGTAATCCTTTTTGGGCCCACCTATCAAATGCCCCTCTGTCCATTCCCCTGATAGAAACCTCCTCCACTGTAATCAAGGCTAGCTTGAAGAGTTCATTCTTTCAGCCTTTGAGTTGTTTAATCTGCCGCCCCCCCCCCCCATGTCCACAATAAGTGTTGTGTAAATGGATTTTTGCACCACTTGCACTCGCTACAAATATTTCAATTCAAAATTGCTCCACCAAGCATGCTGTACCTGCACTCTAGGTTTCCAGCCTCCTAATTCCCAGTTTAACAAATTTTTCATCCATGCTGCTAAATTGTAATGTATTACACCTGGCACAGCCAACCCTCCTTCCCTCTTTCCTGCAATATAATACTTCTTGTGCTACCCTTGGCCTCTTACGCCCCCAAGCAAACTGATGGGCACTCCGAGTTCTCATGTGAGCTATTAAGTGCTTTAATCTGCAGATGCCCACACACAGAGTTCTCATTTGAGCTGTGAAGAGCCTGTGCTCTGCCCATGCCATGGGTGTAGTTTTGGGGGGGTGAAGGGGCATTGTCCCTCTCCCAAAGAAGCTGCCCTTCTAATGGTGACTGACTGTGAAGGAACCCCAAACTTTCTGGCCCTGCCTGTCGCTCACTCTCCCCTGCTCCTGTCCCCTGCAAAACATCAAAAATAAAACAGTGCGTGGAGCCATGGGAGGTCCTGCATGCGCTGCTGCTGCTGGCTGTTGTCTTCCATCTTACCTCATGCTGTAACATCCTGTTTCGGGAGGAGGAAGGAGGGAAGCTGGCAGTTGGTAATGGCGTGTGCAGGACTACCACCCTGCTCACAGTTTCATTTTTGTTTTGAAGCCATGAGGACAGGGATGAGGGGGCAGGAGAGAGTGAGCAAGAGCCAGGGCCAGGAAGCAGTTCTTCCACGCCACTGCGGACTGCAAAAGAAAGTGGCCTGGAGAGGTTTGTGAGTGGTTTGTGAGTGACCAGTAGGGGGTGGGGTGGAAAGAGAGAGACAGACAGACAGATAGGTGGAACCAAGGAGGTTGGATGAACAGGAGATTAAGGTGCCCCAATGAAAGGAGAGTTTAATTTTACTTCCATTTAATTTTGGTTTATTCCAGCTTTATAACACTGGGCTTTCCAAAGCAGATTACAACAACAGTTAAGGTGAACCCATCAGGAAACAGGATATCCTCATTGAAATTTGGCAATCTGTATTGTAAGAAAAATGAGCACAAAATCTGTATTGTGTAGAAAATGAGCATCACAGAAAGAAACAGAGTTTGTCTGCCCTCCTGTACTGTGGAAAATATACAAATTTCAAAAACTGGCATATTACAAACAGTACATTACAAATTAAATGAAAATAAGGTGGCAGGCTTTCTATTGGACTAAATACATTTTCAGTTAGCTTTCAGAGGCCAAAACCACCTGCTTCTGGTTAGGACAATGTACCATATCTAGGGGTTCTTTTACTAAGGTGCGCTAATGGATTTAGCGCATACTAATAATGAGCATGTGCTAAATGCTAAGAAGCTCATGGATATAAAATGGGCTTCTTAGCATTTAGTGTACACTAAATCCATTACCACATCTTAGTAAAAGGACCCCTTAATTTGTAATGTAGTATGGAATATGTCAGGTTTTGAAATTTACACCTGCTATCTTTATATTTTGCACAGTATAAGGGGACACCCTACTGTTTCTCTGGTGTTGAATTGTGTGCAAAGTCTGGCATCTTAGGAGTTCAATTTATTTTTTGGCGTCCCTTTCGATTATGCCCCTCCAGGTATTCTGCTAGTACTGAATGTCTGTGCAAGATCAATCTGTACTAATCTGGCTTGTTTAGTTTTTCAATAGGTGTATTGATGTTCTAGAGCCCACCACAATGTTTACAGTGCGGTGTTTTCTTAGGTAGGCCCTTCTTGTGTGACTCCTGGAAATTTGTGATATTATGGTATGGTAGAATTGCTCTATAGCTCCTGAGTGACATTTGTAGGGTTTTGTATTGTTTTAAAATATGCCTGATACTTGATTTGAATTTAGATTATGCCTTTCTCAGTAGTAGCTCAAGGCAACTTACACTCAGGTACAGTAATTATTTCCTTTTCCTGGAGGGCTTGCAGTCTGTGTGTACCTGGGGCAATGGAGCATTACGTGACTTGTCCAAGAAATCAAGGAACAGCAATGGGATATGAACCCTGGCTTCCCTGGTTGGCATCCTGCTGCTCTAACCATTAGGTACAGCTAATATATATGATGCTTATTCCGAACATGTTTGGTAACCCAACAATAAACTCAAGGCTGGCAGATTTGAACTTGGTGGCCATTTGGTAACCTATTAGGCAAATCAGTTTATGGTTGCTGGTAACAACAGGATTTTTGTTAAAGTGCTGCTGAATACTGTTGTTCATATGGCCAACAGGAAGACGCTGAACTGGGGAACTAGAACTGACTGCTAGACAAGTGTTAAAGTTCCTGCATACATTATCTTCTGGTAATACTAGTCTGGAGGGAGGAAGAGAGAGAGAGACAGAGAGAGCAGGCTGCAGTAGTGAGGGGAGTGGAGAGTGACAGTGTGCACTGCCCTTGATAATTCATGAGGATGAGAGTGGGGGCACCATGAGAAACCCTTGGTGCTGGTTCATTTCTGTGAAAAAAAAAATCTTCACTGTCCAATAGACTGGGTTCCTATCCAGTCTATTTTTGAGATAACCATGAATATGTATGAGATGTATATATGCAAATGAATATGCTAATATGTCACAGCCAATACTACCACCCCCCCCCCCCAAAAAAAAAAAAATGGAACTGTGACTATGGCCCATGCGCACACTCCCGAGTTCTCTTGTGAGCTGTGAAGAGCCAGTGCTCTGCCCATGCGCACACTCCGAGTTCTCCTGTGAACTTTGAAAAGCCTGTGCATCCTGTTTTTTACCTTTGGGCCATTATACACTGAGCATTTGCTAGTGCATGCTAAGAATGGTCACGCTCTTATATCTGTGAATATAATGCTTTGAATCCGGTGTCTGTCTTACCAGTTTATTTAGTGGGAGTTTCACATCTGTTTATATGTCCAGCTCAGGGATGTCTTACATTTTCATTCTATTTTGTTACATTTCTTCTATGCCTCTATTCAAACAAATTTCATGTTTACTGTATAATCAGCAAATATATACAGTAAGCACATAAAGATCACCATAATTATCATACCACTAAAGCAAAACCCTAAACCCCACTGAAACAAGTAATTGTAAACTAACACAGATACACATTTAAAAAGGGTTTGTAACAATTTACTCAAATATGAAAGTCTGGTGAAATATCAAAGCTTTCAAATCTTTTCGCAACTTCATAAAACATCCAACAATCTAAATAATTTAGGGGCATTGTTCTAAGATTTGAAAGATCTTTTTTTCATTCTTTTATCTTGTATTTTTATGGATTTTGTTTTCCAATTTTTAATGTGTTTTTGGTAGGATATTTTAATTTGATGTTTGTTACATGGCAATTGTCTGCTTAATTCATGTATTGTTTATATGTACTTGTTTATATACATGTTGATGTAGCCTGCATTGTCTTATTCAGAATATAAATTAAAGAAATAAATATTCTAACTTCTGACACAGTGGAAAGCCTCAACAAGATGTTCTGTAAAGATCTCAAGTTCTTTACAACAATATAAAGAGGCAGCTTATCTTTTAAAGCCAGATCAGTTATGCAGCACCTTAAAACATAAATGTAGAACATATTGTGCCATTCAGCGATTCAAATACATGGCTAGATGCATAGCCTCCTGTTTGTTATTCACTGTCAGGAAATGATAGACGGCAGCCCTTTATTGTTCTGGCTAGCTGCTAATTAAAATACAGATTTGAAGTTGTGGTTCCGCCCAAGGTAGATGATAGAGAAACTGTGGATAAACATACTCTTACCATTTTTTAACACGTTCTTGCAGGTTGTACCTCACTTTGAACACAAATGATTGTGATAAGGTGAACAACAATATAGTATAAACAAGTAAGACTGAGTCCCTGGTGCTTGCAGACATATGTGCCTGGCCATAGGGCTGAGCCCTCTGGTGCTTGGGATCATCCATGATTAATGAGAGGACTGAGTTCTTGGTGTTTAGGGATATGTGTGCCTGGTGATATGGCTTGACATCTGATGCTTGAGGATATCCATGCCTGGCAAAAAGGCCTGGTCCCTTTGGTGCTTACATATATCCATGGTGGGCCCCTTTTGCTTGAAGATATCCATGCTTGCCAATATGGTTGGGCCTGTGGTGCTCAGGGATATCTGTGCTTGGTGCCCCTTGTTTTTCAAGGTACTCTTGCCTGGCATGAGTGCTGGGTCCCTGGTGCTTAGGGATATAAACTTCTGTTGATAATTCTGGGCCTCTGGTACATAATAACAGTGAGCCTGATATTTATAATGATTAAACTAGGCAGGAGAGGTTCTTGTCCAATTTAATTATGTGACTGGGTGATCCCCAGATTTTCAGCAACACATAACCAGATAGTGACTCTGAAATCTGGGTTTGGGTAAGAAATAAAATGTATCTATCTATCTAAACCTATCTCTGTCTTTATTTTTATTGATTCTATCTTCTCTTTACCTTACATTTAGCCTACAAGGTAGATCATATACAAGTGACACTCAGTCTTTGCAGAAACTTAGACAGATGTTTAATAAGATTTATGTGGGAACATAAATGGCCCAGAGTATATCTAGATCCAGAAAACAAACAGAAAGCAGTAATTATGGGAATTAGTTTTCAATTACGGCTCCTAATGCCACCCCAGAATAGACCTTGTGATTGGGTGACAATGGAGGTTAGAGAAACTATACAGAACCTGATATATGAAATAAGTACCTTTAGTCCCCCGTGTGACGGAGTCAGAAAGAGGTCTATAAGAGGAGGGAATTAAAAACAACTGCTGCGGTACTGTTCAGCTAGTGCCAGGGCACTCTGGGAGCAGAGTCTGGACAGAGCCAGGACTTACCTGGTTAACGGCAATTTTCAGCCCACTAATTGGATAATTGACTGGATGAAGTTAGGACAACAAAAAGGCTGTTCTAACTTTATCGAGGTAGTTACCAGATGCCAGTCTGAATATGAGCAGGCACCCAGATAACGTCTGGCATCCATGTGTGTGCCGGATTAGGCTCAGCATTGAATATCCAAGTCTGATTCTGCCTGCAATGGTCAGCATTGTAAAAATTGCTGACTGCTGCATTCTGAATTCTAGTCCCAATCTGGTCAATATTCAAAACAATTTAACTGGCCAGAAACGGCCATTGTCCAGTTAAATCACTTCTTCGGGGCTATCCACTAATTTTCAGTGGCACTTAACCAGTTATTGCCGCTGAAATTAGCGGTTAGTTCCTGAGTGAAAGCCGGCTATTTGGGGAGCATTCTGGGGGTGGAGTCAGCAATTGACCAGTTAAGTGCTGATATTCAGCACTTAACCAGCCAGGGTAACCACATAAATGGGACCATATAAAACAGTCTTATCTTTATGTGGTAACCCATAGCCGCTTAAGCAACCTTTTTACTAAGGTGCGCTAACGGATTTCACACTAAAACTTTGCGCGCACTAAACACCAAGATGTCCATAGGAATATAATGGTTGTCATAGTGTTTAGCATGTACTAAATTTTAGCGCACCTTAGTAAAAGGGGCCCTAAGTTGTGAATATTGACTTAACCGGCTATGCATTAGTTTGCATAAACTGGCTGTTCAGTGCCAAAGACTATACATGGCTCAGTATTGAACATCCGGGAATAATGAAAGCAGTGGTCAGCAAAGCACTCATTGCTGCCGGCTGAATATTTACCCCTAATGTCTTTATACACCTTATTTTGGTTACCCGCTGGACTGGTTTTGCCGTCAGCGACACAATGACACCTATTTTAAAGATGAGGATAAAAGTTAGTAAAATTCCAAGCAGCTTTTGGCTGTGACCCAGTTGTGTTAATCTCATTGGAAAGTACCTGTGTGTCCCATAGTCCCTTACAGAAATGAAACATGGTGAGTCTCTCTTCCTCAAAGTAGGAATTGTGTGAATTTGTGAGCACTAGTCTAACTTCAGATAAGGTGTCTCTTCTGCTAATGGGACTGGTTGAGCTACCTATCAGTTTCACTTGCTGAAGGAAGCTGCGAGGCCAGGGTTTGGGTCTCTGGGAGTCAGTAATAAGATGTACACATACTGAGTTGCTTATGCTGTCTGAGGGTTGATGGTTTGGAGGTGAAATCTGGAGGAATAGAATTTTCTTAGACTAATTTGGCATTGAAGGGGGGCAGACTCAAGAAAAATGTCAGGAAGTATTTTTTCACGGAGAGAGTAGTGGATGCTTGGAATGTCCTCCCGCGGGAGGTGGTGGAAATGAAAACGGTAACGGAATTCAAACATGCGTGGGATAAGCATAAAGGAATCCTGTGCCGAAGGAATGGATCCTCAGGAGCTTAGTCAAGATCGGGAGGCGGGGCTGGTGGTTGGGAGGCGGGGATAGTGCTGGGCAGACTTATACGGTCTGTGCCAGAGCCGGTGGTTGGGAGGCGGGGCTGGTGGTTGGGAGACAGGGATAGTGTTGGGCAGACTTATACGGTCTGTGCCAGAGCCGGTGGTTGGGAGGCAGGGCTGGTGGTTGGGAGGCGGGGATAGTGCTGGGCAGACTTATACGGTCTGTGCCCTGAAGAGCATAGGTACAAATCAAAGTAGGGTATACACAAAAAGTAGCACATATGAGTTATCTTGTTGGGCAGACTGGATGGACCATGCAGGTCTTTTTCTGCCGTCATCTACTATGTTACTATGTTACTATGTATGAACGTATGTTTATTATTCTGTTTCAATTGATTCACTGTTATTGGTGCATTTTTATTGTAAAATACTTTGGGTTGAACTCTTTTAAAGATGGTCTGTAAATAAGACATGACAAAACATAATATAAGCTGAGCTCTTGTGTAGATCTCAGCATTCCCTAGTTCTACTTTCTTATGTCTTACGTTTTACAATGATGTAGATAGTGTACAGCAACATAAAGTGCAATATAAACCAGACATAAAGTTCAAGATGCAAATACATAAAATAAGGGCTACAAAAAGAATCCCATAAAGAAAAGTAAGTGGCTAAATGGGACTGTCCTATAAGGTATCAGCAAATTCAGATCAAAATCTTATACAACCAAGATTCAGAGTGCTTTACAAAAGATAAATAATCAGTGACCAGTGCAGTCCCCAGCATGGGTATTTCCCATGCACTGAAGCCGCTTTTTCCATGTTCCCTATTAACGGTCATGTGGTAATTTCCCTGTTAGTGTTTAGCCATTAGTTCATGATCACTTACCGATACCTATTTTCTAGGCGGTAAGGGCTCACACTCTAATTGGTTAATGTGTGATGATGTAGCTGCGCTAACTGATAGCGCAGTACATGCCTATTCTCGACTCCAACACACCTCCAGCGCTAAAAAATAAAATCTGTTTGTTAGCGTGTGGAAAGAATGTGCTGATCCCGAAACTACCATGGGATGCCTGGGCATACCCCACGGTAGTGGTTTTTAACCTGCAGTAGTTTTTAACCATGCATTAGTGCTTACCACAGCTTAGTAAAAACAGAACATATACAGCCCACTTTGACATATAGTAAATGTTAGGAAATAACATGGAACTAAAAAAAAAATAAGGTAGAAATACAAAAACAACTCACATTGTTTGGATAATATTCAGGTGATATTCAGCCCCCAGCATTCAAGTGTTTTAAAGCCACTGGCAGCTGTAAGCTAAATTAAACCCAGATGTTTAGTTCTAAGCAGACCCAGAAATTATGTGGGTGCCTGTTGATTTTCAGTGCCAGTACCCGCATGTCTCACCAGGCAACAATTCCATTTGCCTTGTGAAGAATGTGGGGAGCACAAATATTTGTTTTATCATCACCACCTTAGTAATTCCCTTATCTCTTATTTGTCCTGTTTGTCTGTCCAGTTAGATTCTAAGCTCTGTCGAGCAGGGACTGTCTCTTCATGTTCAAGTGTACAGCGCTGCGTACATCTAGTAGCGCTGTAGAAATGATAAATAGTAGTAGTAGCCTGCATATTTTCCAGGTCTGCCCAGACTCCGCCCATAGGCCACCCCAACACTAACTGGACAAGTGCCACTGTGGTCAAAGTGAATACTAAGTGGCACTGGTCAGTTAAGTGCTGCTGAATATCCCCTCCCAGCTCACTGATCAGAATTTAAGTGGCAAGAGCTGCTCTGGTGCACTTAAGGTGTACGCAGCGCTGCACAAACATAGAAGAACGACGGTCCCTGCTCAAAGAGCTTACATCTACCCATATCTTTATTTGTCTGTTTTGTTAATTTTTGTTAAATATTTTGGGTATTGCATCCCTTCCTTTTTCCTTTCTTTGAGAATCAGGTATTCTTGTTTTTTCTTGTTATCTACCTTGAATTGGCTGGAAGTATTTCCAGCCAATTCAAGGTAGATAACAAGAAAAACATTGTTTTCTAAATGTCTAAAATGTTTTTTTTTTTCTAAATGTCATTGTCAGTTTTCTTGTCAAATATTGGGAAGCTTAAAATAATAAAAGAACAGAAACACCACCTGTGTAAGAAAGAAACATTGTTGATCATCACGGAGACGCACCAGCCTACATATCAGACCTGATTGACCTACCACCCAGGAATGCCAAAAGATCATCCCGCACATTCCTTAATCTGCACTTCCCTACCTGCAAAGGTCTGAAATACAAACTAATGCACACGTCAAACTTCACCTGCTTGAGCACACAGTTATGGAACACATTGCCGTGCAAATTAAAAACGATTTATGAACTAACGAATTTTCGCAAACTACTGAAGACCCATCTCTTTAACAAGGCATACCACGACTTCCGGTGACGTCATGAGCTAGGGAGCCACGCTACCGAAGCTCTGAGACCCCCGACTCCACAAAAGCGATAATTGAAGGTGTGGCGAACCCCCACAGATCCACGCCAGTATATGGACAAGTTCCTCAAGAGTCCATCAGTGGGTATGGCGCAAAAAAAACGTGAAAAAAGAGAAAATGAAGGTGAACAGCGGAGACGCCAAGATGGCGGATGAGCCGGCCCAGGCGGGAACTGCTTTCACAGAAGCGCAACTTACACAGCTCACGCGGACGATAGAGAAGGCGTGGACGCCGAAATGGTCTGAACTAAATGCCAAAATAGAAACCTACCAAACAGCGCTGGATGGATTAGAATGGGAGACTTGGAGGCCAGAGTATCGGCAACGGAAGACGAGACGAGAGGATATGGTCCCTGATATCGCCAGCCTCCAACAACAATTGAAAAAACCAACAGAATTTGCTTGATGAATACGAAATAGAGCCCATAGGAACAATATCAGAATTGTGGGTCCTAGATGAGGCACTTCCGGGAAAGGAATTTGGACACATGGCTAGAAAGTTGGCAATCAAAGAGCTAGCGATAACGGATACTATGGGCCCCTTTGTGATTGAACGGGCGCACCGTGTAGGTCGAAGAACACGGAACGTGGAGGACCCCGTGTATCATTGCAAAGATTCTAAACTACAAGCATAAGATGGTTTCAAAATTAAAAGAGACACGCTTAAATACAAAGGAAGAATATCTTAATATTTCAGGACTATTCGAACTTGGTACAAGAAAAAACGGAAACAATATCACCCATTGTGCTCACAATTAGCGAAACAAAAAAGTTAGATTTGTTTTACAATTCCCAGCTCAGCTAAAAACTCTACTATGAAGAAAAATGGCAAGCTTACGCAACGGTGCAAGAAGCCCAGAAGCAATTAACCGACAGTAAGGTAATAGAAACTGAATGACTTGCTCCTCAGTTCGCAGTGACGGCATGGATTGTGGGATAGGAGTTAACTGGAGTTAAGTGTGATAAAAATACTTAGAACTAAATAAATGTGGGACGGGGTTTCTGGCTGAATCCGGGGTCTCTCTCTTCACACCCAGCTAGTCTAGGTGGATAAGACAGGGGACTATCCAGAGGGGGGGGGGGGGTAGGAGTGGGAGATAGGAAGGGCCTCGCTGCAGATCATAATGATAATTCTACATTGAGCCCAGGCAACTGGAAAGACCCAAGGGAAAACAAAGTAGGCTGCAGTGGAAAGTCCATAACGTCGAATTCCCAGCCAGGGGGATAAAAATAAGGGAGGGAGACAGGATTTATAATGCATACAATAAAAACATGCCAGTGCGGGTAATACCTGGAATGTGGGGGGCATAACATCCCCAATGAAAAGAAATAAAATACTCCAATATTTAAAAAGACACAAGGCAGACATAGCATTGTCTACAAGAGACACGTCTAAGTGATTTGGAACATGCGAAACTTAAACGGACCTGGGTGGGTGACTGCTTTGCGACAGCTTCTAAAGGGCGAAGAGGCGGAGTGGCGGTGTTATTTAGGAAGGGCTTAGCCTATAAAGTAACCAAGGGGGAACAGGGTCGCTCCATCATTTTGCAGCTTTGGCTAAATGGGGTTGAGTTTTCACTAGTAGTAGTATATGGTCCCAACGATTGTGACCCACAGTTCCTTGGTCCTGGGGAGTAGATGCATGCAATGTAAGAATAATAAAATAATGGTAGTGGGGGATTTAATCTGGTCTGGGACCAGAGGAGGACTCTTCTAATCCCACATCCCCTCATTACTCTCGGGGCAGAGGGCGAAAATTGTACAAGTTCACAAGGGTGTTAAATTTGGTAGATGTTTGGAGATCGCTTGCACCCTGGAGAGAGGGACTATACGCATAGATCACGAGCCCATGGAACGTTAGCGAGATTGGACTATATATTCATGACGCCAACCATGTTCCCTTTGGTGAAGGCGGCCCTCATTGGACCTGAGGAGATCTCGGATCACGCCTCGGTTTGGGGTGGATCTGGAGTCAGCGGTGGACATGGTGGGGGGGACGGGATGGAGGTATCCAGCATATCTGCACACGGACCCCCATTTCCAACAACATTTGGTAAACGATGGGAGGATATGCGAAAAATAATGGAGTACATGCCCAAGTAGACCCCATACTGTATTGGTCGGCCTCTAAAGCGGTCCTGAGGGGAGACATCATTGCATACTGTAGTGTCAGGAAAAACACCCGGGCGGCCAGCATCTTGCAATTAGAAAAACAATTGAGTAAGGCTAAGAAGGCCCATATCCACCATCCCTCGCCGGGTTCACTAGAAACCTGGAAAACAATACAATAGCATTAAATTCCCTATACACGAGACTGAATCTAGATCAACTATCTACTACAAATATAAATTACACCAGTTGGTAATAAGCCAGGCCGGTTACTAGCAAAAGTGATAAAAATTGGGGAGGGCCCCGGCAGTGGACTATGCTGAGGGATGCCCATGGCAGGCTCACAACAAACCAAAAAGAAATTGGTCAGGCTTTTCACCAACTATTTTCACTTCCCTTTACACAGCTTCCAAACCACCAGATAAACGAGAGATGCAAGATTATTTAACAAAGGTAGGGCTTAAGTCACTGATGCAAGAAGAATTAGAGGTAATTAATGCCCCTTGACATTAAAGAGTTGCAACAGATAATTAAGAGACTGAAATTGCGATCAGCCCCAGGTCCTGATGGGTACACAGGGGAATACTATAAAGGCCTCCCTGTGGACGCACATATAGCCCCTCCTGGATTATTATGACAAGATAATAGATAAAGGACAATTTCCACAATATGCAATAGGGCCCTTATAACTTTGATACCGAAGCCCGGAAAACCTTGGATAAAGCGGAAGATTACAGGCCAATTTCACTGCTAAATGTGGATATTAAACTAATGGCAGGAATGTTAGCTGATAGGATTGCACATACTACCTAGCTGATAGATAAAGACCAGGTTGGATTTGTCAGAGGAAAGGCAGGCGACTCATAATGTTCGTCGCCTGCTGTTGGCAATGGCAACTTGTCCAAGGAGAAGGAACACCGGCAGTAGTTATCAGCCTAGACGCTGACAAAGCCTTTGGGTTGGATGGGATTATTTATTTAAGTACACTGACAGCATGGGAATAACGGGATGGTTTTCAGCAAGCAGTACACACTCTGTATAGTGATCCAGGAGCGAATGTGTTGGTAAATGGTATAAAAGAACCAACTTTTATAGATTGAGGGGTACTAGACAGGGCTGCCCCCTTTCACCTGCACTGTTTGTGTTATCAATGGAACCATTGCTATGTGCACTAAGGAATAAGTCTGAACTGAAAGGGGTCTTGGTTGCAAGACAAGAAGTGAAAGTGCTGGCATTTGCCGATGATTTGTTATTGACAGTGACGGCCCTCAAGGTCCATAGAGGTACTGTTGGAGGAGTTGGACAGATTCAGTAAACTATTGGGCTTCACCTTGAATTTGACTAAATCCTCAGCCATGGAATAGTAGAAGGACGCCATAACCGCTGGAAAACTAAACTCCCATTTAAGTGGGCTGACTCCCATATTAAATACCTAGGAGTGCACATACCAATTAACTTAGAACACCTGTACAAAACAAATGTGCAACGTATGCTAACTGACAGTAAACTAAAGATGCAAGCTTGGGCAATGTTGCCCATTTCACTACTCGGGCGGATAGCCCTGCATAACATGATAGTGGCACCAAAGTGGATTTATATCTTCCATACTATCCCGATCTACATGACTCGGAAGGACGAACAAGCGTATAATTAAATGCTACAAGGATTCCTTTGGAAAGGGAAAAAGGCATGTGTGCCCGTCTCATTGTTGAGTGTTCCAGTGGAGTATGGAGGACTGGGTTTATTAAGCTTAAGATATCTCAATATCGCCAGTGGCATGAGAACTATCAATGATTGGTACAGGCAAACTGAGGACTACGCTAATACCGGGTTGGAAATTAGTCTGTCACCTGGGATCCATTTCAGCAATTATTTACATGGGACTGGGGCCACTATCCCCTATGCTTTAAAACACTCTTGGATCATGAAGACTGCAATGGCAGTTTGGAGACGGGTGTGCCGTTTGCATCATTTCTCAGCAAAGATAATGCCGTTCCTACAAATATGTGATAATCACGCCTTTGCACCAGGGAAAATATACCCAACCTTAAGAGATGGAAGAGCAAAGGGGTTGTATTTCTGCTTCAAGTGGTGACTAGAGAGGGGCGAATGAAGTCCTTCCGGGACTTACAAACAGAATATGGCATACAAAGTAAGGATAACTTTTTCTATGCACAGTTATGCCATTATGTGTCATCCTTACCATGGACATCTTTGACAGAAGATGTTCAGGAGGAGTTATCATCGGCTTTCTCCCTTGAGTCTCAGCAAAGAGTACCAATGTCGTTTCATCATCGACATATACGAGATACAATACCAGAACTGCAATACCACAAGTTGGCACAAGCCTGGACCACGGATCTCCAAGTAACAGTAAAAGCGACACAGCTTAAAACCCATATACTGGCGATCAGAAAAATAACTGATTGGACTGTACACTGGGAATTACAATATAAAATGGCCTTGCGCATATATATACCACTGCGTCGGGCTTTTCATATGGGGCTTTCACCTTGGGGGGAGTGCCCGAAATGTAGACTGAGTGGAGCAACCTTGGGCCACATGTTTTGGACATGCAATGGTATTCAGAAATTTTGGAAATTGATTACAATGAATGTCTCTGGTATGTGGGGACAAACTTGGAGGTGCGCCCCAGCCTTCCTGTTTGGAGGTTTAGGCCTAGGGCCCTCACCTCGGAAAGGATATACAGCGTTTGTGAGGAGAGCTATAATTGTGGGGAAACAGACCATACTAGCCAACTGGTTATCAAACCAGTACCCCACATGGCAACAGTGGCGTTCTCGCATGTTGATGCTGGTGCATATGGAGCGACTGGGTATTAAAAACGTTGACTCTGAGCAAGGTGTGAAATTCCAACAGCGGTGGAGTCCATTTTGGGATACCATGAGCCCCGCGGCCAGAAGTTATTTACTAAATATTTGATTGGGTTGGACTAAATAACCTGGGAAGACATTATATCCCGCTGCAGAGAGGCAGGGTGAGGGGAGGGGGAGGGTGGTAGGGAGGTTAGGGGAGGGGGAGGTAGGGGGAAAAACAAGACATGCATATGAATCTAGAGAACAGACTGTAATGAAAGTGATAAATGGTTCAGGTATACTGTTATTTTGACTCAGATTCCCATGTTAGATTAGGACTATTGTTGTATAGAGGATAATGTTTAAGACGTAACACAGCAGTTAACTATGAAACAATGTAAATGACAAATGTAATATGCGTAGAATATGCATTATTTTGCAATTTGATAATAAAAAAGATTTAAACGTAACAAGGCATACCACAAAGATCAACCAATGTGAATACACACAACTCCTCCACATATATTCAGAACTGTTTTACAATATCTGTGTGTTATACTACTATCATGTTTTATCATTGTTATTTTGCCCAAGATCCTTCTGTAACACTAAATGTCTATTTTCTAATATATTTCCACCATTCATGATGTATTGTAAGCCACATTGAGCCTGCAAAGAGGTGGGAAAATGTGGGATACAAATGCAATAAATAAAATAAATAAATTTTGTATACTTGTTTAAGGCACCAGCAGCAGGGAGAGATCAGTTTCTTCCACAGATGCAGAGGCCAGTTACATGAGGGAAGCACTGACCTTGGGAAATAAGCCCCAGGCAAAATCACCTGAGAGGGTGAAAAAAAAAAGCTTGACTTCAGTAATCTGATTCCAGTAGTGAGGTGCAGCAGGGCTGGGTGATAGGAATGAGAACATTCTTCTCCAGAGAAAGAAGTGTTTATGATGAAGGATGTGTGCTGGGAGGAGGGAGTGTTTATAAAATTGTGCATGTCCTTACTCCTTTATGCTGTGAAGGTGCAGATAACCCTCTTTACATACAAACTCTGGGGTTGGTATAGAAATCTAGTACCAGCAGAAGCATGCATTTAGCGCCTCATTTACTAAGGTGTGCTAATGTTTTAGCGCCCGCTAATATTTAGAGAGCGCTAAATGTTAGAGATGTCCATAGGAATATATGGATGTTTCTAATGTTTAGCACACCCTAAATATTAGCGCGCGTTAAAAACACTAGCACGCCTTAGTAAAAGACCCCCTTAGTGCAATGTCTGGGCAGTTTTCTGGGTGCATTATACAGAAAAGGATTGTGTGCAAAACCATGAGTTCGACACCAGCATGCAGCATATTAAAAGTTATGGTACTAGGCTACTAGCTATACCAGTGATGGCGAACCTATGGCACGCGTGCCAGAGAGGGCATGCAGAGCCCTGTCCCTTGGCACGCGCGCCGTCACCATCGCTGGTCCGCCCACTCTCCCTCCCTCCCTCCCTGTTCGGCCTCCCTCCCGCCCTCCCTCCAATCCAACAAGCATCAGCCCGCCCGCCCGTCCTCCCTCCCTCCCTCCCAGCACCAGGAACCCCCCTCCTCCTGAAATTTAAAAAGCGTACCATCCTCGGAGTCGGGGTTAAGGCGGCGTGCGTCGGCAGTGGCAGCAGCGAAGCGTGTGTTCTTCGCTCGACGCGCCTTCGGCCTTTCCTGTCTCTCAAGCTCTGGGCGAGACCAGAGCTTGAGAGACAGGGAAGGCCGAAGGCACGCCGAGCGAAGAACACGCGCTTCGCTGCAGCTGCCGACGCACGCCGCCTTAACCCCGACTCCGAGGACGGTACGCTTTTTAAATTTCGGGAGGATGGGGGTTCCTGGTGCTGGGAGGGAGGGAGGGAGGACGGGCGGGCGGCCTGATGCTTGTTGGGTTGGAGGGAGGGTGGGAGGCCGGCCTGGTGCTGGGAGGGAGGGAGGCTTGGTGCTGTCTGTCTGTGTGCTGCTGGGTGGGAGGGAGGGCTGCTGCTGCTGCGTGCTGGGAGGGAGGGAGGCCTGGTGCTGGGTGGGAGGGAGACCTGCTGCTGCGTGCTGGGTGGGAGGGAGACCTGATGCTGGGTGCTGGGTGGGAGGGAGGCCTGGTGCTGGGTGCTGCCGGTGCTGGGAGGGAGGGCAAGGGGGAGAGGAAGGTGGCTGGACATTTGTGGCTGGAGGGGAGAGGAGGGATGCTGGACATGGATGGAGGGCAAGAAATGAAGAAGAAAGGAGGAAAGTAAAGAAATAAATGGAAAGGAAGCCCTGGAAATGGAGTTAAGAGAACAGATAGAGAGCAGCAGAATCAGCAACTAGAACCAATATGGATAGAAAAACAAAATCACCAGACAACAAAGGTGGGAAAAATCATTTTATTTTCTTTTAGTGTTTGGAATATGTCGAATTTGAGAATTTACATCTGCTGTCTTATTTTGCACTGGGTATACTGGAGCTGTAACAGCTTACAGAAATGATTTATAATGGAAGAAAATCATGTTATTTTTTTCTCCTATACTAGTATAATATTTTCAATGATGTCTGTTTATTTGCGCCATGGCTGGTGTAAGGGGTGTGGCTATCATAGGGGTGGAGTCATATGTGGTGACCCCGCCCATAATGAGTACCGGCACTTTGCGATAATTTGATTTTGGGTTGCTGTTTGGGCACTCGGTCTCTGAAAGGTTCGCCATCACTGAGCTATACAGTCCTGATACAGAGAAGAGCATAGAAAACTTTAAGGTGATCACAATGCAGGAATTTGAACACCAAGTCTGAGGAGGGTTAAAGAGTTAGCTCATTCTGCAGCAATAGATTCTGTGAGGATTTAATGCCTGTTTCTTCTTTTTGCTGTGAGCATAATAGTATTCAGTGGCGTAGCAAGGGCGGGGCAGTGGGGGCGGTCTGCCCTGGGTGTCCGCGGGTGGGGGGGGGTGCTCCGTCGTGTCTCTTCTCCTGCCACCGCCTGCCTTTTTCATTAAATCCGTGCAGCCACGCAGGCAGCGCTTTGCGTCTGCCCTGCGTGTGCTGTGAAAGAAGTAAATCGCCAGCACTGGCGTCAGGCCTTCCCTCAATGTCTCGCCCTCGAGGAAATAGGAAGTTACCTCACAAGAGGGCGGGACATCAAGGGAAGGCCCGACGCCAGCGCTTGCATTTACTTCTTTCACAGCACACGCAGGGCAGACGCGAAGCGCTGCCTGCGTGGCTGCATGGATTTAAAAAAAGAAAAAGGCAGGCGGTGGCAGGAGAAGAGGGCTCTGTGGCTGTCAATGGAGGGAGGACAGGACTGGGTCGGGGGGGGAGCTCAGAGGGGAGAAGGGGATTGGAGAAGGGGTGGGGGAGTTCAGAGGAGGGGTGCTCAGAGGGGAGAAGGGGATTGGAGAGGGTGGGGGTGCTCAGAGGGGAGAATGGGGATTGGGGAGGGGTGGGGTGCTCAGAGGGGATTGGGGAGGGTGGGGGAGCTCAGAAGGGTACTCAGATGGAAGAAGGGGATGGGGAGGGGTGCTGAGAGGGGAGAAGGGGATTGGGGAGGGTGTGGGAGCTCAGAGGGGATTGGGGAGGGTGGGGGAGCTCAGAAGGGTACTCAGAGGTGAGAAGGGGATTGGGGAGGGGTGGGGGAGTTCAGAGGAGGGATGCTCAGAGTTGAGAAGGGGATTGGGGAGGGTGGGGGTGCTCAGAGGGGAGAATGGGGAGGGGTGGGGGTGCTCAGAGGGGATAAGGGGACTGGGGAGGGAAGTGCTCATGGGATAAGGGGTCTGGAACTGTGGGCTGAAAAGGGGCTGAAACTGTGGGGACTGGGGGCTTTAAAGGGACAGGGAGAACTGGCTGGGGCTGAAGCTCGGGACTGGTGAGAGAAAAGGGCTGGGGTTGAAACTAGGGGCTGAAAAGGGGACAGGGAGAAGTGGCTGGGGGCTGAAGCCCAGGACTGATGGGAGAAAAGGTTGGGGACTGGTGGGATAGTGGGGCTGAAAAGGGTGGCAGGTGGGAGATGTGGGCTGGAACTGGAACTAGGTGCAGGTGGAAAGAGGGGACAGACCCTGGATGGAAAGGGGGGGAGCATGAGGGAGGGCAGACCCTGGATGGATGGGAGAGGGAGGGCAGATGGATCAAAGGGGCAGAGAGAAAGGGCAGATGGTGGGTGGAAGGGGGTAGAGAGAAAGAGGACAGATGGTGGATGGAAGGGGCAGAGAGAGAGGGCAGACACTGGATGGAAGGGACATTAGAGAGGGCAGACACTGGATTTCAGAGAAAGAGCGAAGACAGATGCTGGATGGAAGGAAGACAGTGAAAAGAAGATGAGGAAAGCAGAAACCAGAGACGACAAACTGTAAATAAAATATATATTTTTTATTTTTTTGCTTTAGGGTATAGTATTGTATCTGTGTTTATGTGTTAATAAATGTTTATAAATAGAACATATAAATAAGGTAATCATTTTATTGGACTAATTTTTAATACATTTTGACTTAACTTTCAGAGAACAAAACCCCCTTCCTCAGGTCAGGATAGGATACTATAACAGCACTATACTGTATTGACCTGAGGAAGGAGGTTTTGGCCTCTGAAAGCTAAATGTATTAGTCCAATAAAATGGTATTTTATTTTCTATATTTGTTTTATTTCTATTTGTTAATTTGTAAAGTGGTGATCGGATTTGTTAGTTTTTTCAAATTTACATCCACTGTCTTTATATTTTGCACAGTACTAGGGGACATTTTCTGTTTCTGTGGTGTTGCATTGTATGCAGAGTCTGGCATCGGGGGTTCAGTTTAATTTTTGTCTAAATAGAAAGTTTATGATTACTTATTCTATAGTGGATTAGGGTGTATCTGTGTTTGTGAAAAAGACATGGCTTTCGGTTGGCATTGATTGTGCAGGATCGACGATCTGTACTAATCTGTCTGTTTTCGTTTTACAATAGGTGAATTGATGTTCTAGTGCTCACTGTAGCGTTTAAGATGCTTGTGTGACTTGTAGAAATGACTGCTTATGGTATGGTAGAATTGCGCTATAGGTCCTGAGTGTTTTGTATTCTCGGTATGCCTAGTACTGGATTTGGGGGGGGGGGGTGTTAAAAAAATGACTGGCCCCGAGTGTCAACAACCCTAGCTGCGCCACTGACAGTATTCTCAACTTTTTTTTAAAGTTCAGTCTTTGTATCGAGTTTAACAATAACTTCAAACAACAACAAAAAGCATACAGCTCACTTTTTTTTACATGTAGTTAGTTAGGTAATAACATGGAAATAAGGAAAAATTAACAATGTACTCTTTTTATATTAAAGATTTACAAAAGATTACTAGCAGATCCCAGATATTATTAAATTCATCTAAAGAACCTTTGCATTCTGCCATTCTACATAATTTGGCTTCCACTTTCCTTCCTTTGTGCTGTATACTTATTGCGAACCACAGACTTCTGAAGCCTTTTTCCTTCCTTATTTGATAATTGAAGTGGTGAAATGTCAAAATATGTGTGTTCCAGTGCTTTCTTTTTTTTTGGACATGCACACAGTACTAGCTGCTCTTAGTGCAGAACCTTGTATGCATGCATCCAGTGTGCTCACTCTCTAGCGTACAAGTTCTGCATTTATTATATATTTAGCTTACTGCATCTGCAAGCACAAATTGGTCATTACATTTGTACTAGAGGCCGTTCACTCAGCCATCAGGGCATGGCTCTTGAGCTTTCTGAATCAGCCCCTCTTTCCTTCCAGGACCTCTGCTCCTCCTGCAGGGCAAGGCCTCTGGTTAAGTGAGGAGTCTGTGCTGATTTTAGAAGATTTAGTGCTTGAGGAATCAAACAAAATAAAACATGGAAAAGAAAATAAGATGATACCTTTTTTATTGGACATAACTTAATACATTTCTTGATTAGCTTTCGAAGGTTGCCCTTCTTCGTCAGATCGGAAGGGCAACCTTCGAAAGCTAATCAAGAAATGTATTAAGTTATGTCCAATAAAAAAGGTATCATCTTATTTTCTTTTCCATGTTTTATTTTGTTTGATTTCTATTGATAACCTTAAGAGTGGACTAACACGGCTACCACACTCCTGTGCTTGAGGAAGAAAGTTTTGTAGTCATAAAGCTACACCTGTAAACATTCGTTATCTTAATAAAGGCTTCAGCTGTACCCAGTTACTCTTGGCTTTCTGGCAAAAAATCTTTAGTGCTGTTCTCGCAATCCACTGGTAGGATGAGTGGCAAAAATCACAATTTGCCATTTGTAAATGAAGGGAAATTTTTGCTGTTTGTCACTATGTTCCAACATGAAATCAAGCTGCCAGGGGGAGATTTCTCAATAGAACTCCTGTGGCATTAATAAAATTCCCTCCCCTGACATATTGCTATCCATTATCATTCTGTTAGTATTGAAGGCCAGCGTGATGATCTTTCTGTATGATTTAAGGTGCACACATGTAGTTCCAGGACTGTACCTGAATGTGACTCACCGGGAGCTACTACTGAAAAGGCATGAATTAAATCCATTTCCCCCCTTCCTTTCCCTTAGCTACTTCCTACTGCAGATTTCTCCAGTCAGTATGTTGTGCTCAGGCTGAATGTGTGGAATACTTGTCTGAGAAGGAAATGAAATGCCTGCTTCAGGGGCGGGCTGGCTGACCATTGGGACAACAGGGTAGTACCCGAGGGCCCACAGCAAAAGGGAGCCATTCTCCCCTAGCTGCCATCTAGTTTAATAATTTTTAATAGGTGGTTAGGGGCCCATGACCCTTAGTTCCCTGGGGCCAGATCACTGTCAGTCCACCTTTGGTCTGCTTCCTGGAATCAGAAACCTGCTGGATTTCTGTCTTATTGCCCATGTTGTTCTTCCAAAGCAGGCAGTACTTAGTTACAGAAGGGAGATAAGAGAAGCAGGCACCTTATAATTCTGCATATAGTAGGAAGGGGTTGCAGTGATAGAGCACCTTTCTGGAGAAAGTAGCAAGAGAGGCACATCATTCTGTGGAGAGGAAAGGAGGAAACTGTGGCATTGGAGGCTCAGGTCCCTGGTGCATGGACTGGTCTAAGATCTAGGACTTGCTATGGTGGATTCTTGTGTTGACATTGGCATGGTCGGGGGGGGGGGGGGGGGGGGGGGCAGCATGCATATCCAATTCCAGTTGAATGAGTTTAGTCTGGGGTAACCAATCATAGCCTTTGTGAAACAGGAAATAACCACCATCACTTAAGGGACCTTTTACAAAGCTACGCTAGTGTTTTTAGCTGGCAGTAAATGCTGAGACACCCGGGAATGGACATCTCAGCGTTTACTGCCAGCTGATTTTTACTGCAACCTAAAAACACTAGCGCGGCTTTGAAAAAGAACCCCATAATGAGGATAAATCTGGTATCTGTCACGCAGGATGCATGAATACTGGATTCCAGAGAGGGTCACTGCAATGGCTGCGCTAAGAGGAAGACTTATAAGAAGGAAAGAAATCCTGGAGTACTAGCAAATTTATTTATTTAAAAATGTATATTCTGCTGTATCAAATGAAGGGTTATGGCGGCATAACCCTATAGAAACTGAAGCCCAGAGAAGTGGGAGAAAACTGCCAGGCCAAAAAACAACGGACAGTGTGGCTGCATCTCCCTTCAAACCCTCTTTGGTTCTTGTTGATAAGGAAT
This sequence comes from Microcaecilia unicolor, assembly GCF_901765095.1. Classification (NCBI taxonomy): domain Eukaryota; kingdom Metazoa; phylum Chordata; class Amphibia; order Gymnophiona; family Siphonopidae; genus Microcaecilia; species Microcaecilia unicolor. The sequence goes on from NC_044041.1 coordinate 69,654,700, forward strand.
AAACCATGACTCTCTGCATGATTGGCCTCTGTAAGGCCAGGAACAGCTCCTGGCTGGTTAAATAGCTTAATGCCAGCTAAGCGCTAATATTCAGCGTAAGATAGCCAGCTATCTCAGTTGAATATTACCACTTAGCAGCTAGCCTGGTCACTGGCTATATCATGTGACATAGCCGGTTAATGCCAATATTCATGGGTGCTAAGTTTAGCACCCAGATAGACCTGTATAAATAGCAGGTCTCTCTTTGGCTGCTGTAACTTAGCTGGTCAGCCATTGAATATCAGCTTAAGTGGCTATGTTTTAGCAGAAAAAAAAAACCCTGGAAATTCAATTCCGGTCACCGGATACAGCCCCAGCATTGAATTTTCGGGTTTGCCGCCAACTGCGGGAGTTAGCCGGGTTCCCTCCCGCTGTCTCAATTTTGGCCCCAATGTGTATAAATACAAGTAAGATCTTTAGCCTACACTTCCGGGCAAACAACAATTATGATTGCTTTCTTAGGCCTTTTTGAATATGTAAAAAATTGCTGCCATTTAAAGTTGGTTCAGTGGCAGTGTAGAGCTGATTGTGGGCATAGTTGCCAGCTCTGTGAGTGCAGAGGGAGCTTGAACAGACTCCTTCACTGTGTGTGTGTGGAGCAGGGTTTAGCACTGGTAGTCAGCTGATCAAAAACCCCATGCTGTTACGAACAGCGCTCTAAAATTAGTGCCGGAAGAGCGCGGGGCAATAATGTCCCTATGATCAAAGCTAATAGCATACAAATTTATAAGCGCTATTAGCTCTGATCATAGTGGTACTTCTGCAGGAGGATTTCACCTGGGCCTGCCCTATGGCACAATCATCCCGCAGAAATTGTTTGACAGATCCAGGCTGTCAAGAAAAAGCCCGGACCTGTCAAACAGGAGGTTCCCCCCTCTCCCCACATTCAAGGGTCTCCAGCACCCCTAACCCCCCCCGAACAAATAAAGTTCCCCTGGTGGCCCCCCTAACCCCCTTGACACACACACACACAAAAAAACCCTCCCTGGTGGCCCAGTGGGAAATCATACCCCCCACCGGACCTCCTCCAGCCCCTTGCGTGCAGGGAGGGGGGGGAGCCTGTAAGCATACAAATGCATGCTGGACAGGGCTACCCAGTCCTCTCCAATGCTTGATAAAACCCTAAAGCCAGCTCCGAGCTGGCATAGAGTTTGCCACGGGGGCAGTGCCAGTGTTTGGCACACTGCCACTGAGCATTGGGAGGAATAGTAAATTCCCTGTTCAGCATCCTTTTACATGCTACTTGAGGTCAGAGCCTGTGAGCGTGTTGTTTCATGTGCTTGCGGGCTCTGGTCATAGGGCAGGTGCTAGTATGACGCTAATAGCCTCTAGCGCCCGCGTTTGCTTCTGATCATCGGCCATCAGTCATTTTGACAAGTTGGTCTATGTGAGTGCAGGTGTTTTCTAGTAGTTGAGCCATGGTCACTGTGGTCCTGGTTCAGGCTTGGGGTGATGTTTCAAGTTTATTTATTTGATATACCACCTTCATTTTTAACAAAAAAAAAAGGCAGTAGGGAAGGGGACAAAACAAGACAATAACAACTATAATAATCGAGAAGTAAACGAGGAAGGAAAGGATATAATATTGCACAGAGAAGAGTTTGGGGAGAGAGAGGACAACAGGTTGGGGAAAGGTGTTTTACTCACTACTACTACTACTTATCACTTCTATAGCGCTACAAGGCATACGCAGCGCTGTACACCATACATGAAAAAGACAGTCCCTGCTCAAAGAGCTCACAATCTAAATAGGACAAACACACAGACAACTAAGAGGTAAGGGAATTAAAGAGAGGTGGGGATAAAAAGGGGACAGGGCAAGTGAGTAGTGGTTAGGAGTCAAAAGCAACGTTAAAGAGGTGGGCTTTTAGCCTGGATTTGAAAACGGCCAAAGACAGGGCTAGACGCACAGGCTTGGGAAGTCTATTCCACGTGTGAGGTGCAGCGAGATAAAAGGAACGGAGTCTGGAATTAGCAGTAGAGGAGAAGGGGACAGACGAGAGATTTATCCACGGAACGGAGTACCCGAGGGGGTCGTAGGGAGAGACAAGAGTGGAGAGGTACTGGGGAGCGGTAGAGTGAATACACTTATATGTCAGTAAAAGAAGTTTGAATTGAATGCGGAAATGGATAGGGAGCCAGTGAAGTGGCTTGAGGAAAGGGCTAATGTGAGCATAGTGACTCTGGCGGAAAATGAGTTGCACAGCAGAGTTTTGGACTGATTGAAGAGGAGAGAGATGGCTAAGTGGGAGGCCGGTGAGAAGCAGGTTGCAATAATCTAGGCGAGAGGTGATAAGAGTGTGGATAAGGGTTCTGACAGAGTGTTCAGAGAAGAAGGGACGGATTTTGCTGATGTTATAGAGAAAGAAATGACAGGTTTTGGCAATCTGCTGAATGAGAGCAGAGAAGAAGTCCAACAGGACCCCAAGGTTACGAGCTGATGAGACAGGGAGAATGAGAGTGCCATCCACAGAAATAGAGAAAGGGGGAAGAGGAGAAGCTTGGTTTTGGCCATGTTAAGTTTCAGATGACGTTGAGACATCCAGGCAGCAATATCAGATAGGCAGGCTGATACATTGGTCTGGATGCTGGTTGAGATTTTGGGGGATAGAGAGTAGATCTGGGAGTCGTCAACCTAGAGATGGTATTGAAAACCATGGGATGATATCAGAGAGCCAAGGGAAGACGTGTAGATGGAGAACAGGAGAGGACCAAGAACAGAACCCTGAGGTACTCACTGCAGTCAAAGGAAGAGTAAGAGGGTATTAGTTTGATGAAGCTGGAAAAGCGGCAGAAAAATAGAAAGCTTTAGTGATTTGAACTTAGTAGTTGATGATTCTAGTCTGTTCCATAAGACTAAAGCAAGAGCGAGCTGTACTATTCCAGTGGACCCGGCGAAAAGACAGGATAACCAGTAGATGTTGGGAAGAGTGAAGTGTTCTCTGAGAGCTGTAGGGTATAAGGAGGCTGGCCAAAATTAGAGGGAAACCCTAAAACTACATCCGATGGCTTAGGGAATGACTTATTGATGCAATGTCTGTTTCTAGAGTAAGTAGTCTGGTTGCCATGCTAGTCCATTTTAAAGTTAATAAATATAAATAAAACAAAGAAAGACAAATACAGTAGAAGTCCAAAAATCCAAACTGCTTGGGGATTGGGTCTGTTCGGATTTTTGGATTTTCTGGATTCTCAGGCAGTATTCAAATTTAAGGAAGAATAAAGAGCTGAAAAGGCAATTTTTGTTGATTCCCCATACAGCTTCTCTCTTCACCCCACATGCAACGTCTCTCTCCCCCCATTCAGCGTCTCTTCCCCTCCCCTTGTAGTGTCTCCCTTCCCCCCCCATGCAGCGTCTCTCTTTGCCCCCCATGCATTGTTTCTCCCCCCCCCCCCCTCATGAAGAGCAGTATATTAAATTTTAAATAAAGCATAAAAGCATAAGTGCAAAGAAAGCAGCACACAACATAATGGGTGAAGATAACAGGAATTTTTTGCATTCACCTTCCTGGAAAAATGTCATGAGACCATGAGATGCAATTAAATGAAGTTTAAAAAAAGGTTGTGTAATAGATATCAGGCTTATGCTTGTGCACTGAAATGCAATCCTGAGTAGGGGAGTGTGGGCCCTTTGGGTTTGCTGGATGCCAGCCCAGATAGGGAGTGCAGACCCCCTGGCCTTATGCACACCCCCATCTGGGATGGCATCCAGCAAAACCCAGGGCTTCTGCCAGATTGTCATTCAGGGTGGAGAATAAGAATTGCTATACTGGGTTAGATTAAAGATCCATGAAGTCCAGTATCCTGTTTCCAACAGTGGTCAGTCCAGGTTTATAAGTACTTGGCAGGATCCTAAAAGGTAAATAGATTCCTAACCTTGCCACCAGAGATAAGCAGTGGATTTCCCTAAGTCTCCCTTAATAATAGTTTATGGACTTTCCTCTGGGAACTTGTCCAAACCTTTTTTTAAACCCAGCTACACAAACAGTGTTTACTACATTTTTCAGTCACAACTTTCACAGCTTAATTATGCATAGAGTGAAAAATTAATTCCTCTGTTCTTCTGTCAGACATCCTTTGTGGAGAATGCAGACCCTTTAGGGTTCTGTTGGAAGGTAGGGAATACCGACTCTTTGGGGTTCTTCTGGATACTGTCCTGGGTGGGGAGTGTATACCCTCTAGGCTTCTGATGGATGCCATCCTGGGGTGTGAAGGGTGCGGGAAAGAGGACTGACCATCCAGAGCTCTGTTGAATGCTGTCCTGGTGGTGTTAAGGGCCTACCCTGATCAAGAGCATGGATGGAGAGGCTAGGCCCAGGGCACTGTCAAGCAAGGCAGGATCAGGAACCAAACATGGAACAGGAACCACAGATAGAGCATGAATCAAATGTAAAATAAATAGAACAGGAATCAAATGTAAAGTAAATAAATAAGAAAGAATGCATTGAAGTCTGCTGGGATGGCAGTAGACATAGGACAGGCCCACCAAAAACTGTTGAACCAGCAAGGTTCTGGCTGGACTTCCTTATTTACTGCCTTTGATAAAACAAACCTTATGCTAGTCCAATGGACTCCTCCAGCAGTTTTCTTCTGCTGCTTGTGATCACATTTTTTTTTTTGTTACATTTGTACCCCGCGCTTTCCCACTCATGGCAGGCTCAATGAGGCTTACATGGGGCAATGGAGGGTTAAGTGACTTGACCAGAGTCACAAGGAGCTGCCTGTGCCTGAAGTGGGAATCTGGAACCAGATTACAGCAGAACAGCCTGTGGGGTTCAGCTGCAAGTTTACTGTCTCTGACATTCAAGGCTTTTGGTTTAACTCTTATAAACTTTTATAGGTAGAGAGGGCAGACCCTCCAGGTTTCTGCTGGATGCTGTTCTGGATGGAGAATGTGGATACTGTCCTGGTTGGAGGTTCAGACCTTTTGGGTTGTGTAGGTGCCATCTGGGGGGGGTGTGGGGGGGATGGAAAGTGTGAACTGTACAGGGTTTTGCCAGATGCTGTTCTAGTGGGGGAGGGGGAAGGGTGAGTGGAGAAGACCTCCCTCCAGCTGGATGCCATCCTGGGTGGAGAGGGGGGTTTTGCATTTCTTGTTTAGGATATAAAAACTTTGTGGCAACTGAATTCTGTTTGCTACTATTGTCTTTCATCTTCTGAATTTCTTGACTTTGCTTCACAACCTTAAATCCAGATTTTCCTGTCATTCATTTGTGAAGACTGGTATATCTACCCTGCTGTGCTTTCTTCATGCTTCATCTGACTGTAGGTTTCTCTATCTACAGAGGTGAAATGTAGAGGACCAAAGCAAGGAAGAAAACTGAAAAAAGTGGGTTAAAAACCGGGAAAGGGCTTCTCCGTGATATACAGGAAATTTGATTGTGTTAAAAAGGAAATCTTGTTAAAAGATTAGGGGGGCTGAACATTTCTTCCCCAAGAACAGAAAACGAGAAAAGGAGCATGCAGTGAGCTTCACTGACCCCAGCACAGGTAAGCTATCTTTGAAAGAAAAGTGAGAAAAAAGCAGCAGGCGAGGGGCTCTGGCAGGCAGGAGCAGTCTTGCTTTGTTTACAGTCTCTCTGTGGTTAGCTTGCACCACATACAGTAATTCTCAGCAGACTGCCAGTAATTTCACTGACTTACCAAGCAGGCCTGGTTTCCTGTAAGTCAGTGCCTGTACTTAGAGGAAGTGGAGAGCACCGGGACCAGCTCACTATGCAAATGACCACAGGCTTCGCACAGTTATACCCTGCCCAAGCTGAGATTTTCTCTTTCTTCTTCCTTCTGTTTTCTTTGGTGAATTTCTCTCTCATGTGTACCGTCTGACCGTGACTGCTGCTGTCATGTGTGAAGCCTGCACTATAGCTCGGCACTGGTTTGCTTTGTGGACCTCTTACTATCCTGACACGGAGGCTTATTCTCTTCTAAAATGTCACAGATGCAATTATGGCTAAAGTTCTCTTCTTTAAACAAGGTAATGTAGTTTTTATTTTATTGTGTTGCTATAGAGTAAAAGAAGGAAGAGGTGGGAGGCATGGTTTCAGCTGTCATAAGGTCAGGAGAGCTGCTGGTTTTTAAGGCACGTTTAGGTACATTCAGAATTAGCAGTATCAAGACTAGGCCTTATACTGTTTGTGATTTTAGTTGGGGTTTTTTTTTGTATTCTTTATGAGTTGTGTACTTAGTTTATGCAGATTGGTGCCAGCGCCCTGTTTTCTGGATGTTTAATGTACATTGCTGGGATAGTGGGGAAGTATATGTCAGGAAGTATGTTTTCACAGAGAGGGTGGTAGATACGTGGAATGCCCTCCTGCGGGAGGTGGTGGAGATGAAAATGGTAATGGAATTAAAAAATGCGTGGAATAAACATAAAGGAATCCTGTTTAGAAAGGAATGGATCTATGGAATCTTAGCGGAGATTGGGTGGCGACGCCAGTATTTGGAGAGTAAAACCGGTGCAGGATGGACTTCTACAGTCTGTGCCCTGATCGTGACTGAATAGATATGGATGGACTGGAGTGTAAATTTTAAGGGGCTTCGACGTTAGCTTCAGAACTTTTAGTACAGGAACATTGCTAGGCAGACTTTATGGTCTGTGCCCTGATAAAGGCGGGGACAAATCAAACTCAGGTATATATATAAAGTATTACATACCACATAAAATGAGTTTTTCTTGTTGGGCAGACTGGATGTACCATTCAGGTCTTTATCTGCCGTCATTTACTATGTTACTATGGGGCACTCTTTGGGGTACAGCTGCTTGCTGTAACCTGTAGGAAGGGGATATGCCTGGGAAAACAGCAGCCTTTCTCATCCTTGTCACTTCCTCTGACCTACTGTTAGCTACTGTAGTTGTGAGTTTTTAGTGAGAGGCAGTTAGTGTGGGGGAGGCAGGAGATGGGAAAGTTGGCTCTGATCTCTTTATCCTTTTTCTGACTTGCATTCATATCTGGGGCTGTGTTGCGCTGATCAGAGGACCATTTTGCCATGGAAAGGGCCATTTTGTGATCTGGGAATTTGTTCTGGATATCTTCTTGGAGAGACAGGGATGTATCGCACACATGCATTTATTGTATTCATTTGTTTGTGAAGACTGGTGCAATTTCCTTCCTCTTTATCAGGCCTGAGCTTTAAATTGTGAATCTATTTTTGTTCTCCTCCTTTTACCTACTCTGTGTGTTGTGGTTCTGTATCACCATTGTAACATTGTGGAGGAGAGAGTCCTTCTTGCTGCTGTTTTAGGAAGGAGAAACTCTGAGGGGAATGATGTGTTAGAAGGTGCTGTTGGCTGTGTCTTGTATGATAGCCACCTTACATAGCCTGTTCCATCAGAACATGTGAGTTTAAACATCCTTTATCATTCCTCCACCCTGGTCTCTTTGTGCAGCTGCATGGTATACAGCTCGATTGCTTAGAAGGTACTTAATCTCCTAGTTAATAAGCGACAGGAGAAACTATGACTGAAAATGAAAGCAGAGGAACAAATTGAGCTGAGAAAAGGAAAAGAAAGCAACTAGTGATACTCCTGCTGCATCAAGTACTGGTATTGCTGAGCCACGCTCTGTAGCGATACTTCTGCTGCACTGAGTACTGATAACAGCTGAAATATGTGCTGTAGGATACTTCTGCTGCATCGAGTACTAGTACCGCTGAGCCATGCTCTGTAGTGATACTTCTGCTATATCAAGTACTGGTACTTCAAAGTCACACTCTATAGTGATACTGGTACTGCTGAGCTACGCTCTGTAGCAATACTCCTGCTACATCGAATACTAGTACTGCTGAGCCACACCCTTAAAAAAACACTGCCTATGTAGAAGGCCAGTACAGATTCTGACATGTTTTAAATGTTGAGTGAAGCTCTACAGATATAAGTGACTTTTGGTCATATCTGTTTTCCTCCAGAACTGACAGATCTTATGAAGTGTTTCCTTTCCAGTAAAAAGAGACCATTTCCAGGCTTATGGACCCATTAGCATTTTGCAGCAGCTCACTGCTTGGGGATAGTCGGTGTAAGTTTCATTTACTGAGTCCTGGAGTCAGGCCTGCCGTTAGACTTCTGTGCCATTACTCACCTGAAAGGAATCGGGTGGAGGAGGAAACAGAAATTCCCCCGAGCACTGGTTGTTCCTCCATGGGATCAAACCTTTTGGTACAGGAATGATCCTGAACACACAGTTTTTCTCTTTTCATGGGTAAGGTCCTAAGGATAGGACATGGGTCACTAAGTGTTGTCTCCCTGCTCCAGGTGGGAGAACCACATGACACCAAGTTTAGAGACCTTGTTGTTGTAATTTGTTTTTATGGTTCTTTTATTATTTTAATATTTTTTTGTGTATTTAATGTATTATTTTAAGCTGTTTTAATATGTTTGTACAAGGTGGTATAATAAGCAAATAAAAAAAAAATCAAAGTTTGGTGTTGGTAACATATTTAATTCCTGATAAAGGGAGTGCTGGAGGAAGTAGTCTTTCCAGTTATTCAGGCCCAAAATTGAAGTATTTGTGATTAGCTCTCTCTCATAGCATTGGAGTGTGTATGCCAAGATGTCCACTTAGGTTACAGGATTCTGACCATCTCCCCTTTCTGATTTCTGTTATCACCATATACTGGAGTGACCTCGTTTTTTCATGGGATTCTAACATTGGCGTATTTTGGCATGTCCACCTACCTTTTCTGGATTCTAATATCTGAGCCTGTACGTCTAGCCCCGTCTTTGACCATTTTCAAGTCCAAACTTAAAGCCCGCCTCTTTACCACTGCTTTTGACTCCTAACTACTACCCACTTGCCCTGTCCTTTTATCCTCACCTTTTTATTCCCTTACCCTTATTGTTCTGTCTGTTTGCCTGTCTTATGTAGATTGTAAGCTCTTTGAGCAGGGACTGTCTTTTTGTGTATGGTGTACAGCGCTGCGTATGCCTTGTAGCGCTATAGAAATAAGTAGTAGAAGTAATATCACAGTATACCAGAGTGACCACTTCCTGCATGGGATGCTATTGAAGTGTGCTGGAGTTACTACCTTCTCTTACAGGATTCTAACATCATTAGAGTATGCTGGAGTGATTGCCTCCCCTTGTGGAATTATGATATACACTATGCCAGGCTGACCACTTCCACTTAAAGGATTCTGACAGCAGAGTATGTCTGAATGACCACTTCCTATCATGGAATTCTGACAGAGTTTGATGGTGACTGTCTGTCCTTAAAAGACCCTTAACCTCACAGAATGTACACAGATTATCAGCATGCACACTTACCCATGCTTAATGAAGAGTGGACTTAGGTCAGGGTAGGAAGTGGAGGTTGTGGGCATCTGCAATTCAGCCTTCTTGTTGTGCTGTTAATGATTTTGTTCTCAAGAGTGGCTTTATTAACTACAAATTTCTCATTTTAAGGTTTTGCTACTGCTGCCCTGTACCTATCCTGCAGTGGGGGTGAGGTTGTATGAATATCGCAGTGCCCTTGTACCTGGCCTGTGTTGGGGCTGTGAAGGTGTATGAATCTTGCACTGCTCCTGTTGCCCATGTATCTGTCCTGGGTTGGGGCTGCAAGTGTGTATGAACCTCACAGTGCTCCCACTGCTCCTGTACCTGTCCTGCGTTGGGGCTGTGAATGTGTATGAATCTTACAATGCTCCTGTACCTCCCCTGTGTTGGGGCAGTGAGTGTGAACCTCACACTGCTCCTGCTACAACTGTACCTGGCCTGTGGTGTTACCCATACCTAGGCTGTGGTCGGGCAATGAGGGTGAATGAATCTCGCAGTGCCCCCAGAATCAGTCTGTTTGGACTTATGGGTTTCCTGTTCTGCTGTTTTGGGTTTAGAGCAATGTGGAGGTATTACCATTCCTGCACACTTAACAGTTTTCTTGAAGCATCTTGGTTAGAAGTTAAGGTGCTGGTGGAATTGAGATTTTCTCAAGCTCAAAATGTACATATCTAAAACATTAACAAACAGGCTTTAATCTATGTTCCTGAAGTTACAGAGATAAGGAAAGGGAAAGGTTCTCTAGAAAAATTAACATGGAAATAAATAGTAGCCTTAAAACTAGGAGTCTTAGGATTGAATCTCCAAATGGTTAGTTTTGTGCAGATTACTACAATAGGACTGAGCCTTATTTGGGGGGTAATATCTCCAATGGATGAGTTTTGCACATAACATGACAGTAATGAACCTCACTCTTAGGCCAGGGTATATGGCATAAGATCTCAGTCTCTCAAATTTATTTTAAAAAATGTATATCCTTCCCTATCTACAATTCTGGGCAGTTCACAATCAAACATACACAAATATAAATATTATATGTGTGTATAATAGATAGATCTAGATCTATCTATATATATATAGATAGATAGATAGTTATAATATACAACACTAGAAATAAAATCACTGACATTTACATCAACAATCATCAAATTTTCAAGGCATAAATGCCTCTAAAAATCAACATAAAGTCATCATAATAATACTGTAGTACTTGCATTGTACCAAAAAGAGCTTCCTTCAGGAGTTCATAAGATGTAACATGTATATTCAACCTGTCCAGATGTTTAATCAAGCTTGTGGAACCCAAACAATGGGAAATATTTGCCACGTTTTCTTGTTCTCGGATTGCTTCTGTGAGTAGCATGCTGTGTGCTATCATAAGGGCCCTTTTACTAAGCTGAGTTTGACACTAATATGTGCCTAACACAGCTTAAAATGGCATAATTGCAGGATGCACTCGGGAGTCCTGTGGTAACTGCCAAATGTGTGTGCATTAATAGCACGCTGAAAATAAAATATTTTTTGAGGGAACATGTCAGGGGCAGAGAGTGGGTGTTCCTCCGCTATACAGCTCATCTACATTTGCGCTCACTGGTTAGCACAGGAATACCACATGAGCTCTTATCACCTACAAAATGGTGGCAGTAAGTGCTCACATGGTAACTTTTTTAAAATAGCTGTGCGCTAATGGCAACATTAGCGCATGGCCATTGATATAAGAATAGAAAACTGGCCATTTTTGGTCTCTGGCAGGGGCGTATCTGAACTGCGACGGTAGGGGGGGCCAGGGCCAGAGTGAGGGGGCACATTATAGCCCCCCCCCCCGCCTCCACTGCTGCCGCCGCCATTGCCGATCCCCCTCCCCCCGCCGTTGCTGTCGCCTACCTTCGCTGGCGGGAGACCCCAACCCCCGCCAGCCGAGGTCCGCTTCCTCCTGCCGCTGCCGGCTGCCTTTAAAAGAATTCCTTCAGCTGGCGGGGGACCCCCAACCCCCGCCAGCCAAGCCGAGGTCCTTTCATTTCTTCCACTGCAGTCTGCAAAGCTGGCGCCGAAAGTTTCTTCTGACGGCAACGTGCAGCGACGTCAGACTCAGAAGAAACTTTCGGCGCCAGCTTTGCAGACTGCAGTGGAAGAAATGAAAGGACCTCGGCTTGGCTGGCAGGGGTTGGGGGTCCCCCGCCAGCTGAAGGAATTCTTTTAAAGGCAGCCGGCAGCGGCAGGAGGAAGCGGACCTTGGCTGGCGGGGGTTGGGGTCCCCCGCCAGCGAAGGTAGGCGACAGCAATGGCCGGGGAGGGTTGGCGACGGTAGGGGGGTCCAGGGCGAAATCTGCGGGGGCCCAGGCCCCTGTGGCCCCATGCAGATAGGCCCCTGGTCTCCGGTAAAAATGGCCTTAGCACATGGAAAAGACCCGCATAAGGGGCTCTGATCATGGGGCGGTAGCAAACGCCGGCGCGAGTATGGCCCTAACAGCCTCTAGCGCCGGTGTTTGCTTTTGATCATCTGCCTGTTAGAGCAGTGTTTCTCAACCCTCTCCTGGAGGAGCACCTAGCCAGCCAGGTTTTTAGGATATCAATAATGATTATGAAGAAGATATATTTGCATATATTGGAGGCCCATTGATTTAGGCTTAGTCATTAGGAGAGGGTTGAAAAGCCCTGGCTTACGAGTATACACACAGAGTTGCTTCTTTTTCAGAGAAGGTATAAATTTGTACAAGAGCATTTGTGTGCTGCTGGGATAGTTCTGGAAGCCTATGTTGCCTTATAAAAATGGGCATAAAAAAGACACATTTTGAAAAATGTTATAAATGCCCTATAATAAAATTACCTCCACCACAAGAACAAGAAATTATTATTATTTATTTGGATTTTGCTCACACCTTTTTTAGTAGTAGTTCAAGGTGAGTTACAATCTGGTACACTAGATATTTCTCAGTCCCAGGAGGGCTCACAATCTAAGTTTGTACCTGAGACAATGGAGGGTTAAGTGACTTGCCCAAGATCACAAGAAGCAGCAGTGGGATTTGAAGCAGCCACCTCTGGATTTCAAGACCGGTGCTCTAACCACTAGGCCAGTCCTCCACTCCATTAAGCTTGCTCCTAACCCAGGGCATGTGGGGTGTGGTTTTGGTCTCTTAAGTTTACTTCTAATGTTATCTCCATGCTTGCATTGTGACAGAGAGAGCTGCTTCCTGGAGTTCATATGGTGTAATACATATGGGCATCCTATGAAGATGCACTTGGATCCTTTTTAATTGGGTCAGTGGCACTCATAACTGGCACAATTCCTTTATCTTTCTGCCACATTTTCTTAGTCTCTGATTGCATTGGTTAGTACTTGAGGATCTCTTTCTCCATGGCTTGTGCTTTTTTTTTTTTTTCTTTATCACTGTGGATGGTTTTCTTGCACTGATCTTATAATGTGATCTGGCAAGGAACATTCCTATTCTCAAGTTCTTCATTCTCCACAGTTCTGTCAGGTTGTGTGTTTTTCTGCTACAGTGATGTTATAGTGTACCAACAATTTCCAGTGGATAAGGCGTGCTTCCTTATCGTGCCTTTCTGTATACAGGCCTCTGGTGTCAGCAAGTTGTACCCAGCAATGAGATATGTGACTGCAAAATCTGAATGTGTCTATTTTACCAGTTTTTTTCTGTGTTGGCTGTGAACCATCCTGTCCATGTCTTCTCCTTACACATTCTTGCGTCTGATTTTGATGTGCATGTGATTGACATAGCACCTTACTGTGACACAGATAGTTCCTGGTCATAGGGTTAGGGCTGAGTGTCTATAACAAATTGTTCTTCTTTTTCAGGACTCATACTTCGATGATCTCTCCAACCACTCCATCTTCTCATCTCCTGCAGATTCTTTGTCAGACATAGCTGATGCACAGGAATTTCTGCCAGCTGACGTCCTAAACGAAGTGCCAACCATATGGGACATCACACCCCAGCAACTTCCAAACCAAAATGAGGTAATTTCAAAATCAACCAGTTCCATACTTGACAGATCTTATGTACCATCTTGCCATAATGATCAGGAATTTTACTGTGGTGCCCTAGAATTTTATGCATTATTATCCAGATAATACTGCAGCCAGCACTTCAAAACTGCTTTTCCTTTCCCATCAGCACCATATAGAACTTGAACTCCTACGCTGCTCTCACTAGTCTATGAGATCAGCATAGAAGTTCAGGAACCACCTAGTCCAAACTCACTGAGAGCCATTTGGTGTTGGCCAGAAAGGAGCAACAGTTTTAGATGCAGCACCTGATGGGGTGAGGGGGAGAAGGCAGGAGTCTGGGGATGCAGCTGGCTTAAGCTGGCTGAGGCAGCAGGTTGGTTACTGGGATAGGAGGGGCATGGGTGGCTGAGTAGGGCAATAGGGATTATGGGAAATGGCTGGCTGAGGGGAGAAGGTTGAGACTGCTAAGGAAGAGGAAGCTTGAGAAAAAGAGACTGCTATGGATGAGGGTGGGGCAATGAGAAACTAGGTAGGAAGCAGGGCCGTGCTAACCCGGTAAGCGAGGTAAGCATGGCAGGGGGGCGCTTCCCTCTGGGGGGCGCTGCCGTACCATGCTCACCTCGCTCGCCCTCCCGCAACATCCCTTTTCTTTTTAAATTTACCTCCTTGGTGGCGGTTCCGGCAGCGCAGCGTCAGGGAAGGAGGCGGCGCTCCCGACGTCTCTAGCCTTCCCTTCGCTGTGTTCCGCCTTCTTCTGACATCAAGGAGAGAGAGGAGCATGGATGCGAGGGGGGTCATGGAAGGGAGAGAGGGGAATTGCTGGATAGGGATTAATGGAGGGGACAGAGGAGCATGGATGGGCATGGATTGGGAGGGCAGGGCTCAGGGAGAGAGGGGAATTGCTGGAAAGGGATGAATGGAGGGGGCAGGGGACAGAGGAGCATGGATGGGCATGGATTGGGAGAGAGGGGAATTGCTGGAAAGGGATGAATGGAGGGGGCAGGGGACAGAGGAGCATGGATTGGGAGGGCAGGGCTCAGGGAGAGAGGGGAATTGCTGGAAAGGGATGAATGGAGGGGGCAGGGGACAGAGGAGCATGGATGGGCATGGATTGGGAGGGCAGGGCTCAGGGAGAGAGGGGAATTGCTGGATAGGGATGAATGGAGGGGGCAGGTGACAGAGGAGCATGGATGGGCATGGATTGGGAGGGCAGGGCTCAGGGAGAGAGGGGAATTGCTGGAAAGGGATGAATGGAGGGGGCAGGGGACAGAGGAGCATGGATGGGCATGGATTGGGAGGGCAGGGCTCAGGGAGAGAGGGGAATTGCTGGAAATGGATGAATGGAGGGGGCAGGGGACAGAGGAGCATGGATGGGCATGGATTGGGAGGGCAGGGCTCAGAGAGATAGGGGAATTGCTAGAAAAGGATGAATGGAGGGGGCAGGGGACAGAGGAGTATGGATGGGCATGGATTGGGAAGGCAGGGCTCAGGGAGAAAGGGGAATTGCTGGAAAGGGATGAATGGAGGGGGCAGGGGACAGAGGAGCATGGATGGGCATGGATTGGGAGGGCAGGGCTCAGGGAGAGAGGAGAAAATGCTGGACATAGAGGGGAGGGAAGAGAGATGAAGGAGATGAAATGAGGGAAAAGGAAGAGAGGAGAAAACTGCACATGGATGAAGAAAATAGGCAGAAGCTGAGGACCAGAAATGAAGAAGAAAGGAGGAAAGGAAAGAAATAAATGGAAAGGAAGCCCTGGAAACGGAGTTAAGAGGACAGATAGCAGCAGAATCAGATACTGGGCCAGCATGATCAGAAAAAGAAAGTCACCAGACAACAAAGGTAGAAAAAAAATCATTTTATTTTCATTTTAGTGTTTGGAATATGTCCACTTTGAGAATTTACATCTGCTATCTTATTTTGCAATGTATAGCAATTTCTTTCTAAGAATATTGCTGACAATTCCTGTCAGTGTGGCAAGTGGTGAGCGATCATTTTCATGGGGGGGGGGGGGGGGGGGGGCGGCGCCGCCGCCACTGCCACCAACTGATAGTCTGCAGGGGGGGGCGCCAACTGATAGGCTGCAGGGGGGCGCCAGAGACCCTAGGCACGGCCCTGGTAGGAAGAAGGTAGAGGGATGAGAGAGATTGGTTGAGGACAGGGTGGGGGGAATTGAGAGAGGACAGTTGATGGAGACAGGGTTGGGGCAACAGAGGAAGAGGCTTGTGGGGATCTGGGCACTTGGAGATATGACATCCCATTTTATGTCTGTGGAGGGAGGGGGAGGAACTGTGCAAATCAGATCCTAAAGGGGCTGTAATAAATCTGAGATGGA
Source organism: Microcaecilia unicolor (assembly GCF_901765095.1). Classification (NCBI taxonomy): domain Eukaryota; kingdom Metazoa; phylum Chordata; class Amphibia; order Gymnophiona; family Siphonopidae; genus Microcaecilia; species Microcaecilia unicolor. The sequence goes on from NC_044041.1 coordinate 69,670,304, forward strand.
GTCACAAAAACGTAGGAATCAACAGCTGAGAGCTCTCTCAAACTCTCTTCCTCACAACCCTACCAGTTACTCAACTTTTGTAGGGATAACAGATTGTTTGAGGGACCTTTCATCTGCTGGCTCCTAGATCTCAAGAAACTTTGTCAAGGTCTGGGCTAGAGGATGTTTGTGACTACCAGTCAGTTCCACAGCATCCTTAAGTGACACCAGATCCATTCAGAACATGAAGAGTTTCAACTCTGGTAAATGCACATCTGGCTTTACAGAGACCAGCAGTACATGGAAACAATTGATGTGTTCTTATAAGGAAGAGGAGGAACCATTTGTAGACTGGAAATCATGGCACTGGCACAGCAGTCCAGTTGCATCCTCAGCGCAAAATCTCTGCAGGCAGATTTTATTCCTGAGTAATGCAGGTGTGAAATACTGAGAAGTGTGATAGAGATTTTATAATGCACTGTTTGAAGACCACATGATGTTTTGAGTAGAGCAGTCAGGTTTCTGCTTTGCTCCGCAGGTTCCTTAAGCCATTTTTCTTACATGTTACCTTGACTCCTTGATTTCAACAGGTGAGAGAGCATGGTGCCAGTGTATAGACAAATTTTTATCCAGCCCGGCTGGTGCAATGTCCTCTAAACCAGCGAGAAAGGAAACAAGCAGGGTCTGCGGAGCCAAAGACAAAATAGCGCCCGCGCTGCACAAAAATGCATCTCCATTTTCTGAAGCCCAGCTCCAGCAAATAACAGCAGCGGTGGGCTTTGATTATGGGGAACTGGGTTCAATTCCCACTGCAGCTCCCTGTGACCCTAGGCAAGTCACTTAACCTTCCATTGCCCCAGGTACAAAAAAAAAATCCCTTAAGATTGTGAGCCCACTAGGGACCAAGTATCTGTATATATATAATGTGTACAGCACTGCATACATCTAGTAGCACTATAGAAATGATTACTAATAGTATTAGAAAACAGAGGGTAGGGTTAAATGGCCAGTTTTCTCAATGGCAGAGGTTGAATAGTGGAGTGCTGTAGGGATCTGAACTGGTACCAGTGCTATTTAACATATTATGAATGATCTGGAAAGCGGAACAAGTGAGGTGATTAAATTTGCAAATGACACAAAACTATTCAAAGTTGTTTTATGCAGATTGTGAAAAATTGCAGAAGACCTTAGGAAATTGGAAGACTGGGCATCCAAATGGCAGATGAAATTTAATGTGGACAAATGCAAAGTGATGCACATTGGGAAGAGTAATCCAAATCATAGTTATCTGATGCTAGTCTTAGGATCAGCACCGAAGGAAAAGATCTAGGTGTCATTGTAGACAATATACTGAAATATTCTGTCAAGTGTGCGGCGCCAGCCAAAAAACCAAATAGGATGCTAGGAATTATTAAGGATGGTAAATAAGCCCAAGAATATTATAATGCCTCTGTTTCACTCCATGATGCAACCTCAACTTCTGGTCATCGTACCTCAGAAAAGATATAGCTGCATTACAAAAGGTTCAAAGAAGAGTGACCAAAATGATAGAGGATGGAACTCCTTTCATATGAGGAAAGGCTAAAGAGGTTAGGGCTCTTCAGCTTGGAAAAAAGACTGCTGAGGGGGAGATATGATTGAGGTCTAGAACGGGTAAAAGTGAATCGATTATTTTTTTACTCTTTTAAAAAGTACAAAGACTAGTTGACACTCAATGAAGTTACATGGAAATGCTTTTAAAACAAATAGGAAGAAATATTTTTCATTTAGCGAATAGTTAAGCTCTGGAACTCGTTGCTGGAGGATGTGGTAACAGTGGTTAGCGTATCTGGGTTTAAAAAAGGTTTGAACAAGTTCCTGGAGGAAACATCTACAGTCTGCTATTGAGATAGATATGGGAGAAGCCACTGCTTGCCCTAGGATCAGTAGTGGCTGTACCACATGAACTTTATTCTTACCACAACATCAAATCTGTATTTGTTTACACCGGAGTCTGCAAACTCCTCTCCGGTACTATGTAAGCCACATTGAGCCTGCAAATAGGTGGGAAAATGTGGGATACAAATGTAACAAATAAATAAATATCTGTTTGAAGGTACGGCCTCCAGAATTGTACACAGTACTTTAAATGATGTTTCACTTCAGCCCTTCTTTTTCCTGCTGGCCATTCCTCTTCTTGTGGTGATGGGATGTCTTTATTTATGGCAAGACCTGAAGTGATACATAACCATTCAAAATTATGCTATGCAACAGCCATTAACCTCCTTTGCATTTTTGGAGGATAAAATAGAGTTATGTAGCCATAGAGCCGAGAGGAAATTTTTTAAAAAAGACTCTAGGATGGTATAAGTTGATCTGGCAACCAAACAGCAGCAGCAGCAATCCAAGGAAGGACAAAACAATGCAAGAGTTTATCCAAATGTCAACTTTAATGAAAACAGGACCCAACCTGGCCAAGTTTCGGAAAAACCTTCATCGGGGGTCACATAGGTTTTCACAATACATTCACAGATTCAATGCATGTACTGCAATACCTGCATAGAAAAAGCTCGGGTCCAATTCCAAAAGTCAGTATCCACCGGTTGCTCTGAGATATTACCTGAGCCACTTCGGATATTGAGTGCTGAGGTGCGGACTTACTGAGCATCAGCTCTCAGCAGTGCTGTTGGCTGCATTTATGAAATTTGTAGACACCAGATAGGTTTTTCAGCAAGGAGTATTGCTTTTGTTCTGGACTGTGAACGCCACCATTTAAACCTCCCCACCCCCTCCACAGGACCTGTCCATACTTAGAATGAGGGCACTCTTATGTTCAGCTCTTGTGCTTGGATGGGTAAGAATTCTTCCTCTGGAATATTGATGGTATAAGTCTTTGAGTTTTTTCATTCATATGCCTATTTTTTTTTTCTTTCAGCTCTTCTCTCCCACCAGGCATTTCTCAGGATTAGAAAGTTTGGATGACTTGGCTCTTATCATTAACACACCACCTCTTGTAAGCTATCAGGTGAGGTATGATGTTATGCTGTATTGATGTATTACATTTTTGATGTAAATAGATTTGGGTAAAGCATTTTGGGGAGTAATGGGTTTCTAAGGGGTCCTTTTACTAAGGTGCGCTGAAAAATCGCCTGCGGTAGTTTAGGCACGGGTTTTGGGTGCACACAGAATCATTTTTCTGCGCACCTGTAAAAAAGGCCTTTTTTAAAATTTTTGCCGAAAATGGACATGCAGCAAAATGAAAATTGCCGTTCATCCATTTTGGGTCTGAGATCTTACCTCCAGCCATTGACCTTAGTGGTAAAGTCTCACGTGGTAACCAGGCGATAATGACCTACACAGGCCAAATACCACTTGGCACGCGTCCGATACGCTCGGAAGAAAATAAAAATTATTTTTTGGCCGCGCGTATCGGACGTGCACCAAAAATGAAATTAGCGCAAGAGCCACGCAGTAGCCGTGCGGTAACTCCACTTTGGCACGCGTTGGGTGCGGGTAGAAGCTTACGCGGCTTAGTAAAAGGGCCCCTAAGTGTCTAGAGGATGGAGCACTGTGAGGGACAGTTGAAATTTAGCAGCACCTGGGCCTTTATGTTGGGCAGATGGTGATCGTTCTTTCTAATAGTTAATCTGTCTTTTTGTGTGTGTGTGTGTTTTAGTCTCAGAATCATGCAGAAGAGGAGGAGGACGATGAAGCTGAGGCAGAGGAGCTTGGCCACACAGAAACCTATGCAGATTATATTCCTTCAAAGTGTGAGTTTTAGCACCTCTCACCAGAGAAGATGACATTTCTCTCTTCTTCTGCAGTCACATTTTAGAGCAGGTATGCATAAACATTTCATGAGACACAGGAATGATCATTTCCTTCCTGGTTTCTTTCATTTCAGCAAAAATTGGAAAGCATCATCCGGATCGTGTGGTAGAAACAAGTACCCTCTCCAGCGTCCCCCCTCCTGACATCACTTACACCCTGTCCCTCCCCAGCTCCATAGCTGACAATGGGTCCCTTTCGGCACTACAGCTGGAGGCTATTATATATGCCTGCCAGGTATGATATAAATGTGTGTGTGTGAGATCCTGAAGAACATATGTCCAAGTATACCCTGTGATCCTGCTGTGTTTTATATATGTCATCTTGGAAAGAATTTATTCAGATAGCCCCTGTATGTGTGTGTTATCTCCTAGAGTATGTATCCAAGTAACTCTGTCCTGCTGTGTGTGTAAGATCCCAGAGAGCATAATACTAGGTGTTCCCTGTCCTACTGAATGTACGTGTGTGAGATCCTGAAGAGCATGTGTTCAGGTAAGCTATGTCTTCCCAGTGGGTGTCTGTGAGATCCTGGAGAGAGTGTGTCCAGGTAAGCTCTATCCTCATCCTGTGTATGTATGAGATACTGGAGAGTGTCCAGGTAAACTTTGTCCCCCATTGTGACCTGCTGTGTATTTAATTCTCATCTTCCTGTATCTTATTTATCACCCTTGCCACATTTTTTCACTCTTAGTAGATATTAACAGAAAGGAGTGGGTACTGCTGGATTGTTTAGAGGGAATTCGCAAACTCTCGCCATGGAACAAAGTCTATCAGTGCTTCTTATCTGTAGACTTTATCTATTTTCAAAGAGTGTATGCATGTACTTTCACTTGGAAACTTGCCATGAGTACAAAGTACTTATGAACTGCTTGTTATATAGATTGATTATCTTTGGAAGATAATGAGTGTAGATTACCTTTTTATCCAGTCCTTCTCAAAACGTACCACTAAATGGTGGTAAAAGAGTGCAATTTTAAGACAGCTAGTGGCTTTGAAAATGAAAGCTCTTTCTGTCCAAAAGGTAACAGTGCACACATTCAATAGTATGCCTATTTTTACCTGGGGAGGGGAGAAAGTTGGTACAGAACAGTGAACAATTTGCATAACTTCCTATAATCAAAACACTATGCACATGGGGCCTGATATTTGAATTAAAAGGCTGAACTCCTCGATTTTAGCCTCCTAAATTAGGTTTCTAACTGGTCAGTATTCAGCTGGCGGTGGTCAGCATAATTAGGGCCAAATATTTGATGTCAAGCTGTGTCCGGGTATCAGCATTGAATATCAGCAGCCGAATGGAGTGTGTCAGGCTGCTGGCCCTTATGCGAGTGCCAGACAATATTTAGCCAGGCCCACAGAAGTCCTGTGTCCATGTCTCCCCTCCAAGTCTCCTGACAAGTTAGCACTCCTCTCCCACCCCCACCCCTGACAAATAAAGACCCCCTCCCATCCCCACCCTCGGGCCCACCTCAACTTCCTGGTAGTCCAGCGGGACGATGGGGACAGGAGCAAATCCCACTCACTCCTGCCCCTAGCGGCTCCATAGTAAAAATGGCTGCTGTGGCCTCTAGCAGTAGTCTTGCAGCTTATTTTCCCAGGGGCATTAAGCCTGTGTGGACTTTTGCTTTGATTATTGATGGAAAGTCTGTTGATAAAAGCACATGTGGAATTGGCACTAACATGGGCGGTTTTGATTATTATCCCCCAGGTAACTTTACTGCAGGATGAATGGAGGACTTTTTTGTGCAGTCCATAGGTTTGCAGCAGAGAACTGACTCTAGTTTTGCATTTATAGCAACATGAAGTTATCTTGTCCAGTGGCCAGCGAGCAGGATTTCTGATTGGGGATGGTGCTGGTGTGGGAAAGGGTAGAACTGTTGCTGCCATCATCTTTGAAAACTACCTAAAGGGGAGGAAAAAGTCCCTCTGGTAAGACTCTTGTGTGAACTGCTGCCATGTGTTCTTTCTACCATGTCAGCTGTTGCTTGACTTTTCTCTGTTTTCACAGGCTCTGCCCCTGTCTCATTACTTGGTGCTTTCTTTTCCAGGTTCAGTGTTTCTAATGACCTTAAATATGATGCAGAGAGGGACTTAAAGGATATTGATGCAGCCTGCATTCCTGTTCATGCTTTGAACAAGGTATGGTGAAAATGGAGGTTGGAAGCTCAGCAAAGACCAGCATTGGCTGGTAAAAAAAAAATAAATGAAATGAAGTTGGGGGGGGGGGGAGGTTACACATTTACTGGGATGTGTTTAAACTGGTCTTGTTTTTTACTCCTATTTTGAAGCATTGTGGGTTTAGTATAAGATTAGGCTGAAAAACAATGGGAGAAAATACTTCTTACTAAGAGGATAGGGACGTGTAGAACAGACTCTAGTGGAGGTTATGGGAACCAGAACTGTGGAAAAAGTCAAGCATGTATGAGATATACACAGAAGAGCCCTTAGAACAGGAAGAAGACGACCAGAGACTCAGTAAAGTCTGTGACAGTACAGCAGCCAGGCAAAAATGGGCAAACTGGATGGGCTAAGAACACCTCTGTGTTTCTATTTTTCATACAGAGGAAGTTGTACTATATATTCCAGAGTGGACTGCATTGAGAATTAAAGGGGTACCATTGTGCCTGTTAGGATAGTGGATATAGAGCAGGGACATAATACTGTCTCTCTTTTGGTCTTCCTGCAGCTAAAGTATGGTGACACTACTACCTTAGGAGTCCTTTTCGCCACATACTCTGCTTTGATTGGTGAGAGTCAGGCTGGTGGGCAGCATAGGACCAGAATAAAGCAGATTTTGGACTGGTGTGGGAATAACTTTGATGGAGTTGTATCCTTTTGAGAGAAACATTTTTTTTTCCTTTTTCACAGCTGGATTACTTTAATGACTGTTTCTGTGGTCTCACATGACACTTTACATCATCTCCAGCTCTTAAAAATTTCTGCCACTTCTGCACTTCCTACATTACTCCTTTTATTTCACATTCCTCACTAGCTCTGCATTAATACAGGACTTTGTTGCACTGACAACCAAATGTTAAAAGTTTAAGTGTGGTCTTGTTTTTTTGACTACCGCTCCTTTCTGGTCTATTATTTATATCATTGGTGCTTTGCATCCAGTCATGGGTAAGATAATTCTTATTTCTTAGCTTTCATTCTCCTTGGTCTTGTCCTATTTATTTATTTATTGCATTTGTATCCCACATTTTCCCACCGTATGGCAGGTTCAATGTGGCTTACATATTGCTAAAAAGGCAGTTACAAAATTTAGATTTGTAGAAGTCTAGTACATAATACAGAAGTACAATGAATGCTTAGGTTGATATATTAGCATATTGTGAGAGAGGTTAATATTATTGTTTTCCATTTCTGAACTTTTCGTGATGTGTGGTGGCGTGGGATTAGGCAGATCCAGCGGGGGAAAGACTTCTTGAAAAGATGTGTTTTCAGGTTTTTTTCTGAATTGTAGGTAGTTTTCTGTGAGTTGCAAAGTTGTGTGCCTATAAACGAGAGGCTGGTGGCATGTGAAGATTTTATATTTTATACCTTTGCAATTGGGATAGTGAAGGGTTAGGTAGGTTCTTGCTGTTCTCGTCACATTTCTTATTGGTAGATCAGTAAGTTCCGTCATGTAATCTGGTGTGAGTCCGTAGATGATTCTGTGGACTATTGTGCATATATGCCTACGGAATACGCTCTTTAGGATGCCCCTTTTTTCTCTAGCTTGTGATCTATATTTATAATCTGCCTACATTATTCTGAACTTAAGCATCGGCTCTGAATTGCTCATTCCACTTACCACATATCTTTTCTACGCTCTTCATATTATGCTGCTGGTTGATATATGGACCCTGATCAGGGTGCTGAAGAAAAATCACAATGGTCATTTCCATTAGAGAGCTTCCCACTATTTCTGAACCTGTGAGAGAGATGTGTCTATCAACCAGCAGGTGGAGCTAGAGAACTGAAAACTGAGCTGAGATATATCTCTCAGAATCCAGTCCAGCTCCTCAGTATTTTCTACCTCCAACAGATGGATGGACACACTTTTCAGCCTCTGGTTCTGAGTGATTTGCTGCTGGTACAGTTGGTCAACTGGTTCCCAGTTGAGCTTTGCAGGTGGCTTGAGTCTACAGAATCATATCTGGAGGTCTTCAGATCCCTGTTTGTGGTGCCTCATAAATTTACTTCTTCCCTCCCTTCACCTCTCCCCTGTTTCCTTTGAAGCTGTCCATTTTCAGCACAACAACCTTTAAACAAAAAAAAAAAAAAGAAAGAAAAGAGACAAGTTGTGCTGGAAAGCATGGGACTGAGACTTGTTGAGACTGTGAGCTTCAGCTGGCAATGGTATGTCTGACTAAAGTTTGACTCAGAACTGCGTGGAAGGCTGCAAGTTCTACTTGGTACAGGGGAGGGATCCTGACTCACCACTTGGAACTGCATTGTGCTGCAGTTGTAACAGTCAGGGTGAATGACAACTCCTGCAGAGGCAGTTACACAGTTTTCTTGCAGTGGGACCCACTGACTGGTGTCGGGACACTGCAGTACATGCAAGCCAGGAATCTTGCAGGATGTGGAAGAAGTGGTCGGCAGCAAGCACGTCTTGGGGTTTGCACAGTATCCAAATATGCCAGGGACTTCGGGCTCTCCTGCAGGGCCTGTGCGTAGTTTGATGCAGGAGAGCACAGGAATGGGTGCCATTTTGTCAGGCTAATTGACAGTGAGGAACAGCCTCTGTCTGATCAGACATGGAGCACAGCTTCCATTTTATAGTCTGAGGGCTGGACAGAACATTCAGCTGCATCAGGACCTTTGTTTTCTCTGGAGTTTATATTGCTCTTACACCAGGCCTATTTACTGAAGCAGGGACAGTCAGAGTTGCTGCAGGATTTTAGAATTTGCTTTTGCAAAATACAAGGCTAAGAACAGGAGTTTCTACCTACATTGCGGCTGTCATTTCTGAGAGACATGCTCGGCTTTAGGATTTTTTCTGTCTAAATTCGGAGGAATTGGATACATATACATTTTACTCTATTTACATTCAAACCCTGACCCCTGAGGCACACAGCCCGTGTCAGGTCCTTTAATAATAAAATACTCCTGTTATCTCAGTCTTAAAGGCCCAGTGTTGCTTTTTTTGTCTGTGTAATTTTTATGTATGCTGATTACCCTCTCTGTTGATTCAATACATTTTTGAATTTAAATAGATGTTGGTGAGATATAATTATTTGTATAATCTAATTTAAATTTATACCCAGATATTCAGCACAAGACTGTACTTGGGTACAAGTGCTGAATTTCCAGGTATAAGGTAGCTGACAAAATTATCTGAGTGCCATTTAGATAACTATCCAGATGTTAGGACATGTATGAACAGTGGTTTTTCGAGTCTACCTAGTTAATAACAGTGTATTGCTGTATTGACGTATCTGGATAGTTATGTAGCTGCCCACACTGAATATCAGCAAGACCTGGATAACTTCCAGCTGCACCCCTGAACTGTCCAAACATCCAGATAATGCTAGGGTGGTCAAAGATTTTCAGCGGCATTATCCTTAGTGGCTTGCCCTGGAAAGTGGCATATATCTAGGTAGGAGTCACTCCTACCTGGTTAAATGCTGTTGAAAAGACAGTTCAACATGGTGACCTCCATTCTGGATAAAAACTTCTAAAGCTCAACATTAGGCACATCTGATGGTACAGAGTTGCCAAAATCTTGCATTCTTGCTTTCATCCTCAGAAACATAACCGTACACTGGGATAGTATCCAAGATACTAGAAGAACCTGAGTTGGCCTCCATACTACCACTAGATGGTCAAATGTTATCTAAGTGATAACCAAGAATATACTGCCACCCACAGAAAACAAAATTGGATATGCTATGGAGGTAGTGGACAGCCACCTGAGTACCTGGATTAGTTTTCATATATTTGTTATATTCTGAAAAAGGTAGCAATTAGTTAAGTGCTCATATATGCAAATCATACAAAAATATTTAAATTAGTTAAAATACAAGCAGACTTTACAATTGTAGGAAACCCTTACTACACCTTCCCCACAAAGCAAGAGTGTTATATTTTGGTTTGTACTGTTGAAAAAGATTTAAAAATATAGTAAAATAACCCCCCCCACACACACACACAGACTGTAAGAAACTGCAGAAAGAACTTGTGAGGCTTGGGGAGTAGGTGTCAAAATTGTAGATTAATTTTCTTTTTGTTTTCTATAAAGCAATGTATCAAAGATAATCTTTGAAAAGGAAGTACAGCAATATTTTATTATTATTTATTTAGATTTTGCTCACACCTTTTTCAGTAGTAGCTCAAGGTGATTTATATTCAGGTACACTGGGTATTTTCCTGTCAGGCTCACAATCTAATTTTGTACCTGAGGAAATGGAGGGTTAAGTGACTTGCCCAAGATCTCAAGGAGCAACAGTGGGATTTGAACCGGACACCTCTGGATGTCTAGGCTTATGCTCTAACCACTAGGCTACCCCTCCACTCCAAATACAATAGAAAAGAAGAATAATATAGAAAATATTCTTAAAACACCATTGCTAAGGGACCAAAAAAAAATCAGAGAAAGCTGGAATCAAAGGAAAAGGAACAGGTAAAGCAATCAAACTAATTCTAATATAATGGCTCAGTGCAGAGTAGAATGAATCACTTGAGACAAATTAAGGAGACCCAAAATGAGAGATGAAATTTAATGCATATGAAATAATGCATATAGGGAAAATAATGTCAGGTTCAGTATTAAGAGTTACTGCCCAAGAAAAGGATCTTGCAGGCAATGTGAGCAATCATGGAAATCCTCAGCTCAGCATTTGGGAGCAGTAGAAAAAAAAAAAGAAAGGCAAATTTGCTTTCTCTTCTGAACACCATTATGTCTCTGTACAGATGTTTGTTGTGACCATACTTTGACTATTATGTGGAGTTTTGGTTGCCCTAGAAAAGGTACAGAGAAGAGAAACTAGAATGATGAAAGGAACTGAATGTCTCCTTTATGAAAAAAGGCTGCACAGGTTGGGACTTGTTAGCTTGAAGAAAAGAAGACTGAAAGGAAATAGGATAAAGGTTTATAAAATTAGGAGTGGGGTGGGACAGATGAAGAGAAAATTGTAATTTACCCTTTAAAAAAATCTGCCACTTACCTAATACTATTTGAAAGTGTTTTGTTCTCAGTCAAACTGTGGAATTTGTTGTCAGAGGATGTGGTCAAGGCATCTAGCATAGTTGGGTTTTAAAGAAGTCTGCAAAAGTTTCTGGAAGAGAAGCCCCCTAAATAATTTAGTCAGGTGGACTTGGGGGAATCCATTGGTTATGGCAGGGAGCAATAAGCATAAAACCAAGCTTTCCTATTTGGGATCCGATTTGAGTTTCACTTCCCTGCTTGGCCCGCTTTCACTGTGCATTTCCTCTTTCTCTAACGCGCTGACTGCCATCATCTCCTATGTATGTTACGGTGGATATTGCATTCCTTTCCCTCCTCTCTCTCTGTGCCTGATATTATAATTTCATATTAACACATAGGTTGATTCTCTCTTCCAGGCAGTGCATCTGTGTTCTATCATCCAACTACTCGTTTTCGTCCTTACCTCTTTCATTCTTTAGATTGTGTTTGATGAATGTCACAAAGCTAAAAATGCCAGTTCCACAAAAATGGGGAAAGCAGTGCTGGATCTTCAGAACAAGCTGCCTCTTGCCAGGGTGGTATACGCCAGTGCAACAGGTAATGGCACACTTCCACAGTCGCCCAGAGAGAATGCACCTCTCAGAATCTCATGAGCTACCCTACTCCCTCTCATAATACTGATTGATAACTATTGGTTGATTAATGGTCATTGGGCTTTTAAGTCTGTCAGTGTGACACATGGTTCTCTCCTTCTTCATCAGGTGCATCTGAGCCAAAGAACATGATCTACATGAGTCGTCTGGGAATCTGGGGAAGTGGTACTCCTTTCCGGACGTTTGATGAATTCCTACATGCTATCGAAAAGAGGTAGATCTGGAGCATTCTTGTTCCAGCCCAAGGAAAAATGGGCTCAATCTGGACCTTCCTGTCTGAAATTTACTGTAATTCCATATATTCTGAAATTCAGTCCTTGGATCTTAAGTGACTGCAGAGTATCCAGAATACTGTAATTAGTTTTCTGTGTGGTTCCCTTGTCTTTTTGAATGTATTTCAAAGTACTCCTTCTCACACATTAAGTTTTTTACACTGGTATTCCGTTTTACCTGCCCTTGTTTTTGATACCCGGTACACTTTCTCATGCTTTCCAGTCCCAACACAAGAACCTCTTAGTTCTATCAGTTTCCCATTCCAAGCTAGACACCACCCCTTCCTAAGCCTTTTTACCTGGCTCCCTTTATATTGCATTTATTACCCTCTCTTTGTTGTGAGAGCTCTTGTACAAGACTCAAAGCATAAACACACATTTTTGAGAGGGCTTTTGTTGCTGTGGGGCAGACTAGTAGGTGAATACACTTTCTTTATACAAGTATCATGTTGTGGTGACCAGTTTTTTCTATCCTTTTCTTTGCTATAATAGGAGTTCTTTTCTCCTTTTCCCCCTTATTTGATGTATATTTGTAGACTGCTTC